>NC_136061.1:2051932643-2052581622 GCF_964261635.1 Lissotriton helveticus
GGCCGAAGAATAACTCAATATCAGCTAAAGTCATAACGGCCGAATTTGCGGCTTCTGTTAATTCTTTATAATAAGCTGTAGGATTTTTACATGGGTCAGGAAGTTGGGCTTTTAATGTAAGAACTTCACTTCGTTTCTATGGGGTATAAACCCATTGCTCTTGGAAACGTGCCTCTACACGATTTCTGGTCACCGTCCCACCGCCATCCCTTACTTCGAGAATCTCCGGATGGAAAAGAGGATGCACTTCTCTCATGGGATATTGTACCCCCCAGTCTGGACATTTCCTATGCATTCGTTCTCGGTATTGTATCAGGGTCTCCACATTCTGGAATACTTCTTCGACTTGCAATTGGAACTTAAAAGCTCGATCCCTGATATCACATAATATCTGAGGAGCCAGCCCTTCCTCAAAACACTGTTCCCATAAGGAAATTAATCGAATTGCCATGTGTTCTAATGCCAATTGTTGCGTAACTGGTTCAAAATCCTTCATAGTGCTCCAAATATCTTCTAAAGTATAAATTGGATTCCGCATCCACTGGGATGCCAGAACCACAATGACCCGTCTTTCTTCAGTTCCTAAGGACGAACGAGTAAAAACTCGTCAGCCTTCCATACCCCCTACGGGGCGTCGTGGCATAACATCTAAAGAGGCAGTGGTTATTCCCATAGGGAGGACCGCTGGCCCTTCGGCTGGGGGTGTTAAAATTACCTCTGGCAAGTGGGAAGCAGCAACCGGCCCAGTTCGCAACATAATCAAGTCTGAGGTAGTTGGGCAAAGAGTAGGGGGAGAGAACACTGGAGCTGGAGGGCGCACAGCTACTGGTACAGTAGCGACTGAGGGCCCCACTGTGGGAGCTCCAACTGCTCCTGTCCTAGCTATTGGGACCACAGGGTACAAACCTTGAGGTGCATATTTAGGTGGTGGACGGGCTTCCAATAATTCCTCTATCTCATCTTCTGCCTCAGTTCTTGTCACATAACTCTTATCGGTCTGCAATCAAAACTGTCTATCCACTTGTTCAATATTTTTCTCTACCTTTTCATTCTCATACGCCACTGCCGTTTGAGTAACAGTCTGTCCAGCTTTATTTTTTCCCAATTTCTCTTCTCTTATTCGCCGCCGTTTCGCCTCCTTTAACCACAAGTTCAGGGAGTAGAACATAGTTTGACGGCTTCTCTTCATAAACAATTTGTTTTGCAAATAATTAATTTTTCTTTCATCGAAAGACCCCGTTAAAGGCCATTGTAGTTCTGAATTATCCTTAGTGTACTTGTTCCATAGTGTATTAAACAAAATGGGGGAAATACCATGTTTTGCATACATATTAAAACTGGAACTGCCTTCCGGAGGGGCAAGCTGTCTTCCTTCCAGCCAACCATTCAGACAACGGCAGCATCCAAAACACAATTTACTAAAACACGACATGTTTATAAATCAATAACGCGTCCATTCATCACATACCCTTTCACTCCTAGATCGAATAATCCCACTTGCTATTCATACTTAAAGTGCATATTTTCGATCGAATAAAACAATTCGGTCATGACTTCAAAATACCAAATTACATGTCTTATACTCCAGCAGAGCCCATCGACTCCTGTTCGGGGAATTGATCACACCGGATTCCAGACCACCAAAGATTCACAAAAGAGACAGTCCAAAGACTGCCCTGTGATCACCAGACAGGCGAACCACGAACTATTTTACAGACCATCCCATAGTCCTGTGCTGGTTGGGCCGGGCGTGTGGGCGCGTAGCTCCAGAATCCAAGCTTACCCAGTTGCTCCTAGGGCTTTTCCGAAGAGGATTCGGCCGAGTGAGCACCCTCCGTGCAACACTAAGGCCTCCGATGTTGGCTCAAATAGTCACCAAACAAGTCTGTGGGGCATCCGCCCGTGCAGTCACTCCACTGCCACGTCAGACCCCCAGATTCCCTGTGGTTCACTAACCACCAAATTTCATACACAGTTAACTGTTTCTCTGAGCCACTTCTCCAAAGTGCTCGTTCCGAAGTCAACAAAGGACTAACAATCCAATTCACTCACCTCGTGCACTCAGGTCTGATTGCGTGTTCTCCACTGCCGACTCCTTTATAGACCAACACGGTCAGCTGTTCCCAGGTTAAGCCCGTAGGACTCTGGCGAAGGGTTATTTAGCAGCTGGGAAGGTCACTGAGCTCGAGAGTGGAATTTCCTTTTCTACCACAAACTGGTTTCTCAATTAGGACCCTTTTTCAATCCACCCACTCGACCAGAACTCCTCCCCGTCCCTCTTCTCCTGTTTACAGGAGGGGACAACCCTATTGCGGAGTCCCGGCGGAGTCGCCCACTGAAGTACCAGAAAAAATATACCATAGAGCTATACTTATCAATAGCCCATCTACCTTATTTACCAAGAATAAGTCAGTCGGCAATGGAGAAGGTTCAATTGTTTATTTTGCAAAGCGCCCTATATAGGGGAGCCTCTCTCTCGCCTTCACCCTCAAAGGTGCACAGAGGAGACTGCTGAATTACATTCAACACAGTGCATATATACTTTCAGCATACCTCATGAAACCCCTTGTACGTGGAAAAGTACCACTTCTCGTGAAGCCAACAGGAAAACCCATAAAAGGTACAATTGATTGATTCAAAACTCAGCTTAAACTATTTTGGTGGTAGGTCAGTAAAATTGCCTCCCTTTCGTTCTCGGGCACGGGAGTACAGGCACAGCGTCTGCCAGAATGTGCTCATCCCACTACAAAGGCAGATGCGGCCTTGAGTTTCCTAAGTTAGAATCAATGGTCCATTCATAGCCCAGGCCGACCTTTTAGGCTCTCTCAGTCTACACAGTGGCAGGTCACGTGTTTTCCTAGCAAGAGCAAGAGATACAGAGAAATGAAACCAACATGGCGTTTCTTCAAAGAAGGCCCGATTCTTAATGTATACACGATTCGAGCATATTCAGAATGGAGGGGGTAACCTAAAGATCGTATGCTAATATATTGAATACATTAGGCCAATATTACATGATATCAATTTACGGTCCTCTCAGACGGGACTACTTGTGGTGCCCAGAGTTAGAAAGGCACGGATGGGGGGGAGATCTTTCAGATACCTTGCTCCCAAGTGCTGGAATGTCTTGCCCCCAGACCTCCGTCTTGAGCCATCAGAGGCCCTGTTTAGGAAAAAATTAAAAACGTACCTTTTTAGCAGGTAGCTCCTAGGGGAGGGGGGGATGGCAACTGCTCACTTACCATAGCGCGGGGACACGCCTTCTGGCGTCACCAGGCGCTTTAAAAATGTCCAAATAAAATAAATAAATATGTTTCTTCAGACCACTTGGCAGGTCGGTACTCCCAGCAGAGGAATTCGGGCTGCAGGTGAAGTCTTTGATGGTCCTGAGACTTCTTAACAGGAAGCAAGCACACAAGCTGTTGAAGAACCTTGGAAGTAGGATATAGAAATCAAAGTCCAGTCCTTTCACTACCAGGACAGACGCAGCCGGGGACAGGCCAGCACAACAAAATAACAGGCAGAGTGTCAGTCCCTCCTACAGTATCCAGCTTTTCTTCCTGGCAGAATGTCCTTTAGTCCAGAAGTGTTCTGAGGTTATGGTGACACAGCTCCAGTAGTTATACCAGTTTCTACTTCTGAAGTTGATAAACTTCATAGGAAGGTCTTTGTAGTGACTTTACCTGACCTGGCTTTGGGCACACTACACAGGGGTGGATGCAGCTTTGTGAGAGGACAGGTACAGCCCTATTCTGAAGTGAGTGACAACTTCTTTCACCGCTGTAGCTCAGGAAGACCCATCAGCCTGGTGACGGGCCATCGGGATATGCAGGGCATACCTCATCTTTCTTTGTGTGACTGCATACAGTGAATGCACAAATAGCCCAACTGTCACCCTCCCTCAGACATGAATTCTACAGACAGGCAGTGGCACAGAATGGTAAAGCACGAAAATGACCACTTTCGAAAAGTGACATTTTCAAATTGTGAGTTCTGAGACCCCAAACTAAAAATCTCTGTACCCAACTGGAAGTTACTCTTGTAAGATTTTACAAGGCAGTTCCAATGATAAACTATGGGATAGATAGTCCTTGCAAAAGTGAAAAATTAAATTAGCAGTATTTCACTATCAGGACATGTAAAACACACCAGCACATGTCCTACCTTTTAAATATGCTGCACCCTACCCATGGGGCTACTGTGGCCCTCCCTTAGGAGTGCCTTACATGTAGTAAAAGGGACGTTTTGAGCCTGGCAAGTAGTTGCACTTGCTAGGTAGAAATGGCAGTTTAGAACTGCATATACATGCACTGCAGTGTCAAGTCTGAAACATGTTTGCTTGGCTATTCATTTGGGTGGCACAATCAGTGCTGCAGGGCCCACTAGTAGCTTTTGAATTCCAGGCCTTTGGCACACATTTTGCACTTTACTAGGTTCTTACCAGTACATCAAATATGCTAATTTTGGATAACCAATCACACTCACAATGTACACAGGAAGCACTTCCACGTTAGCACTGGACAGCATTGACAAAGTGCCCAGAGTCTTAAAACTAGCAAAAACGAAATACAGCACCCTGTCAAAAACAGGAGGTCAGAAGCAAAAAAGACAGGAGAAAAACTTACCAAAGATGCCAGGTCTAACACATGTCCCCCCCAGCTGCAAGTGGGAGAACTACCCAACCTTATGGGTATTTTGTTCACTAAGGTAGAAGAAACTGGACAGACCATCAACATTGGTGTGTTTTGTGCCAGGGTGTTGTTCCATTGGAAACTCTGGGGCATATTATCAACAACTAGCGATATTTATCGCTAAATAAGCTTAGCGACAATTTTTCTATCGCCGTGCATCGCCAGTTTTTATCACAGAGATAACGTGCTATTAGCGACGTTTATCTCAAATGCGATAAAATATCCGGCGATAGCGGCTTAATGTGTGAATATCGCTCGAAATCCAGCGATATTCAGGCATTAACGCCAATAGGGTTTTAACCTGAATATCCAACTCCCATTGGATATACAGGTTAAAAAGTGGTTTGAACAGGCATTAGTTTTCAGAGATAGTCGCGCTTAGCGCACATTTTTTCATCGCTTCGCCTGCATTGATAATAGGCGATAGCGATGTTAGCGACTTCATTCAGTCGCTAACAGGTTGGGTACACCCACTTTGCATGTCATTAGCGATAAATATCACTGACATGCAAAGCGGGCCCCAAATTGCTCGCTATCACCTAAAAGCTGTCGCTAACTGATGTTAGCAACAGCTTGCTAATAGGGAGATGAAATTATCGCCGCTTTGCAGCCAAAAACGGCCACAAAAGCGGCGATAATTTCATATCGCCTGCCTTGGTAATATGCCCCTCTACACCCTATAGGGAGATGGACCACCTGAATAGTTTCTTATACCTCATTTCCATTACCATTTGAGGGGCCTGTGGTGTTTCTGAACCTGGAAGTGCGTCAGCAACCAGATCTCAGCAAAAGCTTTCCTTTCAATTGCACTCCACCTCTGTTCCACCTAACCGTAAAACCAACAGGTTGATATAGGCCCTCTTCGTTTAGCTGTGAAAGCATGGCTCCCACACCATGATCTGAAGCATAAGTCTGCAACACAAACTCCTTGGAGAAATTAGGAGCCTAGAGCATGGGAGCCATGAACAGGGCCTCCTTCAGTGTATGAAAAGCGGTCAAGCATGCCTCAGTCCTGATCACCTGACACGGCTGCTTCCTTGAATTCAGCTCAGTCAAGGGGACAAAATAGTGCCATAACCCTTGACAAATGTGCGGTATGTGAGACTTAAAAAGCCTCTTACATTTTTCTTGGTCTTGGGGGGTGCCCAAGCCAGAAATGTTGTCAATCTTGGGTTGTAGGAGTGCTGCCTAGCCGCTTCCGACTTGTTGCCCCACATACACCACAGACCCCTGCCCTATCTGGCACTTACTGGCCTTGATAGTGAGGCCTGGCTTCTGTAGTGCCTTAAAAATTTCCCAGGGGCGGTGCAAGTGGTCCTCCCAACTGGAGCTGAAAACAGCAATGTCATCAAGGTAGGCATCACTGAAGTTCCTAAACTCAGCCAGGACATGGCTGATCAATCTCTGAATGGTGGCAAGGGGTACTTCAACCCGAAAGGCATGACCTGGAACTGGTAATGCCCTCCTGGTGTTGAGAATGCTGACCTCTCCTGTACCCTCTCAGTCAAGGCAATCTGCCAGTGCCGAGACATGAGATCCAACATACTGAGGAAATTGGCAGCTACCAGCCGTTAAATGAGCCCATTAGCTTGTGGATGGGCTGTGCATCAGTCTTCTTAATTATAGCCTTGAGCCCACGGTTTACCATGAGTAACCTCACTTACGGTGTGGCACTGGAAACAGCAGCTTTGAGAACCAAGACCACTCTGCTGGAACAAGGACTACTGGGGGCTCCATCACCCCTAAAGCTAACATCTTGGGCACTTCCTCTTTGATGCTAGCCTTCACTCTGTCTGTCAACCTGTACATCTTGTGTTTCACAGGCGTATTATCCAAATAGAGTGGCAAACTCTCCCAGCAACTGGTGACAGTCACTCTGCTGCTCCAGGGTCAGTGTAAGGGAGAGGATCACACCTTCTATTGACCCATCCTTTTCCTTTGCAGATTGGAGGTTGGAGAGAGGTTCACTTTCCTCTTTCACCCCATCATCAGTAGCCAAGAGCATAGTCAACTCAGACCTCTTGAATTAGGGTTTGAGTAGGTCCACGTGCAGGACCCTCAAAGGGTTCCTTTCTAGGAGTCTGTGAGTCCACCAGGTAGATGACCACACTCTTGTGCCCTTCATCTCGTATAGGCCAGACCAATTGTCTTGTAGAGCATAGGGCTCTACTGGCTCCATCACCTACACCTTCTGACCAGGATGAAACTCAACCAGAGTGGTATTCTTGTCGTACCAATGTTTTATGTCCTCCTGGCTTACTTCCAGGTTTACCTGAGCATGTTTCTAGAAACAGACTGTCTGGTTTCCAAATGCCAGCATGCAACTGAATATATCCTAGGGGGGCTTCCTCTGAGCTTACTCCCAGCCCTTCTTGACCAGAACTAAGAATTTCTCTCACAAGGTGCCTGTACAACAGCTTAAAGGCTCTAAAGCCAACCCCTTTCTGCTATACCTGCCTGTAGGTGAAGAGAAGGCATGGCAAGAGGATGTCCCACTTATGCCTCATGGTTTCTGACAAAACCCTAATTATGCCTTTCAGGGTACAGTTGAATCTCTCAACCAACTAGGGGTGGTAAGGTGGGTAAATTTACAGTTCAACCCATACTCCTTCCACATGTCCTTCATGTACAGTGAAATGAAGTTGGTACCCCATCTCCTTGGGGAAACCCACACAGCTAAACAACCCCATCAGTGCCCGGACCATGAAGGGTGCTGCCACTGTGACAATGTGGAGTCGGAAAGGGACATAGAGGAGACCACAGTGGATTGGTGGACTGCGACACCCCTGTCTCCCCCTCTTGTTTCCCTGCAGCAGGATGACTGGGCTTCACCGTCCGGTGCACCAAAGGAACATTTAACAGGAGTTTGCAGCAGCCCTTTTAACTGGGAAATCCCTCCCGGATCAATAAAAAAATTGAATTCCCCACCGATGGTGTGTGGCAACACCGGAGAGGAGAGAGTGAAGGTTTGTGAAGATGCCAGTAATGAAAGAAGAGAAATTACATGGCGAGAAGGTTGGAGCCGTGCTGTCCGAACACCAGATGCCCCAGGAGAGTCAGGAGGCCAATGGCACCCCACTTCGCCCAGCCACGCTCAAAGAGGAGCGAGGCTCACCTAGGTACGGGAGCGCTTCACGGGTTGGGTCGGGAGGAGGGAGAACCCCGTGAATTAGTACGGGACCACTTTACAGTTAACCAGTGTGTATATTGCCCTTGCACTCTCACCCACTCCTTTTAAACGTGTGCACCGTCACTTAATTGCTAGAAGTGTGTTGCATGTTCACCCCTCACTCCTTTTCCCCAAAGACACAGGCTGTAGCACAGCACTTATGTCACTTCTATCCTTCCTTTTTTAGCACGTTGGTAGAACCATACCCCACCAGACCTCTTCGCAAGAGGAAGATCCGTGAGCAGACACAATCGCCCACCACGAGGGAAGAGAAGACAAGCGTTGAGCCCTTGGCAATCTGTAACTCTGGCTTCTCATAGAAGACGTGTACTAGTAATAATAAAATAAAACCCTCACTTTCACGACCTATCACATACATTTGCTGAAAAAGTGTCTGGGTCCAATATCAAAAACCGTCCACCTGACTTTGCCAAATCTCGAACCCATCGGGAACACGCTGGAACAACTGGTCATCAATGAGGAGCTAACAGAAAAGGAACAAGCCGAACTGTTCACCACTCTGAAGCCTTTTGCTCCCCTGTTCTCTTATGTTCCAGGGAAGACGACCTTGATGAAATGCTGCATGGAGACGACCCCGGGGAAGATTGTCAAACACCGCCCATTCGGATACCTGCAGCAAAAAGGGCCATGATCCGTAAAGAGGTACTGGATATGTTGCTTGTAGGGTTCATATGACCTTCCAAAAGCAATTGATCCTCCCCAATAGTGATGGTGCCTAAACCCAACAGAACCACACATTTCTGTATGGATTTTCGCTCATTGAACGAAATCTCCTCTTTTGACTCCTGGCCCATTCCAAGGGTCGACGAATTGTTCGAGAAGTTGGGGGACGCTAAGTATATAACCCCCATAGACCTCACCAAAGGTTATTGGCAGCTGCCCCAAGGGAGAAAGATAATCACAAAACAGCCTTTTCCACCCCAGACAGCCTATACAAATTTATTGTGCTCCCTTTTGGCCTGCACAGAGCACCAGCCACGTTCCCTTGTAAACCCGACACCACAAATGTTAGAGGCATTCCACACATTAAAAAACAACATCACCTCCAGTCCTGTATTGTCTTCTTCCGATTTTATCAAACCCTTCATTTTGCATACAGATGTATCAAACTATGGGTTGGGGGCTGTGTTATCCCAGTTAGCAGATGATGGGGTTGAGCACCCAGTGTTGTACATTAGTAGGAAGCTGTTCCCGAGGGAGACCAAATACCTAACTATAGAATGGGAATGCTTGGCCATTAAGTGGTCAATAGATAAGCTCCGCTATTACCTTGAAGGCCGACCATTCACCTTGTACAGCGATTATGCCCCTTTACAATGGATGGCAAGAAACAGATCACAAAACCCTAGGGTTCTCTGTTGGTTTTTGTCCCTACAACCCTTTTTGTTTACGGTTCTGCACAGAAAAGGAAAGGGCAATGGGAGCGCCGATTATCTGCCTCGGGTGTTCCCTCTCCGCGATCGGGAGAATCCTGGTGAGGGGGTGTGTGACAAGGTTGGACCGGAAAGGGACGGAGAGGAGATTACAGTGGATTGGTTGACTGCGACACACCGATCTCCCCCTCTTGTTTCCCTGCAGCAGGATGACTGGTCTTCACCGTCCGGTGCACCAAAGGAACACCTAGCGAGAGTTTGCAGTAGCCCATTTAACTGGGAAATCCCTGAAGAAAATGTCCAAACTCCTTCTGCTGACGTCATCACGTCCGGACCAATAAGAACATGGAATTCCCCATCGATGGGGTGTGGCAACACCGGAGAGGAGAGAGTGGAGGTTTGTGAAGACGCCAGTAACAAAAGGAGAGAAAGTTTGTGGAGACAAGATTGGAGCTGTGCTGTCAGAACACCAGACGCCCCAGGAGAACCTGGAGGCCAACGGCACCGCACTTTGCCCAGCCATGCTCCAAGAGGAGCGTGGCTCACCCAGGTATGGGAGCACTTCGGAAGTTGGGTCGGGAGGAGGGAGAACCCCACGAAGTAGTACGGGACCCCTCTACAGTTACCCAGTGTGTACCTTGCTCTTGCACTCTCAACCACTCCTTTTAAACGTGTGCACCCTCACTTATTTACTAGAAGTTTGCCACACGTTCACCCATCACTCCTTTTCCCCAAGACACAGGCTTTAGCACAGCACTTAAGTCATTACTTTCCTTCCTTTTTCCGCACGTCGGTGGAACCATACCTCAGTAGACCTCTTCTAGACAAGAGGAAGATCTGGGAGTAGACAGAATCGCCCCCCACGAGGGAAGAGAAGACAAACGTTGAGCCCTTTGCAATCTGTAACTCTGGCTTCTCATAGAAGATGCGTACTAGGAAAAATAAAACCCTCACTTCCATGAGTCGGCCTAGGTGTTCCTTATTCCCCCCACAACAAATACCTTGCTGGTACTGGGTGGCATGGTCCACCAAGACCAGGATAACCATGTTTACTACGGCTGTCTTGGGATCCAGAGGACCCACAATGTCAATACCCACCCACTCAAAATGAGTGCTCACCACAAGAAGAGGAACATTACATCTCTCCCTAAGCTTGCCACTTGCTTGACATATCTGACAAGACCTACAAAAAGCATCTAATTGCCTTTGCATTTGGTGCCAGTGAAAGTGGGTGAAAAGCCTGTCAAAGGTCGTGCTCTGTCCTAAATGTCATGCCAAAGGCACATGATGAGTCAAACTCAATAGGAAGGTTCTGAAGTGACCATCACATGGGCTGCCTCAGGGTCACCTACCTTAGGCTCAACCGAAAGGAGACTATTCTTCCCAGATGATCAAATGTGAATTGGACTCCTTGCCAGCGGCCCGGTCCTCAACCTGCTGCCTTAGACCCACAAGAATAGGGCACTCCTTCTGTACTGCCCAGAGATCCTCCCAGGTGGGACCTCCTTTCTGCTGCTAAGAGGTCGCTCAGAGATTCCCCAGTGTGACCACTTCTTCCCCTGTATGTTCTGGGGCGTCTCCCTCAGGTTCAACCGCCTCCCAGTCCATGGGATACTCTGAGGTGGGTTTCCTGTGCCCTTGCCCTTCCTCTTCTTGGAAAACACCTGGGCCACTGTGTGTATCAGGTTTCAGGTCCTTCTGATAACCATGGGCTGCCAAGGACTAAGAGTTCTGGCACAGCCACTCAGGCAGTCCCATCATCTCCAAGTGGGTGTGTTCCAAATAGTTTCTCAGCACACAATCCACAGCAAGGATGGGCTCACAGCTACCCTTAAAGGACCTGCGACCCCCCCACTCAAAGGAAACCCTGAGCCACTTTAAACAAGAGGTCACTGTTGTCTACTGCCACAACTTGGTGAAGTACTTTAAGGACTACTTGCTCTTCAGACACCAGGTGACACCTGACAGTAGTCATACTACCTCATGTGTCTCTCAGAGCCTCTACCCTCTGCCCATTTATGGTCACCCACTGCCGGTACTTCTTAGTGTCATCAGGCATTAGGTTCATCTGGATGATCTCACTTCCTCCTAGTGAAACATGGGTCATCTCAGCTGGGTCCCCACACCCTCCTGGGGCCAACACTTCCCCAAGCACTACACTGTCCATCACCCATGGCTTCTCACCGGTGGGGGGCACAGTGCCCTCTTGGGACACTTAATATCCACTCTCATGTGACCCTCCTGATCACAACATAACATTTCCTGGGGCCACTCTCTACAGGGTTACCTTATGAGATCCACAATTTCGTATCACCTGGGGGTGAAAATCCTTACTATGGGAACTAGATAGGGGCCCTTTAGATAATTCCTGCTGTTTATCCTTGCCCCCCCACTCTTCTGATGGAGACACTGCCTACCCTTGGTGGAAACTCCCAATACAGACTCTTTTGGACTGTGGTGCAGACCCAGGGGTCTGCCTCAATAGCAAGCTTACTGGTGTCAGTAAGTGCTCTTTCAGCTCTGGAAAACACAGAATAGACAAGTGACCCCATGCAGTCAAATTGTAAAGCCCTTGAAAATCTGCTACCCCACTGCCCGGTACCGAATCATCCAGTGCTCAGCACACCCCAGCCACGTCTGGGAATCAAGCTTCTTACTTTCTCTAAACTTGACAATGTACTTCTAAGGAGTAAAACAATAGCTCTTGATCAGGACTTCCTTCATCTCTTTGTAGATAAGCGCCTCTGATGACCCTAGTGCCAACACAATACTTTGACCCTCCACTGCAAAATGCTTCCACAGACCTACTCTTAAATCTCTCCCAGGGCCCGATACATGTGTAAGGCTGCCTCATAACCCTTAAACCACAGATCTATGACTATCTCCTTGTTGTAATCCTGTGTCAGGCTCTTAGGCATGTGCACATTTTGCTCTGACTGGACTTAATTAACACTGCCACCATCTGTGCAGGACACAACCTGCTTGGCTTTTAAATTCAGCTCCTTTAAATTTACCTCTTGATCCAAGATCATCTTTTTTCTGTGTGACCCCTGAGCTGTGCCTTGTTCTCTTCTGTGTGCCCACTGAGCTGTGCCTCATTCTCTTCTGTGTGCCTCGGGATTCTTGCCATTGCCCCCAGGCCGTCCACTGATCCCGTTCCCGCCGCTGCACCCCCTGCGGCCCCTCCCCCATTCTCTGCCCCTTCCTCCCAACTCCCTGCTCCTCCTCCCTCCTCCCCATATATGGCATCCGCTGCACGGCCGCGCAGTGGATGCACGCAACGGGCGTGCCTAAGGCAAGCCCGTCTGTGCCCTTCCACGCCTGGACCGCGCCCAGTACCAGACCCCCTGGCCCCCGCATATACCACAATGCCCGACTCCGATACGATGCCAGCCCTCTCCACGCACTTAACTCCAGAGGAGACATGCCTGCTACCAGGCCTCCCCGAAGTGTACCCAAGGACCCTTCATCTGCCGGAACTGCAGCTTCACCAGCATCCGCCCAGCCAAACCTCCACACAGGGAAGAGCCCAACTACCTCAGTTGCATCCTCCTCAACACCCGCTCCACCCGCAAACACGCCGTTGAACTCTGGGACCTCCTCGACTCAACTTCCCCAGATGTCGCCTTCCTGACGGAGACCTGACTAAAACCCTCCTCAACACTCGACATCACCTTAGCCATCCCAGAAGGCTACAAGATCACCCGCAGGGACCGCACCAACAGAGTAGTAGGAGGAATCGCCATCATCCACAGTAACACTCTCAGAGTCTCGACCAACAACGACGACTCCCTCAGCACCGCCGAACACCTGCACTTCCAAATCCACACTAACCCCAACACCTCCCTCAGAGGAAACCTCATCTACAGACTCCCCGGACCCCGACCACAGTTCATCGACTCCATCGCCGACTTCATCAGCACACACGCCCTCGCCTCCACTGACTACATCCTCCTTGGGGACCTGAACTTCCATCTCGAGAACAACAACGGCACCAACTCCACCACCCTGATCGACAACCTTGCCAACCTCAGACTCAGACAGCTTGTGACAACACCCACCCATGCCGCCGGCCACATGCTTGACCCCATCTTCTCCGCAAGCACTCATGTCTCCTTCAACCACACCACCGAACCCCACTGGACCGACCATCACTGCATCCATTTCTCCTTCAGGAAGCCCACCACACACCCAACAGATGCCTCGCCACAACTGGGGCAAAGTCAACAAAGACCAGCTCACCACCACCCTTGCCCAGAGACCACTCGCCGACCGCACCGACCCCAACACCGCCACCCACAACCTAAGACAGTGGATTGACGACGGCCCCAACACCCTTGCCCCACTCAAAAAAAACCTCCAAGAGCCACACCAGCAAGAAAGCCACCTGGTTCACCGAAGACCTCCAGGCCTCCAAACGAACATGCTGAAAACTGGAGAAGTACTGGCTCCGCGAACGAACACCAGACAGCTACGCCGCCCACAAGATTGCCACCCGCAGACACCATCCCCTCATCGGAGCCGCCAAGAGGGCCTCCTTCAAAGACCATCTAGACAACAATGCACACAACAACAAAGAGCTCTTCAACATCGTGAAGGAACTCTCCAACCCCAGCTCCAACACCAACGACATCCCACCTTCACAGGACCTATGCGACTCACTGGCCACCATCTTCCACCGCAAGATAGCAGACATCCACGACAGCTTCAACATTATGATCGCCCTAACTACCACTGAGACATCCGCCACCACGACCACCACCCACACCAACCGCCTTCTCTCCTGGACCTGCATCAACGACGAGGACACCAGCAAGATCAAGAACACCATCCACTCTGGATCACCGTTAGTCCCATGCCCACACCACATCTTCAACAAAGCCAGCACATCCATCGCACCCCATCTCCAGAAAGTAATCAACATCTCCTTCAAGACAGCAACCTTCCCGGAAAGCTGGAAACACGCCAAGATCAACTCCCTGCTCCCGTTCCTGGCGAAGGTAATTGAAAAAAACGTCAACAAGCATCTTAAGTTAGGTGTACATTTTAGTTCGGTCCTGGCATTATTATATCACTCCCCTACGTCCAGGGTGTTAGTGAAAGGGACATTAACGCAGCCAATAAAAGTAATGAGAAGTACTAGGCAAGGGTGTCCCCTTTCTCCCCTTTTATTTGATCTATATATTGAACCCCTAGCCTGTAGAGAAGCAGAGAGAATCCCCCCGTTTGAGTTTGAGGGATGGTCAAGGAAGATTGGGCTATATGCCGATGATAAAGCCATTCTAACCTCTACGCTGCAGCAGTCGATGGACTGTTTAGTTGAATTAACAAAAGAGTTTGGGGCTGTTTCTGGATATCTTATAAATGCGGACAAGACAGAGGTTATGTCTTGGAATCTAACTGCAGATGGTATAGCCTACAAATCGGAGGTACACTATCTAGGAGTAAGGATAACACAAGATATCCGGGAGCTTACTAAAGTTAATTTTGTAAGAGTTAGGAAGGAGCGAGGGTGGGTGCATCTTCCGTTAACATTATATGGCGCGTCAATTTGGTGAAGATGATGGTCCTTCCTAAGTTAACCTTTTTGTTTGATTCATTGCCGCTCCATTTTGAGAAAGACTGGTTTGCAAAATTGCAGAGCAAGATAGGGTCATTTATATGGCCATCAAGAGGGTCCCGCCTATCATGGAAGAAGATCAGGAGAAAACTTTTGAAAGGAGGGCTGTCGGCCCAAGACTTCCAGATATATTCATGGGCTTTTTTGTTGAAGAACTGCAGAGTTTTATTTTGAACGCCGGGGAGTTCAGTTATAGGGAATCTGCTGTCTGTACTGCTCAGAATGGAGAACGTTAAACAGCATGGCTTTATGTATAAATTTGTCGATCCAAAGTACTTTAAAAGATCAGACTAAGAGTGCTGAAAGAGCTAGCGGCGGTCTGGTTTAAAATTAGGAGGGTAGTGAGAATCCCTTACTACAGTTTTATGGCCACAATCTATGATACGCCAGGAGCTCCTCCTTGGTCCAAAGATGCGTTGGCTAAGGCAATGAGAGTGGATGGTCCACAGAGGTGGGATGATCTATTTTCGGAGGGTACCCTGGCTCCATGGGGGTACTGGGAGCAGGAGTGGGGCCAGAAATGTTCCAGGTTTAAATACCTGCAAATTTAAAGCTGGGCGGTTGGTAAGGAAAATCTAATTGGTCACCATAACGACTTAGAAGAGAAGTTGGGATCAGAAGTGCAGAGTAAAAAAGAAGCTGCGCTGTGGTATTGGTCCATATTGGAGATGGAGGATGGCGCTTTCACGCTGCCGGAGACCCTGTGGGGGGAGTGCTTGCCAGAGATTGCTTCAGAAGACCAATGGCAAGTAACAATGTCGAAACTGTATAAAGTGGTTAAACCTGCAAATTTAAGAAGGAATCACTTGTTTACCCTCCACAGGGCATACTGGTCTCCTGGAAAACTTGAAAGTTCAAACCTGGCGGAACGGTAGCGTGTCCTAAATGCAAGAGCCCCAATGAGGATGATTTACACATGTTCGTGACCTGTCCGGCGATAAAGGAATTCTGGGAGGCTGTAAGTACGTGCTTGTCATCAGCACTAAGCCAGCAAATTAAGGTAAGCCCTGAACTTGTTATGTAGGGAAGATTGGATTTACAAGGTAAGGGCCTAGCGGACAATGCAAAACTCGTGTTTTATGCTATATTGCTGGCTCGGAGAGAAATTTGTAAAATGTGGGTTTCGGCAGACCCCCCCAACAGAACTAAACTGGTTAAGATCTATGAGAGCTATTGCTAAATTGGATATTGTGGATCGGCACAAGAAAAGATACAGATTTTGGACTCCCTTTCTGTTATGTTTTGGGTGTAGGGTTGGGTTGTAATGATATAGGTATAAGTCCTATGAATAGGCTTTTCTCTGATCTCGGTTTGTTTCAAGTCTCGGGGAAGACTGGTTAAAGTGGTAAACTTCCTCCTAAGAGCAGAACCAACATATGAAATGAGCATCCCAAGGGCGATATCGTGGAACTCGAGGCGGAGAGAAGGCGAATGAGGAAACAAAAAACAAAAAAACAAGCAACTGACCCCTTACCTCGAGGAGAACAGCATCCTGGACCCATCCCAGTCCGGGTTCCGTAGCAGGCATAGCACAGAAACCGCCCTCATCGCAGCCATCGACGACATCAGGACCCTGCTAGACAACGGAGAAACAGTGGCCCTCATCCTCCTGGACCTATCAGCTACCTTCGACACGGTCTGCCACCGCACCCTACGAACACATCTACACAACACCAGGATCCAAGAGAAGGCCCTGGACTGGACCACCTCCTTCCTCTCCGGTAGAACCCAGAGCATCCGCCTCCCTTCCTTCCGCTCCGATGTCACAGAGATCATCTGCGGCATACCCCAGGGCTCATCACTCAGCCAAATGCAGTTCAACATCTACATGGCACCCCTCACCCACGTCGCCCAACAGAACAACCTCAACATCATCTCCTATGCCGACGACACCCAGCTTATCCCTTCCCTCACCAAAGACCCTCACACCGCCAAAACCAACCTCCACGAAGAAATGAAGGCCGTCGCCGATTGGATGAGGATCAGCCGACTGAAATTGAACACAGACAAGACGGAGGTCCTCATCCTAGGCTCTACCCCTTCAGCTTGGGACGACTCCTGGTGGCCAACAACAATAGGAACAACTCCGACACCCACCGATCACGCATACAACCTAGGGGTCATCTTCGACTCCACCCTCTCCATGACTAAGCAGGTCAATGCCATCTCCGCATCCTGCTTCAACACCCTCCGAATGCCCCGCAGGATCTTCAAGTAGATCCCCACTGAAACTAGACAAACAGTCACCCACGCCCTCGATAGCAGCAGGCTGGACTACGGAAATGCCCTCTACGCAGGAACGTCAGCTAAGCTCCTGAGACGGCTGCAACACATCCAGCACGCCTCGGCACGTCTAATCCTTGACATCCCCCACCGCAGCCACATCACACCCCACCTGAGAGACCTGCACTGGCTCCCCGTCAACAAGAGGATAACCATCAAGCTCCTCACCCATGCACACAAAGCTCTCCACAACACCGGCCCAACATACCTTAACAGGCGACTCAGCTTCTACACCCCCACCCACCAGCTCTGCTCTGATGGCCTCGCCACATTCCCCTGCATCCAAAGAAAGACCGCCAGCAGCAGATCTTTCTCCCACCTCGCCGCCAAGACCTGGAACATCCTCCCTACCAGCCTATGGCAGACCCAAGACCTACTGGCCTTCCGAAGACTCCTCAAGACCTTGCTCTTCGATCAGTAGCAGCCCCCCCAGCCTTCATACCCCCAGCGCCTTGAGACCCTCACAGGTATGTACTGAGCTTTACAAATATCCTGATTGATTGATTGATTCTTTGCAGAATTCAGAAGTGTTCTGGAGTTATGGTGTCACAGCTCCAGTACTTATACCAGCGTCTACCTTTAAACGAGGGAAACTTCACAGGAACGTCTTTGTAGTGCACAAGACCCTGCATTTCCCTGACCTGTCACCAGATACACTACAAGGGGGTGGAGACAGCTTTACATGAGGAAAGACACGGCCCTCTTCAGGTGTCAATGACAACTCCTCCCACCACTTTAGCTCAGGAAGACCCATCAGCCTGGTGAATGGTCATCAGGATATTCAGGGCACACCACAGCTTAGTATGACTGTCTAGTTGTAATGCACAAAAACCCCAACTGTCACTCTCCCTCAGATGTGGATTCCATAGACATGCAGAGTCCCAGAATGGTAAATCAAGAAAATGATCACTCTCTAAAAGTGGCATTTTCAGATCTGCAATTTAAAAACCAACTTCATCCAAAGGATGTATTTCCAAATTGTGAGTTCAGAGACCCCAAACTCCAAATCATTCCCGATTGGAAGTTACACAAGTAAGATGTTACAAGGCAGCTCCAATGATATGTAGGAGAGATAGTCCTCTCAGTAGTGAAAGTAGCAGTATTTCACTATCAGTACATGTAAACACTTCGGTACATGTCCTACCTTTTAAATACTCTGCACTCTGCCCATGGGATGACCTTGGTCCTACCTTAGGGGCAACTTGCATGTAGTAATAGTGAAGGTTTGGGCCTGGCAAGTGGTTGCACTAGCCAGTTCAACATGGCAGTTTAAAACTGCACACACAGACACTGCAGTGGCAGGTTTAAGATATATTTTCAGAGCTACTGATGTGGGTGGCACAATCAGTTCTACAAGCCCACTGGTAGCATTTGATGTACAGGTCCTGGGCACATCTGGGGATATATTATGTATTAGGATGCACTTTCCCTGTTTGCACCCGGTGCACTTTAAAACAGGGGCACCCGGTACAAATAGAGAATTTTCACCCTATTACGTAGAATGTGCTGTCCCCAGGGCAGTACCACAATGGGCTGCCTCGGGGGCAGCACATTTATGTGATATGCAGAACAACTTTAAAGAAGCTGTTCCATGTTTCAGTGTGAGTGAGGCAACCCCCCTGCACTTTTAAAGGGGATTAGGGATCTCCTTGCAGGCAGGTGCAGTGGGGGACTGCACCCACCTGCAAGGGAATGTATAGGGATCCACATGACCCACCTTCCCCCCTCTACAGGGCTTCTCCCAGGTCTAACAGATTTCATCATACAATAGCACTCTGACCTTCTTGATGTTATGCGACATGTATATGGATATTTCTTTAAAAGAGAAACACCAGTTTGAAGAGATTTTCAAAGTGTGTATTCTTTAGAAGCGACAGCCTCCATCAGCCACAACAGCTGTTCACTCAATGCTCCTCCACCACTCCAACTGGCATAACCAACTGATAGTAGAATGTTGGCATACACCACGGCTGCAGGAGAGTGGGGGAAACAAGGGCTGGACCAGGTGAGGAAGAAAGGGGCATGCATAACTATAAATGTATTTAACAAGTGACATGTGGACAAATTATAACTCATCTTCCTCTCATATCAAAAAGAACAATCTTATGTCAATATAAGCAACACACATAGGATTGGCACAGATATATCGTAATAGCCCAACTGAAAGCTTATAAACACTGCAGAAACACTTGGAATGTGAGAACTGTAATTAATCCAGTAATGAGGGGAACCCCACGTGCTGAAACTAACTACAGGCTGTTGCCAGATGTAGTCCTTGTGCCAAACCGGAACAGTGTGATGTCTGAAATTCCTATGACGCTCCCGTTTAATGGAACTTTCACCTGAATTCTCTCAGCCCTCGTCGTTGATCAAAGAAGGGTGACATGGAGACCTATCCATAATCCATGAACTCACATTTTCGAGAGTAACTCATTTTTTCCCCACATCCACCCCCTTCATAGGTTTAGAAAACGTGCTTCCTCCTTTTTGGCATGGTCCTGGGTGTTTAACTTGAATCACATCCCCTACATTCCACTTCCCATCTTTGGTACCATGTCTTAAATCATTTCTCAGCGTATAACTTGTTTGATGAAGTTCTCTTAACCAATTTATTTCATCATGACACACTCAACTGGGTTTTCCACCACCCAACCAATTTGGTGACGTCTTTGTGCCTGGTAATCTCCCCTTTAATGCTAGGAAAGGTGAAATATTAGTAATCAGATTTGAGGCCATGTGGTATGAGCTGAGCATATTTTGTAGGGATTTGTCAGTCTGACTCCCTGACATATTGGCAACTGCAGACAGTCTTTTTTTAAAGTTTTATTGCATAGTTCGCAGTTTACACGGCTATTTGCCTACAACCATGGGGCCAGCAGCATATCTATTCAATAATTTAAACACAGCTTCAACGCCAACATTCCTTAGGGCAGGCAGTGATTGTTCAACTTTTATGCATGTAGTTCTTGTATTCGAACAAAGGTCGTAATACAACCAAATGTGTCTAAACTATTGAACAGTCAAAAATCTGCAACCCCCCTGTGCCATCTTTCCGAATCAAGAGACTAGCACCTTTACACAACATATAACTATTAAGATGTTGACTTGAAAGTTCCCGATCAGTCTTTTGTTCAACCAACACTCTACTCCTCAGTTTTCAGTCTGTAGTGGTAGGTGTGACCTATACAACTCGCTATTAGTGTAACATTATCTAAGCAGCTGACAGTCATGATTATTTTACATTGTATGTTCGTTTTGAAGGTCAATCCCACCCGAACTCAGCCAGCTCGCTACGGACTCCCATATGTCAGTAGATCTGCGCTAGGCATTAGCTCCCAGTAGTGGGACAGTTGATCCCTGCAATAAGTAACAGCATTCAACCATTCAGCTATTGTGGGAGGATTTTGTTTCTTCCAATGCATGGCCACCTGTCGTTTCTACAGCAACATGGCCGTGAGTTTATGATGACCCTTCGGCACCTCTTGTACATATCCCAGTAGAGCTATCAATGGTGTAATAGATAATTGATTGTTGGTTATATGGCCAATGTGTCTAAAGATTTCTAACCAGTACTGTGCTATTGGTCTGCAGTCCCACGCCAGGTGAGTAAAAGGGCGCACTGATCACCACATCTCCAGCATCTCGTATCTGGGTGTAAGCTCATGCATTGCAATTGAGGTGGAGTACAATACACTCTGTGTAGGAAGTTAAAGTTGATAACCCTAAATCTATAATTCGGGGAGAGGTGCTCTAGTTGGGCACAACAGGCTCCATTGTCTATCTGTAATGTACGATCGGTATCTCTCTCCCACTCCGCCTTAGATGTGGTGTGGATAATTGGGGATTCCCTCTGTGTAATACTATAAATGCGTGTTATCAGTTTATGGGGAGATGGATTAGATTAAACATTCTCTAACGCCGGCAGTGTAGGTGGCGACTTCATATCGAGCCCGGCAGGCTGCCCTAATCTGATATAATAGCATATCTGATGCTGTAGGTGTCTGCAAGTTGTACATCTGTTGAATTGTTAAAAAAGTGCCTTCTGGGAAGAGATCACTCCCTTTCTCCAATTTGTGAGAAATCGCTCTCAGTTTGGTTGCCTTATCTAGTAATGAAGCAAGCAGAAGGTTTCCCCCCTATAAGCATGGATGGTGCATTTAAGATGTTCTGGCTTGCCCGATTTGCAATCCCTTTCCATGCCCATCTCATTGTTTCTACTCTGTCTATTTCCAGGGGGGGACACTTATAGGGTTGGTATATGGCTCTGTTAAGTGGGAGAGGTGCAACTCTGTCAATTTCTATCACAACTTGTGGCTGATATGGTGTAGGGTTCTGCCAGAGGTGCAGGTATTGTGCTCCCTGTGCACTGGTAGTGACAATAATTTCCACAAATCCCGAGGTTGCTTTCCTGCCCAGATTAATCATAGGATGTTAGAGCAGAGTCTTTTGAAGAAATGAGTGTTTAGTGGCATTGGAATGTTTACAAACAGGTATAGTAATTTATTAAATATTACCATTTTTGTAATTGCTATGTGCTCTCTTAAAGATAACGGCAATTGTCTCCATCTCAGTATTTTACTTTCTATCCAGTCAATCACTCTACCGTAATTGGCCAGCCACATTTCTTGCATAGACCTGCTGATCCATATCCCCAGATATCTTATTTCACACATGGCCCATTGTATTGGAAATTCTGTGTCGAATGGTGTTGTGGTATCCGTGAGCGGTAACATCCCTGATTTCACCGAATTTATCTGTATTCCCGTTAGGCCACCATAACGTATCAGTACCCTCATCACTGTATCAAAGTTATCTTGAGGATTTATCATGTAAATTGTCATGTCATCCGCATACATTGATATCAAGAGGCCTCTTGATGTAAAACCAATACTCCTTTGCGTGTGATATTGCCGGAGTCGGGCTGCCAGCAGTTCTGTGGCTATCGCAAATAATAGTGGTGATAGGGGCAGCCCTGTCTTGTCCCCCGAGTAATTTCAAATGGATCCGATATCTGCCCGTTAACTCTGATTTTCGCCGTCGGGTTTGTGTATATTATTTGAATTTGCCTAGTAAATATTGGGCTAAGTCCCATTCGGGTCAGTAAGGTGAAGAGAAACTTCCATCCAAGTGAATCAAACGCTTTTGTGGCCTCTAATAAAGCCGCCACAGCTTGCACATGAGGGGCCAGGTAGTGTAGAAGACCAAATATCGTTCTTAAATTATGTGCATTCGAGCGGCCTGGTATAAACCCTGATTGGTAAGGCAGTGCTATCTGTAGGAGCATGGGTTGTAAGCCATTTGCTATCAACTTGGCATAGATCTTTGCGTCCAAGTTGATTAGCGACAGTGGACGATACGAATCCGGCCTAGTTGGATCCTTATCGGGTTATAGTGGGGTAATTATGGTGGCCTCATGCAGTGTCGAGGGGAGAACGCCTGTTTCCATTGCCTCCAAGTATATCTGCAATAGTCTGGGGGCAAGGAGATCTGCGTATTCTTTGTAGAAAGCTGCAGTTAAGCCGTCTGCTCCTGGGGCCTTATCTGCCGGCATGCTATTGATTACTTGTCTAATGTCTTCGACTGTGATTGGTATCTTCAGGTATTCTCGGGCGCCATTGTTGAACCATGCCAGCCCCATAGTGTCTAGGTAATCAATTATGTCAGTCTGTGACAGGTTCGTTTGCGCGGTGTATAGTTGTTGATAAAATTGGGACATAGTGTGTAGTATGTCATATGGCGTTCTGACTATATCCCCACTGTCGGTTTGCAGTTCGGTTATTTAAGCTGACCCTCTTGGTGTTCGAAGCAGTCCTGCTAGTATTTTCCCTGGCCACTCACCCTCTCCATAGCACCGAGCCTGCACGTATTTATGCATATAGGTTGTATCCCTCTCCACTTCATTCTGGAATTCCGTCAATTTGGTCCTAATTTGTGCTGTGACATCAGGGGGTGGGCTGACAAGTTGCAATTGTTCTAGCTCTCTAATTTCTCGCTCTAGCCTGACTAATGTATTGGATATGTCTTTCAGGACACCCTCTTTTAAGTGCTATGCAGTGTCCCCTCTTGACCACTTTAAATGCTTCCCACAGTGTGCCCAGTGAGTCTACTGTCCCCTCATTTAGAGTGAAGTATTCTATGATCTTATCTCGCAGCTCTTCTCGGAAAACAAAATCCAACAGTGCACTGGACGGAAATCTCCAGGTAAATGGTTGGATGTATGGTTGAGGTATGCGTAAGTCTTATCTGAGTGGGTGCATGATTGGGAAAGGTGCATGGATGGTGAGTGGCAGCTATTATCCTGGTATGTAGGTCCCTAGAGACTAGCCAGTAGTCCAATCTCGACCACGCATTCTAATGATGTGTAACCCAAGTGCCTTCCCTCACTGTAGGGTGTAAAACTCTCCAGGAATCTATCAAGTGAAGATCCTCTATGATTTCAATCAGCATTGCTGCTGCTTTAGGGTAATGCTCACGGGATGCTCCCTGTCTATCTGCTATTGTCGAGAGAACTATGTTAAAATCAACCCCCACAGAACTGATGTCCCATTGTTTGTACTTTTTGCCAAATTTGTTGGAAGAATACTGAACTGTCTGTGTTTGGACCATATGCATTGACTATTACCATAGTGTCAGTCAGTCGGGATTCTTTATTCGGTGACTAGAAATCACCATAAAAGTACAAACAGTCAATATACACTCCTTGTTTAAAAAAACAATTAAATCAACATGAATCCTAACGTTAATACAAATAAGTTCACTATATATTCACAATATGTTAAAAAGACATTACTATCATTTAAAATCCATCACTGGAATCTCACTGTTCCCCCCCCCTCTAGTTGCCCTCAATCGAACCGCTACTTTAATAAAATTTATAATACAGCACAATGTCAGGGGATCGGTCGCTTGTGTAAGTAAATCAAAGCCTCTTTGACACATTTCATGTTAGCTTGTTTTAAAATATCAACCAAGAATCTACGCCTAGGCTCAGAGTAAAATGGACATAACAATACAAAATGAAGGGAATCCTGCAGAGACCTATTGTCGCAGCCGCAGGTTCCCTTCTGCTCAATTTTAGATGAATACCCTAATGGTGACGCCAATAAATACGGTAAAAGATTGAGCCTAAAACGGCTCATTAAAAACCTGTCCTGGGCATTATGTATCAAATATAAATAAGGTACCATTCCTTCTGTGATCTTTACTAGGTTATAAGCACACACTGTAGTTTTAGCCCTTTCTAGCTCTGTTCTCTGTGTTGCTTTGTGTGCCAGGAAAGCTTTTTTTACAGTCACTTTATGCTGAGGGGTGATCACTGCCGGGTCGGCGAAGAGATTCCCGAAGCCCAGGGTCTCCAATGTAGACTTAACATAACTGAGCCACAGGATACTCGTCCATTTATCTCTACCCAGGCAGTCATTCATAATTTCCCTGCTTAAAGTCGCCTCTGTGTTAACCCAGATTTTTAGCCAGGCTAAGATTGGCCTAACCTTCGCCAGATCTTCAAGATAGGGGATCCCTAACTCCCTGTGTGCAATTACTGCAGCTAAACTTTGTGGGGCTTTCAGGATGGATCGTAAGTATTTATTCTCCTCCCGCTGCAGTTGACAAATATTCACAAAGCCCCACACCTCTGCCCCATAGATGACTTTAGAGCAACACATAGAGTTATACAGGTTAAGCACCTGTTCAGGGCACCATCTCCCCAACCTTCGTCCATAACCTTCAAGTGCACCATTAGTGGCATTCATCTTGCGGCAACGTTCCTCCACCAGACAGTTAAATTTCAATGCCCTGTCAAATAGTAAGCCCAGATACGAGAATGATTTAACTTTCTCTATCTTGTGGCTCCCTGTCGTGAAGGTACATTTGTTGCAGGGTTTGTTGCCAGCGGATAAGATGTAGGATTTACCCAAATTAACAGACAGGTCTAATGAGCCCATAAAAGAAACAAAACTATCTATTAAAATCTGTAGATTCTTTGGTGTGCGTCCGAGGAGGACCGCGTCGTCTGCGTAAAGTAACACAGGGACATGACACCACCCTACTCGTGGGCAATCGGTTCTCAGCTGTAGGAGGTGCTGCTCCAAGTTGTTAATATAAAGAGAGAATAAGAAGGGTGCCAGGATGCAGCCTTGGCATACCCCACTTCTACAAGGGAAAGAGTCAGTACGTCCGCCCTCCATGTTATACCTGACTTGCGCTGAGGTGCTACTATGCAGCTCTCTTAAGATATTAATAAGACCAACCTCTATCCCCATTCTGGTCATCATGTCACAAAGCTTGTCCCTGTTTACATGATCAAAAGCTGGTGCCAGATCCATGAACCCCATATAGATGGTCTCATTACTAGCCTTCGTGTATTTGGCAGCTAGCATGTACAGGTTCAAGCATTGGTCACTCGTGGACCGGCCCATCCTGAAACCGTACTGGGTGTCTGAGATGATATTATTTGCCTCTGTCCATTCAGACAGCCGGTTTATTATCCCCCTTCCCGAAATTTTAGCAGATACATCGATCAAGGAGATCGGGCGATAACATTGGGGATCATCCCTGTTACCCTTTTTAAAAATTGGGACAATAATAGCCGTTGACCAGGAGGGCGGCAAACCACAGCATATTGCTGTGTTTATAACCCTAGTCATTATAGGGGCCCATAATGCCACAGAGCTTAGGAACAGGTCAGGCGGAATACTGTCTGGACCAGGGGCTTTGTTTTTAAATAAGCCCTCAATCCCGACCTTGATTTCCTTTAATGAAAAGACTACGGGCTGGCCTTGATCAGCATTCCCCTGTACACCAGATGTTCCCGCATCGTGGTTATATAAACCCCTATAATGAGTAATCCACCTATCAGGCGTGATGTTTGTTCCTATTTCAGGGGCCTTATCGTCCTGGAAAGTGGGTCTATTAATAATCCTCGAGAATTCTGTCATATCCCTCTTTTCCCCTGCCTCCCTTAAATCTGCCCACCCTTCTGCTTGTAGTGCTTTTTTCCTCCTACTCAATTCACTCTCATATTTTTTCCTGCAGGAGGCAACTAGTAGGGCATCCCTTGGTCTCATTTTGATACTATTTTTGTGCTCCCTCAAGGCCTTGGAGCAATCCCGGTCAAACCACCGTGGCTGGCTGCAAAATCTTTTTTTTAGGGCGCTTGCTTTTAACAGGCCATTCACCAAACCAGCAATCTGGTTGAATGCTGTGAAGAGCTGCTGCCCCTCTACTGTCATATCCAAACACACCTCAATAGCTGATCTCCCCTTCTCCATCAGAGATCTGTAGAATCTTTCTCCATCTATTTTAGCCCACCTAAGGCATCTGCCCTGGTCAGTAACCCTCTCAATTATCGCATCGGGTTTTCTCCCGCTGGGGCAAGCCCGGTATGGTACAACAAATACCAGGGGGTTATGGTCGCTAAACGGGTTCGATTCAATTCCAACTCTAGAGATTCTATTTTTGAAAGCCCTTGAAGTGAGGATATAGTCAATATATGAGGAGCATCCCCTAACTGACAAGTTGCAATTGTTCTAGCTCTCTAATTTCTCGCTCTAGCCTGACTAACGTATTGATTATGTCTTTGAGGACACCCTGTTTTAAGTGCTTTGCAGTGTCCCCTCGTGACCACTTTAAATGCTTCCCACAGTGTGCCTGGTGAGTCTACTGTCCCCTCATTTAGAGTGAAGTATTCTATGATCTTATCTCGCAGCTCTTCTCGGAAAACCAAATCCAACAGTGCACTGGACGAAAATCTCCAGGTAAATGGTTGGATGTATGGTTGAGGTATGCTCAGTCTTATCTGAGTGGGTGCATGATCGGGAAAGGTGCATGGATGGTGAGTGGCATCTATTATCCTGGTATGTAGGTCCCTAGAGACTAGCCAGTAGTCCAATCTCGACCACGCATTCTAATGATGTGTAACGCAAGTGCCTTCCCTCACTGTAGGGTGTAAAACTCGGATCACTGAAATAATATCGAGGGACAGAATATCGACCAACAAAAATATCGTTGACAAAATATCGAGAGACAAAATATCGAGTTTCTATCTACAAACAGGTAAGTACAAAAATATCGAGTTAAAAATATCGTTTACAAAAATATAGTTGTAAAAAATATCGACTTTAATAAAAACAATGTTTAATTACATTAATATAAAAAATTAATTACTAAAATATACTTAACAATACTTAAAATAACTTTTAATAATTAAATAATTAATGAAAGTTAAAAAATAATATTTTTTTAATCATATTTCTTAAAACATATATATATATAGTAACAAAATTTAATTAAATAATAGCCAATATTATTAACGTACAAATACAAAAGAGTAAAAATTACTATTCCCACTCCAGTGGGTGCAACAGTAGGGAAAGCTTGGATAGCGTAGGGGTTAAAATTACTATTCCCACTCCAAAGAGTGCAACAGTGGATATATGACGTTACAACGCAACTTTTACAATGCACTACCATTACAACGTAAGTATTGGTAAGTATATAATAATTTTTTTAATTTAAATTATTTAAAATTATTTTAATATAATTTAATTTAATTTCATTTCATTAAATTAAATTAATGTAAATTTAATTTTACTTTATTTTTACACTGTACCCCTGTACCCCAAAAACTCAAAACTGACCCTGAACCCTAAAAAAAACCCTTTACCCAAAAACCCAAAACTGACCCTGAACCCTAAAAATACCCCTTTACCCAAAAACTAAAAACTGACCTTGAACCCTAAAAATACCCCTTTACCCAAAAACTAAAAACTGACCCTGAACCCTAAAAATACCCCTTTACCCAAAAACTAAAAACTGACCCTGAACCCTAAAAATACCCCTTTACCCAAAAACTAAAAACTGACCCTGAACCCTAAAAATACCCCTTTACCCAAAAACTAAAAACTGACCCTGAACCCTAAAAATACCCCTTTACCCAAAAACTAAAAACTGACCCTGAACCCAAAAAATACCCCTTTACCCAAAAACTAAAAACTGACCCTGAACCCTAAAAATACCCCTTTACCCAAAAACCAAAAACTGACCTTGAACCCTAAAAATAACCCTTTAATTTAACATAATTAGCAATTAATCAATTAAATTAAATTAATTACCAATTACATTTTAATTAATTAACAAATATTTTTTAATTAACAATTAATTAAATATTACTACCAATTAATACATTTACATATTTAAATAATTATAATTAAATTACTTCCCACCCTATTCCCCTATAAACCCACAACCCGCTAAAGGAAAAAAATTATTTTAGTTTACATAATTAGCAATTAATCAATTAAATTATATTAATTACCAATTAAATTTTAAATAATTAACAAATATTATTTAATTACCAATTATTTAATTATTACTACCAATTAATAAATTTACATATTTAATTAACAGAATAAAATTACACAATCATTTTAAAAAAATCATTAATTAAAAATAATTATAACATAAAATGACACTTTTCACACATATTATAACATAAAAACACTATAAATAATTAAATAATATTTAAAAAACGATATTTTTTACTATCTAGATTATATACTTGGATATTTTCACTTTCTATATTATTTACAGTCGATATTACTTCACTTACCTTAAAAACGATATTTTGGCTGTCTATATTCTGTCCTGTCGATATTTTGTCCAAACGATATTTACAACTCGATATTCTGTCCAAACGATATTTTGGAGTCGATATTATGTCTGTGCACCGTAAAACTCTCCAGGAATCTATCAAGTGAAGATCCTCTATGATATCAATCAGCATTGCTGCTGCTTTAGGGTAATGCTCACGGGATGCTCCCTGTCTGTCTGCTATTGTCGAGAGAACTATGTTAAAATCACCCCCCCCACAGAACTGCTGTCCCATTGTTTGTACTTTTTGCCAAATTTGTTGGAAGAATACTGGACTGTCTGTGTTTGGACCATATGCATTGACTATTACCATAGTGGTATGGTACAGCTCTCCTTGCATCAAAGTGTATCTTCCTTCTCTATCTATGATTGTGTAATGTGTCTTCCATTGTATTCCTTTATGTATTAGTATCGCGACTCCCTGAAGTAGTTTGAGAATCCGGCCTCTACCACCTCACCCCATCTGTTATTTCTGAGCATTCCCGTTGATGCGTTCGTCAAATGCGTTTCTTGTAGTAGACATATGTCTACTGCATGCCTTGTTAGATAAGATTGGATCAGTCTGGTCTTTCTGCGATCATTTAGGCCTCTGACATTCCACGTAAGGCATGTCAGGGTTTTCATGTTTGTATGTTGTGACATATATGTTTGTAATAATTTGGTCTGCGGCATTCTTGTGTTTGGGGGACAAGTCTCTGTAATGTGTTGGTAAAATAGAGTAGTACAATACTTATCTCCTGGCTTGTATGCAGGAATAACTTTGTGCTTGTCTGTCTTATTTGAGCCTTATATGGTTGTACAGATTGTGGCAGCCCTAAAAAGCAAACACCCAGTGCTCTTCCCCCCCTCACCCACACCAACCCCCCAAACAGGTTGTGTTGCTCCCACCCCCACACCCATTAACCGTAAACAAACAATCATCCTATGGGGGCATGTGGGGGCAGCGTGACCTCTTTGCCAGTCCAAGTCACCGACCTTGACATTAGGCCACAATCTCTCGGTACAACAATTTGCCAAATGAGTTACTTATTTGTACATCCAGCATTTTAGTCCCTTTTCCTTCAATCGTTGTCGCTTGATTGGTCTCAGTCTGTATTTCACTTGCCGTTTGCTGTTGTTTTTGTTCTTTCACCATTTGTTTCGCTTATGCTAATGCTGCTTTTGCGTCTGTGAAAAAGTATGATTGCCATGGCCCTGAATTTGTAGCTTGGCATGGTATATCAGAGCGTACTTGGTACCAAGCTGTTGAAAGATTTTCTTTGCGGGTATAAATTCCCTGCGGGCTGCTTGAACTTGCAATGTGAAGTTTGGGTACATTGCAATGTTATTCCCTTGATATTGTAGAGACCCTTTCTCCCTAGCCATCCTGATATCGTGTCCCGGTCTCTGTAGTTGAGCACTCTCGCCAGTATCGGTCTTGCCGGTGCACATGGTTGTGGCCTAGGGCCCAAAGTTCGGTGTGCTCTTTCAATAACAAACGTCATGGAGAGGTCTGGTCTGAAAATGTCTTTCTTCATGGTTTCAACATATTGCACCATTTTTTGAATGTCTGTTGTTTCAGATATTCCCGTGATCCTTATGTTATTCCTCCTTGACCTTGCTTCTAAATCCTCATCCTTTCGTTTGATATCAGCCAGCCCCCCGTCCATTTCTCGAAGTTTCTTGTCCATATTTGTCTGTCCGTCTACCGTCTCCGACACTCTAGTTTCCAGCACGGTTAACCCATCCTCCTGTTTTTTCACCCGTTGTGTTATCCTGTCCATTCACTCTGCGAGCTTGTCCATTTTTGATTCTATGCCTTGCAGACTTGTTTTCTACTCTCTGAACATCGTCCGAATGTCCTCCTCCGGCAGTTGACTTGTGGTGGCATCCTCTATATGATCCTGGTGTCACTTTCAGCCGCCTTGCTGGTCTTTTTGTCGAAATTTATCCGGGGCTGTCTTGTGTCTGGCTTCCTCATTTTGACTGATTGTGTTCGCAGCAGTGCAGCCAGTTAGCTGTGCCCTCCGCTTACAGCTCTGGAATCGGGCGCCTTGTTCGATCTATCTCTGTCCTACTTGCTACCTTCTGTGGATTTAGCTGTGCCGACACTACTGTCCACTTACTATGTAGTCCGTCCAGTATAGATTTGTTAATGATGTTGATCGTACAGCCAGCCGTCGCCTCTTTATGTTTGCCTGCCGCTAAGCAATGCCAATTTTTTTCACCCTGTGTTACTCTCTTGTCAGGGACGCAAGTATTGTGGCACTAGTCGCGTATCCTTGTGGCCTCCGCTGGGCCTGGGTTGTGCTCTAACTAGGTCTATTAAAACTGAGTCTATCTATCTGAGACAAAATTACTGGTCTGCCTCCGGTCGTTTCTCATGTTTCCTTTGTGTCCGGGTGGTCTACTATCATCCTCGCCCAAGTCCAGCCTGCCTTGGCCGACAGTTTTAGACTACTTTCACCAGGACTGGTTGTAGTGCTTTGGTGACAGGCCCTTGCTGCAGCAACTGTGCAATAATTCCAGCCATGACCTCTATGAATACTTGTCCTCTTGCTGTCCACTGCTACGAGGATATGGGTGGGCGCTTTCCACTTCATTTAACGGCTTACTGCGCTCCTGAGACTATAGCGACCTCAATGTGAGATTTATTTGCCTGAATTTGCTGTTATCAATTCAGTGCGCTAGGGAATCGCGTGTCATAGATTTGCTACTCCTATGTTGCTCTCCACTGGGTGCCTTCTTATTGCAGTCGCCTGTCTCGCCGCAGCATATATAAACTCACAACGGTATTCACTACTCGTGCAGGACATTCCCTTTACTTATTGCAACCTCTTTTAACTACTACGTCGGGACCGGGCTCCACGCAGGCCACTGTAGATGTCTACGTCTGCACCCAACAAGATGCGGGACCGACCGCCTCTTCCTACTTTTCATTGATTCGAGGTGGCGTTACAGCTTCCTGCCATCTACACCGTCATTTAAAAGCATATTTACCTCTTTCAACGTCTCTGGTATTGTTTGCAGTCCTACGATATCAATCCTAAGTCCCAGCCGTAATTCAGGCGTTTATTGGTGACCGCCACCTATGCCGGATCCCTTCCACCTCCAACCTCTAGCAGAGGTATACACGCTTGCCGACTATTAGTTATGCCAGTCTTCGCTCAGCTATGCACTGCGCTTTACCTGATTAAGCTGCCCCGACCAAGCTTGTGTCCTTGGATCCGGAGCGGACGGACCTGCCATCTCCTCCCGGCCTTACACGCTTCTTGCTCCGGAGTGGTGCCCACTTTAGGCCCCGGCTGCATTTCACGGCCTCGTGTGTAGGCCCCTCGCCGGCTTGGATCGGATGTCTGCAATCTGCTCAGTGTGTTCAAGGAGTCCTGCTGTTTTATTGCTGTGCCCGAATCCGAACTCGATCACTGCATTCTTTTCCGAGTTTGGTCCCTGAGTCAAGGTACAATGTGTGGATTATTTAGGGATAATTGTGGCTCGGCAGGCAGCAAAGCCACGCCCCTCAACTGCAAACATTCTTTAATCATGCAGTTAGCTCTCTCCACCGGCCCATTTGCACTGGGGCAGTACAGTGCGGTCTTATGGTGACATATGGACATATTTCTTAAGAACTCACACATTTCATCTGAGGTACACTCACCCCATTGTCCATTGTGAGAGTGCTGGAAACACCTTCCCTCATGAACACATCCTTAAGGAAAATTATGAGGGACTGAGTGTTGACACATCCAACCACCTTAGTCATTATCCAATGGGAGTGATAAATGGACAAATTACAACAGTAGTATTTCTCCCTAATTGTAACAGCTCTCTCACTCCTCGAAAATCGCTGTTGATTTTATAGAAATTGCACTGTGTATTTTCTGTTTTTTTCAAAAGGTCAATAAAATCGGTTGAAATCAAAAAGAGAGCTCTTGTGTTTAACAGTTCTGGGAGAGTTCTGTGTTTAGTCCTGTCACAGTTTTGACTCAAAAAATAGCACAGAGGGTTACTGTGCCTGCTACAAAGCAGAGCGATCATAGATTTGTATTTTATTTAGATTGGAAAATAGGCTACTGCTTTTGATACCAAGATCATTTTGTTACTTCCAGTTCATAAATTGCAAGCCTTCTAATACAGCACCGTGATCTGATTACAATTCGGATGCGGCATGCAAACCTCACTAGCGACATAGTCCCTTAAGCCCCATCACTGCCTCTCCTGGGAATGCCTAGGGGCAGGGCAAGCATTACCAATAGGGCGCTGGTGGCCTGGCATTAGGCAGACATATATACGATGGGCGATCATTACACAATGGGCACCCTAATACCTTTCGATGATCTGGCAGAAGATTATAACTTGCCAACAAGTCAATTCTTACTATATAACTCCATCATGTGATAACTTACTGCAGCATGGGGCGATATTAACACCAAACCAGAGACACACCTCCTGTTGCAACATTTACATGTCATGGGCAATGGGTCCCACATCATACACTGGTTGGCGGAAGCGCTACTCATTCACACCACACAACCTCTGACATCCCTCTGCTTAAAATGGGGAGAGGATAGGGGTAACCCATGGGCAGCCACCCCAACATGTATACTACAGAACTCCAGATTCCAGCTTATACAAACATATATTGTACATAGAGCGTATCTTTCTCCAGATAAAATTAAATGAATACTTTCATATGACTACATCCGCATGCCGTCGCTGTCTAAAAGTCAATGCAGATTTTCTACACAACCTGTGGTCCTGTACCTCCCTACATACATATTGGATGGACATTAACGTGGCGCTCGCAGCATGTACTGAAAGAACGCTGCCACAAATATGGGAGGTGTGTGTATTGGGCTCTTACCCCAGACCAAAGAAACATAGGGTCACATCCAGGTTTATTGACCTGGGTCCCATTGTAGCCAAAAGGCTGATCACCAAAAGATGGATGCATGCCGACCCTCCCTCAGTCGCCAGCTGGAAAAACTCACTCCCGGTATGGGCACGTGCGGAAAGTAGGTCATTGCACAGGGAGGAAATAGCAGGATTACGTAAATACCCTATCGCACAGTTATGGACACTCTACTTGGAGACTTGGCACGTACAGATGGAGAAGCATGGAATAGCCCTCCACAAGAGGTTAGAGGACGAGACACAGACAATGACTCCTGGGAACATGGTTCTTCTGGAGCGCGTGAAGCTCAGGCCTGAAGTGGTGGGGGCAGAAATGCCTGGGGCATACATGAGTTAGGGAGGAGTAGACCTAGCCACTGATTTCTTCAATTAGTGGGAGAACAGGGTGATATATCTAATGCGGGGTGACTGAGATGGCGACACATTTCCTCTACATATCCCGACTCGGGCATGAAAATATGACGATCATTTTCTATTTTTTTATTTTTTTTAATGTTTGATTATAGACATATACATTGTATCTGATTTTGCCACAATTTTGATGCTGAACTGGATGACAAGGTGCAGACATTTAGGTGTACAGCTGAGAACGGATGAATATTCTCCTTATATCCATCTGTACATTAAAGTGCGATACTTTTGATAAGCAATAGGCATGTAATACAACAAGAATATAATCTGTGGTCAGCTACCTGCTGAACAGAATTAATGTTTATCACAGTTTGTAAATATCCCTACAGTACTTGTCAACCCTTTATTGCATTTGTAAAGACTAACTGGCACATGCATCAAGGTAGGCTTTTGCGATTCCCTAATTGCGATTATTAAGGGATTGCAATTAAGGAATCGCAAAAGCCTATGCATGTAGGATTCACTATAAAAATAGCGATTCCTAAACATTCCTTAATTGCGACTCGCAAATTGCGTGTGGCAATTAAGGAATGCCTTCCCATTCATTCCTATGGGCCTACAGGCAGTAGGTACTCGCAAATTGCTCACGCAGTTTCAAGGATGCAAGGGTGTCAAACTGACACCCTGTTGCACCCCCTGAAATTGATCTGTACACATATGTTGTGCACACAGATGCCCTAAGGGCATGTGTGTGTGCAACATGAAACCCTGAAAAATGCACAAAAGTGCATTTTTTAAAGTTTTTGCAAATTACCATGAAGTTCAACTTCATGGTAATTTGCGCCCCCTATTGGCAAAATTGCTGATTTTTTTACTTTAATGCATTGCATTTAAGGAATCTCAATCTGCGATTCCTTAAATGCAATCGCAATTTAAGTATTCGCAATTTAGAGATTACTTAAATTTAGATTTTTGCATTTGGGATGATGCATTCCAAATGCAAAAATACCAGTCGCAAAGGGGCAGATTCTGAGAATCTCCCCGTTTGCGACCGGTTTTTCTTGTAATGCATGTGCCTGTAAATGTTCTCCATCTCACCCGAGCTCTTTCCCCCTTCCTGCCTCACCTCTTCCTTCCCATTCCTCCCCCTTTTTTCCACCTTCTCATTCAAATGTAACTTGTCTGTTTGACAAAATGAAAATAAAGATTTTTTTTTAAATGTGGATGCAGGATGAAAACACTAAATTATGGGTCTAGATTCTTACCATTTTATTCTCAATCTGATATTATTCTAAGATTGCAAAGAAGGGTTCCTTAGCAATAGTCTTTTTCGTACAGACAACCACAATCACTATGTTAAGCTTTTTATCCTGACTTTGCATTTCTCCTGACCATACTCTTTTAACATTTACTGTTTATAAGTATGGATGATATGTGATTTCTACACCGTATAACCCTCCTTCTTTATGTAACATTTCTTTTTCCATTGATTAACACACTTGTATGATTACTTGTGCATCTATATGTATGGAGAGGATGTAGCCTTACGGCTAGAGTAGTTGACTTTGAAGCTGGAGAACCGGGTTCGAGTTTTGGCAACGGCGCTCAACATCCTGTGATTCTGGGCAAATCACTTAATCTCCCTGTGCATAACAAAAAATGAATGTGTCCATCTGTAACGAAACTGGTGCTCAAGTAATGCGCTCTAATACCCGATTTCTTGAGTCTAGTTTGCGCTATATAAAACTAAAAAAAATGTTAAACACTCTACAAATCAGACATTTACAGCAATTTTGACCCTCAACCCACCAACCTCGGCTGACCATGAAGCAACAGGTCAATGATGTATATCCTCTTCCTGCTCCACACCCTTCGAATTCTCCATAAGATTTTCAGATGGATCGCCCTCTCCAACAGAAAAACAGTCACTCAAGTCATCGTCTCCAATCAGCTTGACTACAGCAATGCACTCTACACCAGAATCCTCAAACAGCTCCTCAAACGCCTCCAGGGCATTCAGAACACTGCAGCCAGACTCATCCTCAACCTCTCCAAAAGAACTAGCACCACCACACACCTCAATAACCCTCCACTGGTTTTCCATCCACAAGAGATGCCACTTCAAGCTTCTGGCTCTTGCCTACACAGCCCTCCACAACATCGGACCCACCTACATTAACCACTGCTTGATGTTCCACCAACCCACTAAGGAGCTTTGCTGCACCTCCCTCACCCTTGCACACCTTCTCCAGCATCTGTCAGAGCAGCAGCGGAGGTAGTTCTTTTTCCTACCACACCGCCGAGTTCTGAAATGATCTCCCCCTCCACTTAAGAACCTCCCCTTCACTCGCCGACTCAGGAAGGCGCTCTAGACATGGCTGTTCGACTCAGGTATTCAGTACCACAGCGCCTGGATAAACCCCCGGGGAGACAGGCTGCGCTTTACAAAGACCTCCTGATTGATTTATTGACAATAGGATGGGAAGTGCTATAAAAATATTAGGTTCCATTTACATCAATATTTATGTAATTGCCCATACAGAGAGAATACTCTTGCATCTTACAATTCAAGCACATCTCGTAAATAAGGAGTTGAACAATTTGTTCAGCTCCTTCTTTATGTACGAGATGCGCTTGCATTATAAGATGCAAGATGTAACTGTCTGCACGCTAATTACAGAAATATTGGTGGAAATGGCACCTATTGGTTTTTTTTTATTTAATCTTTTATAGCACTTCTCTTCCCAGTGCAAATGGTAGTTTCTCTTAAGCACTTGTGGAGTGGTAAACTGTGTGCCTTTGTTTTCTTCCTTTCATCCAGGTGTTAGGCTCCAAATGGCTCCCCACCAAGATGATATTTGAGGGGGAAAAAAAGGGCTGGTGTCTCTTCAAATTAGGCATTTACTGGGGCCCAGATAACAGTTTAAATTAGAAAGCTCCTTCCCTGACTGAGCCCAACTGACCGCAGACAATGTGAGGACCAGGGTTGGATTGGAATTAAAATCGGCCCGGTGTCCTGGTGTCAGAAATAGACACCAGAACACATTCTGCATGTTTTCCTTGTAACCAGCCCAGAATAGCTGCCCGAACGGTTTTTCAACGGGATCCTCTTACTTTCCATCACCGATGGCCTTTTTTTCAGCAAAATTGTCAGTCTGCCTCCCCATCTCCGGATCGCCATCGGCCATCGGGACCTCCAGGTCCCGTGACCGCTGCGTCATTGAAAGGCATCAATAGGAGATCTGAGCCACAAAGGACTACCGTTCGACCGTATCTCAGAAGTGACAGCTGGCAGCGTTAATCCCGCTAATTTCCTGGATTACAACATTTGAGAAACGTCCGTCAAGGAATGGCGAGTGGTGGAAAGTGTCTGAGGGGACTGATAGGTGGATCTCCTCATACACATTTAATTAAACGGCTCGAGTTTTTTACGTAGATATCAGATTAATGTTAGAAGCGACACATTGGAGAGGCAGAACTGTCTCAGTGCCTCGCTCAATGCCCGCATCTGGAGTTCTCTCTGCTTCCCATTCTTCGGTTTATTTCCACAGCTAGAGTAGCAGTTTATTAGTTATTCTTTACTGGTGTTGTCATGTTTGATTCTGAGCCACCGCTATGTCTATCAACGTTACTGTGCTTATCAAGCAATGTCTATCTATGATTTTTCCAGGTGGCAACACAAAGACTGGGTCACAATGGAACGCGGGCTTTTCTTTTCAGGTCTTCCATCACTTAATGTTCTTTGGATCATAGCATCTGTCAGCTAAATCGCCTAGTGCCTCAAACTTTCTCCTCACGTTCTGAGTAGGTGCTTATCTGCGTTCCACAACAGCTACTCTGGTGATAACCTTGTTGACAGCAGCGCCAACCTAGGGTGACCAACCGTCCGTAAATTTCATGGACCGTCCGTAATTGGGACCTCACGTCCGTTGTCCGTGAGGATCCCTTTTACGGACGCCTTTTGTCCGTAATTTTGGCCATCACACGGAGCAGCACTGCTACCCTGTGAGAAGCCTCAGCCCCCTCTTGATGGGGCCGCCTCGCGCCCCTCCTCTGTATGCGGCTGATTGCCACATACAGAATAACAATGTGGCAGTCTGGGGGTGTTAAATCATGTGGGGGAAGCCTCCTACCTTAGTGTACAGCAGGGCAATCTGTTAAAAAAAAAGGTAAAACGCACATGCTGCAACGTAAAAAAACCTGTTCATTTAAAGAAGCCTGAAAAACAAGTTAAAAAGAAGGGGTTATCGTTCTTTTACTGTCCCATCATTTTAGAGTGAGGTATTTTCAATATTATATTCAACAAAGCCCTGGTTACTGCTTTTTCATTTTAAGCAACTAACACCCATTGACAGAGCCAATAGTCCTGGCTTCTTGTTGGTGTAATGATACTTGCTGTGTTATACATCTGGATGCAATGACAGAAACAACATAATATCAGTCGGACGCAACACTATGCTAACCGCAGATTTTTTGCCTAGGTGTTGTAAACCACGCTCCTAATTACATCGAACACACACTTTGAAGAGACCCCCACATTTTTTTACACCACTTAAAGCTGTGGAAACAACACCATGTCACAGTCACCTCACATCCTGGCACTGTGCATCATGCATGACTCATGACTTCTACGTTTTCAGATTGCCTATGTGCAGGGGCATAGTGAACCCTCCCCCACCCCTTGCTTTAGGAACTATAGCACGGTGAAGTTCTTGATAGGTCTCTTCTGTCTGTGACTCTGCAGATAAAGGCTCAGGTCATAATGTGAAAAGGTGGGGAAGTAAATAAGTAAAGGAATGGGGGAATGGCTGGATGGATTACTGAAAGGAAAGGATGAATGAAAGGGTGAATGGATAGATAATGAAAGAAAGGATGGATAGATGAGTGAATGAGTGGAAGTATGGATGAGCGAAAAGGTAAATAGATGGATGTATGGGTGGAAGGGTAGATGATGGGCAAGTGAATGAGTGTATGGATGAGCAAGTGAATGGATGGGTGAAAGGGTAAATGGCTGGATGGGTGAGTGAATAGATGGATGGGTGGAAGAGTGGATGGATGACTGTACGGATGGATGGGGTGAAAGGGTGGGTTGATGAATGATGGATGAGTGAAAGGGTGGATGAAGGGATGGATGAGTGAAATGATGGATAGAAGGATATATGGTGGATAGGTTTGCAAATGGTTGAATATGTTTGGATATAGATGGGCACACAGATGGAAGGACAGAATGAATGGTGAAAGACTGAATGATGGATGAAAGAATGATTACACCTTGTAGCACCAATTATCTTAAGTAACATTTCCTATACAATGACTTTCACGTTACTATGTATCATTGTCTCTATATAATGTGTGTGTGATGTAACGTACTCCGACACCCTGCCCTACATACTTGGGATGAGTAACACTATAAAAGAAATTAAATACACATGAGAGACGGTCTAAGTGAAGATGAGGGGCACCAATGGAGGTTGGTAGTAAGGCCGGACTGGCCGAACCGGGCATTGGGTGTTTCACTGCGAGGCGGAAAGGGGGGGGCGAGCGGTTTTGTTACTGGGGGCTGTCACTGCAAAGCTCCTTGTATATCCAGTAGTTTTCAATCAACAATAAAAGCGGCCTCACTTATATTCATGTGTGGTTCACCATTGTCTGGTGACTAATGTACCTGCTGGAGCGAGATGCAAATTTTGAATCGTCTATGGTAGCAAGCTGCGGCTATACTGAAAAACTGTGATGCGCACGATTGTCTCAACCTAATATAAACTTATTTTGACTTGTACTTAGGTGGTTGTCTATTTACTTACTTATATACTATTGCGCGACCACCTCTGACATGTCTGTAAAACGTAACTTTTGTTCCGAAGTTTTGTCCTGAATTTTGACCCTTTGTCCTGAATTTTTGTCCTGAATTTTGTCCCTTTGACCTGAATTTTTACATTCACCGTCCTGAATTTGCACCAATGCCAGTTGGTCACACTAGCGCCAACCTCTGCGAATAAAGAACATGGGGGCATATTATCAAGAAAGGACGTTAACATTATCGCCGCTTTGTCTGCAGAAAACTGCAGCTAAAGCGGCGATAATGGACTTGATAATACGCCCTTGTGAATTCCCATAGAAGCCCTTGTGAATTCCCATAGAAGCCCTTGTTCTGGTGTGAACATGGGCTTCTATGGGAATTCTCTACGGCGTATTATCAAGCCCTGTAATTATTGTTTTTGGATGAGTCATATTTGGTTGGTCAAACCAAATGTTGAGGTCACCCAGAACGCAGCGGTCGGAGTGTATTTTTATCAGGTTTGAAACTGTGTCTAGAAGTGCGTCTGGAAACGTCGCCTTTCTAGGTGGAGGTCTGTAAAGGAGCAGGAAGTTACAGGAGGAAGACGCTGTAGGATTGCATCTTGTGAGAAGAGCCTCCCAATTCTTTATGGAGATGTTGTCAACTTTAGTGATATGTAATGTTTGCCTGAACACAACAGCTTGACCATCTACTTTTTTGCCTATTCGATTTTGGGTGATCTGATTGTTTGATGGCTAGAGGGAGGGCTTCATGCAGGACTGGAGCATATCATCTCCAAACCATGATTCAGTGATGAATAGTATGTCTGGTTTTGGATTGGTGAGAAGGTCGTAGATGTGATGTTTGCTTTTAGAGTGCAGATGAACATTTATTAGTAGACAGTTTAGAGAATGTGTTTTGCTGGCAGTTAGACTTTGTTTTGTTAAAGAATGATCAGCATTGTGTGGGTTAGTAGCAGGTGTGTTTTTAGTGCAGGTATTCGCTGTATGAGGATAGCAAACGCGTAGCTGTTCTGTTATGTGTTCCTCTTCCAGCAGGCTAAAAAGGCATTTTGATGGATCTTCGTGTGTAGGTGAGGGAGACCGTGTTTGAGAGTGAGTTGGTGTGCAGTGTTGTTTTTGTGGTGTAACCTTGTTGCGCAGTAGACATGTAGAAGCAACACTATTATGTGTGGCACATTGTTAATATTGATTTCGTATATTTAGGGTGAAAGGTGTATGAGTCCGTAGTGGTGGTGCAGCATGTGGGTCATGCAGTAAGGTTCTAAATTGTCTAATGGATGAGAGGCAGTTGGACGAGAGTTGTGTTGCTGTGTGTGTGTTAGGTGTGGCAGAAGAGAGAAAGCTTGGCAATGGAGTTTAGTCATATGGGTAGTTTGAAAGGTGGGCGTATGATTGTATTTTGTGACTGTAAGTATTATGAGGAGTTGTGCTTGCAATATTTTATTGTGCTGATGTGCATGATATGTTTTGTATTCGAGGAGTAGTGAAAAGAGGTGCTGATGTATTTGTTTTATCAAATGGATTTGTTTGCATAGTATTGTTTGGGAGTGGAAGTTGTAAGGTAAAGGGGCGGTGATGTGTTTGTGAGTAGAGTGTATGTTGTGTGTACGAGGGGATGAAGTAGACTTAAGGCTGTTTGTTTTAGACCTTTTTTCTACAAGAGTTAAAATGTGTGGCGCTGTGGCATGTAAGTGTTGTATTGTTGTGTTATTGTAGTATAATGAAAAGGGGGGTGTTGGTTGAACGGATAGTGGAAGTCTGAGTATGGGTTTGTTAATGATGAAAGGGGGGCTGTTAGGAGTAATTAGAGTGGGAAGTGTGTGTCTACATGGATTGTAGTTAAGTATGGTATGGATTTTGGTTGAGTTAGTGATGAGTGCATTGGGCAGTTTTATAGGATAGAGCTGTGTACTGTTTGTAGGTGATGGTGGAAATGTGTAGTGGCTGGGATAGAAGGGTATATAGATGTGGTTTGTGTGGTTTTGAAGTGTATGCTGGTACGCTGATTTGTGCATAGGGTTTGTTTGTAATAAGTGTGAGGTGTACATTTGGTGTGAGTCTGTTACTCTGTGGATGTGGATGCTGTAGGGTCGGTATTACTGAATGGGAAAAATGGGCATAATTTCTGGCCCTAGTCCTGACCAGTCTCAAACAGGCTCAAACAGGCAAATGCCCTTGTCCTCTCTGCCCTTAGCCTCTCTGCCCGGGCTAAGCCTTGACCTTTTATAGCCCTAGTAGTCAGGTGACCCCTTCAGCCAATGGGAACCCTAACCCTATCTAATAATATCACTAGCCCTAAATGCTCGAACCAATAGAAGACCACGACCTTACAGCCAATCTTAGCCCTAGTCCAAGCACTCAATCAGGTTCAAAAACACTGATCTCTATGTCAAACAGAGGCTCTAGCCCTACCAGTAGTCCCAACCTGAGTCCCAGCAACCAATGACCCCAGGGACCCTCAGAGACCCTCATGAGGAAAGGGGACTTCATTCCCCAACCAAGAGCTTGCCAGGAGGTGTGTTTGCAGAGTGGTGTAGAAAGGGGTCGTGGCCTGTGTTCACCTCTCGGCAATCCCACTGTGTGGGGCTTACTGGAGGTAAGAGGTAGGCTAGTTGGCCCCTAAGGACCCCCAGCAGTGAAGGGGACTTCAGTTCCCATCCAAGAGCATGCCATGGAGCACATTTGCAGAGTGGTGGGCCAAGAGGGCATGGCTTGCTATGAGAACATAGCAATCCTGCTGTGTAGGACTTACTGAAAGTAATAGGAGGAGTAGTTGGCCCCCAAGGATGTTCTTGGGGGCCAACTACCCCTCTTGTTACCACCAGTAAGTCTCACACAGTGAGATTGCTAAGACGTCTTCGGAGGCCATGCTCCCCTTTCTACACCACTCTGCAAACGCGCCTCCTGGCAGACTACGGGATGGGGATGAAGTCCACTATACTCTTGAGGGTCTTGTGGGGCAAAGAAGCCCTCTTGTAAGTCCTACGCAGTGGAATTCCTGAGCGCTGGTCGGAGGCGCAGCACCTTTTCTCCACCAATCTGCAAACGCGACTTCTAGTTAAAGAAGTGTTTGCAATGACATAGGTTTTGCATTTGCGAGAGTTAGAGCTATTGTCATTGTAAATGTAAATATTTTTTACTAATGTTTTTGGGAGTGGAGTGGATGTAAGGTGTGTGTAGTGGAATTATGTGGTACGTTGTGCAGTGAAATTAGTGAAAGTGAAAGTATGTGATGTTTATTTTATAGGAATTATGTAGAGTGAGATTATGTGTTATGGAGAGTAATTATGTGGTATGGTAGTCTGTGTTGTGGAGTGGTAACCTCAGGTTAATCTTCCTCGTTTCCATAGGAGCTCAACTATGAAGTCAGTGAGACAAAAAAATGAAGGAATCACTGAGGAGCACTTGTGGACCTAGTCAGAGCTATGAGCAGGGCCACTGGAATAATGCGACTGTTTGGCTGGACCGACTTTTGCACAAATATACATTTTCTGTATTAGCCACATTATTCATCATCTGCTCCCTAATCTGGAGATTTGAACAAAAAAGCCTTGTTTCTGGCTCAAACATTACCCAAAATGCAGCAACAAGTATTACAACATGGTGGAAGGCTCTTTGCAAACCTTCAATGGTCACCTGTAACTTATTGCTAAATGTGGGTTTTAAATTGGTATTAATGGTGTGCAAGCCACTCTTGCTCCCTTCTGCGCTCTCTTGCCTCTTTCAGTATTTCTGTTGTTTCTTTCTGCACATTTCTTTATTTTTCTATACTTCTCTTGCCTCTTTTGGCAAATCTCTTCTACTTTCTGTACCTCTCTTGCCTCTTTCTGCACCTCTGTTGCCTCTTTCTGTACCTCATTTGCTTTCCTTCTGTACCCCTCATGCCTCTTTCTGTACCCTTCTTCCCTCTTTCTGCCCCTCTCTTTCCTTTTTCTGTACCCCTCTTACATCTTTGTGCACCCTTTTTGCCTCTTTCTACACCCTGGTTCCTCCTTTGTGCACTTCTTTTATTTATTTCTGCACCTGTCATGTTTCTTCCTGCACCTGTCATGCTTCTTTCTGCACCCCTCTTGCCTTTCTCTCCACCCCTCTTCCCTCTTTCTGCACTTCTGTTGATTTGTTCTGTACTTTACTTGCCTCTTTCTTTAACTCTCTAGGCTCTTTCTGTACCTCTCTTGCCTCTTTCCGCACCTCTCTTGCCTCTTTCTGCACCTCACTGACTTCTTTCTGCACTCCTATTGCCTGTTTCTGCACCACTCTTCTGTCGTTGTGCAACTCTCTTGCCTCTTTCTATACCTCTCTTCCCTCTTTCTGTACTACTCTCGCCTCTTTCTGTACCTCTGTTCCTTCTTTCTTCATCTGTCTTGTCCCTTTCTGCTCCCTTTGTGCCTCTTTCAGCACCTCTGTTGCCTCTTTCTGCAGTTCTCTCCCTCTTTTTTACCCATATTGCTTCTTTGTGTACCTCTCCTACCCCTTTCTGCATCCCTCTTGCCTATTTTTCCACCTCTGTTAGCTCTTTCTGTGCCTCTTTTGCTTCATTCTGCACTTCACTTGCCTTTTTCTGTATCCCTCTTTCCTCTTTGTGCACCTCTGTTGTTTCTTTCTGCGCTGCTCTGACTTCTTCCTGTACCTCTGTTCCAAATTTCTGCATCCCTCTTGCCTTTTTCTGCACCCCTCCTTCCTCTTTCTGTACCTCTCTTGCCTCAGTCTGCCCACCTGTTCCCTCTTTCTGTATCCCTTTTGTCTGTTTCTGCAACTCGCTTGCCTCTTTCTGCAGTTCTCTTGCCTCCTTCTGCACCTCACTTGCCTCTTTATGCACCTCTGTTCATTCTTTTGTACTGCCCTTGCTTCTTTCAGCACCTCTCTTGCAAATTTCTGCACCCCTCTTGCCTCTTTCTGCACCCCTTTTACCTTTTTCTGCACCTCTCTTTCCTCTGTCTGCACATCTGTTGCCTCTGTCTTTACCTCTTTTTACTGTTTCTGCAATTCTATTGCCTCTTTCTGTAGTTCACTTGCCTCCTTCTATACCTCTGTTGCTTCTGTCTGAATTTCTCTTGCTTCTTTCTGCACCCCTGTTGCTTCATTCTGCACTTTCCATGCTTCTTTCGGCATCTGTATCATTTCTGTCTGTACACCTGGTGTCTCTTTCTGCATTTGTCTTCCGTCTTTCTGTATCATTCTTGCCTGTTTCTGCATCTCACTTTCCTCTTTCTGTACTTTTCTTTCTTCTTTCTACACCTCTGTTGCTTCTTTCGGCAATTCTCTTGCCTCTTTCTGCACTTCTCTTGCCTATTTCTGCACCTCTCTTGCCTCTTTCTGTACCTCTGTTGCCTCTTTATGCACCTCACATGCTTCTTTCTGTACCCCTTTTGCCTCTTTCTGTGCCCCTCTTCCCTCTTTGTGCAACTCTTTAGTCTCTTTCTACACATCTCTTCCCTCTTTCTGTACCACCCTTGCCTCTTTTTGAACCTGTTGCTTCTTTCTGCACTTCTCTTGCCTCTTTCTGTACCCTTTGTGCCTCTTTCAGTACCTATGTTGCTTCTTTCTGCACTTCTATTGCCTCTTTCACACCTCCCTTGCTTCTTTCTGCAGCTGATTTGCCTCTTTCAGCACCACTGTTGCTTTTGTCTGCAGATCGCTTGCCTCTTTCTGTACCTCACTTGCCTGTTTCAATACCTCTGTTACTTTTTTATGCAGATCTCTTGCCTCTTTCTGTACCCCTATTTTCTCTTTCTGTACCTCTCTTCCTTCTTTCTGCACCCCTCATCCTTCCTTCTGCACCTGTTACTTCTTTCTGTACTTCTCTTGGTTCTTTCTGCACTGCTCTTGCCTCTTTCTGCATCCCTCTTTGAGCACCTCTTTTGCTTCTTCCTGCACTTCTCTCTCCTCTTTCTGCATCCCTCCTGCCTCTGTCTGCACCTCTGTCACTTCTTTCTGCACTTCTATTGCCTCTTTCTGCACCTCTCTTGCTTGTTTCTGCAGCTGATTTGCCTCTTTCAGCACCTCTCTTGCTTTTGTCTGCAGATCGCTTGCCTCTCTCTGCACCTCACTTGCCTGTTTTAGTACCTCAGTTGCTTTTTTCTGCAGAACTATTGTCTCTTTCTGTACCCCTTGTCCCTTTCCTACCCGGTTCTGCACCTCTGTTGCCTCTTTCTGTGCATCTGTTGCCACTTTCTGTATTTCTCTTTCTCTTTCTGCAGCATTTGCACCTCTTTCAGCACCTCTGTTACTTCTTTCTGCACCTCCCTTCCCTCTTTCTGCACCCCTTGTCCCTTTCCTACCTGTTTCTGCCATCTGTTGCCTCTTTCTGTGCCTCTGTTGCCACTTTCTGTATTTCTCTTGCTCTTTCTGCAGCATTTGCACCTCTTTCAGCACCTCAGTTACTTCTTTCTGCACCTCTCTTCCTTCATTCTGCACCTCACTTGCCTCTTCCAGCACCTCTGTTGCTTTTTTGTGAAGATCTTTTGCCTCTTTCTGTACCCTCTTTACTCTTTCTTCACCTCTCTTGCCTCTTTCTGCGCCCCTGTTGCCTCTTTCTGTACCTTTCCTACCTGTTTTTGTACCTCTCTTTCCTCTTTCTGTACCTCTGTTGCCTCTGTCTACACTTTTCTTGCCTCTTTCTGCGCCCCCTTGCCTCTTTCTCCACCTTTGTTGCTTCTTTCTGCACTTCTATTGCATCTTTCTGCACCTATCCATCCTGCTTCTTTCTGCACCTCACTTGCCTCTTTCAGCACCTCTGTTGCTTTTTTCTGCAGATATCTTGGCTCTCTCTGTACTCCTATTTTTTCTTTCTGTACCTCTCTTGCCTCTTTCTGCATCCCTGTTCCATCTTTCAGCGCCTTTTCTGCCTGTTTCTGTACCTCTCTTGCCTCTTGCTATAAATCTGTTGTCTCTTTTAGCACTTCTCCTGCTCTTTCTCCACCCTTCACACCTCTTTCAACACCCTTGTTACTTCATTCTGCACTTTTCTTCCTTCCTTCTGCACCCATCCTGCCTCTTTATGTACCTCCCTTGCCTCTTTGTGCAGCCCTCCTTCCCTTTTCTACACCTCTCTTGCCTCTTTTTGCAACTCTGTTGGTTATTTCTGCATTTCTCTTGCTTCTTTCTGCACCTTACTTGCCTCTTTCTGTACTTCTCTTGCTTAATTGTTACACCTCTGTTGCTTCTTTCAACCATTATTTTGCCTCTTTCTGCAGTTCATTTCCTTCTTTCTGCACCCCTCCTGCCTCTTTTTGTATCTCTCTTTCCTCTTTGTGTATCTCTCTTACCCCAATTGCCTCTTTTTGCACCTCTGTTGGTTCTTTCTGCACAGCTTTTGCTTCTTTCTGTACCCCAATTGCCTCTTTCTGCACTTCTCTTGCTTCTTTCTAAACCTCTGTTGCTTCTTTCAGCAATTCTCTTGCCTCTTTTGGCACCACTGTTCGATTCCTCTGTATCCCTCCTGCCTCTTTCTGCACCCCTCTTCCGTCTTTGTGCAACTCTCTTGCCTCTTTCGATACCTCTCTTTCCTCTTTCTGTACAACTCTTGCCACTTTCTGTACCTCTGTTGCTTCTTTCTGTACTTCTCTTACCTCTTTCTGCATCCTTCGTGCCTCTTTCAGCACCTCTGTTGCTTCTTTCTGCACCCTTCATGCCTCTTTCTGTAACTCTCTTGCCTCTGTGGGCACCCCCACAGCCTCTTTCTACACACACAGGGCTACTTTTAAACTGACCTCGGACTCAGCAGTATACGTATGCAAGTGCATAAAAGTGCTGCTGGCCTCTAAATTGCCATGCCCTGTTATATGCAAGGGACTTAGAGGTAGTTTTAATCCCCCTGCCCTATTATGTACTAGGGCCTGTATTCTAAGTGGCTTTCAGCATAGCACTGGCTCTGGGCCTGGTTAGTCAGAGTCTGTTACCACCAGTACCAGTCAGCAAAAAGTTGGAGGCATAGGATGACTTGGCAACAAGGCCTCTTTCTGCACCTCTGTTTGTTCTTTCTGCATATCTCCTGCTTCTTTCTGCACATTTCTTCATCTTTCTTGACTTCTGTTGCCTCTTTCTGCATTCCTCTTGCTTCATTCTGCACCTTTTTCCTCTTTCTGCACATGTCTTGCCTCTGTAGGCATAGTTAGAAATTAGCATCAAAGAAACCTTTAAAATTCACTGAAAAAACATATGTTTAAGGGGTGTTATGGTTGGGAATTAGCATTTAAAGAACCTTAGAAATTCACTGAAAAAGCCATAGGTATCAGGGACCTTATAGGTAGAAATTCTCATTTAAAAAAGCTTTGAATTCTCTGAACAAACTATAGGTTTCAAGGACAGTATGAGGTTACGTAGTTTTTGACTCCGCTTCGTATCTAGCCACCATTTTGTGTTCAGCCGCCATTTTGTGTTGCCTCACTCAGGCAGCACGGCGGACACTGTGTTTTTGTATTTTCATCTGTCTATGTGTTCTTCGTGTCAAGTAAACCCTCTGCCCTTGTTTACGAAACTGATGTCAGGGTCTGGCCGAGTCCACTAATCCATGTCTAGGCTGATTGATACCTGTCTCGACTGACTGTTTGGCTCCCACCATTCTTCTTGACTTCATTCTATTTGACTGACCTTCGCTATTCTCTTCGTGTATTCTCTTGTTACATAAACTATCCTTTGAAGCATTCAAACATGTTCTACCACCTGCAAATTGAATTACGGGCACTAGTGTTGAACTTGAGGGGAGGAGAGCACACGGGGTCTGAAAGGAGGGTGTGTTTTGACATTCAATAGCCTGTTTTCGAACTATTCCTTTTCGTCAATTTTGTATGTTTTGGGAGTGGGCATTGTAAACATGTGTACTATAATAAATTGTGAGCCACAGAGTTAAGTGGCAGTCTCCTAAGAATCTATCTCCTGTAACTTCTTGGACAACTGTGCTTGGCTGCAGCTAAGAAATGTGCTTTTCTATGCCTAACAGAGTGTCTCGTGTCTCTGTCTGACAAGGCAGGTGAACCCGGAGATTTTAGGCGTGCCCTGCGCCGCTGGGTCCATAAGGCCCAGTTCTCAAATTGGCGGCCCAACGTGTGGGCGACTTCAGTGGTAGTGGTTCAGCCCGAGGGTCGTGAGGAGCTTCGCAAGAAAATTCTGGAGAACCACGTGAGCGACCCCTGTATGTCGAAGTGGACCGAAGGTCTTTTACAGCACGGCTACTCCTTTCCGACGGCTGCTGACGACTGCTGCCCTGACTGTCGCCCTGCCTCGGCCCTTTGGTGATGATTGGTATCGCGAGACGTTAGACGGACATCTGTTGGCGTACGAAAACATTTAGTTAAGTATTCGTGGGTAGCGCCCACTCTTTGTTTGGTTTTGGGTTTTTTTGTTATTCGATCAGTGCACTTATCGAAGCCGAGGGGTAAGTATGTTTGTGCTGTGACTATATTGTCTTAAACCTCTCGACATTTGTAGAAAGTCCAGTTCGTTACAAAATGCCTGGATTTAGTAAGTTTAGGAAATGTTGTTGCTTTGGTTGTACTAGGGATTCCCGGCTAGAGGATTCTTGTCCGATTCCTTCGGTTGGAACTCCCACTTATGAGCTCTATTCGAAACATGGTCTTGGCCCTATCGTTTTTAATGAAACATGGATCCGATACACAAGGAAAGATGGTGTCTTACAGTAGCCACAAAATAGTAGCTTTGAGCCTGATATATTAAATAATTTGGAAGCGATTTTGTTTAAGAGAAAAGCCCGGCTGGCAATGTTTGACTCTTTCCGCCTCTGGCATAAGGAAGCCAAACAGAAAGAAATTAAACAAATGAAGAAAGATAAGAAGGAGCAAAATATGACAATTTTACAGGCTGCCCAACAGTTTAAAGATGATGAGACTGATCAGATGATTGAAGTTTCAGAAAGACAGCATCGTATGGCAATCGATAGATGTTATCCCGTGTTGCCTACTTCCTCAAAGAGTAAGGGTCCTGACGAAGATCCTTTCATGTCCCATCTATTGACACTACCTCCACCTTATGTATTAGGTGCTAATGCACCCCCATTACAACCTGCTGCTAATCCAGTGATTCCGATTCCTGCACCTTTGCCTCTTCCAGTAATTCCACCTTCGCCTCCTTTGCCACCGACTTCTGTACCTCAATCTTCTGCACTTAAGTCTCCTTCATCTTCAGTTTCCTTTGCTACTAGTTCCTCTCCTGTTTTACAGAATACGTTGTCTCCTGTTCTGGTGTCGGATTCCCCTACAGCCCGACAACGATTAGTTAATACTGTTTCTGGTCTCTTGTCACCTTTTCTTGGGCCTCTTTCTTTTTCTCCTGCTTCATCTCGAAGGCAATCTCGTAGTCAGATTCCAGGTTCGGAAGAGCGGATTACGTTAGATTCTCTCGCTCGTAATTGGATCATGAGTGATCTACAGTATAGTGTGCGTGATATTTTAGACACTTTTCTACAATGGAATGCGCCTACGCAGAGGTATGTCTTTAATGTTATGTGTAACACACTTATCAAGAGTGGGGAGATACGGATCTAGACTTACCTCCTCAGGGTTTGTTCATGATACAGGATCAATTTGATAAGGGACTTATTGTGGGTCCTGATGTAGAGCATGCTGTTCAAAAGCTTGTTACTTTCAGGTCTTCATTTTTCTCTCAAGCTCCTCTTGAACCTGATCCTGCGGTTCGGCGTAAAATGAAACAATATCCTATGCGAGAAGTTCCTCCAATATGGAGGGATGAGGTTCCTCAGGCAGGTGCTAATCCAGCCATTCCAGCTCATTTTCAGCATATATGGGTACATGATCATTGGAAAAGATCGGATGTCTTGGCGCTTAAACAGTCTTTACCGGACCCTCGTAAGAATCCTGCTGGGTATTATAAAGAGTTGTCCCAGACTGTCGATGCGTGTATCATGAATTTGGCAGATATTGATTTATTGATGGGAAATGTAGTCCCACAAGCTCTATGGGCTAAAATTCGTAGGGAAGATCATGCCCAAGCTTTAGGTGGAGATTGGGCTGCTATAGCGGCCGCAGATGAAGGACAGATAGGTGGTGCTAAACCTGATGATCTGATTACGGAATTACCTGGTAGAATAATAGCTCTTATGAAGACGATGATGACTGCTGTACGCGTTAACTGGGATAAGTTGGCAGCGTGCAAACAAAAGACGGATGAAAGTGTCTCCGATTTCTTTACCCGTTTCGAAGAAACTTTCATCGACCATAGTGGTCAAGATATGAGTACTGAAGGAGGACAACGGTTATTCATAGATAAATTTGTCTTTAATCTACTTCCGGAATTATCTCATAAACTAAAACAATCAGAGAGTTCGTGGGCCATTTCATCAACTGCCCAGATATTAGCTACTGCTCAGTATTATGAGAATAGGGATAAGGAAGAAAAGGAAAAAGTGGAGAAAAAGACTAAAGAATTGAAAATGAAGATTCTTTTGCAACAGGCTTATCCCCCTCGTTCTGGTCAGTCCGAATCGCAGCAGCCTCCACAGTTTCAGAGATTGTTGCAGAAACCTACACCTTTTGTTCCGCGACCTCCGTTGGGTCCTAATCAATGCGCCTACTGTAAGGAGGAAGGTCATTTTAAGATTAATTGTTTGGTTTTACTACAACGTGCTGGTGGACAATTTGTGCCACGAGGTCGTGGTGGTTTTTAGTCAGCACCTAAGGGTAGAGGGGGAGGTGTGTTGCCTCAAGGACAGCGTTCCTTACCCCTGCAAAGCACTATGAATTATTTTGATCAACAGAATTCTCAGTCTGCGCAATAATATAATGACGATTATTGTGCAGAAGATGAAAGTCCCGATTTTCATACTAGCTAGGACAGCCATAGATGAAGTAATGGAGTCGTATCAGTTCCAGTGGATCAGAATGGACCTTATGTTGATGTTGTAGCATTAGGTGTTACAGAACCGTTTCTTTTGGATACTGGTGCAATGAGAAGTTCTATCATTCATTCCAAACTCCCTGGGGCACCTTTGTCTGGCTTAACAAATGTTTCCGTAGGATTCTCTGGCGCCCCGGTTAGTAACCCTGTTTCTTGTCCTTTGCCTATTTCTATTGGTCCGTATGATTTGGAAGCTCCGCTTCTTTTGACGACCGGTTGCGGGAAAAACTTGTTGGGTTTGGACTTATTGAAACATTTGCATGCCACGTTGTATTGTTCCGCCTCTGGTGTACATCTTACCTTGGGTGATAAACTGACTTCTCCAATGTATGTATCTAACGACCAACTGCCACTCGAATTGCGTTCACTTCCCGCTACACTTTGGGCTACGCGTCCAAATGATGTTGGTTTGCCTCAAATTCCGCCTTATGTGATTACTGTTAAGCCTGATGTTAAATTGCCACGCATTCCTCAATATAAGATCTCTAATGATGGTGAGAGAGCTTTGCTAGCTATTGTGTATGACTTGGTTCAGAAGGGTGTGGTCGAAGAGACCAAGGAAATGTTTGCAATAGTCCTGTTCTGCCTGTTCTTAAACGTACTGATCCTTCTCAGCCACCTGTGTATCATTTTGTAATTGATCTCCGAGAGGTCAACAAAATTGTTGTCCCTCAGTTTCCTGTTGTTCCGGACATTACTGCTCTGCTCACTATGATTCCTGCTTTAGCGGCCTTGTTTTCAGTTATTGATCTCAAAAATGCTTTCCTTAGCATTCCTATTGCTGAGGAAAGTAGGGATCTTTTTGGCTTCTCTCTCAGAGGCTGAAGCTTCAGATTTAAACGTGCACCTCAAGGCTATTGTGAGAGTCCCCCCATTTACAGTCAGGCTTTGAAATCCCAGCTTGACACTTTTTCTTTGCCTCCAGGTGCTACTCTTATCCAATATGTGGATGATTTGTTAGTGGCTGCTGATTCAGAAGATGTTTGTAAAAATGCAACTGTGTTACTTCTGCAACATTTGTCTGACTAACATCATAAGGTGTCACCTTCCAAGTTACAATATTGTTGCCAAGAGGTTACCTATTTAGGTCATCTCTTGTCAAACGAGGGAAGGCGATTGACCCCAGAACGTATCCATGCAATTGCACGAATGTCTGTGCCATCCACACAAAGAGAGGTGCATGCTTTCTTAGGCATTACCTCTTATTGTAGACAATGGATCCCGAATTTTTCCTTGCTGGCCAAACCTTTGTTGGCACTTACTCTGAAAGATACACCCCAACCTCTTCCTTGGACTGATGAATGTCAGAAGAGTTTTTCTGATGTACGTACTGCTTTGTGTTCTGCTCCTGTGCTGGGTACTCCAGATTATAGTAAGCCTTTCACACTCTATGTTCATGAGAGAGAAGGTTGTGCATTGTCAGTCTTGACACAACAATTTGGAGACAAACAAAGGCCATGTGCCTATTTTTCGGCTACATTGGATCCAGTAGCCAAGGCATTACCTATTTGTCTCAGAGCAACAGCAGCAGCGGCGATCTCCATTCATCAATCTGCTGGACTGGTATTAGATCATACTCTTAATGTTATGGTGCCACATGCAGTAGATACTCTTTTGAATAGGACAAAGACACAACACTTAACGAGTTCCCGTTTGTCAGGATATGAGTTGACGCTTTATAGCTAGTCACATACCTATCAAGAGATGTAATGTCCTGAATCCAGCAACATTGTTACCTGTTCTAGACGAGAAAAATGTACAAGACCAGCATGATTGTTTTCTTCGTGCAGAAGAAGAAACTAAAGGCCAAATTGAGTTAAAAGATACACCACTTGTGAATCCGGAGGGAATTTTGTGGGTAGATGGGTCTTGTTTTAAGCTTCCTAATGGCGAGACGACAGCAGCTTATGCTGTTACAACTTTGCATACAGTAGTAGAAACTGCACGCATTTCACAGAATTCAGCGCAAGCTGCAGAATTAATAGCATTGACGAGAGCATGTGTGTTGGCAAAAGGAAAGAGAGTGACCGTTTACACGGATAGCCAATATGCCTTTGGCGTTGCTCATAGTTTTGGCCGTTTGTGGAAGGAAAGAGGATTCTTTACCTCCCACGGCACTAAAATACAGCATGGTCAGTTGGTAACTGACCTTCTTGAATCACATGCTTTGCCTGCTCAAGTAGCGATTGTGAAGTGCAGTGCGCATAAAAGGATTACTGATGATGTGGGTCGAGGAAATGCATTTGCGGATGAAGTAGCGAGGGAAACAGTAAAAGATATTGAGAGTCACATGTACGTTGCAGGCCCTGCAAGTTGGGTCGCAGAAGGAGGAATGTGTGAAGACACAGTAGAACGTGTGAAAATGATTCAGAAGGAAGCAACGGAGAAAGAATTGAGTAAGTGGAGAGAGAGTACGGGAATGTTGGACACGATGGGATGTTGGACGGAATTGTCAGAGCATCAGCGATGGTTGTTACCAGATGCGTATGTACTACCTGTAGTCACTATGGCACATGGACCAGCCCATATCAACGCAAGGGGTATATGTAAACTTCTGGCTCCAGTATGGCAGAATAAAGGTATTCCCAAAGGTGCAGAGAATGTGGTGAAGCATTGTATTGTCTGTTTGATGCACAATCCAGGAAAGGTAATCCCAACTCCGGCAGGTCATTTTGCTCCCCCTACGTATCCTTTTGAGGTACTGCAAATTGATTTCATTCACATGGAACATTTCAACAACCTAAGTATGTCCTGGTGGTGGTTTGCGCCTTTTCCAGATGGATAGAGGCTTTCCCCCTAAAGGACAATACTGCCTTGTCCACTGCCAAAATCCTTTTGAAGGAGTTTTTCCTGAGGTTTGGTTTGCCGGTCTGGAGTGACAATGGGAGTGAATTTGTAGGCCAAATTATGCAGAAGGTGTGTGTGGGTCTTGGTATTAGGCAGAAATTCCATGCAGCAAACCATCCTCAGTCAGCGGGTTTGGTAGAGTGTTACAATGGCACTCTCAAGCTTAAATTGGCAAAGATACAGGCTAGCACAGGCCTTTCCTGGCCTGACGCCTTGCCTTTGGCACTTCTCTCAACAAGAACGACAGTTCATTCTCGGTTAGGGCTTAGCCCATATGAGATTGTTTTTGTATGCCCAGCTAATGTTTGGGGAGTCCCTCGACCCAAGAAATACTCAGACATTCCGTATCCATTGTTGGTCGATTATCTGCACGACCTCACCACTAAATTATGTGTTATTCGTCAACAGGTCCAAAACGCCTTGCCGGAGGCCTCCTCAGATCTAGGACACTCCATCTAACCTGGGGATTGGGAGTGTCTGAAGAACTTCCAGAGGAAAAAGAACCTGGAACCTCGTTGGGGGCCGCCGAGACAAGTTCTATTGAACACCCGTACAGCAGTGAAAGTCGTTGGGAAGAAAAATTGGATCCACGGCGTGCACTGTAAAAGGGTACCATTACCTTTACCTTATGACCAGTGGGTCCGAGAAGGTGTTGGTGATAGCGAGTGTGAACAAGTACCCAGATTTGTACCATTCAGTAGTGCACGGCTGGATTGGACAAGTTGTGAAAAAGAGGACGACGACGTTTTACAGGAAGCTGTACCATCTCACTTGCGATTGAATTCATCAGATTCAGAAAAACTGTTCCATGACCAAACGATACCTGGCAAAACACGGTACAACCTGAGATCAAGGTTGACCAAGGACAATTACATTTTGAGTTTTGTGATTTTGCTTTTTTTATATATAAAAGACATTCCTTTTCCATTATCCATCAAGTTGCAGGGTCAGGGTAGGAGTCTTAGGCTGTGGCCTGAATAGTGACTAGGTCAACAGGACTTGCAGTGTCATAGGACGGCTAACAATCACAGCCAAGTGATTAAGGAAGTTTATCGTGAGCAACACCTTAAAATGATGAAAAGAAACCATTATAAAAAATTACTGTTTAGTCGTTGTGGCGTAGCACTATGTATTCTGGTATGTGTATGTAGTTTATTAGCATGTGTAGGATGGATTATACACATTATGCAGCCAGCAACTGCTCCTACTTCTGTCTCTTTGATTTCCTCTACTACTATTTCTCCGCACAAATGTTATGCACTCCCAGATCATGAACAAATGAGGAGAACGGAATACCTTAACAATTCATTTATTCAATTGTTACATCAACACCAATTGGTAGTCAATACTACTGACTGTTGAGTCTGTGGACTCATGCCCCATAATACAGAGAGAGGGATGCCGTATTTAGTTCTCCCATTTTCGTATGAAGGTTCTGCTTGGGCTTATCTGGCTATGTTTTCTAATGCATACCAGAATCAACTCCGATATCCTCCTGGTGGGTCCTTTAATGGTGGAGTAGATTTTAGTCACAGCCCTTTGATAAAGGGAATAGTTACTATGGCAAAAATTGCCGACATTAGTAAGATTCCCATGGATGAGAAATGAGCATATGATGGTTGGAATGTGACTCGTTATATCACTAGCCTCACTGATAAGTTTAAACAGAAGAGATCTTCACCGATTTGGACTATACCTCATAAAGGTAATTTGTGTTTACAAATAAATGGCCAGAACACTAAGATTAAACAGGAAAAGAGTAATTGTTCCCATACATACGTTTATACACCCTTGGTTTCCTCACCGTTAGCACCATCTCAAGGTACATATTTTATCTGCCACGATAGAGCCTATACATGGCTTCCCACCTATTTCTCGGGAACATGTTATATAGCTTCCCTTCTTCCTCCGACATATACTGCTCCTGCAGATCATCACAGAAAGACATATGATAGAGGGGTTATTGATTCTGAAGACACAGTTGGACAAGAGGGAGGAGATTTTCTGAAAGGGCTTCTTCCCTTTTGGGGTCCAATAGTTAATAGCAAGAACATCAGACGTCTAGTCCGTGTGGTCGATGCTACTATAAACGTGACTTCTGGAGCATTGAATAATTTGACAGCTGAGCTTCAGGCGGATCGACTTATGACTTTACAAACCCGAATGGTTTTAGATATTGTTCTTGCAGATAGAGGAGGAGTCTGTAAATTAATTGGGTCTAGTTGTTGCGTTTACGTTCCCGATATTGCCCCTACAGTATACCAAGCCATTTCTAAACTACATGTCATTTCCGAGTCCATTCATCAGGATACTGGAGATTGGTCTGTAATGGGATGGTTTTGGGGACTACTGTCCACATGGGGATGGAAAGTATTAACTTTCCTTGGAGCGGTTTTAGCGATCATCTTTTCTTTTTGCCTCTGTTTACAGTGTGGCCCAGCCATCTGTGGACTTTGTGCCACTGTATGCGTTCCAAAACCAGTGTCACAGAAAACAGAGAATATTAGAATGATGTTACAGCAACAACTCAATGACCTCATGTCCATTGACATCGACTCAGACTAGCATGAGTCTTTTTGTACCTTGCCTGAGTATGGCAAAAGGAGGGTCTGAGGTTATGTAGTTTTTGACTCCGCTTCATATCTAGCTGCCATTTTGTGTTCAGCCGCCATTTTGTGTTGCTTCACTCAGGCAGCACGGTGGAAACGTTTTTTTTGTATTTTCAGCTGTCTACGTGTTCTTCGTGTCAAGTAAACCCTCTGCCCTTGTTTACGAAACTGATGTCAGAGTCTGGCCGAGTCCACTAATCCATGTCTAGGCTGATTGATCCCTGTCTCGACTGACTGTTTGGCTCCCACCATTCTTCTTGACTTCATTCTATTTGACTGACCTTCGCTATTCTCTTCGTGTATTCTCTTGTTACATAAACTATCCTTTGAATCATTCAAACATGTTCTACCACCTGCAAATTGAATTACGGGCAATAGTGTTGATTAACTTGAGGGGAGGAGAGCACAAGGGGTCTGAAAGGAGGGTGTGTTTTGACATTCAATAGCCTGTTTTCGAACTATTCCTATTCGTCAATTTTGTATGTTTTGGGAGTGGGCATTGTAAACATGTGTACTATAATAGATTGTGAGCCACAGAGTTAAGTGGCAGTATCCTAAGAATCTACCTCCTGTAACTTCTTGGACAACTGTGCTTGGGTGCAGCTAATAAATGTGCTTTTCTACGCCTAACAGAGTGTCTCGTGTCTCTGTCAGACAAGGCAGGTGAACCCGGAGATTTTAGGCGTGCCCTGCGCCGCTGGGTCCATAAGGCCCGGTTCTCCAAGTATAGTAAGAAATTAGCATTTAAAAAACCTTAGAAATTCACTGAAAAAAACATAGGTTTCAGGGAAGTTATAGTTAGGAATTAGCATTTAAAAATCCTTAGAAATCACAGGTTTCCGAACCGTTATAGTTAGGTGGACATTTCACTCGTACATAACCAGAGAAATGCGGACGTTATAGTTAGTTGAACTAACTATTAATCGTTCCCCCGCAAAGCACTGCTGCTGATGTTACATATTACATCATTCATGACATGGTCAGTGACATCACTGATGACATCACTGATGACATTTTCCAGGTGATAATCTGATGCACCTCTTCATACTCTAATATAACTTTTGATAGACCCACTCTTAAATACAGACTACCATTTTCAAAACCATACACACTCACTGACTGAGTCCCTGATTCCTAATTCTACACACACACATCCACTCATTCACCCATACAGTCACTCATACATGCATTCACTCATCAATACAAAAGACACACAATTGATGGACGGAATGCAGAACAAATCAAAACATTCACCTCAGTGAAGAGATCTGGGTTAAAACCATAATTCTTTTGCTCACCATGCCATCCCAGTTTAGACCTGCACAAACGCAAATCAGTCTTGACCCTGTGCCTCATGGGAACAGTCAAGCCCGAACTGCAAAGCCAGGTCCTCCCTGGACCGGAAACAAGCATCCTAAGCCTGGTTTTGGGGTTTCACCCCTCATCAGCCAGAATATCTTGAGTCTAATGGAACAGTGAGCCCAGGACCCACGTCTGGGCATACCTGGCACACTTAGGGCTTGAAAGCAAAAGACACACAATTGATGGACGGAATGCTGAACAAATCAAAACATTCTCCCCCAGTCAAAAGATCTGGGTTAAATCCATCATTCTTTTGCTCACCATGCTACCACAGTTTAGACCTGGCCATATGCAAATCAGTCTTGACCCTGTTCCTCATAGGAACAGTCCAGCCCGAACTGCCAAGCCAGGTCCTCCCTGGTCCGGAAATAAGCCTCCTGGGGCTGGTTTCAGGATTTTACCCCTCATCAGCCAGAATAGCTTGATTCCAGTGGCACAGTGAGCCCAGGGTCCAGGTGAGGGAATACCTGACGCACTTAGGGCGAGAAAGCAAAAGACAGACAATTGATGGATGGAATACTGAGCAAATCGAAACATTTGCCCCCAGTCAAGAGATCTGGGTTAAATCCATCATTCTTTTGCTCACCATGTCACCACCCCAGCTTAGACTTGGCCATATGCAAATCAGTCTTGACCCTGTGGCTCATAGGAACAGTCCAGCCCGAACTACCAAGCCAGGTCCTCCCTGGACCGGAAACGAATATCCTAGGACCGGTTTCGTTGTTTCACCCCTCATCAGCCAGAATAGCTTGATTCCAGTGGCACAGTGAGCCCAGGACCCACATCTGGGTATACCTTCCCATTGGGTGCAGGTTCAAGAATTATTTGCAAATATCTGCGTCCAAACTGGAATGGCATGGTGAGCAAAACATTGATGGATTTAGGGCCATATCTCTGTACTGGGGTGAATGTATTACATTGTTCTGCATTCTGTCCATCAAAATAAATTTGCATTTGTCACCCTGAGTGGGACGGGTATGCCTAGACATGGACCCCATTATTTCCATGCCACTGGAGTCAAGCTATCCTGGATGATGAGGTCTGAAAGCCTGAAACCAGTCCTAGGATGCTTGTTTCTTGTTCAGGGAGGACCTGGCCTGGCAGTTCGGGCTGGACTGTTCCCATTGGGCGCAGGAGAGCAGAGTATGAACTTAATCAAAATGAAGATTAGGCAGCACCAATGCTCCCGTAGATAACATTTTTTTGTTTGTTCCGGTTGAGCAGTTTTTCGTTTCCTGTTTATTTTTTTCTTACCAAAAATACAAAAAAAATATAAAACTGTTCAAAAAATAAAATACATTTAAAACAAAAAGACAAAAAAACAGTCCTTTTCAGAACTAACTTCACTTCTCCAAGAAGAGCTGTATTTCTTATATACTGTGTCATACTTTTTTGAATGAATTTATAGTGTATAAATGAATGACTGAAATGACTGAGTGAAGGGGAGGAAGGGACTGAGAGAATGAGTGAGGGAAGGGGAGTATGATGAGTGAGGAAAGGAGAGTCAAAGAGTAACTGAAACAAGAGGACTAAGGGTAGGGGGTACAGGTAAGGGGAGTAAAAGAGTAAGGGAATGGCAGTAAGGAAAGGAGAGTGAGGGAGGGGTAGTGAGAAAAGGGGAGCAGGGCACGGAGACAGAAAAGAGGAGTAAGAGACGGAGAGGGAGAAGTAGAGCAGGGTAAAGGGAGTGAAAGGAACAGAACTGGAGTGATGATGAGAGAAGGGGTATAAGGATGGGAAAAGGGGGGTAAGGGAAAGTGAGAGATGGGGAGTCAGGGAGAGAGGAGTGGAGTGAGGGGATGGAGGCAGTTAGGAAAGCGGAGTCAGGATTTCAATCAGGGAAGGAGAGTGAGGGAAAGAGACCGGAAAAGAGAAGGGGTGTGAGATACAGACAGGAGGAGGTGTAGTGGGGTAAGGGGAGTGACTATTTGGGAATTCAGAGGCCTGACACACATGCTGCTTTCAACTTTATAGCACTAACTGTCCTAAGGAATGACTTACTCCATGACTACATCTTTTGCCATATTTTAAAACACATTAACAAAGCAAATTATTCAGCCACATGTTTCTGAAATAAAGTCTGACTCACACTGTGATCTTAGACACATGACAGTATGCCTTGCAATTCAGCAAAATGATTACTACCGTGAAAAAAAGTCTAGCTAGGAGTGCTGTTTCACATTGTTGGACAGTGCAGTGGTGTACAGGCAATGCAAGGTCTCAAGGTGGGACTAAGAATGTAGAAATGAGAATTCACTGAAAAAATTTCTACATGCTACTGAAAAAGTTGGTATGCAATTTCTACAGCACACCCAGGATCTTTATTCCAGAGCATGGAGACTATTTCAGTATTCAGAGGCCTGGCACATATGCTGCTTTGGACTTTGTAGCAGTAATTGTCCTAAGGCCTGACTCATTCCATTACTACATGTATTGCCGTAATTTACAAATGCATCAACTAAGCAAATTATTCTGCCACATGTTTCTGAAATAAAGTCTGACTCTTACTGTGATCTTAGACACAAGACAGTATGCCTTGCAATTCAGCAAAATGATTACTACAGTGAAAAAAGTCTAACTAGGAGTGCTGATTCACATTTCTGATAGTGCAGTGGTGTACAGGTAATGCAAGGGCTCAAGGTGGGACTTAGAATGTACAAATGAGAATTCACTGAAATCATTTCTATATGCTACTGAAAAAGTTGGTATGCAATTTCTACAGCACACCCAGGATCTTTATTACACAACATAGAGACTATTTGGGAATTCAGAGGCCATACAGACATGCTGCTTTGGACTTTATAGCACTAACTGTCCTAAGGAATGACTCACTCCATGACTACATCTTTGGCCATATTTTTAAACACATTAACAAAGCAAACTATTCTGCCACATGTTTCTGAAATGAAGACTGACTCACACTGTGATCTTAGACAAATGACAGCATGCCTTGCAATTCAGCAAAATGATTACTAGAGTGAAAAAAAGTCTAGCTAGGAGTGCTGTTTCACATCTTTTGACAGTGCAGTGGTGTACAGGGAATGCAAGGGCTCAAGGTGGGACTAAGAATGTAGAAATGAGAATTCACTGAAATAATTTCTACATGCTACTGAAAAAGTTGGTATGCAATTTCTACAGCACACCCAGGATATTTATTACACAGCATGGAGACTATTTTGGAATTCAGAGGCCTGACACACATGCTGCTTTTAACTTTATAGCACTAACTGTCCTAAGGAATGACTTACTCCATGACTACATATTTTGCCATAGTTTAAAACACATTAACAATGCAAATTATTCTGCCACATGTTTCTGAAATAAAGTCTGACTCACACTGTGATCTTAGACACATGACAGTATGCCTTGCAATTCAGCAAAATGATTACTACAGTGAAAAAAAGTCTAGCTAGGAGTGCTGTTTCACATTTTTAGACAGTGCAGTGGTGTACAGGCAATGCAAGGGCTCAAGGTGGGACTAAGAATGTAGAAATGAGAATTCACTGAAATAATTTCTACATGCTACTGAAAAAGTTGGTATGCAATTTCTACAGCACACCCAGGATCTTTATTACACAGCATGGAGACTATTTGGGAATTCAGAGGCCTGACACACATGCTGCTTTCCACTTTATAGCACTAACTGTCATAAGAAATGACTTACTCCATGACTACATCTTTTGCCATATTTTAAAACACTTTAACAAAGCAAATTATTCTGCCACATTTTTTCTGAAATTAATTCTCACTCACTGTGATCTTAGACACATGACAGTACGCCTTGCAATTCAGCAAAATGATTACTACAGTGAAAAAAAGTCTAGCTAGGAGTGCTGTTTCACATTTCCGGTACAGTGCAGTGGTGTACAGGCAATGCAAGGGCTCAAGGTTGGTCTAAGTTGGTATGCAATTTCTACAGCACACCCTGAATCTATATTACACAGCATGGAGACTATTTGGAAATTTAGAGACCTGACACACATGCTGCTTTCAACTTCATAGCACTAACTGTCATAAGGAATGACTCACACCAAAACTACATATGTTGTCATATTTTAAAACACATCAACTAAGCTAATTATTACATCATTGTTAACAACAGCACTGTACTGCAAAAAAAATATCTCCTCAAACACATCAACATACCAAATACTTCTTTCACAATATTTTTCCCAAAGCAGACAAATTCAAAATTCGACTCTGTTCAAATAAACTCCTGCTTCCACATTAGAATACATTTTTCAATTTAACTTACACTGCACACCATAGATCCCCTTACAAATTAACAACTCACCTTTAAAAATGCTTTTATAGTTTTAGAACAGTGTCAATCACACAGCAGATTTTCTTAAGCAGAATCTCTTAATAGTGCACCACTCAGAGCAAGCACAAAATGGCATAGCTTCCCTCTCATTTTACACTCTAATCTTGAAGATAACCAATCCTTTCATCAGCAAACTGGCAGAGAAACACGTTAACACCATCCTCTCCAGCTTCATCGAGGCGACAGGGGGCCTGGACCAATCTCAATCTGGGTTCAGGCCCAACCACAGCACTGAATCAGCCCTTCTTTCTGTGACAGACCAGATCAAAATGTCACAGGATAGAGGTGGCTCAATGATTCTAGTGCTGTTGGACCTGTCTGCAGCCTTTGATACCGTGTCACATAACATCCTTCTCAGCTGTTTGCAGGGAGTAGGAATCGGAGGCTTAGTTCTATCATGGTTGGAGAGTTTCCTCTCCGGGAGATCGCAATCTGTCAGCCTGGGCCCCTTTCGCTCCATCTCAAGGGTGCTCACGAAGGGGGTGCCACAGGGCTCGTGCCTTAGCCCTACATTGTTCAATGTATATGTGGCCTCCCTTGCTGAGATTGTGCGGAAATATGGGTTCATACCAGTTTCCTACGCTGATGACACCCAGCTCCTCTACCCCTTCAGCTCCCTTGGCCCTAAAGTCAAGGAGAATTTTGCTCAGGGTATGAGGGCGGTGTCACATTGGATGGCAGTGAACTGCCTCCAATGTAATGTGACAAAAACAGAGGTCATGCTCTTTGGCAAAGCAAACATCCTTTGGTCCCCTGACTGGTGGCCAATAGATCTCGGCCCAGTACCCACATCCAAACCTCATGTAAAGAACCTTGGGGTGAAGATGGACCAAAAGCTGACCCTGAAAGAACACACCAATTACATCGCAGGGTTGTGTTTCCACACCATCGGCCTACTTAGACGTGTCTTCCCTTATCTCCCTGCCACCTATAGAAAGACACTTGTACAGGCCTTGGTGACCAGTCGCCTGGACTACTGCAACGGCCTGCTGACATTAGCAAACGCTGATGCAATAGGCCGTCTGCAGGTAGTCCAGAATACGGCAGCAAGACTGGTCATGGGTGCACCAGCCAGGACTCCCTCCAAGCCCTTGCTGAAAGAACTGCATTGGCTTCCTATACGGCAGCGCATCAATTTCAAAATATGCTGCACGGTTCACAAATGCCTTTATGGAGCAAGTCCTAAATATCTATCGCAATCCCTGGAGCTGTACCAGCCCAGTAGGTCTCTCCGTTCAAGCAACCAAGCCCTTTTAAAACCCCCTATCACAAAGAAATCTATACAAGGAGATCGAGCTTTCTCCTCAGTTGGTCCTGCCTTGTGGAACAAACTTCCCATCGATTTAAGAATGACCACTAACCTCCTGTCCTTCAGAAAGACATTAAAAACCCTTCTCTATCAAGAAGCATTTCTGTCCACCTAACCTCCTAGGATGTACTATCTGATAACTCTATACTCTATAGCTGGCAAAGCGCGGAGATACCCATACGGGATTGATTCCTGCGCTATAGAAGAAATTAAAATAAATCAAATATCTTCCCACACAAATTCAAAACAAAAATAACATTTAAATGGTTCTACTTTGAGACACTTTCAATCTCACATAAAATTCAACCTTCCCCCACTGCTCTCTCTGCCTGTTACCATGGTAACACTCCATAGACACCTAACTGAACACAAAGGGGGAAAAGTTCATCTGCAAAACTAACCAGCAAGGGTGTTTGACTTTTGAAAACAGCAGGCAATCCTGTGCAATTTTCCTTTCAATCACTTTTCTCAACCATTAGCATTTCTCCTTAAAAAAAACAGTAGCATGCACCCTAGTTTTCAATGTTGAATTTACAGAAACCACCAATCATTTATTCTTTTTCAAGTGCACTGAATCTCATCCACCTTTTTTTCTAAACTCCTACTTTTCAAACAGCCATTTCATTTCCAGAGCCCATCTGATCTCCCTTCAAGATGCTTAGAGTGTGGATTGTAGGACACAGCTATATATTCTGGAGTGAATGGTATGCAGCAAATAGATGCTTTCTCAACCTTGACTTACCAAATGTGGATATTATGTGGATTGGCCAAAGAGGATTGAGATGTCACCAATTGATGCCATTGGTAAAATCCTCTTTGCATCTCCCACACCCTGACCTCATAATTGTGCACTGTGGTGGCAATGACCTAGGCACTTTGACTGGGGTAGGTCTGGAAATGCTTTTAAAGGACACCTTTGGGCAACTGATGTCACTTTTTCCACAAACTGCCTTTGTATATTCTAATATATGCCAAAGGCAAAAATGGAACTGGTCCAACCAACATTGTCCACAGATTGAGAAAGCAAGGAAACATGTGAATAAGTCTGTTTCTGCTTTCGTCGGAGACTATGGTATGGGTTCTATATACCACAACAACTTGCGTTACAACATGCAAGGCATTTATAGAGGAGACGGTGTACATTTCACAGATGAGGGAAACAGAGTCTTCCTTTTGAATTTTAGACTCTGCATCGGTACTTACTTGTAGGTACAAAAACACTCAATAAACACAACGGCTCTTTTTAGAGCCAACCAACATCTAAACACTCAAACTTGTTATTTAACTGTATTTTTTTGGTTTTTTTTGCCTCGAGGATGCGTGCAACGTGCGCGCACCTTGCGATTTGTTTTCCCAAAAAAAAAGGATTTTTTGACCTTCGGGGTCCTTCAGGGACCCCCTGAGAAGGCCTAGGGGGTCAGGGAGTCTCTACCCTGCCCCCTTTTCACGTTCTTCACTTTTATTTTTCACTCACTTTTGCCTCGGGGTGCGTGCAATGTGCGGGCACACCATGATTTTTCCCCCCCAAAAAAATTGGGGGGAGCCTTCGTGGTCCTTTAGGGACCCCCTGAGAAGACCTAGTGGGTCAGGGAATCTCTACCCTTCCCCCTTTTCACGGTCTCCACTTGTGTTTTTCACTCATTTTTGTCTCGGACACAAAATGGCGGCCAACACTTCCTGATTTCGACCGATTGGAATGTTGACAGACATCTAACAGCAAATCAGAATTCCGCTCGCGCACACCCGATACGTGCACCGTGCGCGTACGGGTGTGCGCACCGTGCGCGCTTATAGATATATATATTTTTTTCTTATGATTTTCTCAGGAACTACTGGAGGGATTTACACCATTTGTGCAAAAGCGTGATCTGCGAATCAGACTTTCTTGTAATTCCGTTCAGCCGTTCGGGCTGTAGCCGTGTCTAAACGTCCTATGGAAAATAACATGGGGAAAACACCTTTTGGGACCCCCCTTTTTTCTCAGCCCCCACTTGATGAATCCCCCCAAAACTTTCAGGGAAGGAGCAGGCCATCTTCTCTGAGAAATTTGCGAAGATTCATAAACCGGCGCCAAAGTTATTCCCAATAGAATTTTGTGGATTTCCTATGGAAACTAGGTCCTAACTATAACTACCTACTGGCGACCGGGAGAACCATCAACAAACTAAAAATGCGGATCCTCCAACATCTGTGTGCGATAAAGAACAACGATTGGAATTTCCCCATGGCAAAACATTTCAACAAACAACATAAAGGAGATTGCACCAAATTAACATACTCGGGGTTGAAACTCGCCAAAACATCTGAAAGAGGAGGAGATCGCAATTTGAAATTAAGAAAGATGGAAAGCAGAATGATTCTCGGGATGGGAACATTATTATTGCATAGTAATGACGAAATAGATTCCAGTTGCCTTATACCAGGTTATTGGATGAATTAATTACATCTAATTCTCATTGTTTATCTGTAATTCATGTAGATATAAAAATTATGTACTTCATATGAATTTGAAAGTAAGGAGGTTGCAACATATGTATGAATTCTGATAATAAGCACTGTGCAGTGTAATGTGATTAATTGCAAATGAATGAATGTCTTCTTTGATATTTTTGCACTTTGCACTTCTTTTCAAACACATCACATAATAGTACTTTACTAGATAACAACGATGATGGAATTGAAAATCAAGTGCAAAATGGCGACCATAATGTGCCTTGTAAATATGCTCAGGATTGGTAGTCTAGTTGTTTTTAAATGGTATGGAAACTGACGAGGGTACTAACACAGAGCACAGTATAAATTGTCTAGACACTTAGGACTATATGGTCCAGTTGAAGACTAAGTATAGTCGAAACGCGTAGGCCGTCTAGTTGTTTTTAAATGGTATGGAAACTGACGAGGGTACTAACACAGAGCACAGTATAAATTGTCTAGACATTTAGGTCCAGTTGAAGACTAAGTATAGTCGAAACGCGTAGGCCATCCTGTTGATATTGCACATGGTGTTTTGAAGAATAAATAATTTAAACTTACTGCTGCTGTGGTGCAGTGACTTCTGAGAATAGAATTGGAAACCAGAAGATTCGAAGCAATATATATATATATATATATATATATATATATATATATTCACTGAAAAAACCATAGGTTAGAGACCATATATAGTTAGCTGGACATTTTATTGACATAAAACCAATGAAATTCCATATATAGTTAGTTGCACTAACTATATATCGCGCACCCGCAATCCACTGCTGATGATGTCACATATTACATCATTCATGACATGGTCAGTGACATCACTGATGACATCTCAAATGACATCACTGATGACATCTCAAATGACATCACTGATGACATCATCTAGTGTCTGTGTGTTTTTGTAAAGTTTAAATATGTTTTACATATTGAAGAATGAGTGGATGTATGGAAGACTGAGTGTGTGTGTGGCTGGCTGGGAGGTGTGTGACTCTGTGCATATCAATGTGTACTTGTATCAGTGATTGTATAAGAGAGTAAGTATGTGTTAGTATATGTGTGAAAAGTATGGTGTTCTGTGTTTAACTGTATAGATGAGGAAATCGAAGTGTGATTGATTCTTCACAGGACTGACTAGGTGTATGAGTGCATATGATAGTGTTGTAATAATGAGTGACTGTATGTATGAGTGATTGTATGGGTGAATGAGTGAATGTGTGTGTAGACGTAGGAATCAGTGTGTGCGTATGTAGTAACTGGTATTGGTGTGTCATGATGTCATCAGTGATGTCATTTGAGATGTCATCAGTGATGTCATTTGAGATGTCATCAGTGATGTCATTTGAGATGTCATCAGTGATGTCATCAGTGATGTCACTGTAGTATGGTGTCCTGTGTTTAACTGTATAGATGAGGAAATGGAAGTGTGATTGATTCTTTATAGGACTGACTAGGTGTGTGAGTAACTCCATGGATGAGTGGCAGTGTGTGAGTGTCTGCATAGGTGTATGAGTGCATATGATAGTGTTGTAATAATGAGTGACTGTATGTATGAGTGATTGTATGGGTGAATGAGTGAATGTGTGTGTAGACGTAGGAATCAGTGAGTGCGTATGTAGTAACTGGGATTGGTGTGTCATGATGTCATCATTGATGTCATTTGAGATGTCATTTGAGATGTCATCAGTGATGTCATCAGTGATGTCACTGACCATGTCATGAATGATGTAATATGTGACATCATCAGCAGTGGATTGCGGGTGCGCGATATATAGTTAGTGCAACTAACTATATATGGAATTTCATTGGTTTTATGTCAATAAAATGTCCAGCTAACTATATATGGTCTCTAACCTATGTTTTTTTCAGTGAATTTTCAAGGTTTTGTAAATGCAAATTCCTAACTATATATGGTCTATAACCTATGGTTTTTTCAGTGAATTTCATTGGTTTTTTAAAAGCTAATATCTATAGCTGTAAAATATATTCTTTATTACGTGACGTATCACGTAGCCACGTGAGACTCCTCATGACGCGTCGCATAACCGTGACGTATCGGCTCTGCAGCGCAAACAAAACCCGTAACGTAAGCGTGCCGGAGCACGCTTACAGATATATATATTTTTTTTAACCTTAATTAGACAAAATCCACACGTGCACATATCTTGAGGCCTTGCAAAGGCACATCAAACAAACAGTCCCTACAATTTTGCCAAGTTTGCTGGAAATCTATTCCCTTAATTTTTTTTTCACTGTTTCTCTTGGTTTTCTCCTTGTTACGCTTACCGGGACGCTACCCGGTACGCGAACCGGACGCTCCAAAAACACAAGATGGCGGACTCCCACTACGCTGCCGGTTAGCTGCCCGGATCGCGTACCGGGAAGCGCCTCTACCGCGAAAAATTGCGGGGGACTTTAATATCCCCCTCATCAATCCTAGGGGGTCAGGAGGGGTTTACCTTGTCCCCTTTCCTTCATTTCCCCCTTCTTTTTTCACCACATCTTGTCTCAGGAACCTACCGAGAGACAAGATGGCGGCCGCATCGGACTGTTTACAATGTTGACAGCTACGCTGCCGGTTAGCTGCCCGGTTAGCTGCCCGGTGAGCTGCCCGGTGAGCTGCCCGGTTCGCGTACCGGGACGCGCCTCTACGGCGTAAAATCACAAAAAAAATGTTATTATTATTTTTTGCCCCGCGGGGCACTTTAATATCCCCCTCATCAATCCTAGGGGGTCAGGAGTGGTCTACCTTGTCCCCTTTCCTTCATTTCCCCCTTCGTTTTTCACCACATCTTGTCTCTCGATCGTACCGAGAGACAAGATGGCGGCCGCTATGGACTGTTTAGAATGTTGACAGACACTGGAGAGCCAATCAGCTTCGCTTCGCGAAGTTCCGTTACGCGTCAGGTACGCGAACCGGGGCGCTAACCGGAGCGCTGTCACCGATATATATATTTTTTTAAACGTTAATTTCTCAAAATCCACTGGAGCACATATATTGAGACATAGCAAAGGCACGTCGGGCAAACCAAATCTACAATTTTGCCAAGTTTCATGTAAATCTATTCAGCCGTTCGAGCTAAAAGTGAGTCCAACAGCCCTATGGAAAAATGAATGGGAAAAACGCGTTTTGGGACCCCCCTTTTTTCTCGGCCCCCCCTTGACGAAACCCCCCCAAATTTTCAGGGGCTGCTCAGAAACAAAATGTGCCATTTTCCTGAAAATTTCAGCCAATTCCGTCCACAAACGCCAAAGGTATTAGACATAGAATTTTCAGAAATCCCATAGAGAAAAAATCCTAACTATATATACCCACTGGCTATCGCCAGTAGGTAATATACATATATAAACATATATAATCTGCATATCTATATAAATATAAATGCATGCATACATATACATATATGCATACATATGCATGTTATTTACATGAAAGTTTTAAAAACACTAATAAAAGCAAAGCTAAAAAGCCACCTCATTACAAACAGAATGGCTTTAACTTAAACGAGGGCGAGATCTATTGCATTTTCAATGCTTGTTTACTTTGGTTCTATCAAGAAGGCATTCAGATGTGTCACACATTTGCCATAAATTCTAAATGTTAGCACTCTAGTTTCTCATTAGATCACTGTAGTAAAGCTAGTGCTCACCAGGGAAGTCTGCTGCTAATCATGGTTTGCAGCCATTTTCCCGCATTTTTTATCCCGCAGACTTTCAGTCCGCATACCATTATCCCGCAAGGTCATTGACCTCGCTTACCATTATCCCGCATTTTTTCAAAACGCATGTGCATTTATCGCGCATGCCTTTACAAAGAATTACGTTTTAAAGGCATGTATGGTAAATGCATTTGCGTTGTGAAAACCACGATGACGAGAGAGGTAAGTGGGTTTGTGTTAATTTTTTCGTGGGTTAGTGATTGTGTAGTGTAGTGTAGTGTTGTGTAGTGTAGTGTTGTGTTAGTGTAGTGTAGAGTTGTGGTGGTTGTTTAGTGTAGGGTCATGCTGGGGGTAGTGTTTTAGGGTTTATGGTTGTGTTGTAGTGTTTGCGTAGTGTAGGGTCATGCTGGGGGTAGTGTTTTAGGGTTTAGGGTAGTGTTGTAGTGTTTGCGTAGTGTAGGGTCATGCTGGGGGTAGTGTTTTAGGGTTTAGGGTTGTGTTGTAGTGTTTGCGTAGTGTAGGGTCATGCTGGGGCTAGTGTTTTAGGGTTTAGGGTAGTGTCGTAGTGTTTGCGTAGTGTAGGGTCATGCTGGGCGTAGTGTTTTAGGGTTTAGGATAGTGTCGTAGTGTTTGCGTAGTGTAGGGTCATGCTGGGGGTAGTGTTTTAGGGTTTTGGGTAGTGTTGTAGTGTTTGCGTAGTGTAGGGTCATGCTGGGGTGTAGTATTTTAGGGTTTAGGGTAGTGTTGTAGTGTTTGCGTAGTGTAGGGTCATGCTGGGGGTAGTGTTTTAGGGTTTTGGGTAGTGTTGTAGTGTTTGCGTAGTGTAGGGTCATGCTGGGGTGTAGTGTTTTAGGGTTTTGGGTAGTGTTGTAGTGTTTGCGTAGTGTAGGGTCATGCTGGGGTGTAGTGTTTTAGGGTTTTGGGTAGTGTTGTAGTGTTTGCGTAGTGTAGGGTCATGCTGGGGGTAGTGTTTTAGGGTTCTGGGTAGTGTTGTAGTGTTTGCGTAGTGTAGGGTCATGCTGGGGGTAGTGTTTTAGGGTTTTGGGTAGTGTTGTAGTGTTTGCGTAGTGTAGGGTCATGCTGGGGGGTAGTGTTTTAGGGTTTTGGGTAGTGTTGAAGTGTTTGCGTAGTGTAGGGTCATGCTGGGGGTAGTGTTTTAGGGTTTTGGGTAGTGTTGTAGTGTTTGCGTAGTGTAGGGTCATGCTGGGGGTAGTGTTTTAGGGTTTAGGGTAGTGTTGTAGTGTTTGCGTAGTGTAGGGTCATGCTGGGGGTAGTGTTTTAGGGTTTAGGGTAGTGTTGTAGTGTTTGCGTAGTGTAGGGTCATGCTGGGGTAGTGTTTTAGGGTTTAGGGTAGTGTTGTAGTGTTTGCGTAGTGTAGGGTCATGCTGGGGTAGTGTTTTAGGGTTTAGGGTAGTGTTGTAGTGTTTGCGTAGTGTAGGGTCATGCTGGGGTGTAGTGTTTTAGGGTTTTGGGTAGTGTTGTAGTGTTTGCGTAGTGTAGGGTCATGCTGGGGGTAGTGTTTTAGGGTTTAGGGTAGTGTTGTAGTGTTTGCGTAGTGTAGGGTCATGCTGGGGTGTAGTGTTTTAGGGTTTTGGGTAGTGTTGTAGTGTTTGCGTAGTGTAGGGTCACTCTGGGGGTAGTGTTTTAGGGTTTAGGGTAGTGTTGTAGTGTTTGCGTAGTGTAGGGTCATGCTGGGGGTAGTGTTTTAGGGTTTAGGGTTGTGTTGTAGTGTTTGCGTAGTGTAGGGTCATGCTGGGGGTAGTGTTTTAGGGTTTAGGGTTGTGTTGTAGTGTTTGTGTAGTGTAGGGTCATGCTAGGGGTAGTGTTTTAGGGTTTAGGGTAGTGTTGTAGTGTTTGCGTAGTGTATGGTCATGCTGGGGTGTAGTGTTTTAGGGTTTTGGGTAGTGTTGTAGTGTTTGCGTAGTGTAGGGTCATGCTGGGGGTAGTGTTTTAGGGTTTAGGGTAGTGTTGTAGTGTTTGTGTAGTGTAGGGTCATGCTGGGGGTAGTGTTTTAGGGTTTAGGGTAGTGTTGTACTGTTTGTGTAGTGTAGGGTCATGCTGGGGGTAGTGTTTTAGGGTTTAGGGTAGTTTAGTTGTTTAGTGTATGCTAAAGGCATATTCGTTCTAAAAGTTTTCGTTATTTTAATTTGCGGCCTAATAGTACATGCAGGATTTTTTTTGCGGACTGATGGTATGCGGGATTTCGTCATATATTCGCTAATCATACTTTCTATGGCAAAATGAACCCCCTCATTTTGTTCCTTTTTAAATTAAATGTTTTAAGAGTTACCACTTTATTCCAATCAAGATGGCTTCAGGTGTGCCATACCTTTGTAATAAGTAGGACTGTTAGCACTCTAGTTGTTCTTTAGAACACTCTGGGACATTCTGTCATTGGGCTATAGTTGGGCTACATCTGGCTGATATTTGGGCTACATTTGTTTTTTTTGTCTCTGGTGGCCATCTTTGGGCTACATTGGGCTACATTGGGCTACATTGGGCTACATTTGGGCTCCAACATATATATAGCCCATTGTAGCCCAATATATATTTTTCAAAGTTAATTTTCGTAAAAACCACTGGAGCCTATATCTTGAGACATAGCAAAGGCACATCGGGCTACCAGTCCCTACAATTTTGCCAAGTTTGGTGTAAATCCATTCAGCCGTTCAGGCTAAAAGTGAGGCCAACCGCCCTATGGAAAATTGCATGGGAAAAACACGTTTTGGGACCCCCCTTTTTTCTCGCCCCCCCCTTGACGAAACCCCCCCAAATTTTCAGGGGCTGCTCAGAAACAAAATGTTCCATTTTCCTGAAAATGTCAGCCAATTCTGTCCTCAAACGCCAAAGTTATTCGACATTGAATTTTCAAAAATCCCATAGGAAAAAAATCCTAACTATATATACCTACTGGCTATCGCCAGTAGGTAATATATATATATATATATATATATATATATATATATATATATATATATATTACCTACTGGCGGTCGCCAGTAGGTAGTTATAGTTAGGACCTAGTTTCCATAGGAAATCCGCAACATTCTATTGAGAATAACTTTGGCGCCGGTGGACGAATCTTTGCGGATTTCTCAAAGAAGATGGCCTGCTCCACTCCGCTCCTTCCCTGAAAGTTTGGGGGGATTCGTCAAGTGGGGGCTGAGATAAAAGGGGGGTACCAAAACGTGTTTTCCCCATGTTATTTTCCATAGGACGTTTAGACACGGCTACAGCTCGTACGGCTGAATGGATTTATAAGAAATTTGGTAGAAAGGTAGAGTCCGGCTCGCAGATTACGCTTTTCTTTGAATGGTGTAAATCTGTTCAGTAGTTGGTGAGAAAATTAACTTTGAAAAAATATATATTGGGCTACATTGGGCTATATATATGTTAGAGCCCAAATGTAGCCCAATGTAGCCCAATGTAGCCCAAAGATGGCCACCAGAGACAAAAAAAAACAAATGTAGCCCAAATATCAGCCAGATGTAGCCCAACTATAGCCCAATGACAGAATGTCCCAGAGTGTTCTAAAGAACAACTAGAGCGCTAACAGTCTTACTTCTGACAAAAGTATGGCACACCTGAAGTCATCTTGATTGGAATAAAGTGTTAACACTTAAAACATTTAATTTGCAAAGGAACAAAATGAGGGCGTTCATTTTGCCATAGAAATTATGATTAGTGCTGAAGAAAGAAAAATTAGGGCACATCTTGAGTGACTTCTCAAATCTTCTTATATTTCATTAAAAAAATTCTGATATGCAGTCTCCCAAGATGGCCACCAGAGACAAAAGAGCCCAAATGTAGCCCAAATATCAGCCAGATGTAGCCCAACTATAGCCCAATGACAGAATGTCCCAGAGTGTTCTAAAGAACAACTAGAGCGCTAACAGTCTTACTTATGACAAAAGTATGGCACACCAGAAGCCATCTTGATTGGAATGAAGTGGTAAGTCTGAAAACATTTAATTTAAAAAGGAACAAAATGAGGGGGTTCATGTTGCCATAGAAAGTATGATTAGTGCTTCAGAAAGAAAAATTAGGGATCATTTTGAGTGTTCTCAAATCCTCTTCAATTTCATTAAAGAAATTCTGACATGCAGACTGAAACATGCACTTTGAATACCAGCAGCAGACTTCCCTGGTGAGCAGTAGCTTTACTACAGTGATCTAATGAGCAACTAGAGTGCTAACATTCAGAATGTATGGCAAATGTGTGACACATCTGAATGCCTTCTTGATGGAACCAAAGTAAACAAGCTTTGAAAATGCAATAGATCTCGCCCTCGTTTAAGTTAAAGCCATTCTGTTTGTAATGAGGTGGCTTTTTAGATTTGCTTTTATTAGTGTTTTTTAAACTTTCATGTAAATAACATGCATCCGTATGCATATATGTATATGTATGCATGCATTTATATTTGTATTTATATAGATATACAGATTATATATGTTTATCTATGTATGTATATATATATATACATACACATACATATATATAAATGCATATGCATATATATGCATAAATATATGTGTATATGTGTGTGTGTAGAGAGAGGTAGAGAGGTAGCGAGGTATAGGTGTAGAGGTAGAGAGGTAGAGGTAGAGAGGTAGCTGTAGAGAGGTAGAGACTAGTAGAGAGAGAAGTAGAGAGAGGTAGAGAGGTAGAGAGTAGAGAGTGAGTAATAGAGAGTAGAGAGTGAGTAGTAGAGAGTAGTAGAGAGCAGTAGAGAGAGTAGCAGAGAGGGAGTAGTAGAGAGTAGTAGAGTGAACAGTAGAGTGAGTAGTAGAGAGTAGTAGAGAGTGAGTAGTAGAGAGTAAGTAGTAGAGAGTAGTAGAGAGTAAGTAGTAGAGTGAGTAGTAGAGAGCAGTAGAGAGTGAGTAGTAGAGAGTGAGTAGTAGATAGTAGTAGAGAGTGAGAGAGAGAATAGTAGAGAGTAGTAGAGAGTAGTAGAGAGTGAGTAGTAGAGACTAGTAGAGAGAGAGGAGTAGTAGAGAGTGAGTAGTAGAGAGCAGTAGAGAGTGAGTAGTAGAGTGAGTAGTAGAGAGTGAGTAGTAGAGAGAGAGTAGTAGAGAGTGAGTAGTAGAGAGTAGTAGAGAGTGAGAAGTAGAGAGTGAGTAGTAGAGAGTAGTAGAGAGTGAGTAGTAAAGAGTGAGTAGTAGAGAGAGAGTAGTAGAGAGTGAGTAGTAGAGAGTAGTAGATAGTGAGTAGTAGGGAGTGAGTAGTAGAGAGGGAGTAGTAGAGAGTAGTAGAGTAGTAGAGAATGAGTAGTAGAGAGTGAGTATTTGAGAGTAGTGGAGTAGGAGAGAGTAAGTAGTAGAGAGTAGTGGAGAATATTCCAAAGTTTGGCACAGCACCACTTGCACAATAAGTCCAATCAAATCATATCACTTAGAGTCCTTATTGAACCGCTGAATCTTGGTGTATATTCAAATGCTTTTATTTTCCTTAAGTTTATGTACCACAGCCAGCCGAAACATTTCGTTCTGTACAACAGAACTTCTTCAGGGCGTTCTTATTTCCTTCAAGTTATGTCGGTATCCTGTTGTCATATAACTAGATATTTCTTCCAAATGTTAGACGAGACGTAAGTACATTCTTATTCAAAGTGACTAGGTATCAATTTTACCCACACAATTCGGGCAGACTTGAGTAATTTATAGCATCCTCAAAGTCAGTCTTTCAAAAATTCCAAAGTATAGGACATGATAATCCAAATCCAAATGTTTCTCAAGAAAAGTCATTTTCAATTGTTTGGAATATCGGTGTTTGGGCAGATATGACCCAGGGACCCCCAGTATGCAAGGGGAATTAGTCCCCCCTCTGCAAACGCGCCAGTGGCCTGCGTTGCAGAGAGGTGTAAAAAGGGGCATAGCCTCATTACACCTCTGTGCAATGCAGCCCCCAGGCGCATACTGGAGGTTCCAGGTGGGCTAGTTGGCCCCCAGGGACCCCTAGTATGCAAGGGGAATTAGTTCCCCCTCTTCAAACATGCACGGGGGCTGTGTTGCAGAGAGGTGTAAAAAAGGGTGTGGTCTCACTACACCTCTCTGCAATGCAGCCCCCTGGTGGGCTTTCAGGTCTTATATAGTTAGGAATTAGCATTAAAAAACCTTTGAAATTCACTGAAAAAAAATAGGTTTCAGGCCCTATATAGTTAGGAATTAGCATTTAAAAAACCTATGAAATTCACTGAAAAAACCATAGGTTTCACACCAGTTATAGTTAGGAATTAGCATTTAAAAAACCTATTAAATTCACGGAAAAAACCATAGGTTTCACACCAGTTATAGTTAGCTGGAAATTTTACTGACATAAAACCATTGAAATTCCCAAGTTATAGTTAGTTGGACTCACTATAACTTGCGCGCCTGCAATGCACTGCTGATGACGTCACATATTACATCACTCATGACATGGTCAGTAACATCACTCATGACATCACTGATGACACCATCCTTGTGACAGACCTCCATTCAGTGTAATGTAACCCTTGAAACACATATTCAAAAATAGAAACTAAAATTTTCAAAAAAATAGAGATACCCATACCAGTTACAACAACCAATTCAGTAATACCACCATCTATATACACATCCACTCATTCACCAACAGTTCTATATAGTCACTCATACATATATTCACTCATCATATGTAGTGAAACGCCTATACATCCTGTTACACACCGACAGTCATCCAAAAGTTACTCACACACATAATCACACATGCAAATAAACTATTGGACATCCATTTATTTGCATATACAGCTATACACACACTACCACCTTACTTCTAAGGAAACTTATACATACTTACTCTCTTAAACAATCACTTAGAGAAACCCATACTTATTTAAACAAGAACTCTTTCAATCTCTCACTCTCACATATACTCACTTATATACATCAATACTCACATATACTAGATTAAAACATATGTAGTTACTGATAAAGACACTAGTGAGACAGTCATTCACTCACTAACACACACATATACACACTCATCCACCCATACAGTCCTGCACATATGCTGTCTTCAAAACACATACAAACAGTCATTGATGCATCTATGTGCTAAGTAACACTCCCACCAAACCATACAGACACTCATACTGATACTAAAAAAACATCTAATAACCCATATACACACACATGTAGCTACTCACCAACCCATGCAGCCACTTATACACAAAGTGAAACACTGATACAAACATTTAAATATTTAAACAATACTCGCTAATATATGTATTCACTAAGATACACTTAATAAGCCAGTTAACCAATCAATTTTTTTTTAAAAAAACATCCATTAAGACACTTATTTAAACATTTATTCTTCCTTCGACCTTTACATATTCATATATAAAACATATTTATTTTTCAGAAAGACACACATTCACTGGATGGTGTCATCAGTGATGTCATGAGTGATGTCACTGACCATGCCATGAGTGATGTAATATGTGACGTCATCAGCAGTGCATTGCAGGCGCGCAAGTTATAGTGAGTCCAACTAACTATAACGTGGGAATTTCAATGGTTTTATGTCAGTAAAATTTCCAGCTAACTATAACTGGTGTCAAACCTATGGTTTTTTCATGTGATCAAGGCCCATGGGAAGGGCTGAAATGCGTCATGGCGACATCCTGCACTGAAATAAAATACCTCTGCACTTAATTTGTGGTCCGTATCCATTTTCTGGGAAAGAAACACAAGCAATAGAAGCGGAGTACCTTGAAAGAAAAAAATAAATACATATATATATATATATATATATATATATATTCACTGAAAAAACCATAGGTTTTACACCAGTTATAGTTAGCTGGAAATTTTACTCGCATAAAACCATTGAAATTCCCACGTTATAGTTAGTTGGACTCACTATAACTTGCGCGTGCAATGCACTGCTGATGATGTCAAATATTACATCACTCATGACATGGTCAGTGACATCACTCATGACATCACTGATGACATCTCAAATGACAGGCCTGCTTCAACTACGGTAATCAGGAGCGTCACCGCTAGTGGGCGAGGGTGCACTGAGCAGTGTTTCATTGCTCTGAGGTCTGGCGCACCCACAACCAGCTGACTCACCGGTGGTCAGACATCTTGGACTGGGAGCAGGTCCTGCTGGACCCGCTAGGTCTTGAGGTTGTGGGGTTTGGTGAGTAGCTAATTTATAGCCCTATTGTGTGTTCTCTTCTGTGTTATTGCAAATATTATTTTTTTCCCAAATAGCAAGAATGCTGTTGCTTACAATCAGGTAAGTTACATTTAAAAATCTTATATTATGTGATTGTTATTATTCTAGACACTAGACTGGTGCTCGGTGCTAGTAATCATACTTGTTTGCAACTTTGCGCTCGCTTGGGCAGATTATGTAAGAGAGTTTAGAGAAATTAAGTAAGTTAATGCTAGAGATGCTCCTTTCCTTTGTCCTATCGCTAAGATAGTGGTGGATTGGTAGGAAGTTTAGTTACTTAGTATTAGTTGGTAATTTTTTAGCGGTCAGCGTGATGCGTCCTCTGTCACATCACTTGCTGCTGACTCTAGTCCTCAGTAGATCCTTTTGTAGTTTGTTAGTGAGTGAGTAATATAGGAACTCATCAGCACATCATCAGCAATCAACCAACAATTTGGTGTATGCAATATGCATGAGTCCATCTATGCATTGCTGAGGACTAAAATAAATGGAATTGTAGACCGAGTAAACAATTGGCCAATCAAAAGGGGGTTGATTCATTGATGATTTCGAATGAGATTTAAACTTAGAAAAAGCAAATATATTTTTGGGAAATTCATTTATAATGTCTTTGGAATAGGCGGGCTAGGTTATACTTAGGTTTAGTATTCTGGTATTGGATTGGATCACTAGAATAATATATAATAACTAGACAGTCCGCAATACTACTTGTAATTCAGATTAGATAGGTCAATATTATTGCAATTGTTGTTTCCGATCCAAAAATGTTTTTAGAGCGTTTTTTAAAATATTTTACTTCTTTCACACCAATCAATTTTTGTCGCTTTATTATATCTTACATGATCAGCATCCAGAGGCAAGAAGATGACGGGGTCTGAGGCAGGAGCTAAAGACACCTTCTAGGGCCAGGACCGCTCCTCTACCGAGGACTTCGCTGCCGGCACCAGTAAGCCCTCCAGTTGTTAATATTAATAAATATATTTCCTTAACTTCTACTGCACCTTATTTTACCAAATCATCTTTAATCTATCTGTTTCTAAATTCTTGTTGTCTCTGACTCTAACTCTGTAATACTATTAGTTTGTCTATAGCTTGCCCAGTTGGCCACTCTTTATTTTTAAAAAGTTTTAAAACTCACATTCACAAATATCACTAGCGACTGAGTGCAGCCCTTTGGGTTATCCTCCTCTCAATCTTGAGAGGCTTTTTGACAATTGCCACCAACAAAAGGACCAACCAAATATTTTACTATTTTTGAGAGGACATACTATTGTCTACTCTACTCTAGTACCCGATTTGAACTAGTGATGTATGTGGTGAAAGTATGTATTGTATTACCTATTGTCAATCTTGCTAATGAAAAAGAATAAACAGAGGGAGGGGTATATGGCATCTAAAAAATGTGTAATGTTTTTTCTAAGCTTACCGACCACCAGTGCCAGGGCCAGCGGCGGGGAAGGCAACGCCAGCTAGGAGGGAGCAGCAGGTGCATCAGCTGTCGTAGGGGTGGGTGAGCAAGCAACAGTGGTGGGTGAAGGTAAGTTATAATTATATTCCTTACTTATTGACAATAGTTACACACTCGCTGCAAGGGTGTACACTCTACTGTTGAGAGAGACTAATTTGTTGTGAACACCCTTTATTTAGCATTAGTAATAGCATTAGCAGCATGAGTTGAGTAACTAATGGCCTCTGCTATCTGACTTCACCTCAACTGGGAAAGTTTTATGAAGAAGACTAAGAGTCAGACGACCTTGATGGATGGTTGAATGAAAAGGGAAGGAAGGATGGAAGGAGGAAGGACGGGTGACATGTAATATATAACTGGCAGAGAAGAATGCATGGGATGCATAGGTGGCTGATAGGAATCAGTTGCATGGGTGGTTGAAGGACAGGTGGAAGGTGAAAAAAGGATGACTGCCTGGGTGGGTGAAACTGTATGGGTGATAGGTAGAATCCTCTAAGTGGTTTTATGGGTAAAACTCAAAGGCAAGCAAGGAAGGATGCATGGGTGGTGGTTTAAAAAAATCCAAATATGTTGGTAAAACTAAGGTTTGTTGAGAGATTAAGAAGAATGATAGATATGTTTACTTTGAATGGATGGATGCCTGGATGGCATTCAATCATCACAGGATAGGTGAAGATTGTCACTGGATGAAGAGTCTTTGAAGACAATGTAATAGAAACATAACCTGTGCCAGATTTGCAAAGCCAAAGAGAATAGAATACGAGTAGAATTATAGAAAATATAATGATAGAAGAGCAATGCAATGATAAATGGAAAAATCGCTGGGAAGAGAAACAAGGGCTATTTTGTTTCAAGGTGTTTAATTCAAGGTTGTATTTGAAAATACTCCCTTGACTCACAGTAGTTTACAAGCACACCATATATATTGTGTATGTTAGTACCCATACCTACCCATTATCAAGCGCCTCCCTCCGACTCGGAGGCCCACTCCCTAGCTAAGTCATTTTCGGCTGTTTCAGGCTGCCATGGGTGGCCTATCGGCTGAATGGTTAGACAATCAATCAATAGTACCTCACATTGTCCCATACATAATCAATGATCATTTGGATCAGATATCATCTGCCTTGTTGTAGTAGTGAGGGTGAATGCAAAATTGAGCAGTTGCCACTGATGTAACAGAGTAAGGCCATAACAGAAAAATAAAATAATTGTGTAGTTGTAGACTACAGCTGCCCCACCTGCAGACTGTAGTGAATAAAAATAACGTGAGTCTGCGACACATGTATGTAGTCTGCAACTGGACTCGGAAGGGTGTGGGTCTGTGAATTAATGATTTATTTTCAATATCATTAATTATACCTCCCCAAAACGTCTTCTCTTACCTGTGATTGATATTTATTAAACAATTTTTAATTTTTTTGAAAAGTTTTATAAAGTGCGAACAAGACCCTTACGGGTATCAAAGCGATGTACAGATGTGGTAAAAGCACAAATAAAACCAAGCACAATGTTACAAATGTGTAGTTGAGTCCACACAAAGACCAGCAAAGGGGGAAACAATCAAGGTCAGGGGATGGAGAATTGACCCGCCCCGAACGTTATCAGAATTTCCATAGAGCAAGACAGCCATTTTACAGACAAGCATACAATAAATCAAAGCAATGGTGTAAAATAAGGGTCACATTTGTAGACAGCATTAGAACAAGTTGATGATGTGTTCACTCAAGTATAGCAGTTTCATCCATGAAGGATTTGATCTGATCTCAGGAGGTAGAGCTTTCCAAGTTCTTGGAGCAAGACCGGTGAAGGCCCGATTATAAGATATTTTCTGTTTGAATTTGGGAGGTGTCAAAAGTAGGGTGCATGTACTTCTTAAGATCTGACAAGAGCCCGATAGTTGAAGCTTATTTGCTAAGTATACCGGGGTGTTGTGATGTAATGCTTTATGCGTCAAGCAAGATATCTTGAAATGTATCCTGGCTTTGATAGATAGCCAATTTTGTTGTAAAAGGACGAGGTAGATGTGGTCATGTTTTCTAGAGCAGGCGATGACCCTGGCAGATGCGTTTACAGTAGATCTTAGCGGGGCACCCTAGTTTTGGGAAGTCCAGCAAGGGTCACCAAACCATATTCCAGATGAGAGATAACATGGGATTTTACAGCAGACCTGATGTCTTCGAGAGGCAGCAAAGGCTTTTCCTAAGGGTGTTGAGTTGGATGTTGGCTCCCCTGATAGTTGCACTGATGAGCACTTGCATATTTAGGTATTTTTCCAAGGTGATGCCTAACGATCGAGCAGAGTAAACCACATGAGGGAAGCCGTTAAGAGTAGTGAGTTAATTAAGCCAAACCAGGGTAGGTTCTGACTGGTTGGGTGGAGTAATCAGAAGGAATACAGTTTTGAGAGTATTTAACAGAAGTTGGTTCTGACCTAACCATTGTTGAGTTTGTGAGAGAGCATCATTTAGCGTGTTTATGTCTTCTTGAGAGGAGATATTCTAGTACAGTTGCGTGTCATCCGCATACATGCGGTACTGAATGTTAGAGTGGTTCAGAATGACAGTAAGTGGTTCCATAAAAAGGTTGAAAAGCATGGGTGAGAGTGCAAATTCTCACGGAACTCCAGTCATAACAGGGGTTCTGGTTGCAAGGGCATGTTTAACTTTGATCCTTTGTGAGTGGTTATGTAAGAAAGAGGCAAACCAATTTAGGACCAGGCCTGAGAGACCCATCCTATGTTGAAGAAGAGCAATCAAGTTTTCATGTTTGATGGTATTGAATGCTGAGGACAGGTCAACAAGAATCAGGAGACAAGGGACATTTTGATCAAGGTATCTTAAGGGGTCATCCACAATGTGCGTTAGTGCAGTTTCAGTACTGTGCCCTGCTCTTAAAGACTGGGCAACTGGTAGAGGTCAAGGACTTGACATTTCTCTATGTGGTTGCATAACTGTGAATGGGCACATTTCTCTAGCAATTTAAGTTGAAATTGAAGTTGAAGAAATGTATTGAGCGCACTAACACCTAGCGGTTTCTTGGCGCTGTGACTTGACAGAGGAGGAGGGAGGTGCCGGGAGATTATTGCAGAGGAAAAGCTAGGGAAAAGAGGTGAGTTTTTATGGCTTTACGGAAGTCCATGTAGACAGAGAGGGACCGGATGGTGAAAGGGAGGGCATTCCAGAAGCAGGGGGCCAGGATGGAGAAACGCAGGCCTCAGTGTTTTTTCCTCCTAAAGCGAGGTACCTCCAAATGGGCTTGGGTAGAAGAGCGAAGGCTTCTGTTGGGAAAATAGGCAAAAAATTTTGAGTTGACAAACCCTGGAGCAGTGCCGGCTAGAGCCATGAAGGTAAGGCAGCCGAACTTAAATAGGGAGCGTTGGGTAGCCAGTGGAGGGATTTGAGTAGAGGCGTTACGCGGTGGGACTTAGGGAGCCTGTAGATAAGGCGCGCAGCCTGATTTTGGATAAGTTGAAGGCGCCTGAGCTCGTACGCCAGAGTCCCTACGTAGAGGCTATTGCCATAATCCAGGTGGGAGACGATCATGGGCGATATGATGAGTTTAAGGGCCTCAATAGAAAAAAGCGAGAGATTTTGCGGATAATGCAGAGGGACAGGAAGCAGGACGAGACAACGGAGCTGATCTGGGGGCGCATGGTCAGATGTTGACTGATTTGGATACCCAGAGTTTTTGCTTTAGTGGAAGGTAGAGGGGGGACCAAGAGCGGGGGGCCAGAAAACAGGGGACCAAGGACTGGGATGGCCACCAGTAAGGATCAGTTCAGTTTTGTCCGGATTAAGTTTTAAATGATTGGAATTCATCCAGTCACAGATGAAGGTAAGTACAGTATGGAATTTGAGAATAGAGTCATGGGAGGAAGAAAGATCGAAGATGAGCTGGAGGTCGTCAGCATAATTGAATACTGACACCTCCATATTTTGTAAGGCAGCAATAAGAGGGTGAATGTAGAGATTAAATAGGAGAGAGGAAAGAGAGGAACCCTGTGGAACCCCACAAGTGATAGAACAGGAGGGGGCAGAGAAGCCATCCAGGTGAACGTCCTGTGTTCGATCTAGTAGGAAGGAAGTAAGCCAGGCCAAGGCAGTCCCCCGGATGCCGGCGCCCCCGACACGGTCGAGAAGGATGGAATGGTCGACCGTGTCGAAGGCGGCGGAAAAATCGAGGAGAACGAGTGCCTGGGGGGAGTTGATGTCCGCACTCTGCCTAAGCTCATCCAGGACAGAGAGGACCACGGATTCCGTCGAGTGGGCTGGACGGAAGCCGGCCTGATGGGAAGCCAAGAGGTGGTTCTCCTCCATGAAGGCCGAAAGGCAGGTGGTAATATGGCTCTTCAGAATTTTACCCAGGAACGGGAGCAAAGAAATAGGGCAGAAATTGGAGGGAGAGGAAGGATCAGCCCCAGGTTTTTTTAAGATAGGAATAACTGGCTGATTTAAAAGCAACTGGGACAGTTCCCTGAAGGATAGAGGTGTTAAGGAGGATAAGCGGGGATTCTGAGCAGTTGGAAAAGACCTCCTTCAATATGCGGGCAGGGCAGCAGTCGGAGGGGGACCCCGATTTGACTTTCTTCAACAAAGTAAGAAAGGTCTCTTTAGAGATAGCGGGGAACTGGTCAAGGAAAATAGATTGGGAAGGAAGTGAGGGGGGAGAAAAGGAGGAGGGAGGCAGGGGAATATTGTGTTTAATGGTGGCAATCTTCTCAATGAAGTAACCATTAAGGGAATTGCAGTGAGATTGAGAAGGGGCGGGTTTAGGAGAGACTCGATCGGCGGCTGCTAGGTTATGGACAATGGTGAAGATCTCCTTGGGTTTGTTAGCCGCAAGGAAGATCTTAGCGGAGAAGTGCTCTGTTTTAGCCAAAAGAATAGCTTTCTAGTAGTCACGGAGGAGGGCTGAGTATTGGGACTTAAGGATGGGACAGTACCCGCGCCTCCAGTGGCGTTCTGCTTGTCTAAGTGCAAGTTTGAGGGTTTTGAGGTCATCAGTGAACCATCTATTGGCCTCATGGGAGCGGCAAGTCCTGACTAGCTTGGGAGGGGCGGCTAGGTGGCAAGAGGCTGAGAGCCAGTTGTTAATGGCGACAACCTATAAGTCCGGGGAGGTATCATCCAGGTGAGGGAGTGAGGCCGCGAGAGAGGAGCACAAGGCGGGCATATCCACACGATTCCAGTTGCGAGCCCAGGTGTTTTTGGGGAGGGAAATCTTATTAGTAGCCCCAAGGTCGAGGGAGAAAGAGATTAGAGAGTGGTCAGACCAGATACAAGGGGAAATGGTAAGGGACGAGATAGGTAAGTTGGCTGACCAGATCTGGTCAAGAATATGACCACCTGTATGGTTGGGAAGGTGGATATGAGAAGTGAGATTTAGACAGCCAAGAGATTCGGTGAAGTCCTTGGAGGTGAGGTCTTCCCGGGGGTCAAGGGGCCAAAAATTAAAGTCGCCCAAGATCAGCACAGAGGAGTTGTTGACCACTAGGGTGGGCAGCAATTCCTGAACAGCTGAGATGAAATTGGGCATAGCCTGAGAGGGGCGATAGAATAGTGCGCAGGTGAGGGGGACTGCAAGATTGACTGAACGGACGACCAGAAAGTCGACAGATGCGATGGGGGATAGGGCAGGAGCTGAAACTGAAACTTGGAGGGGGCTATCATGGCCACTCCGCCACCTACTTTTCCGCCCGGGCGATCGGCACGAAGGGCATAGTAAGGGTCAGAAGGAGCCCCGAGACTCATTAGAAAACCAAGTTTCAGTAAGGAATAGGAATTCCGGTTTAGCGGAGTCCAAGAGGTTGAACAGTTCAAGTTGATGCTTAACCGCCGAGTGGGTGTTAAGAAGCAAGGCGGTAGCCAAGACAGGAGAAGCAGGTGAAGGGGGCTGCAGAGGAGGCTCTAAAAGTGCAGATAACTGCGCTGGCGTCAGGGCGGGTAATAAAATTCCAAGGTTCCCGATTCATGCCTGGGTGGAAGGACTGATAGACCAGTCGCCCTGGCAGGCACGGATTTGGGTTGGGGAATAGGATACATCTCGGGCAGAGTGGTAGGCCCCAGGTCCCGGGCGGTCGCAGTGGTCGCGGACGGGCGCAGACGGGCTTGCCTTTGGCACGCCGCCGGCGGGCTCGCTGCGCATGGCCGCTGTATACTGTAGGGAGGCGGGAGGGGTGAACAGCAGCACCGCCAACCCAGTACTCCCTCCAAGATGGCGTGTGTCCTCGCCGTTCCCGTTCCCCTGCTGCAGCGCCAAATCGGCTGTGCAGGGAAGCGGTGTGAGGTGAGGAGGGGGTAAAAAGAGGGTAAGTGCACCGGCGGCGATTAAAAGTTTCACACAGATTTAAAAACAAATGTACTCCCGGATTTCCGCCTCAGGAGTTGTAGCAGGCAAGTCTAATCTGCGCGTGGGATCCAGAGCGCGACTTATGAGCTGACGGGAGGCGGGAGGGGCGAACAGCTGCACTGCCAACCCAGTACTCCCTCCAAGATGGCGTGTGTCCTCGCCGTTCCCGTTCCCCTGCTGCATCTCCTAATCGGCTGTGCAGGGAAGCGGTGTGAGGTGAGGAGGGGGGAAAAAGAGGGTAAGTGCACCGGCGGCGATTAAAAGTTTCACACAAATGTACTCCCCCCTTTCCGCCTCAGGAGTTGTAGCAGGCAAATCTAATTTAGCTAGAGGCATGATACTGGTAATAGGTCAGAAGTAATTAGGATCAGATAAATCAGGTTTGGATTCTTAGGGATGAGACCAACTTGCCCCGACTTGAAGCAATTAGGGATCCTTCCCTGTAAGAGAGATTCATGAATGATCCGGGACCACAGCAGGAGAATGGCCAAATTGAGATCTTTAAAAAACTTAGCAGGCAGTGGATCACTGAAATGGTTGGAAGGTTTGAAGGACGCCATGTTGTGGAGCAGCTCCGTGACATCTGGAAGAACGAAGGAATTCCAGGAGAAGTTGTTTTCGAGAGAACAACCAATGGGCAAGGACACTGCCGAAGGTTCTGCCCACTCAGCTGATGATGCAGTCAGGTTTATAGGTCGCAAAATGGGAATGTCAGGAAGCAGCTCCAGTTTAATTTTCTTCGTTTTTTCAGCGAAGTGTACTGAGAAGTCCTCCACACTAGAAAGCAGGGAGAAGGGAGTCATGATTGAGTTGAAAGACTGGATAGCTTGTTGCTTAAAGAGCTTCTTGGGTCGATTCTTAGCACCATCCAGCTGAGCCCTGAGGTGGTCTGTTTTAACAACGCAGATGTGTTTCTTGTAAGTACTTGAGGAGGAGAGTGCATTTTTCCAACATCTCTCTGCGAGTCTAAGATTATGCCACTCACCATTTAGGGCATCACTAAACCAAAGTTTGGATTGTTTGACTGGAATCCTTTGCAGTTGCTTTGGTGCAATAGTATAAAAAATGTTAGCCATATTGTTAATGTAGTGATCAGGAAACTCATCAAGGTTGGTCGTGTTCAGAGGGGGCTGAAGCCTATGTTTGGTGATGGATTTTAGAGCATTGATGTTGATGTCTCTCAAATTGCGAGACAGTTGTTTTAATAGGTTGACCATGTGTGCACGATAACTTTTTCAATAAGTGGAAGGACATTTGATGATGATCTGACCAGTCACAAGGTAGGATGTCACCCAGTTGTATGCTATTGTCTTTACAGTGATAAAGTCGAGAGTGACGCCCTTGTTGTGGGTAGGTCCCTTACAGAGAAGTTGAGATCGGAGAGGAAAGCATTAAAGGCGCAGACTAAAGGATCATTTGTGTCATTCCAGTGGAGGGGTAAGTCTCCCAAGAAAATATGGCTGAGTTGGTCCAAACTTGAGCTAATAACATCTATGATTTGTTCTATGAAGATCAGATTATCACCAGGAGGATGGTAAATCGAGTGAAGCAACAGGCAATCTTGCCCTTATTCCAAATTTCAATGACTAGCTGCTCACAACAAGACATCAAAGCACTTTGTGATTGCTTAATAGTGAGGCTGGTGTGATAAATGCATCCAACGCCCCCTCGTTTTTGCAAGTCAATTGCGTCTGATAATGGCATAATCAGGAAGGATTAAGATGTTGAGGACAGGTGAGGAGGCATCATTGAACCAGGTTTCAGTGAGAACCAGAAGGTCCAAGTCTGATGAGCACCGAAAAATAGCTGCTGCATGTTTCACCGCCGATCTGCAGTTGAGTAACATCAATTTGATATGATGCTTGGTAGTGATCACTTCATGATAAGAGGTAGTTATTTGAAGTAGGTTTTCCTTGTTACCTGATGGTTGACATTAGGTTCCCTGTTAGGGTCCGAGGTAACAGTAGGGATGTTGATAATAGAGATAGAAGAGGAGAGAATCCCATATTCACTGTATGAGAATAAAAGAGCAAGAGTGCCCTACTCTGATAGCTGATACTGGAATCTATGGGGCCTTGAATGGTGGCTAGGTAGAGGCCTAGACCTCAGGCTAGAGCTAACAGGTGAGGGGACAGAGGATTTGGTCACCAGCATAGAACATTCCCTTTGGCTTGTGGTGCAATGCTTATCCTTCTTCATGGAGAACTGTAGAAGGGTCTGCATGATCTCTTTAACAGCAAGGAGATCCTGCTTGAGGTCAGCAATCTTCTCCTCAAGGCAAGGGTGGAAAGTGCACTCCTCTGCTGACCCTGAATGAGACAATGGATCGGACCCCACGGTGGGAGGGTTATTAGAGGGTAGATTATGTCCTGAACCATATTTACAGGGAAAGATAGAATCCCGCTCGCTAAAGATCTCTAGATCCCTCCAGGAGGTAGGATTAGCCTGGCAGGCCTTAAGATTAGGTGCACAGGGTAGCTGAACAGAATCTGGATTGGTAATTGGCAAGGTGGATTTAATAGAGGAGATAGGTGATGCCCAGTAGGAAGAGGATGGAGTGTGTGGGTTACGAGGTGACAGACTGGAGACAGAAACTAGGTCCTAGGCCCTCGAGTTGGTAACATCTGTTCCTAGGGGTAGAATAGCAGGGTTGTCTTGGATAATTGTGCTGGTGTAGTGCCCCAACCCACTGTTGTTGGAGATCACGGAGCGAACACTAGGAGACGAGGGTGACATGAGATTATGATTGTAGGAGTTGGAAAGGAGGAGATGTATTAGGGACAGCAACTTGGAGGTCGACACTCGAGTAGGATATATCAGAGTCCAGGTAAGGACTAACAAGGTTGTGCAGGATGGGGGTGTGGGTTGTAGACCAAGATAGGGACACAGAATTGGGTGAAGAAGAGGCACAAGGCACAGCGAGTGCAGATAATGTGGGTAGACAGCTAAGATGGAGAGTGGCCGGGTTGGGTTTATTAAGTGAGTTCTTAATCCTCAGAAAGATAGAGTCAAAGCACTTGAGGTTCAGGTCCTGTTATTAAATAGGGAAATTGTCAATTGAGCTTTAAGGGCAGGTGAAGGTAAATTGTATTTAAAGGTTTTTCTTGCATTCTTCGACAAGTTGGAGGGGTAGATAATTTCAAAAGAATTCAGACCTGCTTCTGAAAGGTGGTCAGAGGAGCAAGAGGTGTGTTTGGCCATGATGAGGATAGCGGACAGAGAGAGGAGGAGAAATAGGCCCGTTAGAGGAGAACACTTAGAGAATGAGGAGGTAAGGTAGACCAATTAGAGGGGGGCATTTAGAAATAGATGAGGAAGTCAAATTAAAGGAGAGTGTTTAAAAGTGAGCAGAGGGTTAGAATTAAAGAAGAGCACTTAAAAGTGAGCAGAGGGTTGGAATCAAGAAGACCAAACTAAAATAAAGGAGAAACCTAGATGCCTGAGGTAGCCTGAGTCTGAATATTATACATTATTTTCACTGGGATCCTAGAAAGCCAGAGGTAGACTTAGTCCTATTTATATTTCCATAGCAGATTTCACAAGTACCGAGTCCTATGTTCCTTTCGGCAGCCCCAGGAGGCCATCTTAATCAATGGTTGCATGGTGAGGATGGTTTGGTTACCCAAGATGCCATGGTGGTGGTGGTAGTCGTAGTAGACACTAACAGTAGCATTTGCAAAAAAAGAAGCAAATGATATAGTCAGTCGCCTGGGGGTGATTCAGGAACAAGTAGTAGAAGTAGAGTTCACAGGAAGACTGCCAAACAAGAAACCATGATGATGATAAGCAATGCCAAAGTAAAATTAAACATAATGGTGGCGGGGATAGCCTAGCACAAGTTACAAACTGAAGTTGACTATATCTATGAATTGGACACGGGCAACCTTTAGTGCTGGAAGGATGATGATGAATCGATTCTAGCAAGTAATTATGATTGATTATGTTCCTTTTTAAAGAAAATTGACTTGCGAATACTGAGCATGGGTGGGCAAGCAGAAAAAGATCCTCGCCTTGCCTTGAGTTAGTGTTGCTTTCACCACATCCCCCCAACAAGTGTGATCAATTATTGGTTTAAATTTAATTTAGACACACCTCAAAATAAATCACACAGCATGGGGGAAGAGGGTTAGGGTTTGAAGACTGGTTGGGAAGGGGTATTTGAGGGAAAGATTTGACAAAGACAAGCACTACACATGGACAACACACAATCTTGGCAGAGGACCATCATAAATCTGTTAAGGGAGAAAAAGGAAATGCATGCATGATGATGACTTGATGATGATGAGAAATACTAGACCAGTGTTACAGGGCAGCAGTGTTTTAATAATTATTATACAATTGCCTTGCCTGTCTCCCCCAGAGAGACCCAAGTTACATACATTTTATGTTCTGTTGTACCGGGCTTCCTTTTAAAGCTAGCTAAGAAAATTAAAACGTATCTGTAGGAGTCAAATATATAAGCAAACATAAGAAACAACAACACACACAGTCGTAATGATTGAAGAGAAAAAATTAATCAAATGAAAAGATTATACTTTAACTATGTTATGGTCAAATTGAGAGTTGCATCTCACATGCCTCTTGGTTCTTCCTTCCATGGACGCTCCGTCCGTCAATGTTGGGTGCCTGCCTGGTGAATGCAGATTGGTAAGGTAAGTGTGAGTTGTTTTTCCCAGTATAGCACAAGGTAAAGGCCGGCCTGTAAGTGTAAATGGAAAAATAAAAGGGAAATTGAAAAATCAAGGAGAAAAGTAAAGTTAAACTGCATAAATTAAGGAGGAGTGCTGCATGGCTAAATCATGTCTACTCTGTTGCCAGCATTACCCTACATTAACAACAACAGGACAGAAGACGCCCGCGGAGCCCACCCAACCTCCACTTAGCTTAGATTTTGAGCCAGACACCACTGAACACACATACACAGCAACATAGCACTTTCCAAATTAAGTAACTAAATAAGTGCACCACTGTCAGTCTTACCACTACTCTAGCCTCCACCACTGCACAGTCATGTAGGTCTGTTGTTGTTGACTTCTTTACCTTTTAGGCCACTTCAGGAAACTCCCCTAGTTAGTCCATCAATCATCTCTGATCCACCTCTGACTGTGAGTATGGTAGGGTCATCATGGTGTCCAACTCTGTAGTGTACCGAGTGAGTCCAGAATCTAAAATGCAATGGATCGCCCTGCAGTAGTACAATTTCGTTATTGAAGAACAAGAAGGGAAACATTGACTTGAGTCACTTTTTTGTGTGTAGCTTTAAAAGTACTAGTAGACACCATGCACAAATACCAATAACTCTGAGACAGCATCCAATGCATGTAGCCTTACAGCTAGAGCGGTCGACCTCAAACTTGGGCAACCGGGTTTGTATCTCGGCAATGACGCTCAACATCCTGTGATTCTGGGCAAATCACTTAATCTCCTCCTGCCTAACAAAAATGAATGTGTTTATTTGTAACAAAACTGGTGCTCATGTAAAGCGCTCTAATACCCAATGTCTCGGGTCTAGTTTGCGCTATATAAAATAAAATAAAAAAATGCATGCCATAATTTACCTGTTCTTACGGGGCAGTCTTTCTACACTTAGAAAGGACGATAGCTATAGTCAGGTTCGTAGGAGGGACTTGACGAGGCAGGCACACATTTCACATTTATTGTGCTATTCTCCATCCAATTTCTGCCTTGAGGAAAATGGATTTAGGGTGAGTCACGACTGGAGCAGTACTCATAGTACTGGACTTACTCCTTCACTGACTGCACACAGTTGCAAATCCAATCCGGCAATAAAAGAGTAAGACAGTGGTGATGGATTTGTTGTGATTGGAACCAGAAAGACAGAGACACACAAAAATTAAAAGAGTAAATAAGCAAGAAAGAAAGTAACAAGTCGAAAGCCTAGCTGTTGTCAGGGAAGTAGAGCTCATCTTCAGACGCTGGTGGTTCATCGAGAAGTAGGTCATCTAACACCCTACTTCCATAATTTAAGTCACCGTCATCATCTTCTTGCTGTGCTACTTCAGGTATGGTGTAACCCAGTGGTATAAAGTGCTAATTCATTTTGATCATGGTTAACCTCGCCACGCTTTGGGGCAATAGACTGGTCCTTCTCATTGTGTGTGGCACCAGCAGCACTGGAAACATGCTCAGAAGAGACACTTGCAACAGGGCAAGCCAGCCTGCTGAGCACTGCCCATTTGCACCTTTTCCCATACCAATACATCAATGGGTTTTGATCAATGTAGACCTCTGTTGGGTCATTTAGATTGGCCTGGATCACCTGCTCAATGCTCAGGGGTGCTCCAATTTGCTTGGTTTCATTTGTATTTGCCTCAGCACTGGACCTAACCAGACTTTGCTGTAGAAACTATTCCTGTGCCAATTTTGCTGGGGCTAATGCTCCTGTTCTTGTTGTTATTGATGTTGTACTTGGTGTTGTTAGTGCTTTTGGCTGCTGTGAGCCAACCGCACTGCCGTCAGGCTCCGAACTTGAACTTGATGCCGGCTGCCCTGCAGTACTTGTTGTGGCCTGGAGAAGAGAGCCTCTAAGTCCCAGCCATTCTTTTTCTAAACGACTGGTGTTCGTAGATATCCAAGTTTTGTAGTTGGCAACATCGCCTTCTGAAAAAGGAACTAATATGTTCAGTACTAGTTTGTACCGTGGTTCCAGAATTGTGGCACAAATGTAAGGGTTGGATCACACAATGCCTCTTTGCACTCTTGTATTTACAGATAAGCTCTCAACCAATTCATGTGCTTCTTTTTTCCTCCACACCTGTGTACATTGCAGACACTCACTTCGGCTGTTGATGTAGCATGTGCAACAATGGGATAGCTTGGCCCACAGTACAGTCCTCCTTGCTGAATTCATATGTGAAGAGCTCAAAAGGAAGTAGCATCTCAGTCTAACTAGGCCCCTGTTGTCCACCTCAATGATCATGCCTTTCACAGTAACATCCCCTCTTTGCATGACATATTTGTTGATTTGTCTGTACTGCTCAAACAGACGTTCAAGCATGTAATAGGTTGAGTCCCAATGTGTTGGCACCTCTTGGATGAGTGCTTTAACTGGCATTCTATCCTCACGTTGAATAATCGTCAGCTGCTTCGGGCTTTAAGAGAATGGCTGAAATGTGTGCAGATTCTTCTGCAGGTGGTCAGTAAGTTGCTGACTCTGTGTTCTTTTTTTAGAAAGTCTTGGTCAATGATGTTAATGCAGTGCATCAAACACAGGACCCTGAAAAAGCCACCATCGGACATGGCCTTAACTATATTACTGCCATTGTCCTTGGCAACAAAACCAATGTTAAGCCTTTGTTGGCGCAGTCATTCAAAGACCTTGCTGTCAAAGTCTTCCAAAATGTTTACAGCAGTATGAGATTTCTCCATGGCGAACATGGCTACAGTTTCACGTTTCCATGTGGCATTAAAAATCTCAGCAGTGTCAACACCTGCTGCAGATATCTTTTCTCTAACCCCCACAAATGAGATCCAGTGTGCAGTGAAGCACATGTAGTCAGTGGCTTCACAATTGGTCCACATGTCTACTGTCAGGTGGATATTGTGAAGAGCACTCTGCTGAAAAGCCTCTCCAAGGAACTCCAGCACATTGTGATGTTGTGCAGGAACAGTAACTCTGGTGAAATAAGACCAGCTGGGAACCTTCTATTTTGGGCAGATGGCTGTCACAAATTCAAGAAAACCCACCCCTTCCACAAAAAAAAGGGAGGAGGTCGAGGCTAACATTTTAGCTAGCTTTGCATTGCATAAACGTGCCATTGGGTCATTGTATTCATACTGCCCCTCTGACCAACACATGCTGAAAATGGAAGCCTGAATTTTTTTTCTTTTCTGGTGCCACTGATGCAGGTGACTTCTTGACGCCAGATGTTAATAGGCTCAACACATGTTTTTTCTTTGTGGTACACTCTTGCTTGAGGATCTTTGGTGTCTTAGCCTGACTCTTACTCTTTTGCCACTGTGATATTGCTGATGAGGATGTGGATGGTACCAGTGCATTGCTGGGGACAGGCTACTTTGAGTACCAGAGACATGTCTCCCTCCCGTTCACCTTCCACATCGATCGGATCTTCTACTTCTTCGTGCAGACCAACAGCAATGGTTGCAGCTTTTTGGCTCCTAAGGTGTGCCTCCCACTGGATCAAGTGGTGCTTTTTCAGATGGGTTGGTTAGCCTTTGGTACCATAGTTTATACTAAGCTTACCCCAACTAACACCTTGTCCACAAATGGAGCATATAGCAATGTTCACCTCCTTTATGCTAACCGAAAAGAATTCCCAAACTGAGAAGGTCAACTTTCTGGCACTGCTGGTGCCTCTTGCGACGAACTGGTAGGTGGGCGTGAAGTTTGACTCTCTGCAAAACCTACTTCTACTGAGGTGGTGGTGGTGTTGGATCTAGGTGTCTGCTGGAGGTTGTGTTGGTGGTGTGATCTGGATAGCAAAATCGTGCCACATCCCTCACAGCAATTTGGGATGGGATAGTGTCGGGTGGGACTATTGTCCATGATGACTGGCTCATCATCATCCTCCTCTTCTACATCTACCTCCTTAACTCTAAGGCTTTCTGGAACTTTCCTTTTCTCTAGCCTTGTCTCATGGGCGTGGCATGTCTCCAGCTCAGACAGAGGCAACATCTAAGTGATGTCTAGATCATCAGAGAGTGGGCTTGGAGAAGAAGTTGATGGACTAACCCTCCTTTCCCTTGCTGGGGATCTGGAAGACAATTGATTTTCTGAAAGAGTGACTTGCTCTTATTCTTCCTCTGCAGGAAACTCAATCTCCTGAACTGCCCCTACTTTGGGAGGAACAACTACTATTGGGGCCAATTGCGGCTATTGTTGCCCACTTATCTCAGTTCCCTGTATTGATTGCGTACTACTTTGAGATAACGATAAGTCAATTTCAACATCACGTTTCAGCATTGTCATGATTAGATTGGCTGCCTCTGTGACAGACATGGGCTTTGGCCTAGGTTGATGGGGTGGGTCAACTGATGCAAGGGTGCTGCTCCCAGCTTGCTCCCTGGACAATGCTGCAGCAGGCGCAATTTTTATTTTCCCAAAAAAGATCTTGAGTGACATACCAGTCTTGGTAAGTTGCAGTGCCTTCTTCTCACTGGCAACTTGTTGGTACTGGAGGACCAACTAAATTTCTTTGGGGCCATCTTGAGATGTCAGCAGCACACAGTGGCACAAGTTGAGGAGTTGTCTGTGGTCACACGTCACATGCCATCATGCGCAGCAGGACTTCTGTCTGGCCGTTCAATGGATGACGACGTCTCCTCCTCTTTTGTGCACCTAAAAGCAAAGAAGCAAGAAGAACATCAGTGAAATATGGTATCTATTGTTGTGGTTCAATTACTACTAGTTCAAGCAAATAAATATAATATATAACTTAGTGTATAGTCAAACTTGTTAGTGTTATTAATATTATTACACTTATTACCTCAGTTTATTAAAAAACATAACAATACAGTGTAGACATTTGATTTGTGAGACTTTGACAAAACAAGAGCTTTCATGGTGTACTACTAGTGTACATTACACTGAGAAAAGATAGGAAAGAAGAAGAATAACAACAAAAATACAAATGTAACGAACCCTCCTTGGCATTGTGCACCACATGGAATTCAGCATTCAGGGAGCTGCAGCTGACAATGGATAGAAGCAATAAGCCAAGAGGAGCAAAGGAAAGAGAAAGACATATTGGCCTAATGCAGAAGTACATTGGTTGCCTTCACATTATGTCTGCCCGCCATATAGCCAGGCCACAATAACAAGAAAGGGAAGACCAAAACAAGAAGCAATAAGCCAAGAAAAACAAAGGAAAGAAGACATGAAAGCACATGGCAAAAGCAAGCACACTAACAACCACCACCACCATAAAATGGTCACCAGCAACATGGTCACTCACAAGCAAAAACAACAAGCAGGAGGCCTGGAAAACAATGAACTGAAGCAGGCCTAAATGGACATTGACTTTATAAACTGCCCTCTGACCACACGTGGAGGCCCAGCCAAGGAAAATGCTGGCCCACTATTAAAAACATACTCAGACACTGGTCAGAAAAAGGAGGCATGCTAAACAACACAGCTTTAATACAACATTGCCAAAAGTGAAAATCCACAGGGCTAAAAAAGGTTTACAAGTTACACAACAACCACATGTGAAATTAGTGAAATACCAAAACAAAAACATTTTGAAATTCAAAATGTTGTTTCCTGTACCCATGAGTAGCTCTGGGCCTACTGACTGTGCAACATGTTTCCTTTATAAAAGAAGAGCAATTACCTACAAATAAACAACTAGGCCGCCTAGTGAAACTAAAGGCCACCCACCACAATAAATTAAAAAAACTTATGAAAACTAATAAAAATGTAGGTGCAGTGCCCCAATCAAACTAACATCACCAATTATCCAAATTACTTGTGAAATCTCAAATTCAAAAGTCCTCAAATCCAATGATATATGATGCAGCAGACACAAAGAGGGATCCTTCCAGCTCCAAAACTACATGAAATGTGAACAGGAGATGGACAAAGCACTGGGAGGAACCTGCTGGACAGGAACAGGAAGTTGGAGACACTGGGGCACTTCTTCCTCTTAAAAAAAGTTAAAAAGAGAAAAAGAACTCCTTGCACAAAAAGTACAGCCAATTGTCAATCAGAGGAGTTTTTTTTAAATTCAAATCATCATTTCAAGAAGGTTTTGACGCTGCTTAAGAAATATTCTTCTCCAGATTACAAATTCTGTGTATTCTGGATCCCGATCTTTACAAAACTTTGCGTGGAAGTCCGATGGTGCGCACGAATGACGTGTTTCTCGATCGCACACTCTCACTGGACCATGCGACCGGCTACCAATTTTTTGTGGTGCTCGCGAATGAATGGGAAATCTCATCAAGGATCTCAGGCATCCGGGTAAGTCACTCCCGTGCATGAGAAAACACATTTGGAACACACAAAATGAAAAAAAAGTGTGCTCCACTGCAGAGCACAGAGTTTTTGGTAACTTTGCCTTCTATGCGGAACGCGGAGTTGCAAAAAATCTGCAAACTTCATGAGCAGAATTTTACACCCAGGCTTAGTCTATATGTGAGAGTGAGTGATTGTGAGAGCATGAGTGTGTGCTTGTATCAGTAATTGTTTAAGGGAAAAAGTATGTGTTAGCATCTGTATGAATAAGCGAGGTGCTGTGTGTATTTCTGAATAGGTGTCTAAATGACAGTGTGATTGATTGTTTGGGTGACCGACTAGGTGTATGAGTATCTGTATGGGTGATTGGTGCTGATAGTGTGTTTGTGTGGGTGTATGAATGCATATAGTACTTGTTGTTTTGTTGAGTGACTGCGTCAATGAATTACTGTTTGGGTGAGTGAGTGGATGTGTGTAGGCCTAAAAATCAGGGACTGGGTATGTAGTAACTTTTATTGGTTTCTTTATCATTTCGAGAATGGTAGTGTGTATTTTACAGTGGATGTATTAAAGGTTATATTAACGTGTGATGAGGTGCATCAGATATTAAGTAGATGATGATATCAGTGATGTAATTTGAGATGTCATCAGTGATGTTTTCAGTGATGTCAATGACCACATCATAAATGATGTAATATGTGATATCATCAGCAGTGCATTGTGGGGGTATGAGTTATGGCTGAATTTTTCTGGTTTTGTACGAGTGAAATGTCAGCCTAACTAGAAAGTCCCTGAAACCTGTGGTTTTTACACTGAATTTGTAAGATTTTTTAAATGTTAATTCCTTACTATAACGTCCTGGAAACCTCTGCTTTTTTCAGTGAATTTCTAAGGTTTTTAATGATAATTCCTAACTCTAACATCCCTTAAACCTCTGTTTTTTTCCAGTGAATTTCTAAGGTTTTTAAATGCTAATTCCAAACTATAACGTCCCTTAAACCTATAGTTTTTTGTAGATCATTTCATTTATGAAAAGATGATAGTAACTATTTTTTTATTTTTTGTTAGTTTTTTTAGGTATGTTCATTATGTTTTAAAAAAATGACTCTAAAAAAATATAATATAGCTGATGAAACATTTATAGTGTTATCTATTTGAATTATTACTGTTTTATTGTTTGTAATTTTGTACAGTGTGATATTATATAATACAATTTTGAATTGAATATTTTTTCTTTTCAAATGTATAGCATATTTTTTTAAGTATTTTTGATAGTTTAAATTGTTTATGATTTCTTTTAATAGTATGAAAGTTGTTTTCTTATGAAAAGTATTTTTTAAAATATACATATATTTTCTTAATTTATTAAAAAGGGTGGCACACCATACTTGACCCTACTCAATCGGTGGGTATATCTGTTATATGAATATCACTCTAAAAACCACATTTAGAACGAATGAATATATGTTTTTGACGTAGAGGTTTAGTACATAAAAATAGCAATAAAGGTGTTTTAAATTTTGTTTTTAACAAATTTTCGCAGACACAATGGTAGCACGTACGGGATGCAGATCCATACATTGGGTGCATGAATCCGTTACACAAATATAACCCTAAAATACATACTTACACTCAAATAATATATTTTTCAAACACAGAGGTTTATTAATCAATGCTATAATATACTATTAGCATTCTTTTGCAATATTTTTAAGATGTTTAAAGCATGTTTGGTGTATGCTGTACTATCTCGCACAAGACGCGTACGGGTCATGAATCCTGCCGTCACATATTCCTTACTTAGCTTAGGGGATGCTACTCCGGTGTAATTTCAAAAGTATGAAATATGAATGTTGCTAATTTAAATATCTGTTTTGCAGAAAGAGTTTTCCTTGAAATTCTTTGAAACTCAATATCCTGATAGTAATTTACAGTTTTAGATGACATTAAGTATATTTCATGGGTGCAGGACAGGAACACGTAGGGTGCGCGATCCCTACGCGACATAATGTGACATAGAAAGAAAGATTGTCTTTGGTTGAACAGCTTTTCATCCTCTTGACAGGTGGAACCAAGACCTCTTACAGTTCTTTCTTTTTGGGCGTGTCTGTTGAACACTACCTTTTTTGTAGGCTCTGGGGATTTAGATTTTTGTTTGTTGTTTTTCTTTTTTGAAAATTGAAAATGGTATCAGCATTCCATGTGGACCATGAGGCGGAGATGGAGGAGGTGCAGGAGCCAGCAAGGAAAAGGGAAGAGAGTGCGGTATGGGCTTTCTTCACTGTGCCGGAAGGCAAGAAAAAAGTTAAAGCAAGAAAGGAGACATGCACTATCTGTCACAAAGTGCTGTCAAGAGGCTCAGAGAAGAAGTACTCTTGTAGTACTTCTTCTATGAAGAAACATCTAAAGACCATCTACCCTATTCACCTGGCACATGAGGTGGAGCATCGAAGACAGGGAGAAGCAGCCAACAATGGTGGACAACAACCATCAACATTTGCAGGGATTGTTTTGATCACTTCACAACCCCTGATAGTTCTGGAGCTGGCGGATGCTGCCATCCACTGCCACCACTGACTTACAACACTCAGTGTGGGAGAGCTATCTATTGATGCCATCAAGACACTCCTCAAAGGTCACAAATGTTGTTTTTTGTTTTTTTTGTTTTGTTGCTTATGTTTCTATGTTAAACAGAAACAGTACAGTTGGACTCTTATTTTTATTTTTTTGTTTAAAAAAATGAAAAACACAATAGAAAAAATGCAGTAAATACAAAAACATATAAAAGTGTTCTATAAAAAAGGTTTGAATGGAACCACGTAAACTGGTAAAAAATAGAAAAATTGAACGCAATGAAAGTGGTTGCTTGTATGAATGTGTGTGATTAATGTTAGAATTGTGTATAAGTAGTGTCTCAATGAGTGCATGAATGCATGCGTAGTTTTTGAGGCAATGGATGAGTTCAATAGTAGTGCCTGGGTGATAGCAAGAGTGCATCAATAGTGCTTGGGTGATTGCATGACTGCAGGGGCACTGTGTGGGTGATTGGAGGAGTGCATGGGTACTGCATTAGTCAAAGGATGACTGCAGGAGTAATGCCTGGGTCATTTGAACAGTGTATGAGTAGTACCTGAGTAAATGTTTGAGAGCAAGAGTAGTGACCGAGTAATTGCATAACTACATAGGTAGTGTGTGAGTGAATGAATGAGTGCATGGGTACTGCCTGAGTGAATGGTTGAATGCAAAAACCGTCCCTGGTTGATTGAATGACTCCATGTATAGTGCCTGAGTGATTGCATGAGTGCAGGGGTACTGCCTGGGTTATTGCATGAGTGCACAGGAAGCGCCTCAGTGAATGGATGAGTGCATAGTTAGTACCTAAGTCATTGGATGAGTGCATGCATAGTGTCTGAGAGAATGGATGAGTGCATGGGTTGTTCCTGAGTCAATGGTTGTATTATAAAATAGTGGTTGAGTGGTTGCATAAGTGCATGGGTAGTGCCTGAGTGATTGCATGACTGCAGGGGTACTGCCTGAGCGATTCGATCAGTGCAAGGGTAGTGCCTCAGTGAAAGGACGAGTGCATGGATAGTGTTTGAGTGAATGGTTGAGTGCAAGAATAGTGCCTTTACATGAGTGTATGGGTAATGATTTGGTGAATGGAGGGGTCCATGGGTAGTGTGTGAGTGAATGGATTAATGCGACTCTAATGTGTGGGTCATTGGATGAGAGAATGGATGAGTGCATGGGTAGTTTCTGAGTCAATGGTTGAATTCAAGAATAGTGCTAGAGTGATCCATAAGCGCATGTGCAGTGCCTTGGTGATTGGATGAGTATATGGGTACTGCCTGAGTGAAAGGATGGTTGCAGTGGTACTGCCTGGGTAATGGAATGAGTACATGAGTAGTGACTGGGGGATTGAGTGGGTCCAGGGATAGTGTTTGAGTAAATGCATGAGTACATGGGTACTGCCTGAGTGAATGATTGAATGCAAAAATAGTGCGAGTGGTTGTATCATTGCATGGGTAGTGCCTGAGTATTTGCATGAGTTCAGGGGTACTGCGTGGGTGATTGGATAACTTGATGGGTAGAGCCTGTGTGAAAGAAATAATGCAAGGGTAATCACTGTGTCTTCCTATTAGTGCAAGACTTGTGCTTCAGGATAAGAACATGGGTAGTGCCTGGGTGATTGCATAACTGAATAAGTAGTAATGATAATTTTCAAGTAGTCTTGGAGTAGTAGTTCAAGGATCAACATTATTTATATTAGAAAAAAATAACATAATTAAACGTTACAAATTATTTCATGTTATCATGTTATTATGGATTGTTACCTTTTAAATAATTTAGATAGCTTACTCAGTACAAGTATTTTAGAGTAGTATTGTCCTATATAGTGTTAAAACTCTTCTCAAACTTCAACAGTACCTACTATAAAGAAGAAGAAAAACTGTTATTTAATAATAATATATTACTGAAATTTTAGTATCATATTTTTAGCAACTCAACATAATTTCAGAATAACGTACCAGTTTCAGATTCCCTTTTTTGCTGTTCTCAGATTCCACTTAACTTCACTAGACACAGTGATTACTAATGTGGTATCATCATTGAAAAGCAGGGATAACAACAATCAAATTGATTGTAGAATAAAAAACAAATCAGCAAAAAGCATCATTTTCAATATGTTTATCTATTTGCATTTCTATCTCCCCTTTATTAATTACTTTCTTCATCTACGTAAACTCTATTATTTATCTCAAATACATTTGCCAAAATATCGACTCTCATTTACATCTGGTACAACATGGACAACAAATATATAAGCTATTTTCTTTTAACCCCTTCCATGCTGCCGTTGGCCATTGGCCGACGGCATCACTACCTCGCTGGTGCTGCCGTCGGCCAAAGGCCGACGCGACCGCGCCTGTTTTTTAAAACGGCCGCACTGCCGCGAAATCGCGGAAGCAGCCAACGGGTTAAACTGAATTTTCTGAATTTTCTGAATGCAATATCAATAGCCACAAATAATAATCCAAACACTAATTATGGATAATGATAGTTTGCATTCCCGTTTACTTTCTGTTCATATCTTCCCAATTGGCCGAATGATGTAGTCAAAACTTTGCCTTCAAAAATAACAAATATGAATTTGGTAATTCATAAGGCAATCTAGGTTTGAATTCCAAGTGGGCATAATTGCAATGTGTCTAGCCTTTATTACACTTTAAATATACAGTATAGTGTCCAGATGTGGTACTAGGTCCATCATAGAAAATAATAGCCACTGCTATAAAAGTTCTTCTTGAAAAAGATATTTGACTTGCAGTAAATAAAACATAATATTTTCTTTTCTAATTTTCTTCTATTTGCTCTATAACGTTGTAGAATTAAAATTAGCTATTTTCCAAATCTTTCTATAGGTAATGTAGACAACATCTCTGATCTACAATGCAAACATCCCATATCCTGATTGTCTGTTTTTATCAATTTGTTAAAATGTACTGATTTGCAGTCTGGTATTGTCAAGTATATGAATCGTTCTGTTTGTATTTCAGTGGTAGAAGTAGATGAACAGTCTTCACATTTATGATCCCATCTGTTTTCAATCTGTATTACATAATTTTCTAATACTCCAAGCATTAGCATTAGAACTTTCTGTGCATCTTGTTGAATATTGAAAGTAAATGTCAAAGAACCAGTACATATATATCCATAAAATATCAGACAACAGAAGCAGTATGCATTTTACTTCGATCAGTTACTAACTGTTCAAATGCATGTTGTAGTAAAGAACAGATGTTTTTTTTACATTTTCTCATGATATCATGATGAAGATCTTGCAGATAAAAGACAACTTTCAAAATCATATTAGCATAACAGTTAATACCTGAACTATTTTCCAACTGGTATCCTACAATCTCATCAACTGTTTCTATATTTTTTTCTTTACACCTTCAAATTTCTCCTCATTTGTTTACTTTTTTTGAGCCTCAAGTCCATCTTTGACATATTTCCATTTTGGAAACACTACATGTTTCTTATATATGTGATATTCACCTAAATCAGGAGCATTCTTAAACAATTATATTCTCTTACACAATTTGCATCAGCACTAACCTTTTTCTTATTGAAATCTATAAACTACAAACCAGACAATATTCTTACTCGAGACAATGCAATGTATGCCATTCCCTCTTTAAACACTGTACTTCCAATATATACAAAAGCATTGCTGCTACTTAAACCTTAAGATTTATGAGCAGTACTGCATATGCTAAAGCCAGAGGAAACTGTTTTCTCCGAACATTCAAATCTTTTACAAGCAAAAAATATACAAGACAACGCCCAATTTGTCATTTTATAATACAAAATTGTATTCTATCTCTGTTCTGAAATTTTACAAAATTAACAACTTTTCCTATTGCTCCATTTACTAAACATTCTTCTACATACAAATTAGGCCATCAAATGACCTGACAGTTTACACATACATGTAAAGTCTTTTCTAAAACTGCAGGTTTATATACAGACTTTTCCAAAGAATGCAATTTAGCCTGTAATTTCTCTGTAAGAAGAATAGTCACTCCTAAGTGTTCCATTTTATCAATAGCTTCAATTTCCATTATTTGCTGTTGTTCCCAAAAAGTTCTTGATTAAATGTAGAACAGTGTAGGCATTAGGCAAACTATAGCAAACTGTAGACTTCTTTTCTCCAAGCCTATTATACATTATTTCAGCCCCTGTGTTTCCAGTTGTAAACAAGTTCCCTAGTAGCTGACTTTCTAAAGTGTGTTTACCATGTTTCGCCAGCACACCAATTCCTATATCTTGAAGAATTTTTTCATAATCTTCATCACTTGCTTGTCACATATTCTTAATAAGTTCTTTATATTCAAAATGTAACCAAATGTTAAGATTTCCAATACTTCCCAGAGATTTCCTAGTGTCTTCATGGGGTGTTTTAAAAACAGGTTGTCCTTTTACAGGAGTAAGTTGTAGTAGATCTCCAAAAACAATTAAAATAAATGTTTTCCTCCAAACAGAACATCATAGTCTGTTTTTAAAATTGTTTGCATTGTTAAATGTACAAAGGCAAGTGTTAAGTTTGAGGCCATGCTCAACTCATCAATGATTAAAAGCTTTATTTTCTTCAGTACTCTTGAGACTTCATAACAAGCTTCTCCAGATAGCTTCTGATATTCCAATGGATTATCTTGTTCAGCACGTAGTGATAGTAATCAATGCAAAGTAGTGTTGTGTACTGCTAATCCAGTTGGCGATGTTACAACACAAGGTAAATATGATTCTGTAGTTGTGTGTAGATAACTGATAAAACATTAATTAAGAAACTTTTTCCTTTTCCAGCTTGACCACTGATGTACATTAGTACAGGTTTAAATGATGAACATTGGCATTCTTTTTTTATGTAGCAAATCATGTTATATATGTTCTTTCACTTGTAGATATATTAATTTTAATTCAATATTTAGTTGTTCTTCTAACTTTTCCTTTCGAATAATATCTTGCTGTGCTTGTTGCATTGCAGTTTCTACTTCATTCATGGCGATTGCTGCTTCATTTTCGATAAGTGGTTGTCCCAGTGGATCTTGAATTATTGAAGCAGAACTTTGACTGTCTTGTGAACTGTCTCTAGCTAATTCACCTGCAATAGTATTTTCTTGTTCAATCTCTTCATTTAACATTTGTAGATATGTAGGGAAAATTGTGCATTGAATGCTATCTTTACATGCATTAAAAGAATCTTTATAGTAGTCAAAATCTCCAATTAATTTCATTTCACTACCCCAAGGCTTAAACAGTTACAGAGGTGCTAAATAGAAAAAATCCCTGTTATCTGGATATTTGCAGCTAAGTTTTCTGTGGTTAATAAGATTTCCTTTGGCATGTTTTACCAAACATCCACCACATCCAATTACAGAATATTTTTATTCTTGTATATTTTCTGTAATGTTCTTTTAAAGCTGTAATGTTGAAGTATTTAATACAGACATAGGTTTTGCATAGTATGTATTCAACACATTAGCTTTAACAATGTTTGTATTTCCTGGTTCATTCAGTGCTAAGCATTTGATTTCTTCTAATGTTTTCAATACTCTATTTTGTGTGTAGGCAAGACCTAAACTTACCCAAAGGAATCCTCATTACTTTGAATATAAACCGGCAGAGTCAAGTGATCTGAATATTCATAGGATTCAATCCCTTCATGGGAAAGCATCTTCAAGCTAAAGCTGTGAAATTTTTGGCTAAGACTCTTTCTTTCTGAAATTTCTTCCCACATTTCATTCATCTCTGTCTTTTCAGATTTAGTTATATATGAAGTAACATAGTGAACAAGAGCAATTAAATTATCTGCAACATATTGAATATTCATGTTTGCATTCCACATTTTCAAAATCACTGGAGTGTAGTCAATAATATACTTTGAATCTTCGGTTCTTTTTAAGTTGTATGTATTCTTCAGAGATTTCTGAGTTATTGTATGCCTTACTGCTGACATAAAACTATTTACTAGGGGTGGGCGTAGTTCGCGAAGTAGCGCTACGCGTAGTTACGCAAAGTGCACTTCGCACTGTGCGAGCTACGGGTAGCACTATGCGAACTGGTGATTTTCCTCACTGTCTATACCAACAGTTTAAATATTTTTCTTGAAATCTAAAGGAAAGTACACAACTTTTCCTTTCAGACCTCTTTGTAAATCTGTTGGAGGTAGCTTACCTGTTTTAGCCTCCATACGAACTATAGCCTGAAATGGGTGCACAGATTGAATAAGAATGGACTCATATGCATTCAAATCTGCCAATTCTGGAGTTATTATGTATTGCTCTAGCTGGCATTTTGATTTTTCCTAGTTTGTTTTAACATTATTTACAAATATGTTGACAAGTGGCCAACTCAAACCAACCTTCTACCAACAAATAACCACCAAATTGCTGCCACTTAATATTGTTTTCCTTTTCACTTTTTAAATATAAATCAACATTCCTAGTTTGACTTCTATAATGACTACGTCGTCAAAAATACAAACATAAGGGCCGATTATGATGGCGGATTTCCCGCATCCACCGGGCCGGCGGAAGCCACCGCCGGCCCGGAGGATGCGGGAAATCCGCCGGGGAGACCTGCAAGACCCACCGCCATATTAGGATGGCTGGTGGGTCTTCCTATCTGTCCGCCGCCTTTCCGCCGCGGGCGGATTGCGCCCGCGGCGGAAAAGCATTAACATGGCTGGCGGTGTCTATCAGACACCGCCAGCCATATTAGGATGACAGCGGAAAGATGCCTTTACACGGCGGCATTTCCGCCGTGCAAAGGCATACGGATTTGTGTTTGGGGGCCCGTTGCGGGCCCCCAGGGGTGAAGGGGGGTGGGGGGTGCACATGGGGGGTACCTATGGTACCCCTCTGCATTTGCCTGCACAAAGCGGCAGGCACCGCGAGGTGCCTGCCGCTTTGTGCATGCAAATGCAGAACTTACTTTTTTAACATTGCGGCGGGTGCTGCTTCAAGCAGCACCCGTCGCAATGATAAAAATACAGGATGTGACCGCCAGGGTGGCGGTCACATCCTAATTAGCACGGAGGGACCGCCGCTGCCCCTGCGGACGGTCCCTCCTCCTCTAGGGTGGCGGACGGACGCAAGTCCGTCCGCCATCCTAATGAGCCCCATAGATTGGTTTTTCAGATGAAACTGTCTTGAACTTTGTAATTTCTCCTGCAAACTCGTCAATACTAATATCTTCAACCTTTTCTTCAACACCTACACTTATCAAGCGCTCACCTTCTTTACACTCCTCTTATGAACCAAAAAAACAAAACTGGATATCATCACAAACTTTTTACATCTGATACTGAACCGTGCAAAAGAGCTGTGTTCATTTCCCTTAAAAATAAAGCAGCACTTTTTTACATAGTAGAGTATCCTTACTAACTTCCGCATTTCTGAGTGGTGTACTGCTAACATTCTTAAATGATGGAAAGTACTTTAACACCCTTTTCTTGAAAGACAAGCCAGAGAATGACCGTGCAAGTTAGTATATTTTCTTACTTTACATGGACCTAGTCCTTGTAACATCTTAATCTTCTGTTAACGACTTTTTTGGCATATCCTCGTAAAAATATTTGTAATATGCCAATAGATTTCTGTCGAATCCCACTTATTTACCGGAGTTGTGTACGCCTCCCTTGAACTCCTTCAGCTATAACTTCTTCCACATTCCTAGGAACCATCTTTTCTTTTGGAATGGGACAAACATCTTTCATCTCATAGCATTGACCACTAGTATCAACTTCTTGAACTATTGTGTTCTGTTGAAAATAGCTTTCTTCATTAAAGAAAGGCTCAGTACCAGAAGTATGCTTCCATTCGCCAGTGAAAACTTTACAAAAGTTGCTTTTTTATACGGCCTATTTCAATTGTACCTTTCCACAGACTTATACAAAGTAACTATTCACCTATCCCGCTGCCAACATGTCTTAAACCTCAATTTTGTGCTTCAGCTTCACTATTCTGCAACTACTCAAGGTGTTGGGCCTACCCAAATATAAAGATGTCTGCATTCCGTCCATCAACTGTTTCTTTTGCATATGTTGCCCTAAGTGGGAAGGGTATGCCCAGATGTGGATCCTGTGCTCACTACACCACTGGATTCAAGCTAGCCTAACTGATGAAGGGTGATGCCCTGTAACCGGTCCCAGGATGCTTGTTTCCGGTCCAGGAAGAACCTGGCTTGGCAGTTCGGGCTGGACTGTTCCCACAAGGAACAGGGTCAAGACTGATTTGCATAGGACTGGGTCCAAACTGGGGCTGTATGGTGAGCAAAAGAATGATGGATTTAACCTATATCCTTGTGATTGGGGGTGAATGTTTGCATTGTCAGCATTCTGTCCATCAATTGTTTCTTTTGCATATGTCGCCTAAGTGGGAATCGTTTGCCCAGGCGTGGGCCCCGTGCTCACTTCACCACTAGATTCAACCTAGTCTGGCTGATGAAGGGTGCTGCCCTAAAACCGGTCCCAGGATGCTTGTTTCTAGTCCAGGGAGGACCTTGATTGGCAGTTCGGGCTGAACGGTTCCCACAAGGAACAGGGTCAAGACTGATTTGCATATGGCTGGGTCCTAACTGCGGTGGTGTGGTGAGCAAAATAATGATGGATTTAACCCAGATCCTTGTGATTGGGGGTGAATGTTTGCATTGTCAGCATTCCGTCCATCAATTGTTTCTATTACACCTAAAATTATGCGGCATATTTCAATTGTACTTTTCCACAGACTCATACAAAGTAACTTATCCCGCGGCCAACATGTCTTAAATCTCAATTTTGTTCTTCAAATTCACTATTCTGCAACTACTCAAGGTGTTGGGCCTAACCAAATATAAAACAGCAACCCTTTGCATGTTTCTGTTGTAAGGCACACCATATTCCTGAAAGCATGCATGCATGTGTCTGTACCATTTCCTAGTACTATCATACATAAAAGAAACATACAAATAGATGTATACCGGTGTTTTATATATCTAGCATCTTCAGATACAGAACACATAGGAGATTACATATTGAAGTACATACATACCTTAGTCACAAGACAATACAGACCTTAACACTTAACAGACTGCGCTACCCATTTCAAAGAAACACTTAATTTTATGTGGCGTACTTCAACTATACCTTTCAATAGACTCATACAAACTCCCCTATTCACTAATCCATCTACCAAAGAACACATATTAGTATGCACAAACTGTTTCAATTATCATTTCTCTACACTAAAACAAACTACAATACACATCTGAACATTTGATAACATATTTCAAATATCAGTTTTCAAATAATTTCAAAAGTTTGAAAATAAAGCTTTTCAAATCTAAACATATCACTACAAATAGTAAAACACTACTACATAATATATAACACACCTCACACATTGAAACTCCCCTTTCAAATAGTATTGCAGAGCATGCAATATCAGAAACTCATAAAAGATTTTCTTTTGCACACAATAAATCTAATGCACCTCTCTCAAGAATGTGAAACCAGTAATGGCAAACTTTCCCTCTCTTTCTGACACAAATAAGTGTAACTAACATATCAAATTGCTTTCTACATTCTTTCAAATTGTGAAACACACTTCTATTGGTTAGACGTATTAATCCTTTCTAACTGTCTTCTAAAAGTACCCAAACTAGTTCTGTAATTTTCTGGAGTCGCGACTGTACCTCAGTGCCACAGTAAAGCGTCGCAATGGAACCGCGAGCCCTTCCGGGAGTTCAAGAAACCATTTCCAATAATACTAGTATTATTCTTTAGCAAGGCACTACTTCTAAACATACTACTGTTTTGGGAAAACTCAATTTAGTGAACAATAGAAGCGCTGAAACTGTTTTTTTTGTTTTCACTGTTTAGCTGCACCTGCCTGGAAAATTTCACTGTGGGCATGTTCTAGCCCAGTTACCAAATGCACATAATGTATCTTTATGCTTGTCAATTTTATTCCCCTCTGCAGCACTCCTAGCCATTGGGCAGACCGGGCTCTGCTTTAAGTATATATTAATAAATAGTTATTGGTTTTTAGTCTCTACCGATCGACTCTTCATTTGGTATGGAAGGGCGAGAGGTGATCATTAGTGACCCGGGTGACCCTAATCGAGCCACTTCCTTCAGTTGGCACCCAAACAGGGACTCCTTTGGGTGATTGATCCATCCCCTTTCCGCAGACGGGGTGGAGGCTGAGGACATTGTTGGGTCGGACTGATGGCACAGCGATCCCAGCAAGAAGAGTTTTATTTGCTTGCAGCTGCCCCTTCTGTCCTGATGGATGGTGCCTCGTCCAGTGGTCATCCTGACTGAAGTCCTGAATGGTGAAGCCCTTGGATCTGACCGTTTGGACGGCTGTGGGGAACTGGTTCATTTGTACTGCTGATATCAGGTGAGTTTTTTTGGTTCTTTGTGGATATGGTACCATGGTGGTTTGAGTTTGGTACGGTCTGAGGACTGCTTTGATAAAAAGAACTTGCAAATACTTTGCCAGGTAGAAAAAAAAAGAACAAACTTGTTTTCCTTTTAAAAATGCCTGGCTTCAGTAGAATTGGGAATTTGTGTTGTTGTTTTTGTTGTGCAGATGCTCGATTGGAAGAAGCTCAGCCGGCGCCTTCTGAAGCACTAATTTTGATATGTATGTGAAACAAGGCTTTGGCCCTATTATGTTTAGTACATTATGGTACAAATATACGAGGGACAATGCTGAGTTGCTGTGGCCGTTGACGGGAACTTTTGATGAACAAAAGATCGGGTTTTTCCAGAAACAGTTGTTTAAGAGATGAAGTAGACAGTCGATGTTTGATTCTCATTGACCTTGGCAGAAGGAGGGTAGATAGAGACAGTTAAAGATGGAAAGAGATGCACCGAAGGGAAAAATGGTAACCTTAATGCAAAAAGCTGTAGCATATGAAAGAAAAAAACAGGAGGCAGGAGATGAATGTGAAGATAGGAGATTTTGGCTACACATTGATAAATCTTATTTGGCCAAAGAGGAAAATTATACTTTTGTGGAGGAGCTGTTAGACACTTGGCCTCCACCTCCCAATGCCCGGCAGAGGATATATCCCACTGTTTCCTTACAATCACAGCAGCCTGTTAAGTCTGCTTCGGCTGTTCCCGTATCTACGGCTGTTGTTTCAAAGGCTTTGGCAACAGCACCTCCTGCCCCTTCTTTGGCTTCACCATCTTTGACCACTGTGACCCCTAGTACATCTACCGTTTTGACTCCTGTATCTTCTGTTCTTTCTCCTCCGGTGCAAGCGTTAACAACGATTGTGCCTGTTATCTCTGTTGCTTCTCCGTCTATGGTTTTTCATCCTCCGACACTCTTAACTGCTGAGAAGTCAGTATGTGGGTTTCAAGATAGAGATTGGATGAAATTCAGGCAACAGATAGGAACTTTTGTGCACTCTGAAGTACGGGAAGATGAGAAGAAGGTGCTGCCCAGGAAGGCTATGAAGTGGGCTAGTAATCCGGTTTATGGCGCTGAAGATGTTTGGCAGGCTGTGTGTGAGCTTAAGTCTTTTCTACAGCAACATGTTATCCAGCATATGTCTGCTACATTGATCAATCTCTGGCACACACATATTAAAATTGAGGCCCCACAAGTGTTATTTGATATTAAAGATAGTATTTATATTGCTGATTTAGCCCCAGGTAAGGTGCTTGCAAATATTGATACTATAGATTCCTATAGAGTTTGGTTGTTTGAAAAGAGTCCCACTAAAATCACTCAATTGCCAATATATCATCCAGAAATTCCAGAGTCAACGGATCAGTGTGGTAATATCAATAGAGCAGCTGTAGCCACATGTTTTCAGGAACAATGGGTCTATACTAGGGGTGTGGGGAATTTGAGTAATCGCGTTACGCAAACCTCCGCGAAACGGTAAAAAATCTCTGCAAAAAAGCAGAAATTCCGAGAACACGCGGAATTGCTTGTTCACAATGCTTTTTTACTGTTCCCAATTGCTGTTTGCGTGCTCTGGGTGAATTTATATCGCGAACACGCAGTTGAGAACATGAACAAGCAAACAATTTTGCGAAGTCGCAGAACGCAGAATTTTGGGCAATTTTGCGTTCTCCACAAACACGAAATTACCTACAATCTGCAAATTCCACAAGCGGAACAAAATTTACCGCACATGCCTAGTCCATACTCCATGGAAAAAGAGCGAAGTTTTGGCAATTAAGGCTACCCTGCTTGACCCCGGTAAAAATCTCACAGCTTATTTTAAGTAATTAACAGAGGCTGCTTCTTCTACTGTAATGGCTCTTGCAGAAATGGAAATGTTTTTTGGCCTTCTTGTTCCAGTTGATATATGGCGGCAGGTGCCTGCTCAAGATCATGTTGCAGTACATGGGATGTGATTAAAGAATGGGACCAGGAGATAAGCCCTGTGCAGAGATACTTGCTTTGCCTCGTCATATTATTACTTACATGCGTACTCTTATTTCCCCCCAAGAAGGTAAGTTGCGATAGATTGACAGCTTGTTGACAGAAGAAGGATGAAAGTGTGTTGGACTTCTTTACTAGGTTTGAAGATACATTTTTGGATTATAGTGGCAGGAGATGTCCATTGAGGGGGAGACTGTTTGTTTGTCTGCAGGTTTTTTACTAATCATCTTCCTGAGATAATGACTCATTTGCAGGCGTCTGAAAGTACTTGGTCTACGTCTGCCCCCTCTATTTTCTTGAATATGGCCAATATTATGAACAACGCAATCAGGAGGAGAAAGATAAGACTGATAAAAAACATAAAGATCTCAAGATGAAGGTGTGCAAGCATTTTGGGGCAAAAATAGGGGATGAGGTGATCATTGCAGATAGCTCCCACGATCCAGCAGGCAGCATTCTACTACACCTTTAGGGTCAAATCAGTGTGCGTATTGTAATGAGGAAGGTAATTGGCGTAGTCAGTGTCCTATGCTTTTACAGAAAGTTGCGTATCCTAGAGGGTGAGGTTGTGGTGGGAGAGGTCATGGGACTGATAGAGCTCAGAATGCTGCAGTGTCACAGGGTCATTCTGATAATAATTACTTTGATAACCCTAGTGATAAACAGTATTTTCATGGTGATTATGATATGGATGAATTGACAGATTTGTCTTATAGCTAGGACAGCCAGGGACAGGGTAAGGGAGCAGATCAGATACCTATAGATCAGCATGGTCCTTATGTCACAGCAAATTTGCAAGTCTTGAATAAGGAATTGTTGGTGGACACAGGTGCAGCAATGAGTTCCGTTTCTCAAAATATGGTCCCTGGGGCGGCTCTGTCTGGCCACAATAATGTTTTGGTATGTGTTTCAGGTGTACCGGTTGTAAGCCCCATTTCTAGACCCTTTGCATTGACTGTTGGTCCTTCTACTGTGGAATCTTCGTTTTTCTTGACATCCAATTGTGGTGAAAACTTGAAGGGTTTGGATTTGTTGAAGAAGTTGCATGCTACTATCTATTTCTCTTCTACAGGTGTCTATATTACTATGGGTACGGATGTGAGTACTAAACAGTGTTTGTCTCAGGGTGCACCCCTCCCACCTGAAGTCACTGAAGTCACACCCACTCTCTGGGCATCAGGTGACAAGTATGTAGGGTTGTTGCATATACCACCAGTTTCTATACAGGTTAAGGATCATGCTATTTTGCCTTGCATTCCTCAGTATAAAATACTTCAGGCGGGAGAACGGGCTCTTCTTAAGATTATTCAGGATTTGATACAAAAGGGAGTAGTTGAAAAAAAGTCTCCCAATATTTGTAATAGTCCTATTCTTCTGATCCTTAATAGGACACTCTCAGGCTCCTCTGAAGACAATGATAATGTTTACCGTTTTGTGATTGATTTGCTCGAGGTTGATAAAATAGTAGTACTGTAGTTCCCTGTGGTTCCTGATATCACTACGCGTTTGATGATGATTCCTTCTACTGCTAAATTCTTTATTGTTATTAATTTTAAAAATGCTTTCTTTAGTATTCCTATCCATCCAGACAGTAGGAATTTGTTTGGGTTCACACCGGCTGGTATTAGTTTTAGATTCAGGGCTATACAGAGAGTCTTAGTATTTATAGTCAAGCCTTAAAGGTCAGTTGGATTCCTTATCGCTTCCCTCAGGTAATGTATTGGTGCAGTATGTGGATGATCTACTTATAGCTTTGGATACGGAACAAGGTTGCATAGATAGTACAGTCAAATTGTTGTTGCATTTAGCTCATCATGGACATAAGGTTTCTCTTTCTAAGTTTCAGTATTGTTGACAGGAGGTCACCTATTTAGGTCACCTACTGTAGAAGGAGGGTAGGAGGTTGACCCTAGAGTGCATTAGTACCAATATTAAAATGCCCATTCCACATACTCAAAAAGATGTGCGTGCTTTTATTGGTATCACTTCCTACTGTCACCTGTGGATACCTAATTATTCACTATTAATTAAACCTTTGCTTGCATGAACAACGAAAGCAGTGCATGAGCCTTTGCCTTGGATGCCCCAGTTGCCCGCAGTCTTTTGAGTAATTGGAAACCATGCTTTATTCGGCTCCAGTGCTTGGCACACCTAACTAAAATAAACCATTTGTGCTCTATGTCCACTAGATGGCTGATTGCACACTCCCTGTCCTAACACAAAAGTTTAGGGATAAGCAGAGGCTTTGAGCTTTTTTCTCTGTGGTGCTTGATCCTGATGCAAATGCACAGTAACAGTGAAAGCACTACAAGTGGACACCACACCAGTTTAAAAAAATACATTATTTTGATCTAAACCAAACAAGATCAAAACAACAAAAACCCTATGCACACAACTCAAAATATGACTTTAAAAAGATTTCATACAATTCTGTCCTTAGAAATCTTTGGATGTGTGATTTTAAATGACGTACCTATGGATGCATTTACAAAACTAAACAGCTGCAGAGAAGGGACGTGTGAAAAACACAGTGATGCATCAGTTCATGAGTCCTTAAGTAGGTGATACAATAGTTCTGCTGCATGCACAGGAAGTGGTGGATTTTTCAGCCGCCGGCAGGCAATAAGCCGCTTCTTTGACTGCACAACGCCGGTGCATGGAAATATTTTCCACTTGGGACTGTGGCATCGGAAAAAAAGGCACTGGGTGGGCAATGTGTTGAATTTCTTGGTTTTTTCAAGCTTTTTCAGCATCCTAGCACAGGATTTAGCTCTAGAGGCCCAGACCTGGAATAGGCACCTTGTGGCAGGTTAGAACTACCAGCACTGGCGTTTAAGGAAGCTGGTGGTGAAGTCTTTGCATCATTGAGACTTCAGAACAAGAGGTGAGCACACAAAAGCCCTTGGATGGAGATTCTTCATCTTTGTCCTCTCCTTGGCAGAAGCAGGAACTGTAGGCCAACCCAGCAAAGCAACACACAGCAAAGGGGCAGCCTCTTCTTCACAGCTCTTCAGATCTTCTACCTTGTCAGAGGTTCATCTTTATTCCAGAAGTAATCTAAAGTTCTGGGGTTGTAGGTCTAATATTTATACCCCATTTTCTCTCTTTGTAGTATTTTTTGCAAGAGTCTCAGAGCTCATTAAAAATCAGTCCTGTCCTCCTTGGTCCAGCTTTACTACCGGAGGTAGGGACAGCATTGTTCAGAGCAGACACAGCCTATTCAAGTTTTAGTGAAAACTCCTCCCACCACGCTAAATACATAAAGGTCTATGAGTCACCCAGGAAAGGCAGGACACACCTCAACCCCCTTGTGAATGTCTAGAATGGATGCACATCCCCAGCTCCAGTCACTCCAAGACCTGATGATGAATACACAAGCACGCAAAGCCACCTTCACTAAAAAGGTGTGTTATTTAATTCTGAATTCAGAGAGCCTAAACTCCAAACATCTATTTTCTCCCAATGGAAAGTTACACTTGTAAGATGTTACAAGGAAGCTCCAATATTAACCTATAGGACAGACAGGCTTTCAATAGAAAAAAATGAAATGCAAAGTACTTCACTATCAGGACATGTAAATACACCGGTACATAGCCGGCCTTTCAATTACACTGCACCTTGCCCATTGGGGGAACCTTGGCCGTTCCCGAGGGGTGCCTTATATGGAAGCAGAATGGAAGGTTAAAGCCTGGCAAGTAGGTGCATTTGCCAGCTCAACATGACAGTTAAAAACTGTGCATGCAGAAACTGCAGTAGCAGGTCTGAGATACATTTAAAGGGCTACTCAGGTGGGTGGCACAACCAGTGCTGCAGGCTGACAAGTAGCTTTTGATTTACAGGCCCTGGACATACACAGTGCACTTTACTATGGGCTTACAAGTAAATCGAATATGCCAATTATGGATAACCAATGAGAATCACAATTTACAGAGGGAGCACTTGTGCTGTGTTTGGAGTACCTAAACCAGCAAAACTAAATCTAGCACAAAGGCAAAAATACAGAAAATCGAGACAAACAGACAGGGGAAACCATGCCAAGGATGCCAGGTCTAACAAGAGCCACAAGGGTGTTGTTATGGGATGGTGGACCAGTATTGCCTTGTCATTTCTGACCCAATGCCTGATGGACAGAGGTATTGCTGTTCTGAAACTTTGAATGTACTACTGGGCTACACAGCTGCTGGTAGTAAATGACTAGGCCTTTTAGGCACAGCTGGAGATGTTCCTGAGGGCTGATCATGCCCCCCCCAGGAGGAACTAGAGGAGAAAACCCTGTTAGACTACAGAGTGCTGGTCACTCCTCTTATGAGTCATGCGGTGTACCAAATCTGTTCCATACTGCTGAATAATAGTCTTCTGTTGATGGATTTCCTCAGGGAGAAATGGGAAAGAGACCTGGGTATACTTGAAGAGGATGACTAGAGAAGGTGAGGTCGCAATCAGGGCAGGGTTCCGAACGATCCAGCTAAAACTGTTTTACAGGGTATAATATACACGAACCAGGTTATTCCAAATGGGAGGATGACCAACGATCATTGTCTGCGAGGATGCTTGATGAGGGGCACAATGATCCACACATTATGGGATTGTCTAGAGGTCGAGGTTTATTGGAAGCAGATAGTTAAGAGGTTGTCTGGGGATTTGTAATCAGGGGTGCAGTTTACACCCCAATTGATTTCTTTAGACATATGGGGGGAACTATCTCTGTATTAGTATTCCTTGCTTTTTGGCACTGTGGCCTTGATAGTGGCACGTAGGGATCTTCCCAAAGATTTGTGGACGAGGATGATACCATCCATGTGGTAGTGGGACAACGGCATGGACTGGTGTATGGGGGAAGACATTTTGATGTACCATGCAAGGGGATCCCCAAGTACATTTGAGAGGATTTGGGATTCATGGATGGAGGCGAAAGAGGAGACGAGGTAGAGTTCCAGAGGAGGAAAAAGACAAGGAAAAGGGGGACCGGATTGGCCCCTGGGTCGAGCCTGAGGGTCTATGGGGAGGTCAAAGGGGCTTCAAAATACTTTAGTGGAATGCGGTTCAGTTCAAGGATGATGGGTTGCATAGTAATTCGGTGGATGTATGCTTGTTCACATGCCTTCTACATTTAGAGGATTGATTTGCTGCCTGTATCTTTCAAAATACAATATAAAGATTTAAAAAACAAAAAAGACAGATGTTGACCACTTCACATTGCTCATCAGAGAAGTCTGTTGTCCCCTTAATTTTCATTTTGGGCAAACTTCAGTTAATATAGGAACTCCATCGGGAATACATTGAATAAGAGAAATGTCTCACAAAGTGCTCCTGTGAACAGAGGTTCAGCGGAATACGACGCCAAATCTAATAAGAATACTTCAAGTACTCCCAAAACAATGTTTCAAAAAATAAATATAAGTTGTGTTGATGCATCCCCTAGACTCTATATGTGAACATTTCTCACTCAGCTTCTGTTTATAAACCAAATGACCTTCTTTGCTTTACCGTGCTTTCAGTGTCCAAGTAGAAGAATCATCATTCGTTCCACGCAGAACACAGAATGTGCTTTACTTTTTGAAGGCATCCAGCTTGTACAGAATCCTGACACAAGTTAATCATCACAGATTTCTTTTAATCTTCACACACTTTGTAAACCAACACAGGAAGTAATACTAAAGGGCCAGTACATACGCAAAATTACCTCCCCCTCTTCTTGAAACTGCAAATGCTTTAAGAAGAAATAAGAGTTGGCATTAAAAGAGGCACTGTACAAATAAAGTAAACAGCTCAACAAGACTCAGAAGAAATGCATCGTCCCCATTTATAAATTCTTTACTAAAAATAAAAGCATGTATAATCCCCCAAGAGTGAATTTATACATAAAAGCCTGCCTACATAGCCTGGATTCTGACACCTCTGCAATCATAGGCAAGTATCAGAGGTTTGGTCTATGGTGGCATCACTATGCTTAGAATGAAGACAGGGAAGCAAGTGTCACTATTTATCATATGTTTATTGTGCATACTGATGACATGATAGCCTGCCTTGTTTAAATCCAGCGATATAACAACTGATTCTCATTTCTATCATGGAAAAGATAGACGCCATACTTGTTGTAGGGGCTACAGCAAATGTCAGGCAGGTTGTTCTAAATGTACCTTGAATCTCTGACTGATTCGAATTATCTTGGTACCACAAAATACAGCTCCCTGAAAAAATTACTAGAGCATTTGGAGTCGTAATTTGTGTGGCGAACTAGCCTTGCTTGGGAGCATGTCTTGTGAGATTGCTGGAGCCCAGAAACAAAAGGTTCTAGATTGGAAAATGTGCAGTTCACTGGTGTGTTAATGGGAGACCTTTGAAACCTGCTGTGCTGTCCTTGAGAGATCCTCACATCTGTTTTAGAGTAGAGTTAGTTCATTTCATAAAAAGTGTTTTGCCTTACTTGTTACCATTTGCAGAAAGCCTGAAAATACTGCTGCGGAATTTGCATTTATTTTTTATTCCATATGCAAAGGAAGCATAAAAGAAATATCTGCGACAGAAGCAGCCTCTTCACTAAGTATTTGAATCAATAGCATCTGACTTTGATACAGTCTGGTAGGATATAGCTTCCTTTTTTGGTAACCTGGACAACTTCGTCAAAAACATATTGGAAAGCTGAAACGTAAAATTCTTGGCTGGTCAAAGTCACAAATTTAGCCAACCATATTTTTCCCAGTGCTGGACCTAGCCCTCTTCACAGGGTCACCCTAGATTTGTGCCTTCCTTTGCTGAATCAGTTTTTGTTCGCTTTTAGGTTTCTGTGCACTTACGGCAAACTAGTAGTAAAGTGCTTCCTTCTTCAAACATGGTAAAATTGACCTGCATCTACTTGGCACATCTAATTTTCGTGTAAGACTCTAGTAAATGCTATTAGTGGGCAGCAGCATCAATTGTACCACCCACGAAAGAACACTGTAAACCATGCCTCATAACTGCAGTAAACAACCTTTACAACGCAACTTTTACATCGCAGAGCCTTTACAACGCAACCATTACAACGCAAACTATTACAACGCATTGCTCTGGGGGGCGCTCTAGGATAGGGAATAGACTAATTTACTATCCAATAACCTTCCCTAGTGTCCATGGGGACTGGAGTTGGAATAGTAAATTAAACTATTCACTATCCAGCACCCCAAAGCACTCTGCGTTGTAATGGACTGCGTTGTAATACTTGCGTTGTAAAGGCATGCGTTGTAAAAGCATGCGTTGTAATGTCATACATCCCATAACTGCCAATGCAGCCTAGGGTGCAGTTTTTTACTATCTTTTCGACCGGCCAAAATAAAGTTTTTGTCTGGCCTAAACCTTCCTCACAAGAATCGATCGCCCACGATGTCCGCCAAACGCAAAGATTCAGTGGCCCTGCTCTTCACGGTGACAGCAACCACCTACAATGAATGGCAAAATGAGACCTGCACTTCACAACAACCGACTGCGATGATCAACAAATTAAAAACTTCATTGGTGGTCTGCTCATTGCTCTGCTGTGATGACTGTCCGTTACTCTATACCTGCTCCTCTCACTTGCAGCCTCTTCCACTCAGCCCCCTCCAACACAAACAGAACTCGTCACACAGAAGGTAAGTCTTCAACAGGACTAATCTGTGTCCCATATCCGACCCACACTCCACCATGGATGGCCTGAACTTGTGACTGTGCTTCAATCTAGCACAACCACATAACCAAGAGTGGCACTTTATATTTCTTAAAGATTTTGTCGCTTGACATTTTAAAATGTGTATCTGCAAATATATTGAGTGAATTTTTGTTGAGATGGTATATTTTATTTATTGTAATGTTGTCTATTTTCTAAATTGGTTTGGGATTGTTCTCGTGTTGTCTTTTCACTTAATTACTATTTGTCTTCTAAATGAATACCTTACACATTGCCTCTGAATTAAGCCTGAATTTGTGTGTGCCAAGCTAACAGAGGGTTATGCACAGGTTAATTTAGTGACATTTGTGTTTCACCCTGGCAAGGATTGTGTTTATTATTTGAGTGGGATGTCCACCCTCTCAACCAATAACCCAATTTCTTGCACCTGGGTACTGCTATAAAATGCCCTATGAGAGGTTAAAACCAGTAACACTAAGAAGCATTTCTATGAGGAAGTGGTTTTATGAGGCATTAGCTGCAATGGTTTAAAGCCTCACTCCGCCACTTTGGAAACGCAAGGCTGTACCATATTTATAAGGCTATGGGTCAGCCTTGCATTTCCCCCTGCATTGGTGCTACACTTACCAGTGTAGCACTAATGCAGGCAACCCTGACCCATAGTGCAAGGGTGTCTAAATGCAGGGGAAGATTGTTCATGTGTATTAAGGTGTCCCTTCCTGCACATAAACAATCCTGAGATGCCATTTTGTCACTTCTGTGTGTGTTGCCTAATGCAGCACACATGAAAGTTAAGCATTTTTATTTTTTAAGGTTGCTGTATGTGCAGGATGGGTCACCTTCCTACACATATACAATCCAAGGCGTTTAGCTATCTCCATGTGTGCTGCCCAAGCCAGCACACATGGAATAAGCAAAAAACAGGAGCAATAAACAATTTCTCCTCACTTCGCCAAATTATGAGCAGGTTTTCACTGGGCTTAATTTTGGCGCTGCCTTCTTTTTACCCTGCCCTTGTAAATAGGGGTCAGCGTCAAAATCAATGACTGTGTGGGTGGAATGCCCACTGCCCAACCCTTTCACGCTAAGCATAGAGTGAAAGGGGGCATTATTTACAAGGCATCGTTAGGCCACGTTAAGTGGCTTAACACTGCCTTGTAAATAAGGCAAACCCACTATTGCCACAGGAACGTTGGAAAAAAGTGATGGTCCCATGGTGATAGGGGCTTGTACATATGCCTCAAAGTCTGAAAAAGAATCCAGCAAGATATCCGTGGCAGAACGGTGGCTCAGAGTGCACACTGTTCCTTTATACTGTTTCTACGCAGAGACTGTCTAGATCAGAGGAGAGAAGGCATTGTGTCTAAATCTTTCAGTGACAGCCACAGATGGCATCACTCTTTTAAATCATAGTTTTCCAACTTGAGGATGCAGTCAATACAATTACACTGGCACACAATCACACAACTCAGACACATGTTTTCAACATGAACGCCCTCTACACTAAATTCCCCCACAATGGATACAGTGCAGAAAATTCTGTTGATTACAGCTGCTTCATGAGAATGGCAAGATGGTGACTGACATTAGCTTGGATGTGCAAGCACCAGCTTACTGATGTCGCTGTTCTGCTTGGCGACGCTGCAGAGTCCCTTTTGGAACAAATTCGTTTCTTTCAGGGACTGTTAGGACCATGTGCTTGGCCTTTTGAGGAGAAATTCCTGGTTTCCACACGAACATGGGACAGCACAGCACCATTACCTCTTCCTCCCCATCGCTGTTCCTCTCATTACAATTCGTGCATCCACAGACACCCTTAAACAAGCTCTAACAAATGTAAAAACATCACACCAACACATGCTTCTCTTCTCTCCCCTGGGATATATGGGTTCAACTTCTACACAGCTTGCCCTTGTGCTGAGCAGGAAGTGCAGACGGTGTAACTACTGTGTTGCTGAGGGAGCTGCCTGCATACGACTTCATTTTGTCACGTGTTAAAATATCAGTATCTTCCTCACTACCTCATGTATTCATATAATCGAAGATTGTATTATTCTCCATGTGTTTAGTGTAGAAGAAGGCGTTCATGGTAAGGACTGTGGCTGTGTGGTTTTCTTTTGGGGTCGATCTGAATCGGGTGCCCATAACCCGGTGCCGAGACCTGGAACACCCTCCCCACAAAACTACGGCAGACCCAAGACCTAGTGGCCTTCAGAAGACTCCTCAAGACCTGGGTCTTCGATCAGTAGCTGCACCCCTTTCCCCCTCCCCCCCAGTGCCTTGAGACCCTAACTGGTATGTAATGCGCTTTATAAGTGTATTGATTGATTGATTGATTGGGCAATAAATATATAAGAGAAGAGGTCTGCCAAGCTTTGGAACACATTCGGGAAAACTTCTTCTGGAGGCAGCACAGTCTCAGGATAGTAACACATTATTTCCCCAGTGCTCAAGACTATCTAGGATGAGTATGCCATGCCATGCCATGGCAAAATTAAGGATCTTGAGCTTCATAAGTGAAAAGATCTGAAGCACATTAGTTTTCTGAGCTTTCTACAAAAAGATGTATGCTTAAAAAATGCTGAAGATGATATCCGTCATAATATAAAAATGTATTCTATGCTTGCCACATTAATAGGTCACACCTTTGTTAACCCTGAGGACTTCTTTCTAAAAAATAAGGTTGACAAGAGATTTGAAAATGCTTTAAAGACATCATATGAAGCCAATAATACATCTCTAAGATTCTGGACTTATTGATCTCTCGCCTGCCCGTAGAATTATAATACTTATATCTTGATGCAGCACAGAGAGGCAGCATGTAGGCAGTTTACTGACTCAGAGGCGCCTTAATAATCAGATACTGATCACAATGGTCACTGTTTAATTCTTATAAAAAGTGATTTTAACAATATTGTTGAGTATGGTGAACTAAGCACCTAGACACTTTGTTGATTCGAAACCAAAAAAGTGGAATAACGTAATGATGATACGTAAGCACAGAGAAATTTTATTGGACATCGAAATGCTGACAGAATCACTGGTGATTATTGACAACTGAAATGCTATTTTAAGAAGGTGTTAATGTTGTATCAATGTTTTAGTATGGAATGTTATCCCTAAATGATCTCAATAAAAGTAGCATGTGTGTTGAAATTGCTGAAATTATAGTGGGCCTCTTTATTTTATGTATTCATTTCTATATATTTTTCTCAAACTAATCTCATGAAAGACTGCGCATATGACTTTCCTGTATTAACAATTGTAATGATTTTTATTATTCATGGGGATAATGTATATTGTGAATCAAGCAGAGTCAGAGATTCTCAAAATACTTTAAAAAATTGGCAACAGCAATGCAGGAGGAAGAAGATTGTTAGGATCTATTGGAAAAAATGGAATGACAGGCAAGATTCCTCAGATATTTCGTGTGACGCTTTAAAAACAGCAGCAATGGCATTAGGAGTGTTGATCTGGGCTTGCAGACACATGTGGCTGAGGGATTGGAATGCAGATACTATTGAAAATTCCTTTTCATGAGAACATTTTTTGGGGAGATCAGCTTGAGGAGATGGTGACAAAGGCGTTCAAAGATAAGGCGAATGCCATGCCTTACAAATACCATCTGGGTATTCTAAATCCTATGAATTCAAGAAGAGAAAATGTGACTATAGTTCATACCGAAGAAGACGCTTTCAGCTGAAGAACAAGGACATAAAGGCAGAGTAGTCATCCTTTAAATAGGGACAGAAGCATCAAAAGTCCTGACTATCTCTGCAGGGAGATGCTTCCAGTATGAGGGCATCTTTGGTTTTTTTTTCAATTAAGAATGGAGATCGGACATATTTGATCAATGGGTACTGAATAGCATTCACAGAGGATATATAACAGCGTTTGTTTCCATGTATCCAGATACAGGAAACACCCCTTCTCCCTTTCCAAAGAAAAAGCAATAAGAAAAGGCATTATGGGACTGTATTCAACATTTTTTGCAGAAAGGTGCAGTAGTTCCCGTTTCGACATGAGAAGTTGGTAACAGTTTTTACTAATTTCTGTTCCTGGTCCAGAAAGCATCAGGAACTATCTGACCAGTTCCGGATTTGAAGTAAATCACCAAATGGATAAAAACTATCTATTTCAAGATAGACAGTCTACACATGATAATTTCAATGGTGCTACCAGGAGAATGCATGATCACCTGAGATCTGCACTATCGATCTGAACATCCCAATTTTCCATCGACATCAAGAGCATTTAAGATTCTCTGTTCAAGGTCACATTTCCAGTTTGCACTCCTTCCATTTGGCATCAAGTCTGTCCATAGAGTATTTACAATAGTTCTGCCCCCATTGCTTGCAGTTCTTTACAGGGAAGGAATTATTGTGCATCTATATTTAGACAATTGGCTGGTTCCTGCAAAATCACAGGAGCAGCTTATCAAAGAGAGAGAGAGAGTTTTAAAGGTTCTTCAGTCTCTCGATTTTTTAATAAATTGAGAAGAATCCCAATAAAATCCTTCCTTAGGGTTAGAATTAATCGGAGCAAGATTCCAGACAGACATTGCGTTAGTATGTTTTCCTCTCAGAAGAAAATAGAAAATGACAAGAAAACTGATGTGATCCACTTCATAAGTCAATGACACCCAATAGCCATTGAATTGCTGATTATCCATGGGATATGGTGGCCGCTTTCTTTTTGACCCCTTATGGAAAATTCACTTGAACTCTTTTATCAGTCAGTCCTGAAACTTTGGTGTTCAGCTGTAAATTAACAAAATGGGCATCATGGGAGGGGAAGAAATATTGAAGCTGGAGAGAGTGATGGAGTCAGCTCATCATGTCATTCTGCATTGTTCTCCATTAATACAGAACATTCTGATCAGGACAGAAAATATTTCCACAAGCTTTTCCCTGTACAGATAAGGAGGCACAAAAATCAAGAAATCAAGAACTCTGATTGATTGTGCAATTTGCATTTTTCAGTGGGTTGAGGCACATTTACAGAATCTCATATTCAGCGAATTCTCAATCAGAGAGTAAATCATCTAAGCAGAGATTTTCCTTCATCTCAAGATTATCAGTTAAATACCCTGGTATTTGCAGACCTTTGCTGGATTCCGGTGCTAGATCTCTTTGCCAGTCAGAAAAATTCATTCTTTCAGTGCTTTGTTCCAAAACCAGGGAGTGGGAGGCATGGAATATAGAAGCTCATTCCTACCCTTGGCCTTAGTGGATTTTGTATGCCTTTCCCCCATTCTCTGTGATATCCAATGTTTTGATCAGGGGGGAAGGGAGAGAATGAACCAGTAATTCTAATTGCTCCAGCCTGATGCTGCGAGTCTTAGTTATCTCTAATAGAGAAGATGAAAAAGGGTCGGAAATAGTCACAGCCTCTTTATCCTCCTCCCCCAATTTTACCACCTTTGTCACAGATGGCCTTTCAACATCCAGCTACCAGCCTGAACAGGTCTGAACAGGGAAGTCTGGACTCAAAATAATGGAATTACCTGTAAGTAACTTTAGCATTGTAATGATAGAGCGCGCAGGTCACCGACTATATTTTTATCAATTTTCACCTGGGCCCATAATTCAATTCACCATATTAACTCAATCGGTAACCTACACTTTACTACCAGTCTATTTAATACTACACGTGCCTATACCATTAACTTACCAATCCTTGTCACTGGTACCTATGACCACAATGGATCAGGGAGTTAGTTGTAAAGATAGGCAAACAGTCAAAAATACCATAACATTTGCACTCATTTATAATAACCACAGACTCAAGAAGTTTTGAAAACCTTTATCTAATCTTCATCGAAAGTCATAAGCCAAAGGTTTACAGCAAGCAAACTATCAATAACCAGAATCATGAAAAGTGGATAACTATGCTAAATATATATTATGCCAACCATTTAGAATTCTTCAGGGAAGGTAAGAACAGGGAACATACTGTAATGAACTCACAGAAATCATATTTGAAATGGTGTTTTCTAAAGGACGGGGTAAATAAGGGACATGCTAAAAGGCACAGTTTAATCGCTTTCAACGGGTGGGTAAGAAAAGGGACACAAATTGTAATGACGAAAATGAAGTAACCATGTAACTATAGGGAAGGTAAGAAAATGGAACACACTAATAATTCAGAATAACCACTTTTAGCTTTTCTAAGGGAGGGTAAAGAATAGGAACATTTATATTTTCATGAACAGTTCTTTATTTTGAATTCTAAAGGATAGGAGAAAAATGGGTCATGCTAAATTAACAAGAATCACAATTTATTAATATCTCAAAGGAGGGGGAGAGAAAAAGGAACATATGCAATTGTGACTTTAGCAAGATTCAGGGAGGGTAAGAAAGGGACGCAAATGTACTATTTGTTTCCCACACAGATTTATATTTACCTAGAATGGTGTGAAGACCAACCCTGGCCACGGGTCAGTTAAAAGGACAGAAGAAACCCCAAGGAATGCAGTTGCCAGTAGGCCAGCAGGTGCAGTATGGAAATCAGGACAGGGTAGACCAGATTTGGATCAGAACAGGACCACTGAAAGTTGAGACCAGCACCCGCAGTTCAGTTGCAACGCATGCGCTACTCCCTCTCTGCAGCTATCAGTCAGAACCCTGATTGGGTCAGCGAGTCTTCTGACAGAGTGCTCCACAGCACCTCTGTTCTCGATCTGCTATTGAGTGCGTTGAGTCAGTGACAGGTCAGCTATTCGGACAAGTCGGACAATTTCTCTAGCTAAACCTATGCTAGTTATACTATTTTCCAGGTCAGTGTACCATACCAACCCCCAAATGTTGCAAGTGTAAGAATCTCCAATTTCGATTGGACAAAGGAAGAGGACAGGTCATCACACAACCTAATATTTTAGAATTTCGCCGTCTGAAATCAGGTTCTCATGATGTCTTCACTTCATATAACAATGAACAGTCTATTGACAAATACATTGTATTTCTTTAGAGTTCATTAGGGCAGTTTCTCAGGAGCATCTTCTCAGTCAGTCAGCTCCTTGGCTGGATTTCAAAGATCACTGCTGTGGAGACTCGCGAATCTCGCGCAGACGAAGTTTCAAGCAAAATGGAGTGCAGCAGAGGATAATAGGCCAAGTTTCGTAATGTACCATGAAATGGAAAAGAAACAGTTTTAGAACACAGAATAAATAAATACACTGCATACCATGAATCTCTACTCTATACCCATTACTTTAATATAAACTATAGCATTAAGATTAAGCAGAACAAACAGCTTAGCAAAAGCAACAGTGCAAGCTTCTTGCATGTGAGAACACAAAGCAGCCATCTTAGCTTTAATGCGCAGATGCGAACAGCTTCCCTCCAAAGCTGCGAGTACGTCATGTCACATGGGTATGACCGAAGCATGCGCAGTAGAAATTCCCGCGTAGCAGCATCCATTTCATTTGCAAGCGTATTAGGATTAGAAAACACATAAACAAGCTTCACTCGGACACCCGATATCAATGTAACAGTGTAAAATTAATAAGTCAAACATGTTGGTAAATTCGTTAATGTTATTCGAGGTTCATGAATACAAGCAAGTCGCTTTTCATGCGAATCCTTGCTCCATCAGTAGTTCCCATACCTTTACTGGGCTGTTCAAGCACCTCTGAAAAAGGAGTGCAGGAGTGACACAAGGAATCACTCTTCTAACTGGTACTCAGCGAATCCACCTAGATGCCTCCAGCCTGGCACACGTGTGAGGCAAGCAGTGGGAAAATTCTCCCTGACCCAAAGGAAGAGGGAGGCAGGAGCTACTGCCTGCTTTCAGCTAACAGGCACATTAAAAACAAAACCACTGGCTTTTTACATGTAATTCGGACAAGGGAGGGGGATAGTAGACTGGGGGATAGTAGACTGCTTGTCTACTGGTGATATATTTGAATTCTGACATCTTACAATCTATTCAAAATGTGTATTTTGCTTTTAAAGTGTCCAGTATTAAAGTGATACACTTATACTCTGCTATTTTAGAGAACGTGGGACACGGAAAACATGGGATGCCATTGTTACCACATCTTCTGATATCAATTCAACCATTCTAAAATGTTTGACAAAGCATGACAAAACCAATGGTAAGGATGAAAATGTTAATGTATTCAGCAGTGCTATTTTGAAAGTGTTTGAATTCTGACATCTTACAATCTATTCAAAATGTGTATTTTGCTTTTAAAGTGTCCAGTATTAAAGTGATACACTTATACTCTGCTATTTTAGAGAACGTGGGACACGGAAAACATGGGATGCCATTGTTACCACATCTTCTGATATCAATTCAACCATTCTAAAATGTTTGACAAAGCGTTACAAAACCAATGGTAAGGATGAAAATGTTAATGTATTCAGCAGTGCTATTTTGAAAGTGTTTCTACATGAAACTACTATTGTATAGGAAGGTGTGCTTGTATATTTTTCAATGCCAGTTTAATTATGGTAGATAGTGAAAAATGACGCACAGTGGAAAGTAAGGGCAATTTAACCACAATGACACACTTGGCTTAGTTGATGACTTCTGGCAATGTTGCTAATGAGATGCCAAGCTGTGTCTTTCTGCTGTGCCTGATGAATAGCCTTATGATCTGCAACCTGACCTTTGGATCCTTCCCATAACATCTGATCACAAATGAAATGATTAGCTTTGGTGTCCACGGCATCGCACATGCGGGACAAATGCAGTCAGAATCTATTGCTTCTTTTGTCTGACATTGAGAATTGTTGTTTCTTGCAATCATTCTCTTTGTATGACAGAAAAAAAGGGGCAATGTTGTCTAAAGCAATTACTCTTCATGAAAGACTAGAATGAATTTCATATGAAGCTTCAGATTAAGATAATGTAATTTCACACTTTTACTTAAAAGCCCTCGGTTTGTGTAGATCTTTGGACATGTAATTGGCTCCCAGTGTATTTCCTACTGAAAATAATTACACTCTGAAGATTTCACATTTTAAAGTCTTAATGTTTCTATAAAAAAGTAGGTATTCTTTGAAAAAAATCTGTAATATTTATTTGTCACCTTTATCTTGACTGTGGGAGATTGTGGTAAACAGGGCTATGCACTATTTTAGACAATTGGACCGAAGGTCAGATAAACCAGCTAAGTTGATCTTGGTCAACGATATTATCTTAGGACTTCTTACCTAAAATGTAAGTCGAAATCCTTCAAAGGGGCAAGGTTGAAGGCTGTATCAGAGAAAGTCCATTTGAAGTCCAATAGCCATTGGACAAAGTCCTACAGAAGCCACTGGTTTTGATCGAAAAGTGTTCTGAAGTGGATGCCATCGGAGTGCCACAAATTTGGTTGGAACTAGCTAGTGGATAGAAGTGACCCCTGGCTCCCCCTAAACAATGTTGTAAGAGTTCACAGGGGTACCCGATCCGCTTTTACAGAAATTCATTTTTGTCGTATTGTAAACAATCCCATAGTGCACATTACAGCCAAAATCCAAAATGGAGGAACCCGTTGTCCCTTGTGCAGAGCCTATGCACCCACAGAGAGTTATGGCCAGGAATATAAGTGTCCCCCTGCTCTGAGATCCCTCAAAACCAGTTTTGAGGGTAGCTCCCATCCAACTATTGGGTTTGGTGCAAGTCTGGCTGTGGGAACAAAGAGTTGAATTCTCCAGGGCTCACATTACATATACTTGTGAAAGGGCAGGCTTCTGTGTAAGTTAATTAAGTTACCGGCTCCACCCTCACAGATCTTCCATTAAGGGGAAGAAAAAATCTTTCTTCCAGCTCTGGTAGAAGTGTTTACAGCACATTAAGGTCAAGCACTGGCTGGGCAGCTGGTTGAGAGCTAATGCAAATTAGCTTCAGAAAGGGAAAAGTTAACTTTCTAAAAGCGACTTTCATACTTTTTGCGGTAAAAATCCAACTTCACTATTAAATTGGGCTATTAATAAATATTAAAATAGTGGTTACAATATTTCCCAAGCTGGTCCCAGGTAGCAGAATTAATATTTTATTATGTACTTTACTTTTCCTTATAGGACAACCAGACCTTTTCTCAATGAAAATAGCATTTACAGCTGTGATACTGTCATGGCATGGTAACATTTAATTTCTACATGTCCCACTTTTAAATACCACACTCTGGTGGTTCAAATTATTCACATGGTCCAGCATTAAAAAGAAGTGCCTTAAAAGGTAATGGGTATACGATGTGAAAGTAGGCACATTTGTCTAAAATAGGGCCTAGGTCCCTGTTTGCCACAATCATAGACCGTGATTGGTGCTTAGTGTTTTATGCATCTAATTTTTCCACAAATCCTCTAAAATTCATATCTCCAGTTCCCCTTATTGATGTTTTCTGTTTTGGTGCCATTTTGTTTATTAACTTTTTCTCAATAGTTTCTAAATTGAAGTGGCATTTTTATCTTGTGCTTTTGACTCTTTATCTGTTTTGGTATTTCCAAATCATTAACTTGTTTTCTTCAACTTTTGTGTCTTAGCTAGCATGAGTTGAACTAAGTTTAAAATTACTGAAACCTTTCACTGGCCCTAACAATTTAGTGACCTACTCAGTAAGCATGCTTTTGTTTGGTTGGTGTATATTTGCTCTCTATTTTTTATGATATAAGCCTTTAAAATTTAGCAAAATGCTCTTTACAGGGTTTACACATTTGTATATATGTGCTGCTAAAAGTAGCAATTCACGATTTGTAACTCCTGTCATCAACATTATAATAATTTTGACTAATGTGATTGACTGGCCTTTGAATTTTCTTTTACTGCCAGCTTGAAAATAGCAAACTGATTCTGCTTTGTGTTTTTTTGGTTGTGGAAAAAAGTCACATCCAGGGGGAGACATCTTCAGAGGTGTCCAACTGCAGGGGAGTGCTGAGGGAGCACCCAAGCCCCACACCAAGAAAAATATAGCAACCTATGTGAAATTCACAAACCAAACATTTACCACGGTTCTGCAATCAGAAATTTTAGGTGCTAAATGTTACCACCAGATTGTGAATGATTCACAAATCCATTATGATTCTTGAGTTTGTGTGGTGGAAACAAAATGACATAGGGAAGGACAGACAATGCAATATGAGTGTCTAAATCCAGACTGCCGGTTGTAGGGACTTAGATGCGTGGAAAACACAGGTCTTCAAACAGCCAGGTGAAGTTGGATGACGACATGGGGTCAAAGGCCAGGCCCTGCACCCTATTCATGATGTCTTATAACTAAGGATGGAGGTTCCAAGGTCATGGAATTCCTCTGGTGCTGGCTCCTGATGTCATTACTACAAAAGTGAAATAAAAACAGGTTGATCAGCTGGTTTTGCATTCATTGCATCTGTTCTAAGTGGTACCTCACCTTTACAATAGTATCTCCCCCAAGTGTATCTCTGCTTAAGGGCGAGTATGCAAGGAACAGAAGAGGTGATTGGATTTTATTATAGTCCTCAGTTGAATGCTTAGGCTTAGTAAGTCTACATGGATTTCGAGACAGGATGGCATCCAAGCCTTGGCCTCTATTAAGATGGCTCTCAGTGAGCGGACTCTTGCATCACTAAATATGGCTGGCCCCCATTAATCCACTTCAGCCGCCTCGTGTCCCACCCTAAATATACCTATACTGGACCAGCAGATTCACCGAAAAATGGTGACATCAGAATGTGTGAGGTACCTATGCAGCCACAGTGAAGCTGTACAATCACCAGGGAGTCACAGATGGTGAGCCACTTATCCAGGTATAAACTGAGGAAGTGAACCCTCCTGATGGCTACAAACGCAGCAAGCACACAACATATAGAGGCCTGAGTGTTGTGCTGACCTCCTCTTTTTCCAGGCACAACAGCCCACTCACCAGACAGCCTCACGGCATCGCACTGGGGAGCACACTCACTCCTTTCCTCTTCCTGCAACTAAGGCCTGCCTAGGGCACAGAGGAAAAGGATGGGCAGAGTTGGCGGCATTACACTACATAGAATTCCATGGAGCTGCCTCAAAACACTGTCGAATTCCGCTCTGCTCTGCACTTCTGCTGCCACACGGAACTTACCTCTGCTCAGCTGGCGGTCCTTCAGAGCTCCGGGCTGCCTGCCTGCTTGGCACAGGAGGATTCTTCTTCTCCTCCTCCAGAGGGCTGTAGAATGGAAACCCATTCCTGCAGGACTCGAGAGGACTTCGCATTGCGAGTCCTGCAAATGTGCAGTCCTCACAAGTCATGCAGGAAGGCGCTTCCAATTTGCAGCCCACAGGAGGAGGAGAAGAAGAATCCTCCTGTGGGGCCGAGATCCAGGTAAGGGGAGGACTCATGACACTGATATGTGTCCTCTTAAATCCCCTACTACTGCAATTCCTGGCAGGCAGTAACCCCTGAGGGTAGCAGGGGAGCTGTAACTCCTACATCTGTCTGGGCACTAATGATGGCTCGTGAACCGCTCGTGCCTTCAGAAGCTCCCTAGGCTCGCTAAAGAAGTGCTACACCCCCAACCACTATGCCACACGGCCAATACACACCTCCAGTACCTCGGGAGATTTCAGCCCAGAATACTGGCAGGAACAGAGCAGGGGGCAGGGTAATGCCCACTAATTATGGAGTAATGGTGAACCCCACACCCTCACTTTAAACCTCTTGCAGAGACCGGGCATGTAGGACCCCCATCCTGGCTGAGAACAGCCCTCATCGCCCAGACTCACCAGCGCACAAGGGGGCCTTTTTGAGCCTACTGCCAGCACTTTGAAAACTTCCTTGCTCCACCGTGCCCAGGATCACACCTGCCCATTCCTTCTCCTCCCCTTACAGAGTATGGGGGTTCACAGGGTCACTCACATGCACATGTACCCCGACTCCTAGAGCCCAAGAACAGCTGAGATCTGATTGGCAGATGTGAGTGCCTGGGCCGCCTCCTGCTATGGTGTTGTCTCTGCAGATTCGTCTTTGCAGAGTCATCTCTTTCCTCCCTCGTTCTCTGTCTACTTCCCTCCATCTCACACCACACCTCGTGGCAGCTCTGGGGAGCACTGGGTTAACCCTTCCAAACCAGGAGGCTGCCAAACCCTCTCTAGGGGTGGGTGCAGGCGGTAAACTCTGCTACGTGACAGAGATTTTTTGGCAACTTCTCACTCCCAGCAGATAGCGGAGTTGACAAAACTCTGCAAACTCTGCTGCTCGAGGGGTGTTACCCTTTTGGAGTGAGGACAGAGAGGAGGAGACTGCTCCCCTTCACACTAAGGGAGGCTGACCAGAGTGTGTAAATGAATACTTTGTATCCTGCTGGATTACAGAACCGCACTGTCCCCAGTTCTGAGCATTGGCAACCCTTCATCCTCAGAGGCCATCTTCTATGATGACGCTAGCCTGTAGACTTTTATGAGGGGTCGAGAGACATGAGGCGGTACCTCTGGTGACTTCCTAAATAGGCTGGCCATGTTTCTGATACTCCTTGGCTTGCAGGTTCAAGTACTTATGTATGTTTGGAACCAAAACACACAAGCAATGTAGTGAGAAAGTAGTGTTTGTGTGCAAAACAACAACAGAACTGTTGAGGCAAACATTGTTGTTTGTGTTACATACCCTTAGCAATGTGCAGCCAAGCAGTGCTTTTGTGGGCTAACAATGCCAGCAATGTAAAATTGGAAAATGTACTATGTGACCATCCAAAATAAATAAACACAAATTTTTGTCAGTAGGCTCCAATGCACAGGCAAATGTGTAAGATAATATTCCTGCACTGTTGACAATGCCAGGGGCTGTGATGGTGGAGTTGGTGCCCTCAACTAAAGGAAAGCATTGTGACTATGATCACAGTGGGGGGAAGTCAGCCCTTGCTGATTGACTCGGACAGGGGATGGAGGTCAACACAATGCCAGCACCCTCATAATCCACCCCAGCCTTCCTGAAGAGAACCATGAATATCCGACTCTCTCTGAATATTCCTCAGGGTATCATGCTGCCTGGCCTCTAATAACGGATGGGAGGGAACCAAGATGGGGGACCACCCTGCACTACACTGCAGTGCACCTTGTGGGGCCTAGTGAATGCACCTATGGTGGTGTCCACCATTCTCTTCGGTAATCTCAGATGTCAAAAGGCAAGGGAATTCAGCAACTTTTCTTCACAGACATGGTGGCTGGTAATCTCAGTGGATCACTATGATCGACTACCACTGGAAACTTTATTGAATGAACCTGATTCAATAAAATCAAACATCACATCCATTACTGATGACACAAAATCTACCCCCAGCTACATCAAATCTCTAAAAACATACCTAAGTGCTTTGTAAGCATGTCTGGACCTCTTTGATTAGGAGATTGGTGTGCTAGAGGATAGCGTGGCAGTGTTTGTGGCCCAATCGAATGTGATTCAAGAACTGTGGACCCTAAAGAAGAAGGTGAAGGACATGGAAGACCAGAGTAGAAGGAACACAATTCTATTCATAGGTATATCCGAGGCACTGGAGTCTGATGGCATTGCTAATTTTCATACATCTTTTCTACAGGTGAATACTGGCCTTACATTTGACCCATCCTTGAAGTTCGACCGTGCCCATTGTCTTCGAATATGCAAAGAATTGGAACCAGCCGGCACCACATCCAATTATAGCTTGCCTTCTTCTCCACCAACAGGCCTGTGGTACTGAAAATTCTGAACACGTGTTATTAAAGTCGTCAAATCATGACGATTTTGGTAACATCAGACCGAAAATGACGAAAGCAAGGTGTGCATGTATTTTCGTCACGTTTGAGTGGCGAGATCACCATTAAATCAGGGATTCCGTCCTGAACCCTCGGGTTCCATTTTGTGCACAGCAGCCATTTTGTGGTTGCCCTCACATAGGCCGATGACTAAGGCCAAGCGAGTCTTAAGGACACGTACACCTTCAGCTGACGTGTGTGTGACCTGGGCAAGCTGACTCCACTGCCCGAAGCCAAACCTGTTCGACCAGTTCCTTTCCCAGTAGCTGATCAAGATTAAGCATCAAGGCACAGAAGATCATAAACCTTTATTGCACACAACTATGTCTTATCTTACTCACACCTGTCTCTGCTCCTTTCTTTATGGCCTGTTTACAATGGGGAGGTGCCCGTTTTTATTATGGGTTTGTGCAGCTTGTGTAAGAAGGAATGTTGGGTTTTGCATGCTTGCAAAACCTAGGACTGCCCCTTACTTTTGTACTGAGTCATGTAACGCTAAAAACATATAAAAGGCCTCTGTCCTCTGTATTTCTGAGACTATCTCATTCAGTTGCTACGGCTTCTGTGTGACATGGCCTCACTATGTTAAGTATAATAAAGATGTCTTTTTCATATTACAGCTTCTGTGCCAAGTTCTTTGTTATATTAGTAAGTATTCCCTGAGAACGAAAATCTCAGTACTTCAAATGGCGCAGCCAATGCGGGGCTCATCAGGAGAAGTGGCTTTCTGTGGGAGTGATCGTGTGAGGAGGACAGAACAGGATTCTACTAAGAAGGTACTCTGTGCACGGGGATTCTGGAGATTCTTTGATTCTGCAGCCCAGTATATTTCTGATCTTCCTGATTTTGATCCTCCACATGATGTCACTCCTGACTGAGAACCTTTTTGGCGTGAGTATTCTTAAAAAGACCATTAGGTCATGTAGAACTTGACAGTTAGAATTTGTATAACCTTTTGATTAGTAAGAGTAAGAGTTAAGTATAAGTGGGTCGCTCCCAGTCCTTTGTTCTTTGTTCTTTGGTTCCTTAGTTTGGTTCTTAGTTTGGTTTTGTCCTTAGTTTTATTTGAATATTGCAATTTTCAAAAACCGAGGGTCTTGTATATTTACGAGTGTATCGATAGAGATAGCCCCTTGAAGTTTGAAGCTAGATTAGTGAGCTATAAGATGCCTGATCTTAGCAGATTTGGAGCTTTGTATTGGCCAACTTTGTATACGTTTGGATTAGGCGGCTTCCCCTAAAGGGAATATCTAAATAGGTTTAGATTTAAAAACATATTTCTTCCTTGGTGATTTTGTATCCCCAGGGAATTAAAATATGACATAATACAAAACAAGGATCCTTTGTTCTGCGCAGTTTTATGAACAAAGGTATGCAGAACGATTTTTGGTGTTCTGCCAGTCAAAGCTAGCGAATTAAGTGTATTGTGGCTTCGTGCACATACAGCAGTTGTTGGGCTGTGTTTTTTGCAGTCTTTTGGAACCCTATTGAGACGTGTTTCTTGTAAATATGACTTACAGCTAAGTATTTACAAATGAGTTTGGTTTGGGTACAGTCTGTAGGCTGTCCTTTGTTTTCGTCCTGAGTGTTGATTTGTGGGTTCAATGTGTGTTTTAATGTCTATGTGGTTTTTCTCATTAGTGTAACTTCAGTATGTGGATTGCGATGGCAATTTATGAAACAATAGCTACAGCGCTGTATTGTGTGTCCTGAGTGTCTGAATACTTTCTCTGTATGTCTGCAATGAGCTCAATGTGTGTTTGTGGGTTTCTTGATGTTTTCAGTCTGTTAAGTAAAAATGTCAGATTAATTAATATGAAGAAGAAATAAAAAAGTACTCCAGCAATTTACTATGTCACATGCTAAAATGGCTATATGTTGCTATTCAATTTACAGACTAAGCAAAAACGCATATGTGCAAACTGCTAAATGCTTAAAATAGATAAAGTCAAAATCCACATTCACTAAGAATATGAAGGGCCTCAAAAATAATTGTGTGTTTTGTAGCAAAACGAATTTATAGCATTTTTTACTTACATGCATTGTAGTACATGTAAAAGGCAAGCACTTCAGCTAAAGTTAATTTTTGCTAGATTTAAATGCATCTTATTGCACGCGCATTTTTAAAACTTGAAATGTCTGTTTTCAGTAAGACTGAAAGCGTGCTCAGGTTCCAGCACTGTGCAGGGCCTTTCCTGCCGTTAAGGCAGCAGATGTTGTTTTTCGAAGGCCATGAATGGCATCGGAATGTTTATTTAGCACAGTTGGACTTTTTCATTTCAGAATAGTGTTTTAGAGGGTTACAAAGTATATTTCTGGTTCTGTTGCTAAATACTGATTGTCCTTTAAAAAAATGGCGCGAAAAATGTCATGTTTTAAGTTAGGCTTTTGTGCTTAGGGCGCCTAAATGAATGCATCTAAAATGATAGGCAAGGGATGCAGCTTACCTTTATATGTGGAATTATCATAAAAACAGATAATTGGTTTCATTGAACGAAAAATTATTAATTATGGAAAAATTATTTTGAAAAAAATAAGTGCTTTTTAAAATCGTTTTCTGATATTTATAAAGCTTAATACTCATACTATGACCTCCTAGTATTAAAATTTGATTTAAGTTATGTGTTACTGTATAATTAGGTAGTTTGCATGTTGGTTTTCACTTGGCGCAGGCGTAAAAACTCATTTTTTGAAGGAATTAGATGTGATATGCTTAATGTCCAATCCTTTGCCTCTTTCAACTCGACTGGCACTCAGGCAGGAACAATCATCAGCAAGGTATGTGTTCCTTTACCAGTCCCAGCCTGGCACAATCCTATTCATCCTTGCGCCTCTTTCACTGTCCGGACACTTACCCCTTCCTCCCCTCCTTTCCCTCCAGCATTCGCCTGCCTCACCCAGTGACCCGATCCCTCGATGGTCCCCTGGCTCATCTAGTCGAACCCCGGTTGGTTACAAGGACTCCAAATTGCATGGATTCCTCAAGGTAACCAATAGCCCGGACCAGTTGCTTTTCTTTTTCCCACTTCCACCTTCCCTTGATAAACAATCCCTCCCTCTCTTCACAGCACTATTCAAATCTGACAACCAGTCCTGATGATGATCCGAAATCGTCCGGATCGAAACGCCGTCGACCCAACAGCCTAATTAATAGGCGCACTACTTCTTAGTGGCTCCAAGTCTAATCAATCAACTGTGCTCCTTGTGATATCACTATGTCACACGTGCCGCCTTTAGCCACTCACTGTATATAACTTGCACCTTATCTACAGTGCGCCGACCACGCTGTTCTCTGTTCTCCTTCACTTGCGTCGCCACTTGCACTATTTATTCACGTTTGTTGCACCAAGTCTCATGTGGTTGTCCTTACATTCTATGCAGTGCTGTTCTTAACTGTATACTTCCAACCATGAAATGAATGTTATAACATAAAGATGAATAACTACTTTTCTATTCAAAAAATTGAGTAATCTCCTTCCTGTCCACCCAAGTAATGCTATGTGCATGCTATTTATAACTGCCTACTAACTTTTACCTTTCAGGACACTGTGTGATAATTGCATCTTAACTACCCAGTCCTGGCTTGGTCTATGGGTTATACTCCTGTCTTCTTTACATGATTATCACCCAAGCGCATCGTGCCTAGTCATTGGGGATTTTAACTGTGTCCTAGTCCCATTTCTCTTTTCCGTATTCCTTTCACCAGTCAGCTTTTATTATTATTAGTGTATTGTTCAGGTTCACACTTTCAGATTGCAGTAATGTACCATGGACCCCCATCTTATGTATAATTCCCTTTTGCATAACCAGACTGTTTTCCCCGATAATCTGCATTATGCGATTTTTCTTTTGAGATGTTCTAGATGAGTAATTTAGGAACACCTATATGTAATTATTGAGATAAAATGTGTTTGCTCCATTAGACGATGCCACTATGTGTGAGGACATCCATTCAGATAAAATTCCCATGTCACTATCTACCCTTAGATGATGGAGGATATGCTCTCACACGGAAACCCAATTGCAGAGCCTAGAGGCACTGTTTTGCCTAATGCCTTTGTTTTTGTATTGCCTTTGAGAATGACAGTATATTTCAACGCAGAATTGCCTCATGGCGTGTGGCCACTCCTTTGAAGATCGCCGGCCACCTGTTTGCAGTCCCCTTGTTATACAATGAACTGTTTACTTCATCGCACTTGCTTCATCAGAAGGCGTTCAACATCGGAAGGGAAGGAGGAGCTGGTTTTGCCACAGAACCAGAATTTCAGTGCAAAAGAGCGCCTGTCATGTGCTGGTTAACCTCTGACAGTGTGAAGTCCCTTGAGCCCTTGGCCTGAGTTTTGTCCACGCACCGAGCGCCTGTCATGTGCTGGTTAACCTCTGACAGTGTGCAGTCCCTTGAGCCCATTGGCCTGAGTTTTGGCCACGCACCCCTTTTTCCTTTGCTTCAACAGAAGTGCAGTGCACCGGAGGATCCAAGAAGTGGCAAAAGGCACTCCATTCTGGTGCCCATGAAAGAGCAGCCTGAGCGTCCTCTGACACTGAATGATGAGTGTTGGAGTCTGAGAATGGTCCCGGGTCTGCACGAGATGATTTGTGCCCATGACCAATGAAGAGCACAATATCTGTAGTGTCTGCCGCAGAGAAGAGATACTGGTGCATTGCATTGAGACATTGAGACTTTTTGAATGAGCTATGAGTGTGTGCCAGGAGGGCACTCCAACGGATCATGAAAGGCCTGGATGAAGAGGCCCATGCAACAACAAAAGAAGATTTGATGGACAATAGAAGCCTGCCAGAGAGGCTTTTTGAACGGACTCTGGGCATAGTTGGGTTCACAAGTGGTTTCCGTGCGATTGCATATAATAGGTGTTAGGAGACGAGCTTTTGATTGTTTTGCTGGCATTATTTTAAAGTAGTATTCTGTTTAGTAAAAGCAGAATAAAGTCCATTTTCTGTGGAAGAGTATCCCCTTTTCACCTCAGAGCATTAATGAGGGTCACCACTGTTTCACTTGAACATATAATAAATTACAGAAATGCATAGGAAGACCTAAAATGTTACTAGATAATTTTAGGATTTACTTTTTGCTTAGGGTTGTGAAAAATTATGATTTCATTTGTAATAGCGGTCACTACATTCTCCTGTTGTCTATATGTTCTTAACAACGTGTTTTCTAGTGTTTTTTAAACATGACATTGTCTTTTATGGGTGGGATTGTTTTTCTTTCTACTCAATTGACATCTGTACCCACCTCCCAACCTATTTCTCTTCAAACCCAACCTATGTCTCTTCATACTTCTACTTCTTTGCATTCTTTCCATATTTTACCTGAACATGGACTAGTTAGGAGGTCAGAGTTTACTGATAATTCCTTTTGTACAGTTTCTGCATCAACACCAGTTAGTAGTGAACATCACTAATTGTTGGGTGTGTGGTCTTATACCACATACTACAGATAGAGGTATTCCCTATTTGGTCCTGCCATACATAGTCTTTGTGCTACTACGTGTGTAAGGAGACCTGTCCCGAAGAGTTGCTTAGTAATAGGATTATGCTTCAGCAACATCTCGATGATTTGATGAATATAGACCTGGACTCACATTAGCGTAAGTGTAGGTTATTGCCTATGTAAGGGCAAAAGGAGGGTCTGTGGTACTGAAAATTCTGAACCCGTGTTATTAAAGTCGTCGAATCATGACGATTTTGGTAACATCAGACCGAAAATGACGAAGCAAGGTGTGCATGTATTTTCGTCACGTTTGAGTGGCGAGATCACCATTAAATCAGGGATTCCGTCCTGAACCCTCGGGTTCCATTTTGTGCACAGCAGCCATTTTGTGGTTGCCCTCACATAGGCCGATGACTAAGGCCAAGCGAGTCTTAAGGACACGTACACCTTCAGCTGACTTGTGTGTGACCTGGGCAAGCTGACTCCACTGCCCGAAGCCAAACCTGTTCGACCAGTTCCTTTCCCAGTAGCTGATCAAGATTAAGCATCAAGGCACAGAAGATCATAAACCTTTATTGCACACAACTATGTCTTATCTTACTCACACCTGTCTCTGCTCCTTTCTTTATGGCCTGTTTACGATGGGGAGGTGCCCGTTTTTATTATGGGTTTGTGCAGCTTGTGTAAGAAGGAATGTTGGGTTTTGCATGCTTGCAAAACCTAGGACTGCCCCTTACTTTTGTACTGAGTCATGTAACGCTAAAAACATATAAATGGCCTCTGTCCTCTGTATTCCTGAGACTACCTCATTCAGTTGCTACGGCTTCTGTGTGATGTGGCCTCACTATGTTTTTTTTTGTTTTTTGTTTTTTTTTGAGAACCTTTATTGTCACTTCAAGTAAATACAAGTATGGGCCTACAACCACCCCGGCCGGCCGCTAGTCAAGTCGTAAGCACAGAAAATCAATGTAGAAAAATACAGCAGCCCGAAAATCAGGGTCTAAGAAGTGCCCAGGACATAACTTGTAATCAAGCGTACTGTACGAGATTCAGGATTTGAGAAGGTTCATTTTACAATAAAGAAAAACTCAGAATCAATGCCATACGGTCATACATGGTCCTACAATAGCAAGCATGAAACAGGAAATCCGCAAATAGTGCAAATACGTTTGAAGTATTGGGGGTAAGGCACACGGATCAGGATAAATGTAAAAACAAACACGTTGCGTAGCAAAGCTGCACCCCACCCCTCAAGACGAAACATACTGTAGGAAACACGAAAAAACGACGACACCAAAAAGGAAGAAAGACAAAGGGCCATAGAAACAAAGAAAGGACAAATTAACAAACCCCATCCCCCTACTCCCCCCCCTGCACCCCTGCAGACGGCTACAGCCTATCCCCCCCCAGCAGCGTGCCTGTCGCCCTAAATAAGAGACCCGAAATATAGAAAAAGAGAAAAAGAAGAAAAAGAGGAAAAAAAGGAAAAATGTGGGAAAGGGCCATCGATCTGGACACCCGCCCCCCCCACCACCGCGCACAGTAAACATCCTAAAAGCAAGATCAGAATAGCCATGGCAAACATTAAGCATCGATAGCACATTCAATAGCATTCCCGCTGAGTGTCCCCCAAATTACAGTCAGCCAACAATAAGTTCCACCATGACCTAGACGGTCTCACCCCTGGCCTTTCCTATCAGTAGTACCAACATACGTCCACTTATCAATCGGCATACAGAGCAGCGTGGAGGGTCCAAGCGAGCCGGGCGGACCGGGCAGTGTTGTTATTCCATGGAACTTCAGCCACCAAAACCCAGCCGAGTATGTATGGCGGAAATCCGTCTGTGTCAGTATCGACCCCGAAAACATCCTCCAGTCCGGACACAGTCTCACCAGCCAGGGAAGGAGAGTCACACCATCCGGGAAGCGCTGAAACGCCGCCGGGGCAGCCCAAACCATAGATCGACGTTGTTTCCCCAGCCGCCGAATAGATAAGTGCCCCGACGAGTCACTCGCATGTACAACAGATCTGTCCAAAGCGATCTCATGAACCGGGTCTTCCAGCGTCTCCACGAACATAGGCGTAGCTGGAGCACTCATCACTGACGCAGAGGCGGGCACATCGGCGTATGCAGGGTTGTTAGCGCAGCCAGTATATCTCTGGACGTGGGCTCTGTCTTGTGTCGCCAGACCCCAGGACTCTCCCGCACAGCAGCTTCTCTGCCCGGATGTGGTCTGCGTAAGAGAGTGCCGTCCGCCATCTTAGCTGATCCGGCCTCGTCCTTCTCCAAATCACCTCGGAACCGGGCCCCACACCAGGGCGCAACAGGAGTCACCACGAGGACCCCGAAAGTCAAGGCAGGCTTCCTAGCGAAGAGTCACCAAAAGGCTAAACAAAATCTCCGCCGCTCCCTGGGAGCCGCCCGCCAACTCCGGGAGAAGTCATTAGTCATGCCCGGACACAACACTGGAAAGGGGGCCAAGTATCGTGCACTCCCCTCGACCCTGATTCACCGCACATCCCACAAGGCACTCCACTAGATGGACTGGGTCAGCACTGTCGCCATCGGCCCATCAGATCTCCGGTACCCTCCGGCCGACTCCTCACCCCCACCAGAGGCCGCTGTTGTCGCAGTCGCGGCCGGCCACTCTCCTCACTCGACACCCCGGTCCCAGCTCCGTGAAGGCCGCAAAACAGTCGGGGACATTTCCATGGGTCTGCCGCATGTAAAAGCCTCAGGAGCAAACGGTCAGTGAAAGTTGTCCTTCGCCTACTTAAATATGCCGTTATGGCTCAGGATAGTTACTAGGATGTACGCGCGGGGTGAGAAGGCTCACGGAGCCGAGCGTCTATGCAGCCATCTCGGTCGCCAGCTTGGCTCCTCCTCTGGCCTCACTATGTTAAGTATAATAAAGATGTCTTTTTCATATTACAGCTTCTGTGCCAAGTTCTTTGTTATATTAGTAAGTATTCCCTGAGAACGGAAATCTCAGTACTTCAGGCCGGACAACTGATGATGGTTGCTAAGCAATGCAGTGGGCCTTTTACTTATAAGAACAAGTTTGTCTATATTAGAGTTGACTTTTCTCATGAGACCATGGTTTGAAAGAAGCAATTCTTGCTGATATGAACCCCTACTTAGAAAATTGGGTATCAGATATTGGCTGCTGGAACTGTCCACAATGTTACTTACCATCAGCGGCACTCATGGGGAGTTTACGGACTCCGCAGGTCTTAAACTGTTTCTGGACTAGCTGGAAGCCCAAGACATGGATACTTTCCCTTCAAAGAGCACACCTGGCACTCCATGTCGGCCATTAACGACTGGCTGCCTGCTTACAGACAATCACACAGACTCACCTTCAGCATGTCAGAGACTGGAATATGTGCTGAAACACTGGGAAGATAAAGACTGAAAGGACCCCCCTATGAGGACTAGCAGAGGGCAGAGACAAGTCACGCTCTCCATTGAAACCTTGACACTAGTTCAGCAGACCCAGACAAATGAACAAGAGGAAGGATTAGTAGTGTGGCAATGCTGGGTAAAACCTGTCCAATTTTTTGTATTGAGCCTCAGGACAAGGGAACAGTGGGGTAGGGCTTCTCTTCGTAAGAGGATGGAGGGGGGAATCGCCGTCCTAATGTTTCCTCTTCCCCTCCTGACCACAGGGATCTGTGCTACTATTTGGGACTTAGTATTTTGTCAATGCCTTCCCCATCCCCTCATCTAATTCGTAAGTATTACCCTCCTTCTCCCATATGAATCCATCAAACCAAACAGACATGATTGTGGGGCACTGGGCAGTGGGATGAGGAGAAATACCTCACCTGCACAAAGAAGTTTGTTAATAGTTTGTTATTCACTTTTGTATTCTCTGGAAATGCACTACATGCTATATCGTCATGTTTTGTTCTATTTTCCCTTTTCTATTGTTAATATGAAGCAGTAGGATTCGTTTTTTCACAGTCACGAACCCATGCCATGTGAACACTACTTTACCCTGCTGTAAGAGAATGTCCTCAAACAGACTTATTGCTTTTTATCACTGTTCTCCACCGGCCCCTTTCTTCTGATCTGTATGCCACTGCTGCACCATTAGTGTCATGGTAGAGCAACCACGCTCCAAAAATCTTTGCATCCTCTCACTCAATATCAATTGCCTAACACAGATAGGACATACCACGCTCAGTTGGCCACAATGTACTGATATAAAATCAACATGATTGGTGAACAGTACAATGGTATTGAGTTCATGTCCTTTGAAACCATGTGGTGCAGAATTTACTTTGACGATGCAACATTAGGGGTGGGCAGAGTTTGCAGAGTCCTACTACGTGGAATTCCATGTAGTAAAAAAGAACTCTGATGCGGTACGTGGAATTCCGGTTGCAAGTGGAGTTTCCCGGCACGCCCATTTGTGTTGTTTTGGAATGAGGAGTGCATCCATGCACTCCAGAATAACGTGTGAATGACACTACACGTTTCTCAAGTGTGTTCTCACGTTCTCAATCATGCACGAACAGCACCACGTGGTCCACATGGGCACGGCCATCTTGTTTTTCTGCTCTCTGATATGGTGCTTGGCCTAAATTTTATCTGCCCTTAATCTTTGTAATCCTCTTCCTTTGTTAATTTTCTACACCTAATTTAAATTTTTTATAATAGTGTGTGTCTTTGTGTATTTAAAGTCTATTTTGATTTTTTTTCCTATTTTGTGACTTCTTGACTATTGTTCCCCTTCTTTCCTCATTACTTCTTCTTTACTTTCCCTTCTTTTTCCTTCTTATTATTTCCCTACCGAGCCCCATGGCAGAGGGGCGACTTCCTTGTAGGCAGCGCTACTGCCCAGGTGTGCAGCCTCGGGCAATATTTGGAGAGGAGGAGATGTCAGCACTAAATTTTTTGTCCAGTGCCACCTTCCCTCTATGCTGGCAGCAGGCGGCAGGCCCTGTAGCAGCTACCCCCTGTGGGAGCATTGGTGGTGCTGTGGCACACCAGCCAGGTTCTGTACACCACCCAGCAGCTGAAGTACCATTGTGCAAACATTCTGTACATGGAACAGGACATACTAAACCTCCTAGGAGTCGAGATTCCAGGACACAGAGTGTATTAATTATTTGTTGTGTTTGTTTTCTACAATGCTAACATTTGTTTTCCCAATAGCATGTTGCTAACACTAAGAGGTAAGTTATGTTTAGTATACGCTGGTATATTATTGTGTGATCCAGTTTCAAGTTTCTCTTAGGCAAGTGCTGGGCACTACCTAATCGCATTCATCAGGCCCTCACTTTGGCTGATTAATTAAGAATCCATAGCACACTGTTTTCCTGTCACTATAGTGAATCACTGAGTAGCACTTTCTGTTGGTGATTTTGTATATGTAGCTCATACAGTTTCAGGTTATTTAATTGAATTCACAGTAATGTGAAGAATGCATCTATGCATTGCAAAAAAAGGGAGACTGAGTTAGCTCGTCAAGGGGGTTGAAAAATGGGAATAGATAGAATCAAAGATCATTCACTGCAATACATTCATTCCAAATGAAGTTTTTGTTACGGAGATTTGGAATATGGATTTAACGACAGAGTTGAAACTACTAGTACTATAGGTGATCTGTTTTAGCGACTGCATTTGCTTTCCTAAAACATTTTGTGAAGATTATTAACAGACTCACTAATCTATTTTTCTTTTTCTTCGTGATTTCTTTCATCAGCTCCCAAGGGCAAGAAGAAGGACTTTTCTGAGGATCTGCGAGAAGCTGGTCAGCCACTGTCGATCACCAGCAACCCTTCCGAGGGCTCTGTTGATCCCTGTAAGTCCTTTGAGGATTGCTGTGGAATTCTTAGGGTAGAATCTCAGAGTATTGGAATGTTGATGATGTCTATCATGAAGATTCAGATAGCAGGCCCAAGTAAGCTAGTATTTTATATACAAATCACCAAGAATGTTTGTTGAGAAGGCTTTCCTCTTCTTGATTATGCCTAGCTATAACATAGTTCAGTTCACAAAACAGTGGCCATGGTCATCATGGGCCACCCCCCCCCCAAATGTAGTGTGTTGCAGACTCATTCATTTATAGTTACATTATATCAGCAGTTTCCCATGACAGTGCAGCTAGGCTGGAAAAAAAGAATGAGGTTTCAATCCCACTCCTATTTCAGGTGCCAACCAATGCTGTATGTCTTTAATTGGCCATTATTCCACTTCTGGCTTGTCTAACTTTGTGAACCAACCAATCAAAATCCCAGAGTGATATTTGGAAGAAACCGACGTGATAACTGAGCTGTAGTGCTGCATTGCAGTTGTATTTGGGGTTGCGTATGTGGGATCTAAATTCCGTGTAATGTTTTATTCTAGCCACACAGAATATTGGTGATGTTGGCTCCAGTGCCGCTGCAGAAGGAGATAGGTCCGTTGGAGGAGGAGAAGTGGCAGCAGGGATGAGCCATGGTAATTCACATTTCTTGCATTTACTATGCTCACTAGCTATTGCAAAGGTGCCACTCGTTGTCATAAAAAAATTACCATGGTGTGAACTCCCCAGCTTTACCAGCCACAGAAGTGGTTGAGTTATTATGAGCTCTTCAATCTGCAACACAGCAAAATCTCGCATAAGGAGCTTTTATGGCTCGAGGGAGACATGGAAGAATGGAAGGTAATTTAAAAGAAAGGAAATGGAATATGAGTGAAAGGGTGGGTGGATGAAAGAGTACACAGGTTGGTAAATGGATGGATGGGCAAAAGCATGGTTTGAAGAAAGAGTTGCTATTGAATGGATGGATAATGTCTTGGAAACCTTGGTGAAAGACTGGATGGGAGTAAGTAAACCTTAATCATGGTGGCTATGGTTGAATTAGAATGAAATAATGAATGAATATTTGGATTGTTTAGATGAATAAGCAAGGCAGCTCTTCTTTTCATGAGAAGCATGCTGCTGCTCACCTGCTCTGCTTACTGTGCTTATTTGGTTTAGGTAGGCGTATCAATATCATTCAAAAGTATGGTTCTAAGTGGGGGTTATTTATTTTTATTCTTTGTTCTACTCCCTTGGCTCACTGTATTTGTGAAGTGAGCCTGATATATGATACCTATCATTCATCATCCCCATCTCCAACCATGGCATTTTTGCCAACTATGACGAAGTGCAGTATGGGTCAATCAATTTGTGACTGCAGTGTTTGCTGTGTAATGTGTGTCTGCTTCAGTTATTGCGGCATTTCCAATGTTTTCAATGCATTGCAAACCAAATACACAAGGTGTGTTGTCCCTTTGCCCACTCAGTTACCTCTAGGTACTTCACTCCTTTATTGTTTCCTTTGTGTTTTCCTCCCAGCCTACCAAATTGGAAAATCCATTCTTAGCATATGCCACATTTAATGCGATACCCATGTGAAGTGATTTCAGAACATATTTTATGGTTTCCCATGCCAGATTTAATTAACCAATGTTCAGATGTGTCCCTTTAAATTGTACTATGATTGAATAAGCCAAAGATGATGAATCGTTCATCAATGCAGTGGCCCCTCTATAATAATAAAAACACTCTACACTACCTGTCTAATCCCTATACCCTACCCTTGCAATAGAGGACATCAATTTTCCTTTCCTTGGTTACTGCCCAGCAAATGAATTTGTTGGAAATATGCAGTGGTAGGAGAGGCCACAGAGTAAAGTAGTATTAAGTTCATGAGTTGATGTTAAGCTTGGCATATGGGATACACAGTGAAGAAAGTGGCAAATAAAATCTATATAGTCCATTCTTTTACCTTTAGTGCAGTACATTAGATTCATTTTCCTCAACGTCTACTTACGGCAGACAGGATAATATATAAAAAACCGCATTTCATACAACAGGTGTGTGACTGACATAATATCTTATTTATTATTCTCTGCATTTGGCGAAGAGCAGAACCATTGAATTAAAAATAGATAATTGTCAACTACAGACAGTAGCAAACTGGTAGAGGTGCTGGCTATTAATGATTATGGCTTCATTATTTTAGCACCACACATAACTTGTACTCCATATAGTGCATAATGCCATACTTATCAATAAGAAGTCATTTATTTTTCAACTCAAAGTGCCTGACTCTGTTTATCGTTACTTGAAATGACTTTAGAAGACAAAAAGCAATCAAGTCCTAGTTTTTTTAATCCTGTGATGTTATTCTGAGCCTGTAATTCTTTTATGCCACACAGTCAGTGCTTTTCTATATTTGGAAACATGAGTGAGTAAAGCATAAAATCGACCTCCTTATCATAATCACAGAATTAAATTTCAATGACCCTAGGGCATCATCAATGTACTGCTACTGTGCTACCCAGTAAAGCAATTGTTTTCACAGAGCAGTATTTCCAATTTGTCTTATTTGTTGTTCTCAATATAGCTGATCCCGCTGGTCCAGCCGGATCACCCAACAGGCAGGAGATAGTGGCCCATTTGCGGCGGCAGAGGCTGGAGCTTATCCAGCTGGAATACCAGAGGTTGGTGGTCCTAGAAGATGAGGAGAAGGAAATTCATGAAAAACATGCTGGCCTCAATGCAGCCAGTCGCCTCAGCCTCCTGCCCATCCCATCGCTGGCGCCACCACCAGCCCACTGCTGCCACCCCCCCCACACTGGCAACAGGCCATTGCTGTGCCAGACACCATAGAGAGCTGGCTCAGTATGCTGGAGCAGAGCCTGGACAAGCTCCGAATCAAAATCCATAATTTCCTCTTCCAGCCTTTTTTTTATTTATTTTATTTTATTTATTTATTTATTTAAACTTATAAGGCACACAGCTACCCGCAATAGGTTTCCAGGCGCCAAGGGACAGACTAAAGAAGAAAGACTGCCAAGCAAACTACTAATGAAGACTACTAAGGAAGACTGCTCTGATCACTGCTGAAAAAGCCAGGTGTTTAATCCCGTACGGAAGCGAAGAAGATCCGTCTCCAACTTCAGGGTCACGGGCAGGGCATTCCAAGACTTAGTGCCTAGATGAGAAAAAGAGCGGCCACCCATCTTCACCAACTTAAATCTAGGGATAGTGAAATCGCCTTTTCCCGAAGATCTCAAACAGCGGCTAGGTTTGTAAGCCTGAATGAGATCCTGTAAGTACCTCGAGGCTGAGCCCTGTTTTATCTTAAAAATGTGGCATAAGGCTTTGAATTTAATTCTACTCGTTATTCTCAGCCAATGCAGGTCGCGAAGGGCTTGAGAGGCAAATGTTCTCCGGGGAACATTACGTAGAAGCCGTGTGGCCGCGTTCTGGACGACCTGGAGTTTATTCACTGTTGTTGCATCAGCACCAAGATAGAGGACATTACCGTAGTCCAGGCGGGAGACTACCAATTGCTGGACCACGGTCCTCTGTGTGGAGGTGGGGAGCATCCACAGGATTTTTTGGAGCCATCTTAAAGTGGCAAAACAGATGGAGGCCACCCTAACAGCCTGTTGCCGCATCGTAAGCTTTTCATCAATGAGGAATCCGAGATTGCGAACCTGAGCAACGGGATGAGGGGTAGGACCCATACTCTCGGGCCAGTGTTGAGGCCCCATAGATCTTTACCCTTGCCCAGGATCACAACCTCGGTCTTATCCCCATTTAGCTTAAGGAAATTACTCTGCATCCATTCCGAAACTCGGGTCAAACCCTGCTTAAGAGCCGAGATGTTATTACCTTCCGTATTGGAGAGGGAGAAAATAATTTGCGTATCATCGGCGTACGAAAATAAAGTAAGACCGGCTTCCTCGACAATAGTGGCCAGGGGTCTAACATAGATGTTAAATAATAGTGGACTGAGGATAGACCCCTGGGGAACGCCGTACGCCGATGAACACATTTTAGAGGATGCTTTAGCTGAAAAAACTTGAAAAGTACGACCACTTAAAAAAGAGGCTATCCAAGCCAGAGCAGAGCTCTGGGAGTATTTGTTGTTTGTTGTGGCTGGGTGGAAAGGTAGGAAGAGAGTTGGGACTGGAAAGACTTTTTCTTGGACATTTTGAGTTTTTGGGCTTGGGTCACTTTTGTTTGGGAGAGGGGTGTGCATGTTGTTTAGGTGAAGATGGTGGGGTTCTTTGTAAATAAATAAAGAGGAAAGCTATTTTTTTAAATCTAAATTTATGCATGAAGAAGTTTCTTGTACTTTTACTTTGCACTGCTTCCTTCAAGTAGTTTTAATCAGCCTGTTCATGAGGTTGTAACTGAAGAGAGATTGGAGCACTCAGTTATAGGGTCTAGGCTTATACTTCTCAAACTATCTTGACCATTGTGGGGAATGCTGCCTTGATGACCTATTTGCGTACAACTATCTAGATAAAAAGTAGTAGCAGTTAATTGATTTCTTACTAAGTTAAAATACATCCATACTAGTTGTCTTACCTGAAGATACATGTAGCAAAACAGGGGAGGCATCACTACTTCACAAGCGAGGTCCCACTTCCATTTCCACCCAGGTGAGCTCCAACTGTATGATTGATCTGAATGATTGATTGATTATCCAACTAAATGGAAGTAGAAAGACTGAGAAAGTGGGTTATATATTTATCAAAGATTCGCAAAGAATTGACAGCACCTGAGTCTTACATTTTGGCACAATGACAATGCCTGGCAATACGAATGAAATTTGGCTAGTGTGTAGCTAGCAGTATTTGTTTGAAATCCTCAAGTTATAAAAGTCTGGAGTGAACAAGCTTATGTTAGACATTTACTGTTAGGCAACACAAGGCCCAAATGATGACTGATGTTCTTCATTCAATACCCCAAAAAAATGGATCATTTTTAATGTGTCATTTGATAATGGGCTGAAGTGGGCTACTGCTTAGAAGATTCTACAGTAAGTTGGTTGAGCTTTCACCACATCTGCCCCACCAAGTGTGTGATCCATTGATGGTGTCATTTTAAGCCACACCTCAATAAATTAAACAGCTCTGGGCAAGAGGTTTAGGGGTTTGATCAATGGATGTATAATGAGATTTGGGCAAAGACAAACACTACAGCACAAGGCCAACATTCATCTGGGCAATAAGCAGCAAAACATAATTTGCCATCAATCTATCGCTAGAAGGGATGAGTATGTCAGAGTACAGATAAATGTATAGCAAAGAATCATTCTGCCCCAAGACCTAATTTAACATATATCTCAATGTTCTGTCTTCTAGGTTGCACTTCTCTTAGTTGATATTATTTTTAAAAGAAAAATGATACTCTTTTGCTAAATTGAGTGGTGCATCAGCATTTGCCTCTGGAATGTCCAATCTTTGTGGCCTGTCTGAACTGGTCCTGTAGGTAAGCAGGCATGTAATGGATCTCAGCTAGCTTTCACCTTTCATTTGTGAAGGAGACTAAAAGAAGTCCTGCATATTGAAAAAGAGAAACTGTACTTTACAGTCAATGTGAAGGACAGAAGGAAGGTAAGCAACATGAGGAGTGCATCAAGAAGACTCAGAGGCAGAGCAAAAATAGGAAAAAGGGTACTCAGAGATTCTCTTTTGCTACAAGTCCAACAAACACATACAGTGCAGCATTTCAAAACTGCACCTCTCTCTATTCCACACAGCTGAGGACTAGGCCACAGACTCTTGGCTTACATTTGAACTGAAGTCAATACTCAATAACTTCTTGATTTTTAGTTGTTGATGAGGTAGACATGCAGCTCCCGCCCTGAGTTCTTCCATGATACTCATCCTGACTCCGAGAAACGCTGTCCCAGACAATTTGTCATCATCATGAATCATGATGACCCAAGCAAGATAGATATGGAGTGCACTGCTGCTGAAGAACAATTAGAGAACCAGAATTGTAGTTTTTTGCATAGGTTTTTATTTATTAACTAAAGAGACTGTTCTGGTCTCTGAAGAACCAGAAAAAAAAGAATACACTCTGCAATTAAATCTGGCTAAGAGTGCTAGGGCTGATCACCTACATAGGAAAAAAAGGAGCGCTCATCACTCACCCAATCAGTCACTCACTGTTGCAATATTTGATGTTACCTCATTCAATCCAAACACAGGTGGTTCAGCTGGGTATTCAACCATCTTTCATTCATGCAACACTTTGGAATTTGGTATTGGCAGGCAGTCTTGTACATAATAAATGATTTAGACAAAGAATGCTGCTGTGCAGTGCACCAATTTCAGTCATGAGGATGATGCCACATTTTAGGAAAATGGAGAAATATGTTTTAGATGATCAAAATAAAAATTCTGAATTAAAATACTTTATTATAAATTTTTGTAGAACAAAATGTAAAAAGATCAAAGATTGTTTTTTAATTACATAAAAAAATGTTTTTTTAAATCGGAGGTATTGTCACAATAAAGAAGACATGCATGTCTATGGCAGAAGCACACAGGTTGGCTACAAAAAATAGTGCAGGAGCTCGCTAGCAGTGTGAGAAGTCTCAAGTGAGCTCGCAAGCACCCCAAGAGTCTTGCCGCTCACGGTTTGAGAAACAAAAGTCCACTTCACACCCAGATGGCAGAATTTAGGAATTCCACATTCCTCCGCAGAGCGTGGCGTGTCCAAATTCCGCAAACTCAGTGAGCGGAGTGGAGTTTACTGCCCGGGCTTAATTATCAACAACTGAGACACTGTTGGGTGAACAAATTAGGTCCAGCCCCACCCTTCCTTTCTGAGTCACTCCTACACAAATACATACACTCATAACAGGCTTCTAGGGGCACAATCTCCAACTTTATCAGTTCCTCATTGATCTTCTATACAGAAACAACACTGGACACAAACTAGTACACACAGGATGGTAAGAGTGAACATGGATTATACAGATGAAGACAAGCAAACTTGCTTGACCACCAGGAGAGAACTTTAAGGGAGGTCCAGTTGAATACATTTTACTTTAAGGTGCTGCATAACTGGTATTAGACCCCATATAAACTGAGAAAGGCCTGTCTACTCTCACATGCCAACTGTTGGAGATTCGAGGAATGTGAATGTGACCTGCTATATATCCTATGCTCACGTTATGCTGGTGCCACTTAGATGCTGTATCCACGGCCAGCCAATACTCTCATTTCAGGGAGCTATCTGGACATGACCATTGTGACTGGCGTGCATTACCGCTACGGTGTGTGAGGACCATTGCTGCCTGCTACCCCATTCATTATTCAAATTAGAAGGGAATTTGCCCATACCAGACCTGAGGAATCTACACCTGTGTTCCTGGTGTGTGTATTGCGGGTGCTCACTCTGCTCAGTTCTTCCCTGCTTAATAAGAGTTCCTCTTGATCTTTGGGAGCCTGGCTCCCCTGCAGTTTGAGGTGCTCCTTCTTGTGTACTGGCCAGTCATCTGGACATGGGCCATTGTTCATGTGCCCTACATCGCCTGCTCATCTTCACCTCTTCGCCGTGAAGAAGGTATGACCCATCCCGGCTTGGTCACCAAAATGCGCATCGGCGCGGCTGTCCACTGACTTATACGTCTCCATCTCTACCACCTGATATATGCACACCCCCGTGGCTAACATGTTGCCTGTAGGGTGTTATTGACTATCCATTTTGTGACTGCAGCACATCGAGCAACTACTACAAAGCATTGCATACTGAGATGTACATTAAATACCATTCATTACCCTTCTAGGAGATTTGCTATGTAGCCAGTGGAAGGCCATTAAACACCTTGTGTAAATGGATAGCATGAATTTGTGGAATGTATAGTAGGATTTTGTGTGTTTCTGTTTAGCGCATGGGTACTGTGTTCACTTATAGCATCTCTTGATGCATAGGATGTGTTTTTTTATCGCAATATTTATTTCATGTTGTTCTAATTAAACTTTTTAAATTTTTGATATCTGAAAAGGTTGAATACATTTAATGCCATTGTCATATAATCCATGTCTTGTTCCTGTTATGTGTATTTAGATTGTTGGTCTCCACGTAGCTCCCTGGTTTGTTTGCTCTCAGGGGACTGGACTGACAGTTTCCCTTGTTTCTTTATCTCCGAAATAGAGCAGATTTACTAGATAATTCAGGCAGTGAGTTTCTATTTTTGTTTTGACCAACCCAAATTTGACTCAGTACTGGAGTGGCTGGATGGCACACACTACATAACACCAGCCTTTACTATTTTACAGAATCGCCCAAATTAGCCATTCTACATGACATTTCAGATGTAGATGACAATACCTCTCACTAGAGATGATGGATGTCAAAAGCACTAATGGTTGCAAAAATATTGAAACACTGGTAATTACTGAGTGTACCTGCACACTAATAACGGTAAATTCTTTTGATTTGTTACGTATGAGAGGAGATAAAGTTTCAGTTTGATGATCTGTGTATCCCATTTTTAAGATTGGAAGACTCCTGAAAACCTCCTAATTGGTATCACTAGACAGCTACATTATATGAAACAAGAAGAACAAATGTGGGATCACACTGCTTCACCTCCCAGAAGGATCGCCCCTAGGCATCATGGTCAATGCAGTTGGCCAAGTGTGTGTACTTGCAAAGTCTCTAGAGTGTTCCACCAGGTAGGTGCCGATTGGTGCTGGCCATCTCTAGACACGTGTTTCAGGATTTTTATCCGTCATCAGTAGAGATCAGGCAATACGAGTGTAAGGGGTTGCTGAGTATACTGCCAAAATATTCTCAGTTCTCGGTAACTCTCCAGGTGCGCAGGTGCTCTCCACGAGCTTGTCAGCTCAAATGGCTCAAGGGAGCCTTTTAAACAGGTAACAAATGTGGGATCACCCCTAGGCATCATGGTCAATGCAGTTCGCCAACAAAACAACGCTCCTATGTGTTATTGTCTTAATGTATTGCTTTTTTCTTTAACACTGAAAAAAGACATGCTTTATACTCTTGAACAAGCCTAATGTACACCTGGACTTATCAGACTGGACTGTTGAGTCTGTCCTTACTGAACAACTATGTAGAAAGATAAAAGAAGAAAAGAGATGGCCCCCAGTTTTGGCTGGCAAAAATAAGTGTTACAAGAATAGGAATCTAGCTCTACCTCACTCTAGACAAAAGTCAGGCCAACAATTAGAATGGTAAAGTCAAAGCAAACTTACCTCATACTTCTAGTAGCCACAGATTTCGGAGTGTGAATCAGAGATAGGACTTATTTTTTCAAGTACACTGAAAGCAATGAAGGACTTCAGGCTCTTCATCATGAAGGTACCTATTACCGATCCTTTTGGAGCAAACATACTTCAATGATATGGGCAATCTCCACATACTAATTATGAATATTCTTTCTGAATTGCTTGCTTCATTACTCTTTCCAATAGTTTTCTGATACTCATAGTTGGCGCAGTTTCATTGCATTGTCCACGCCTTTGTTGGTACTTGCCCCCTGTTTGCACCTTCTGGTCACACCTAAGGTCTCCTTCTGCTTCCTCTGACTGCCTAACTCCTTTTCTCAAAATAAGTTCTGTACCACATTGAAGGGTATATATTTTTATTTTGGACTGCATTCAAGAAAATCTTTCCAGTCATTTTGGATAAATATCTGGCTAATGTAATTTCCCTTTATGTTGCACTGTCATGGAAATGTATAGTAGAGGCAGCCGTTTCTAATGTCACTCACGATCTTGCTCGAACTAAGTGTTTCTCCCATGGCTAATCTTGTGCCCACATCTGTTGTTGAATTCATAATTCAAGCTCCATGATAAGATGTGAATATTCTATGAGCACTAGACTCTTGCTCTTATCCTGTCGCACTTCTCTATAGTTTATCTTCAGCCCTTCACTGATGTACCTGTCGCCACAATGGAGTTAAACATCTAAAGTCCTAGCTACAGCCTAATATCACATGAAGGATACAATGTTCTAAAGATTATATAACCCCATAACCTTTTAAAAACACAGCCAAATACTTCACACATAAAATACTTAAAAGAATCCCTTAAATGCTCATCTCTGATGTCTACTTTTGCTCTAATAAAAAGTCTGTGATTACGATGTAATTTTCTTCACCAGCGAAAGAGTGCAACGGAGCAGAGCATTTGCCTCAATGGGTGTCACAGTTCTTCATCGCCAAAGACACCATCTTTCTTTACAACAGTGAAAACATTCTCTTTCACTCATCAGAAGTGCCATAGCTAGCCCTTTTGCCGCTCATGGCAGTCACTGCATTTGCAGCCCATGGGCAGCCTCATCGAAGAGCGGGAGGTGCTGGCAAGATTCATCCAATTGCCGCCCCACAGGGAGTAGGGGAGGCCGCAGCCCCAACCCTCCTTTCCATGCCACTGTTCATCGGACTGTAATCTAGAGAGTTTTGATGAAAAAGTCATGAAGAGCAAAAAAAATGTTTTTTGGCGTGATCTCTCCATCTTATCCAAAAGTGTACATCTCCCCTCCTGTTCCTGAATGGATACACATATCACCTACATCTCCTCTGGATCATTCTCTCTATTCCGTCATTGAAACCAGCACCGTTGGCCCAGATCACCTATTTCAATGGACAACATCCATAGCATAGATGATCACACATACCCTTGTTCAATTGTACACCCTCTCCTTCCTCTACTGCTTCACAAGCGGCCACCCGTTCATTCTTACTGGTCTCCAACTTGGCTCTAGTTACCCCCCCGACACAATGTACTCCACGGTGATGGTGCTCTTTCAACTGCTCCTTCCATCACCACGCCGATTAACCCCCTCTTATCATTTATCCTCCAATAATTTACTCTATCACCCTCCTCACCTATGCCCCTGAGGGGATCACTCATCCTCTATACCCAGGCCACATGTCACTCCCATAGGCACTGACCACCCACTTCACTGGGGAACAAACTAACTGATATTAGCCAATACCTTCAGCTAATTAAAATCAATCTTCAGAATCTTATTCAATCCACGTCAAATCTTGTGAAGTTAATGACACTCAACTTGACCACTTGGGCTAACGGAACCCCACACACCAAAAATCTTAACTCTCCCCAACTCGGATGCTTGAACTTCTGTAAGCAAGGGAAAACATACTCTGGAAACTCTATGAACTTGAACTTGAGCACTCAACCCCATCTCAATTCCATCTCCACACCTCAGAGAGTACCTGAACACCTATCAGATGATGACATTATCTCTCTTTTGCTATCCTATACCTCCACTAAACTGTTATCTGGGCCAATCACTATCCAACCTATTACCCCCAACCCTCTTAGAGAACATAGGTGCAATTTCGGAACTTTGAACAAACACAACGTATTACTAGCCCCCATAACACATCTTGAAGTTTCAGAAACCAAACTCACATCAGATCCATGCTTCTCATTTGCAGATCGGCCTTAAAACATGCTAAAGATATTGCGGATCTCATGCTCACGCTCGACCTTGACCTCCAACCGTATCTTCCTCGGGGAATTTAACATACACTGGAATGATTCTAATGACCATTTAATGAACTCCTTCAAGGCCTTCTTCACAGACCTCACCCATACCCATTCTTAAAATGTCCTAACTCATGATAAAGGCTCCACCTTTGTCCTAATAATCTCGAAAGCCGATACCAAGAAACTTGAAACCATAACCCCATTTAACTGCTCAGATCACTACCTAATCTTGCTTATCCCTTATCCTCAACAACATCCTACAAGCTCCCACAAACATGACGAATGTGAACGATCTCACTGTTTATTGCACACAAGCCATGTCAAACATACTTGATACTTTTTCTCTGAAGCAGCTAAAAAGAACTCAGACCCTAGACTCCAAACCATGTTTCAAAGGTAGCCTCATTGAGGAAAGACGCAAATTAAGGCTTGCAGACAGATCTTGGAGAAGCTCTTACAACAAACTCATCCATAATTCCAAAGCAGAATATTTCAAGGAGCAATTAGATAATGCCAAAAATGTACCTAAAAAATTAATTAAAATCATCAAACTAAAAGTATCAAGTAACTCTTAACCAACACTCGGTGGACACCAGTCCCATGGGGCAAAGAGTTCTCCACCTATTTCAATGAAAAGGCAAAGTGGATTTAATCTGATTTGCACATCACAACATCTGTCTACTCAGGCCCAGCACAGCCTCCTACCTGTACAGCACCAGGCTAGAACCCCTCCTTCAGGTTATACAACTAAAAATTGTGCTATTTGGAGTGCCTTCAAAATCTCTGATAATGAAGCCGCTATATTAACTTTGTTAATAACAATTAAACCCTCCAAGCATTTTAAGGATCCCCTGCCTGCCAAGCTTACCAAACAGCTTAGCCCCGTCGAGCTCCCTCTTGGGTCCAAGATTTCTCTCAGGGCATGTTTCAGGTGACCCCTGAATATGGTTCAAGTCACTCCTATTCAAAAGATTTCAAATGTGGACTTGTTTGACCTTAACCACTACTGTCCTATAACCAGCGGCTTGACTCTCGCAAAGCTTTTAGAGAAATACGTACACCTGCAACTTTGCAACCACATTGATCAAATCTAACTCCATGATCGTCATCAATCAGGTTTAGAACAGGGCATAGCACTGAACCGGCCCCTACACACATTGTTGATGACGCACTGAGAATGCTAGATGAGAACACACACTGCCTGTTTGTACTTGATTTCTCCTCTGCTTTTTATATGGTCAAACATGATCATATGATTGAACTTCTCAAGAAGAGGATGGGGCTATCGGTTCCCACCTTAAAATGGTTTTCCCTCAGAATAGAACACAAAGAATTAAGGTCAATCAAACCCTATCTGACAGCACACCTGTCACGATCAGAGTTCCCGAAATAACTACGCTCTCTCTGAGTTTATTCAACTTGTTCATGGAATCTCTTACCGATCTTCTGAATCTCCTTAACATTTACTATCACTTGTACTCTGATGACACACAATTGTATTTGAAAATTTCCTCCCTCGACGATATCAAGCTGCTCAACTGCACTCTGCAGAAAACCCAACAATGGCTGACCTTCAATCACCTCATGCTTAACACCCTCAAAACTTAATTACTCCTAATCACTTATCACTAACACTCTGCCCCTATTGAAGAATGGCTCAAGCAACCCACTGCACTTAACTTCATTCCACACTTGATAGATTCCGATCGATCACTCTGTATAACATTGGACAAACACCTAATATGCAAGACCATATCCGTGCCATCACAAGGTGAACCAACTACCATCTAATCATAGTAAGGGAAATCAAACCTTTTTTCCGACACATACCTTTCTGTTAGCAGTCCATTCTTTGCTTATCTCTCATTTGGAGCACTCCCCTCGCAAGTTTACCCAAAGCAAAGCTAGCTCCTCTAAGAGCCACTCAGAACTCTTCTGCTAGACTCATCATAGGTTCCAGAGGTTTCAACCGTTTTGCACCCAACTTCATCCATCGAAAATGGCTGCTGTTTGAAGCCAGAATCCAGTTGAAGATAGATTGCATGACACACAAGGCCCTTCACCATAACACACCTGTGTACCTGGGATGTATGACGTTACAACGCACACTTTTACAACGCATACCTTTACAACGCATTTTTTACACCGCAACATCCATTACAATGCACACCATTACAACGAATTCTTTAAAAATACCTTTACAACGCATTCCATTACAACGCATACTACATTTACAACGCATACCATTACAACGCATTACATTACATTACATATAAGGTAAGTGTTGGATAGTGTAGGGGTTAAAATTACTATTCTAACTCCAGGGGGTGCAACAGTAGGGAAAGTTTTGGATAGTGTAGGTGTTAAAATTACTATTCTAACTCCAGGGGGTGCAACAGTAGGGTAAGTGTTGGATGGTAAGTTATGCGTTGTAATAGTATGCGTTGTAATGACTGCGTTGTAATGGTATGCGTTGTAGAGGTATGCGTTGTAGTGTCATGCGTTGTAATGACTGCGTTGTAAATGTATTCATTGTAATGGATGTTGCGTTGTAAAAGTTTCGTTGTAATGGTAGTGCGTTGTAAAAATTGTGTTGTAAACGTTGTATACCATGTACCTGGCCAACAAACTCAAACTATCTACTGGCTGCCACTCCTCAAGAAGCTCTAACTCCCTATTGCTTAAGTCACAGAACTTTAAACAAAAAAAAGACTTACAACCACTTCTTCTTGGGCTTAACCCTAGAATATGGGAAACATTTCTGGCAGAAACTAGGACAAACCCTTTCTCTACCTTCTTTAAAAAAGAAGTTAAAAAAAAATTCACTTGTTATCTTAGTCATTCGACCTGATCTTTGTATCAGTATTTTTGTCAGAATGTATATATAGTTTTGTCCTATGCAATGACATGACTGCAATTTGTATAGCACCCTGACACCCTGTAGGGTCATGTTCGTGCTATATAAAACTCTGCAAATAAATAAATAAAAATACATAAATAATTAAAATACGAAATTAAATTAAGTTAAAATGTGAGCCTGGCACCCTTCTGTTTTTATAAAAGGATGGAAAATTTGATTTGTAGATAAAAAAGCTATCATAATAAAGGGATCAAATGAGGTGCAGAACCCGTCAGGTCAGATGGCTATACAAAGAACAGAAAAGCTGCTCAGCAAGTCGACATAAGGACAGAGACTGGACAACAAAGTTAAATACTATAATAGCATATCACCCTGATTCCTGGTCCAGAGAGAAGCAGGATTATGTTGGGACACTATCACCCAGATTCCAGGTCCAGAGAGAAGCAGGATTACCTTGGGACAATTGAAAGGTAAGAACACATCAAGTTACTTCATTGTTACATGAAGCTGCATCAATTATTCAGGCACTCATGGTTTCTGATGTCATTTGTTAATTTTATTTACTTATTTCATATTTTATATTGTGCAGACTTAGCCAAAGGAGCACTTTACAGGTGACAAGCGACAGTCAGTAGTTACAGACAACAACAACGTATGGACAGATTCAAATTAATCAGAAGGAATTAAAAAGATGTGTTTTTAGGTTTTTCTTTAAAATAAGAAGGTTTGAATTCAGTCTTATATCGCCCAGGACAGAGTTCTGCTATCTGGGGCTAGGCATTAAATTGCTTCTTGAAGTTTTGCTTTTCCTAGTGGTAGGGATTTGTAAAACGGGATGATCTCTGTCCCTTTCTGCACATAAACAATCTATGTGTGCTGTATTGAGCAGTACACATAGAAGGGGCACCTTCCTGTACATAAACAATCTCCCCTGCACTATGGTGCAAGGGTGCCTGCGTTGGTGCTAGGCAGCTAAATTTAGCACCATCGCTGGGGAAACGCAGGGCTGCACCATATTTTTGTAAATATGGTGCACCCCTATGCTTCTAAAGTGATGGACGTTGGCATAGCGACAAAATCATTAAAAACAAAAGCATGAAATGTGCTTCTTTTTACAAACTCCTTAAAGTATTTCAGGAGTACTGAGAGTAAACTATGACCATTGTTCCTTTTCGAGAGTGGCTTCCATGAATACAAATTAGATGAGTGGAATTGATAACATGTAGAAAATTCCATGCAAGAAATGTGATGTAAATCTACATTAGCAAATGCATTTTCCCTGTCTTGTATTATTATTTTTTCCTACTCCTGTGAGGCCCAAAAGGTTTTGTGGGTGGTCTGATGGCATTATTTTGATACCACGTCATACTCCTGTTGAGGTTCAAAACTACTGTTATTTGCAATGCATCCATTGGCGTCAATTGGAATGCAAGGTTCACATGGTATCATGGTTTGGCATGCAGGTGACATTTTTGCATAGGGTTGTGAGCTTGACGACATGGTGGAAACACGGCATGTCAAATGAAGCAGCACATAAGAAGGGCATGTATAAGTGTGTGTGAAACTAGACACAGTGGAACGTGTTTTGTCATCCCTTCCTCAAAACCCTAACTACATACATGTTTCTTCCTTTCCCATTCCTAGCACGTGAATACACTTAACCTTGCTCTTGACAAGAGTAAACGCTTTTGTGTTGTTTATTCAGTGCTTAATTTGACCTGGTAGTCAGAGTCAGACCCATCCGCAGTCATCTTTGGGGGCCTACAGTAATTTGACTTTCACCCAGTGCAAGAGAATATTAAGAATTCAGGGAAAAGAAAGGCAAAACAAATGTGACAAAGATAGGAAACAGGAACTTGAAACAGAGATAGATAAAGGGGATGGAGTACCTAGTGGTGAATTAAAGAGGCTTGATGAGAATCAAGATTATAAAGCATAGGTATTTGGTATACTAACATTCAATAGCTCGGCCAAGGGCATCGGAACAAAACTTTGGGACTGGTCACTTAAGGGGCATATTTGTGAGAGGTTTGCATCATGCTTGCACCATGCAATGTGGTGCATACGTGACACAAACCTCCAAGTGAGATTTATGAAGCCACAAAAATGCAACATAGAACAAATTGCAGCGTTGCATTACTCTGCGTAAGGGAGGCGTTCCATGAGCATTGCGTGAGTGTTCCCACAACCCTGCATGTAGTGCAGGCACCTTTGTACCATGGTGCAAGGATGACTGCATTGTTACGAGGCTGCAAAAAGGGTGCCAGCGCTGGGGAAAGGACAGGAATGTGCCATATGGCCTTAATACGGCACATTCCTGCCCTTTCCCTGTGACTCAGGACAAAGCAGCAAGGTGTTGTGCTGTGCTGCCTTGCGCCACAATCTTCATAAATATTCCACTGTGTGTATTTGTGTATTCTCAATATGAAAAGATACATTCTTGTGGATGCTGGAATACCCCAAAATTTAAAAATGTGTGGGAGATTATCTAGTTTTGGAGGATCTCTCTATGGAATGTGCACACACCCACCGCTAAATTAGCGAACGTGGAACTTTCTCCATAATTACAGATTTTCCACACATGACAATGTGAGGTACACGGATGGCTTCCACCAAGTGTTGTTGGTGATTGTCTCAGCATATTTTTAGGATATTATGACAATTTATTGAGTTTTATATTCATCAAGAAAACTTCACTGAGATCGCAGGTTGTGTGAACTTGAGGAAGGTGTGAGGCAGAGGACATCTGAAATACAAGCTTCTAAAATCTAGGCAGATATAAAAATGCAATCTTTGCGCCTTCCGAATATCACTTTTCAATTCCGCATTTACTTCGATTGCATTCTAAGAATAAATTACTATAATTTTAAATCCTTTTCAGGATTACTCGAACTCCACAACAAAGAAATTGTGTGACTATAAATACTGGATTACTGTGCATAAGAGCATTAGAAAGGTCCCGGCCTGTGCCAAGCTGAGGAGGAGATTGAGCAAGTTCGTTTTGACACCTGATATGAGCCTAAGGCAAAGATTATCCACTGTGTGTTAAATGAAATGAAGACAAGTATAACTGCACAATTGTCGGACGTCTCTTTGTTTAGTTACACGCTAATGTTCAAGAAGGAACTACTCCGCCACTAAGGCACTAAGCACTTATGGGTTTGGCAATATGTCAAATGCTAATTTTCAATTAGTCAGCATACTAACAGAAATCTAATGGGCAGTCAGACCCTTGAACTGTTCATTTCCTTTAATTGCACCAATCAGCACACTGGAAGTCAGTTACAGATACATGCAATTAATGACAAGTATCTGGTCTGTGTGTTAAAATACCCTCCAACTCATGCTAAAATTCACACACTGAATGCTTCTCAATTGTATCATATATGCAGTGCACAAGGAAAGCATTCGGATTGCTTTATACGAATTTTCATTAGACAGTGAACTATTCCATTTGAACCAGTTCCGTTCTCGTATTTGACGTGGGGGTTAATCAAACGTTTTCTCCCAAAAATGGTGAATAAAAGCAGGGACCCAGAATTTCCAGGTCATTTTATGGACTTTTGTTCCCTCTCCAGGAAGAAACCTGCTAATATTTTCCACCTGTTCAGAGCAGGTCGAGAGTGTCAGCAGAGCAGCTGGTGGGTTGCGGGTGTGGGTAGCTTCAACCCTTCTGAGGGGAGCATTTGTCTGACCTCCTTAGCCCTGCAGCAGTCAGGCACAGCAAGGCCAGGCTGCTCGGCTGCCTCCAGACCCTGCAGCAGCGAAGTTCCTTCAGTTTTCTGGACCCGATAACTCAGGGCCCTTAGACACCTGCAATTGTGAGGTACTGTTCGTGGTGTAATTACACTACTGGTGATGAGAGCTTAAGCATGTAATAGACAAGAACAAACATAGTGTGAACAATTGAACCAAACATTGATCAACCAATGAGACCTTAACACTTTTTAGTACAAAGGCCAGGTTTAAGTTGTTGGGGCAGCGTTAGAGAAAGTGCCCCAGGGGTGCAAAGAGCATGTGCACCTGCTTTATGCGCCCCTGGTGCACTTTGGTATTACAGAAGAGGCCGTAGATCCTTGTGCGACCCCCTCTATAATACTGATAGCGTTGGTGCACATGTAGCACCGGCACTATCTCAAGAGGTCATTCCCTCATGTGCATGGGGGTGCCACCCCATGAAAATGAGAGAGCCAAAGAAGCTGTCAGGAGGCGCTCTGAATTTACGCCATAATAATAAGGCACACTGTCAGTGTGCCCCCTGATAGCAGTCCGCTGGATGGGAGAAAGTGGGTCCCATGGACCCTCGACATCCCCTTGCAGGCGGGTGCAGTCACTCACTATATCCGCCTGCAAAGGAATCTCGATTCGAACCTCAAAGTGCACCTGCCTGCACAGTGAAACACGGAGAGGCTGTGAAGCAGCTGCTCCATATGTCACTTGAATGAGCTTCCCTCAGGGCAGCACGAGTTTGCGACTTCCCTGAGGGCAGAGTATTATCTGTAACCGGGCCCACTTTGCCTGTTGCACATACTTCACCTATTTAAAGATGCAATTACGCAAACAGGAAAAGAGCACCCCATGTGTAATAAGGGCCCAGATCTTGGAGCCAATCCTTCAATCTGATTGTGCTTTCTGCAACAGTTATAGAGCATCCCGCATATCTCTACGTAGTAAAAACATATACATTGCCTACCTACTCCAAATAACTCGTCTTGATATAAAATAATGAAAAATAATATGTCATGTAAAAATATAAAAAAGCAATTTGTGTATTCTTCGAACCTCCCGTAAATCCCACGAGATTTATCGCAATTCAAATATTCATTTAATTACAGTGCAATGCTTGCAAATTCCATGATAAATACCTTTAATATACTGTACGAAATGCATTCCGCATTTCCCATAGCCATGTTAACACCTTGTAATATTTTGCGAAGCGAGAGGAACAAAGTCCAGTTTCACAATGATTTCGTTTTACTGTTACATCCCAAAAGTGGTTTGCCTTGAGGAGCTCCCATTCTCTTCTTATGTCCAGAGATTTTATTTTGTATTAATACGTTTATAAATGCTTACAGGTACGTTAATTATAACTATGTTGTTATTTGATAACGAGAAAAGTGATTAAGTAGTTCAAATAACTTACCACTTGCCAAATATTTAAGAAAAGAAAACAGACACTGTACACACTGAAGGCAATTGGACAGCAAAAGCGAAGATTAGGCCAAATGTATGCCTCGTTTATGTGAAGGAGCATTGACAAAGTAACTGGGTATACAAAGTTTATGCGCTTTTTTAGCATGATGAAAATGCCCTCTATTGGACCGATAGCCATGTATGAATAGGCACACAAGTAACCTATGTGCTCTTGCATATCTGGGAGTTGTTCCGTGTTATGTGTGAAGCCTTGAGTCAGTTCTATATAAACAGGAAACATGGGCAACTCATTAATCCAACAGGAGAATTAGAGCAGTATATCAGTATAATGGAGTAATGGTTAATTGTAAAAATAGTTACTATATTTTAAAACCATTCGTGCAATAATATGGAAGGGTACTTAATACTCAGAACAAGCTACCTGTGTGCAGTGGAACAAAAATAAATCCTAAAACTTTGATTCACCTAAAATATTGGTCAGTCAGTCTGTCAGTCAGTCAGGATTCTTTATTCGGTGATTAAAAATCACCATAAAAGTACAGACATACAATATACACTCATTTCATTAAAAAAAACAATTAAATTAACATGAATCCCGATATAGATACAGCTAAATCACAGTGTGTTAGGAAAAACATTATAAACCTTTAAAACCAGTCTCAGAAATCTCACAGTTCCCCCCCTCTAGTTGCCCTCAATCGAACAGCCACTTTAATAATAATACAGCACAGTGTAAGGGGAGCAGTCGCCTGTTGTAGGAAAATCAAAGCCTCTTGAGCACATTTTATGTTAGATTTTTTTAAGATGTCTACCAAAAATCTACGCCTAGGTTCAGAATAAAATGAACATAACAATACAAAATGAAGGGAATCCTGCGGAGACCTATTGTCGCAGCTGCAGGTTCCCTTCTGCTCAATTATGGGGGAATACCCTAATGGTGATCCCAATAAATGTGGTAAAAAATTGAGCCTAAAACGATTCATTAAAAAGCTATCCTGTGCATTGTGTATCAAATATAAATAAGGTTCCATTCCTTCTGTGGTCTTTACAAGGTTGTAGGCACACACCGTGTTTTTAGCCCTATCTAGCTCTATTCTTTGTGTGGCTGTGTGTGCCAAGAACGCTTTTTTAACAGTCATCTTATGGTGAGGGATAATTGCTGCCGGATCGGCAAAGAGATTCCCGAGACCCAGAGTGTCCAAAACGGACTTAACATAACTGAGCCACGGGATTCGCAACCATTTTTCTCTGCCCAAGCAGTCCTTCATTATTTTCCTACTTAAGGTCGCCTCGGGGTATATCCAGATTTTTAGCCACGCTAAGATTAGCCTAACTTTCACCAAGTCCTCGAGGTAGGGTATCCCTAACTCCCTGTGTGCAATGGCTGCAGCTAGACTGTGTGGGGCTTTCAGGATGGAGCGTAGGTATTTGTTCTCCTCCCGCTGAAGTTGTCAAGTATTCACAAAGCCCCACACCTCTGCCCCATAGGTGACTTTGGAGCAACACATGGAGTTATACAAATTCAACACCTGTTCAGGGCAACACCTCCCCAACCTCTGACCATAACCTGCAATAGCTCCATTGGTGACATTCATCTTGCGGCAACGTTCCTCCACCAGATAGTTAAATTTTAAAGACCCATCAAATAGTAAGCCCAGATTCGAGAATGATTTGACCTTCTCTATCTTATGGCTCCCCATCGTAAATGTGCATTTGTTGGATGGTTTATTACCAACAGATAAAACATACGATTTACCAAGATTAACAGAAAGATCTAAAGAACCCATAAAAGATACAAAACCATCAATTAAAATCTGTAGGCTCTTTGGTGTTCGTCCGAGGAGGACCGCGTCATCTGCGTAAAGTATCACAGGAACATGACGCGTCCCTACTCGTGGGCAATCGGATCTCAGCTGTAGGAGATACTGCTCTAAATTGTTAATATAGAGGGAAAATAAAAAAGGTGCCAAGATACAGCCTTGGCGTACCCCACTTCCACAATAAAAGGAGTCAGTACATTCACCCTCCATATTATACCTGACTTGCGCTTAGGTGTTACTGTGCAATTCTCTTAAGATGTTAATAAGGCCAACCTCTATCCCCATACTGGTCATCATATCCCAGAGCTTGTCCCTATTTACATGGTCGAAAGCAGCTGCCAGATCCATGAACCCCATGTAAATGGATTCCGTACTGGCCTTAGTGTATTTTGCTGCTAACATATAAAGGTTCAAGCACTGGTCGCTCGTGGACCGACCCATCCTGAAACCGTACTGTGTATCTGAGATGATATTATTTGCCTCAGTCCACTCCGACAGCCGGTTTAGTATCCTCCTTCCCAGGATTTTAGCGGATACATCGATCAGGGAAATGGGGCGATAACATTGGGGTTCATCCCTGTTACCCTTTTTAAAAGTAGGGACAATGATGGCCATTGACCAGGAGGGCGGTAAGCCATGTCGGATTGCAGTATTAATGACTCTTGTCATTATAGGGGCCCATAATTCCACGGAGCTTAGGAACAAATCAGGCGGGATTCCATCTGGGCCTGGAGCCTTGTTTTTAGACAACCCCTCAATCCCGACCTTGATTTCCTTTAGTGAGAAAACTACGGGCTGGCCTTGGTCAGCATTCCCTTGTTCATACGGTATGCACGTTTCGTGGTTATATAGAGCCCTATAATGAGTAATCCACGCGGTGGGTGTTATATTTGTTCCTAATTTGGGACCGTATCATCCTGGAAGGTGGGTCTATTAATAATTCTCCAGAATTCGGTCATGTCCCTCTTTCCCCCCGCCTCCCTTAGATCCGCCCAACCTTCTGCTTGTAATGCCTTTTTCCTCCTACTCAGCTCACTCTTATATTTTTTCCTACAGGAGGCAACTCGTGCGGCATCCCTTGGCCTTATTTTAATACTGTCTTTGAGTTCCCTCAGGGCTTTAGAGCAGTCTCGGTCAAACCACCGTGGTTGACTACCAGACACTTTTATAGGGGCGCTAGTCTTTAACAGACCATCTACTAAATCAGCAATATATTTAAATGCTGTAAGTAGCTGCTGTCCTTTTATTGCCACGTCTAGACATGCCTCAAAAGCTAATTTACCCTTCTCCATCAGTGATTTATAGAACCTTTCTCCACCAATCTTGGACCACCTGAGGCGTCTACCCTGGTCAGTGACCCTCTCATTTATCGCAACGTGCTTGCTCCCGCTGGGACAAGCACGATAGGGGACGTCTAACACCAAGGGATTGTGGTCGCTGAACGGGTTCCAGTCAATACCAGCCCTAGAAATCCTATTTATAAAGACCCTTGAAGCAAGAATGTAATCAATATATGACGAGCATCCTCTACCCTTAAAAGTGGGTGGCAAGATCTCATCTTGCGGTAAGTGCACCATATCCATAGTGAGAACCAGGTCGTGGTTATGCAAACATTTTGTTAGAGCATGACCTTCTGGTGAATGCTCAAAATGGGCTCCATTCTCCTCTGGGCATTGTGACCATATTTCATCTATTGGGAAAAGGGCTGGGCAGAGATGACAGTTGAAATCCCCCATGACTAGGATATTTTGGGCATGGACCCTGGCTTCACAGGTGGAATCCTGGCACAATCTATACTCCAGTTTTCTTATCAGTACATCACATCCTCCACCCGCCACCTTGTTATAAACATTGAACATTGTCAATTTGAGTCCTTTACCATTAAACCGCACCTCTTGGATATCATGTGAGTTACAGTTTAAGGTTGACCATGTGCCATGGAGGTTCAGGTCTGCATATACAGATAACCCACCCACAGTCCTACCTGGTCTGGATTTCCTTGCCGGAACAAATAAACATTTGTATCCTTGTATATGTAGGGAGCTATTATCAACTGCCCAAGTTTCTTGTAAGCAGATTATGGTGAATTTACTTATATACTGGCGCCATTCTTTATTATTAAATTTAGCAGCCAAGCCAGCTATATTCCACGACACTATTCTAATTGCCTCATCAACTGCTTCCCCCCTTTTACCTTCCCAACCTGGGGCTTGTGGAGGGATTAGTTGCCCGTCTTCTCAACCACTGTCTCCGTCAATATATTTTGAGACCAAGTATACTTTAAGGGAGGGACATGTGCATTACTATTTTTGGGTGACTCTGCAAGTGCAGAGGGAACCTTTTGTAGACCAGCAGTGTCATTATCTGCTACACAAAGTCAATCGACTCCCTCCATGCCCGCTAATGCTGAAAAACGATTAAAGGTGGGCAAGGAATAATCAGCCTGATGTTGAAAGAATGGTCTGGAACTGCCTTCCTGCATTTGGAATGGGGGCCCAAAACCGAAATTCTGATAACAAGATGAGGGGTCAATGTAATTGCTTTGTTGGTGAACTGTGGGCCTAGAGTTAAAAACTGGAGAAAATAATCCTCTGGGATAAAAGTATTTCAGATCTCGTACGGCGATTGAACTACCAGCATTTTGGGAAAACCCATTTACAATATATCTGACGACTTTATCATCCCGAAAGTTTATTATAACAATGTCGCCCGCTAGGACCTTAGTTCTTTGGCCCAGCCAGGGAAGACGCCTAACATTGAGAATTAACCCATTTAAGTGTGGGGGAAGTGGGCAATTCTGTCTCAGCCAAAATATGGCCTTATTTTTCAGCCCGCGCTGATCTTCTCCACAACCGTCCTCTAAGACTGACACTCCGGTAAGAACAGCTACATACGGAGCCGCTTCCGGGGGCAGTTCTTCTCTGTGCCTCTTGGCTGGAAGTGTCCTGGCAGGTTTATCTTGGCTAATGGATTTAGGGGCATTTCCAAGAGGGTTCAGTTTTGGGGCATTTCCAAGTGATTTTGCTATTACTCCTTCCTTTGTCGTCTTAGCGTTATTTTTACTGTTTAACCCAGCTGCATTGAGGGGCAGTATATTACGAGGTTTTGGTATGGGCAATTTGGTGGTTTTTGTTGAGTTTTGGGCTTTGGCATTGGTGGTTGAAGGCAAAACAGAAATTTGGGGCTCTAGAGCTGGTTTTAATCAGTAAGTAAGTAAATATTTATTGCATATGGTTAGTTAAAACCTTTACAAAATTGTGTACAAAACAGTATACGAACAAGCCTTGGTTAAAATGCATTTACACTCTTTAAAAAACAAGTTCTTTTTTTAAAAACAGTATTACATCATCTGCGGCCTGAGCCTCATCTAACATATCAGTCCTTCTGACAGGGTCCGCATCATTTTTTCAGTTTTCTGGATTAGGAGGCTCGCCTTCTGTAAGAATTTGGAGGCCCTACAGGCTGTTTGCAACTGGAAACTGTTCAGTGCTAGCATAACCGCAGGCCTGCATGTTCTGATTTGATAAAAACGAAATATTTGTAATAGGTAGTAACGTCTCAAACTAGCCAATGATGGACAGATGCACAGAATGTGAGTCAGTGTTTCTTCCGAACGGCCACACAGTCTGCATAGCGATGTTTGCCATGTTTGCTTCCATGCTGGGGTCTGATCCTTTGTAGTGTAGGTGCCCAGACGTATGCGTAGGAGCATTTGTTGTGTGGATGGTGTTATGTAGTTGACTAGGTATGGTTGTGGGGCTCTTCTCTCATACGTGGCTAGCACCGTCCAACCATGTTTTTTCTTTGCAAGTGCGGCTTTATCGACAATCATGGATTTTTGTTTTGCTGTACTATTGGCTATTTTTTTGAAGGCCATAAAGGGGTGGTTTGTATTCCATGCCTCTCGCATATTAAGTTGTGTCAGTGCGTCTTCCAAAGATGTTTTCCATACATTTTTAGCATTTGTTCGGTTGTTGATTTCGCACCAACAATGGCCCATCAGCGTGTCCTCGCTTGCTGCCCTTAATTTCCAGCACATTTTTAGTATCCCGGCTTGCCTGACTTGATGCTGATTTGAAAGCCCGAATTCCAGACGTACTTGCGCTTGTGATGTAAACCTTGGTATGTGAAAGATGTATTTGAACAGATTTAACTGTTGTAAGTTCAAGAAGTTTGCGTCTTTGCCTCTGAATAGCTCCGAACCGTACGTGAGGGCGGGTAAAAACTTTGCCTCAATCACTTTCAAGAGGTAAAGGTTGGAGGGGCATTTCAATTTTGTTTTCAGTAACATTAGAGCAAACCGTAGTTTATTGGACTGCGCTTTTCTATGCAGTTGGTGAGTTTTTAATGACCAGCTTGAGTCGACCACTACCCCCAGGTACTTCTAGGAGTTACTTGACTCTATAGTGTTACCCGCGATGTGCCATTCGAAGGGTTGTCGCCCTTGCCGGGATGAGAAGCAGACGATCTTTGTTTTATTATAGTTAATTTGCAAGCCATTCGCAGAGATGTATTCATGCAATTTTGTGATAGAGCGTTGTAGACCCAAGGGGGTCTGACTGCAGAGGACTATGTCGTCGGCGTACTGTAGGCTCCTTATTTTGTATTGAGCTAGCTTTGGCGGGTCAGTTTGTGTCTCCGCGATGAGCTTGTCAAGGTCGGCGGTGAAGATGTTGAAAAGGGTTGGGGCTAATACGCATCCCTGCTTCAGGCCGATTAGGGTGGGGATTTTTTTTGTTGTTCTATCTCCAGTGCCTAATTTGATCTTGACCCAGGTGGATGTGTATAATTCTATTATTGCTTGTAACAAGTTCGGCGGAGTGCCCCAATTGGCCATCTTTTTCCATAGGATCTCCCTTGGGACAGTGTCGAACGCCGCCTTTAGGTCTACGAAACAGGTGTACAATTTTGTTGACCTTTCCTTTGCTCTTTCGACGAGGAGATTTAATGCTAGAAGATTACATGTGGTGTTGGTTCCGGGCCTAAACCCCGTCTGGGTGATTGGAAGGATATGTTTAGAACTAACCCAGTCTTCCAGATCTCTCAGGAGATTAGATGCGTACATTTTTGCCTCCACGTCGATTAGAGCGATCAGCCTATAATTGGCTGGGTCTGCTCTTACACCTGCTTTAAATATTGGGTGTAAAATGTTCCCTCTCCATGATGTAGGAATGTTTCCTGTTTGATAGGCATTGTTGAACAAGGGAGTAAGGTGTTCCGCCCAAAAGGATTGGTCAAATTTGAAGAGGCCGTTTGGCAAACCGTTTGGGCCTGGCGCACCTTTTGACCTTAGTTTTTTGATGACCATATGAACTTGGGATGGCGTGAACCGATGTTCTTCGCAGTTTTGGGCCGCTTCTTGATTTTCGTACTGTTGATGCGAGGAACGATTTGAGTCCCATGATTGAAGTTTGGTCTGTTGTGTTCGCTCCAAATGCTGGATCCAGTCTTCCTGTAGAATGTTTGAATTAATGGTCTGTGCGGCTCCGTTTGCTATTTTGTTGATGTCTGCCCAAAATTTCATGTTGTTTTAATTTCTCTTGCCAAACGTCTTTTTTATATTTTTGCCGTAGGTTGTAGATTTGACGCTTGGTGTCGTCAGCCTTTGTCGTGCCTTTTCTTGATAACTTTCTTATTTCTTGGTTTAGAATCCTTTTTTTACTCAGTATTGAGCTCGAGGGCGCCTGGAATGCCTTGCATGGTTTCCTTTTATTTGTGTATGTTTGGTGGCTGAATCTTTCTGTTAGGGTGATGATGATCTTTTCCCACTTGTCCTGAAGAGACGTTTGACTGTTCACGGTAGCCTCCGCATGCGCTCTTTTCGCATGTGCCGTTATTTCTTCGGCGTTCTTTCCGTTCCATACTAATCGCTTCAGATTGTATAGACTCAAAGGTTCGGTCAGATCATAGCTTGCTGATGCCCTAATGTGTAGATGCCTCAGTACAATTAATTGTGGGCTGTGGTCGCTCTCCAACCGGTGAGTTATACTGAAGGAAACTATTGTTTGTAAGACGTCTGAGTCCACTATGGTGTAGTCTAGAACAGCTTGAGCCTGTTTAGTTGTTCTGGTTAGGGACGCAGGTTGATCTTGGGGAAAGCGGCCATTCAGGACGATAAGTCTGACTTCGGTGAGCATTTGTGCGCACTGCTGGCCGTGCTTATCCTTTTTTTGATGGTATGATACCATTGGAGGGATGGATTTGTCATTCCGTTTATTTCGGTTGCTGTTAAGGGCATTGTCCTTAAATAGAAGGAACATGTTCAGATCTCCTGACACCACCAGCTCCGCCTGTGGGTAAGTGGATTGCATTGATTTTATTAGCGCCTTTAGGGTCAGGATTTTCTCTGGTTTCTTCTTTACATCCGGGTGTATGTAGGTGTTACAAATTACCAATTGCCGAGACTCTTGAGGGCCAGAAGGACTTGTAGACGGATCGGGAGGTGGCTTGATTTTGATGCACTGGATCCATGTTTGTCCTGTATCAATGGTAACATAAGACCAAGGAATGCTGGTGTTCAGGTAGATCGATAGGCCTCCTGCGGCCCTGCCTCTGTTACCTCTTCTGATGGCCTGTAGTTGAATTTCTTTAAAGCCGTCAATTTGTTCCGCGGTGGTTGACCAAGTCTCCTGGAATAAGATGATGTCAAATTTATTTAGAAAAGCTAGTAAGTCAGCCCATTTGTTTTGCCTCCCAACCCGTTTATGTTCCATGAACATATTTTCAGATTTTGTGTTCACGCTTCGATTGTCATGTGGGCTGCTGGACTAGCTGTTGGGGGTAAGATTTTGCTTCTCTCAGTTGGTCCACCTAACGTGCCTTGGTGGATGATTCGTAGGTTGGACCATCCTCCCTTGGTGCTCTCTGAACAGCCGAGTGCCCCCCGAAGTACTCCACTGCCTGGACGTGAACGTTCCTCGACCAGCAAGGATAATGGGCCCGGATATCTCTCCAACGGAACCGGTCTGATTTCAATTCCCCATTTTGCGAATATGTCTCTGTTTTGCCAAAATTCCTTGTCTATAATGGGATCCTTCCATGTTGCCACTGTCATTTCTCTCCCGTTGGTATTTGCAATTGGGTGAAATTCGATGCTTTCAATATAGTTGGTGTTTAAATGACTCAGAGGTTCTATCAGATTGGTTAATTTTAGGATGGCACTCCGATTGAGAATATCGTGCTTCCCCCTTGAACTGTAGTGCAGAATAATTTCGTGTATTAGTGAGCCAGCTGGGTACATTAAGTCAGGATCTTCTTTTTGCGCCTTGTTCCTTGTTTCGGTGATTGATTTGGCTATCTTGAATGAGTTGCCCTGGAATGGGATAGTAGACTGGGCTGCTAGTTCGAGGGCGGGAGCATACTGGGGGGATATGGGGAGGTCGCAGCTTACGGTAGAAGGTCTTTGATGCTGCACCTTTGGGTGAGGAGTTCCGTTTTGTGCCTTTGTCCTTTTCCGGAAGTAGTGCGTAATGCTTTTTTGTTCTGCCTGGGGATTCTGCACTGTAGGGCCGCACTCCGGTTGCATTTTTGGATGGTCTTGTGTGGGAGTGTGTACACTTTGGCAGCTGGCCGATTCTATTGATGTGACTGTGTGGGGCAAACTTGGAGGTAGGGATCCCTGCCAGGTTTCCCCTTGCTCCTCCTGAACCTTAGTGCTTGCGTCTTTGAACTTTGGTTCTTGAGGAATTGTTTCTGGAATCAGGTTCGTTTTTTGACTGCAGGCTCCCGAGGGATCTTGGCCCTGGAGCCTGTTGGGCTGTGGTGTTTTTTGTTTTCTTAGCAACTTCTTTTGCCTGGATTTCCTTAATCTCTTGCGTTCTCGTTTTGTTAAGGAGGTAAATTGTTTTTGTTGCCCGTAGGGTAGAGGGCCAGGATCCTCGCTCCCTAGGTTAGCTGGATCCTGAGTACGGTTGTCTTGGGGAGTGAGGTCTTCTAGAAGTGCAATGTGTACTGTTGGTAAATGAACTGTCGTTGGGAGTCCTTCCGTTGCGTCTAGCCCAAGGTCCTCGCCAATTGAGATGTCACCGCTGGTTATGCTTATCAAGTTATCAGATGGGGTATCGGTGGAGTGAGTTTCCGTGATGTCTTGTTGCTCTTTTGTTTTGTTTTGGACTTCCCATAGAATGTCTGTTAAGATGGTCGGTAAAACTTTTAGTTGGTTCATTGTTTCCGAGCACTGGCATTCGTGGAACGTTGTGTGTGGATCTTTCTGGACCCGCTCTATGAAAGAATTAAGCTCTAGTATCTTGCTGTCTATACCAACCATGTGAGATGCCAAAATTTGTAGAAGGTCTATCTGTAGCTCTAATTTTTCAGAGTGTCGGAGTAGTGCTGAGGAAATGGTTTCCATAATACTGATAAATGGTGGCCACAGCGGTGCCTGCACTGGTGGCATGTTGTCTGTTTGGTTGCTAGAGGATGGTAAACTGGTCCTGACTTTGGCCTCTGGCTTATTCCGCACCAGCACACGGGGATCTCCACCCTGACCTGTGCCTGGGGTAAGTGTTCCATGTTCCCTTGTTTTTCTGGATTCAGGTCCTTTAGGAGGGGTTGTTTTGGTTGATGAACAAATAGAGTAATGAAGGGGGAATAGTCCCGATGGACCGTTCGGTGTTTGACAGTTTGCCTCGTGGTGAATTTTGAAACTGCCAGAGCGAATGCAATTGTTAGCTTCCCGAGTTTCTGGACATGAGAGGGATTGAGTTTTAGGTGATATTTGTTCCTTCAGTTGGCCATCGGGGCCATCTGTGCATTGTTGACCCTGCTGTGCCATGACTCCTTCCAGTTTAGGGGGAACCTTGCCTTTTCTATGTTCGTCCCGATAGTTCTGGTCGTCTTGGTGCCTTTCGACCATTCCTGTGCTGGTTACATCCTTGTCTAGTATGTTACTAATGTCCGTTCTTGACGCTAGGTTTGCAGTCCCAGGGTCAGTCTCTGTCGTACAAACGTAGGAACCCAGACTTAATGAGCGACGCTTCGTTGGGAAGTTTGGTGTTTTTACCGTTGATACCTCCGCGTGGGCGTTTGCGTGGGTTGCTGCTTCCGTTAAGTTTATTTGTGCTGTAACTGTGAGTTTGTTGGGTGTTTTCCAAGGGTTATAACTGATCTTTCGTGGGGTATTGCTCAGAGGCTGCAAAACTGACATCGAACCCACTGACTGAGATGTTCTCTTATTGCTATTAGCGAGTGTGGGCTTCTGCAGCACGGATAGTGATGAGGGAAGGATTAAAAAGTCTGTGATCTTGGAATTTTTTAGATGTGAGGTTGGTTGTGATGTTAATTCTGTTGGGGTGTTGGCAATTGCGTCTCGCGCTTCTGCTAGGTCTTCATCGGAGGAATCGTGGGTTTCTTCGTTCATTTTTCTGGTGTGTGATTGGTTTCTTTTCTTAATTGTGGGGTTTATTCTAATTTTCCCGGATCTCATAATGGTACAGTGGTACAGATTTTTTTTTTTTTGGTAGCCTGGTTCCTTCCCCTTTTTACTTTGCTCCCTTCGGCCACTCCGCCTTCCGTCTTCCGTACCTCACCCTTGAGCTGACAGGGGCAGGAGGCTTTGAGCTCTTAAATGGAGATGATGGGTGGTAAAAGTATGTATGTAGTTGGTTAGTGGTTATGAAGTGGTGACGAGTTGGGGAGGCCCGCCCTGATTTGGGGGTGGATAGATTGTGCTCTCTCCGGCAGGGGTTGAGGGGGTGGGTTTCTCCTGCCGTCCCGATGCACCACTGACTCTCCCCCTTTTTCCTTCTCTTTCTCCTTTAGCCTGTGATTATCTCCATAGGATGAGGTGATGAGATGATGAGATGGTAACTAGATGGCTACTGGGATCAATAGGAGAGGTGAGAAGTGGAAAAGGAAGTATAGCGGGCCTGGGCTGCAACTGAGCGGAGCACTCGGGGGGTGCCTCCAGCCAAATCGGACCTAGTCAGATTGGCCTAAGCTGCCCCCCCGGGCTCTTACTTGGCAGCTGCCTCTAACGGAGGCTGCGCTCGTGCTTTGACCCTGGCCCCCGCCCTAAGCTCGGCTGGCCTCACTCCCTTAGGTCCTTTGGATCCTGGGGCTGAATGGCAGAGGCAACAAGGATAAGGAGATAACGCCTGGTTGTACAATTGCTTACCCGTTGCTCGTAGCTTGCCTGCCCAGAGCTGGGCGCCGGACACCAGACACCAGTAATAAAACGCCCTCTGTGCCCTCCTCGGGCGAAGCCTCTCTTCGCCGCTCCTTTGTGTGCTTCAAGTGGCCCCAAGCTAGCAAACAAGGAGGCAGAGGCAGAGGGCCGTTGGCAGGTCCGTGGTGGAGCAGGTCGCGCCGGAGCTTGGGCCGACCTTTTACTGTTTGGTCACTCGGCTCGGCACCTCGACCTTAGGTTGGAGATGAGGCAGAGGTCGGACGGCAAGGGGACTCCCCCTAGACCTAGGGGCCCGCTCGCGCTACACGCCGCCTTTGGTGCAATTTTTCGGCCACGGAGCAGCTTCTGTTCTGTTCTGTAGTCCTGCTCTCCTGCTCTCCTGCTCTGCTGGTGCCGCGCACGCGATCGCCACCTAGCGGTTTCCGGTGGAATTATCAGGTTTTAATAAGTCCTTAATTGCCACTTTGATTTCCCCAATAACCTTATCTAGCTTCTCAAGTTGGTGGGTTAGCCCCTTCATTCTCTCCACTAATGGCAGTGTAAATGCTTTAATTAATTGTTCTATACTGCTCATGAGATTATTGCTAGATAGGTCATTTGTCGAGATAGGTATTGGGTTAATCGTTATAGGTGGTGTGGATACACTAAGAGTAGGTCTTTTGGTGGGTCCATCGTTGTTGCAAACAATCTTATTTTTATTTTTATTTTTCCGGAAAGAGTCCCCCCTCTTTTTCTTTCTTTTAGGCGGTGGGCCTTGGGCTCTATGGGTTTTAGATGTTTCCTTTGCTATGTGAGTTGTATCCGCTTCTGGCGGCAAAGTGTCGGGCAGGACTTCTACCTCTGGAGTCATATTACAATTAAAAGCTGATTAATTTAGAGTCAGCTCACTGACAGCGACTATTGGAGGGGTTCTTCCTTGTATGAGAAGTGGAATACTATCATTTAGGGATACCTCGCAATCCCCTTTTACGGAGGGGGTACTATGAATAGGAGAAATCGTTAACTTTAGCGATCCCAAGGATGATCGCCTATTTTTAATAGATTCTATAGAACGACGTCTCTCCGCCCGTCGCTTAGAAAGGGCGATTTCCTTGTCTGTTCCGGTTGTAATCCTAAATTAAAAATTATCCAGCGTACGCTGGCTAGCCCCTCCTGTTGGTGGTTGCTTATCCTTAATGGGAGACGACATCCTCATTCACTGTAAGAATTTGTTCTGACACACTGGTATGGCCCACAGTTCAACAACTGACTTTTCAAACAACCTAACTGAGTGCTGATACCCACAACTTACTACTACACTAGGCAACACATCTTACACTCAGTGTGATCGGCGAAATGGGGGGACCCAGCCCAGTCTCCTGCGGTCTCCGAGGGCCTCAGAGGGCCCACCCTTTGCCCGGGCTTCGCCCGGCGCTCCCGCGCAGCGTGGGGGTAGTTCTGTGAAATAGGAAAATAAAGGCGACCAAGGGGCGGGGCTATCAGGGGGCGCAGAAGCAAAAGGCAGCGTCCCAGGTAAAGTATTTTCGGCGTTTTAAAGTTCCCGCCAAAGCCAGGGAATACGATGATGTTTATAGTGGTTGCCGTCCAGGAGGCGGGGCTATCAGGGGGCACAGACCAGAAGACACAGGTCAGGCAGGGACTCCTGGGAATGCGAGTCCCCACAGCGCACCACCCCTGGTACAATCAGTCCTCTCACCCCAGGCACACACGGCGAAGTCTCTGAGCGGTGATTCCCAAGCTGCGCAGCAGCACCCGCGAAGCGTGTGCGGCAAGTCGTGAAGGCAGAAGCAAAAGGCAGCGTCCCAGGTAAAGTCTTTTTGGCGTTTTAAAGTTCCCGCCAAAGCCAGGGAATCCGATGATGTTTATAGTGGTTGCCGTCCAGGGGCGGGGCTATCAGGGGGCTCAGACCAGATGACACGGGTCAGGCAGGGACTCCTGGGAATGCGAGTCCCTGCAGCGCACCACCCATGGTACAATCAGTCCTCTCACCCAAGGCACACACGGCGAAGTCTCTGAGCGGTGATTCCCTGCCGCGCAGCGGCACCCGCGAAGCGGGTGCGGCTAGTCGTGAAGGCAGAAGCAAAAGGCAGCGTCCCAGGTAAAGTCTTTTCGGCGTTTTAAAGTTCCCCTTGGTCAGTCAACAATTCCATGACAAAGACGTTCAACAACACAAATGGAGGTCTTTTCACACAGGTTAATGCACACATGTATTTTTACTTATGAATGTATTTGCTACTAAATCTAAGTGTAACTTCATTTTGTGTTATTCAGCATTTTTCGAGTGCACAAATATACATGTACACATTTTTGCTGTTTACCGTTTCCCAATATACTGTTATTATTAGCAATAACTAGGCAGGGATAGTGTAAATGTAATACAAATGTTTACAAATTAATTTTCTGAATGAAGCTTATTATTAACCTTTTCAAATATTAACAAAATGATGTAATATATTTGTAATAATAACATGTATTCATATGTACATTTTCAATGTTGAGATAATTTATATATATTAAAATTATGGGATATTCTTTTATTTCGAGGCCTTCCTTGTTTTCTCTGAGAGTTTGTTGCAGTACCTGTAAATGGTAATGTGTGGTCCTTGACATATTCTAAGGCTAGGCAGGTGTACAATATTACACATGTTGTGAAACTTTTTGAGCCATTGTAACTTTAAAAGTGTCGTTTGTGAATCGCAACAGTCTTACTATTTTGTTGGTGTGCTTGTGCATTAGTATTGTCCTTTCTAAACATCTACTTAACATTCCCTAGACCCCTTGCACTTAGAAGTATACAGCCTCCATTTTTCAGCCACCCTTCCCTTTGTCTCCCACATTTACTACTAAAACATATACTAACCTGTTCAGAGATCTCTGTGAGGAAAAGCTAGGCGAGCTGGAGGTCTCTCTATGTAGCTTTTATGAATGGCATTTTTAACTACAGGAGTACTATTGTAGAACTGCTTCCCAAACTTCAAAATGCAGTTTGTAAATATGCCCCATGGTGTGCTGAGGTTTATCATGGATAACAGGAAACTGACACGATTCATTGAAAGGAACGCTGTCCTCGACCTTTCTCAATCCAAATGCTGAAGCAACCACAGCACAGAGACGCCCTACTTGCCACCACAGAAGACATCTGCACCCTCCTGGACCAAGGCCACTCGGCAGCCCTTATCCTACTCAACCTACCAGCGGCCTTTGACACCGACTCCCACCGAACACTAGTCGCCGGACTACACGACGCAGGCGTACGAGGAACAGCCCTGGACAGGATCCGATCATTCCTCACCGGAAGAAGCAAAAGGATCAGACTCCCACCCTTCCTCTCTGACTCTGCGTAAATCACCTGCAGAGTCCAACAGGGTTCATCCCTGAGCCCCACCCCCTTCAACATCTCATGGCCCCCCTTACAGCCATCGTCCGACAAAACGGCCTCAACATCGTATCCTACGCCAACGACACCCAGCTCATCCTCTCCCTCACCAAAGACCCCACCACTGCCAAACTCAACTTCCAGAAAGGAATGCAAGACGTCACAGTCTGGATGACCAACAGCTGACTGAAGCTCAACACCGAGAAGACAGAAGTTCTAGTCCTCGGTACCACCTCTTGGGCATGGTACAGCACCTGGTGGCTGACCGCCCTCGGAAGCCCACCTACCCCCTGAGACCATGCCCAAAACCTCGGCATTTAACTCGACTCATCACTCACCATAAACGGACAGGTCAACAATGTCACCTTCAGCTTCTTCAACACCCTCCACATCCTCCACAAGACTTTCAAGTGGATCCCCCCCTGAGTCAAGGAAGACAGTCACCCACGCAGTCATCACCAGTAGACTGAACTATGGAAACGCACTGTACGCCAGCATCAACAAGTCCCTTCTCAGCAAACTCCAGACAATACAGATCACCGCCATCAGACTCGTCCTCGGCAACCCCGACACAAACACATCACTCAACACCTACGAAGTCTCCACTGGCTCCCTGTGGAGAAAAGAGTCACTTTCAAAATCCTCACTCAACACTACAAATGCCTACACAACAACGGACCCAAATACCTCAACGACAGAATCAACTTTCACGTACCCAAAAGAAACCTCAGATCTTCCAACCTTGCACTGGCCGGTACCCTGCGCATCCACAGAGCCAGAGCAGGTGGAAGATTCTTCTCTCACATTGCTCCAAGGCCTGGAACGAGATACCGGCAGACATCAGATGCGTCCCCTCCCTGAACACCTTCAGGAAGACCCTCAATTTCTGGCTCTTCCGCTAAACAGATTTGCAGACCCCCCCTCAGCACCTTTAGATCCTCACGGGTGAGTACCGTGCTTACCATTCCTTGATTGATTGATTGATGTCATGGACTCTAATGCAAGAAAGGACAATGAGACCATGCTCCCTGGTTATGTAGTAAAACACAAAAAATCATCAAGGTTTAGTGGTCCGCTTGCACCTGTGAACCTCCTTACCACTGCATGTGATACACTGTTGAAGGCTATGCCTTCAGTGGTGTGTGGAGTGGTGCAGTCAAAACACATACTGCTTAATGGGTTGAACACATATAAACACAACTCATGAAAGACACCAATAGTACTTTGTAGGGAGGACAACAAAGAATTTCATGTGGTCTTGAGGAAATCTTTTTAGGACTACTGAAGAGTTTACATCAATTAACTTAGAAGGTTAGTTGGCGTTTTATATGGGATAGACATGCTCAAGTTCCTTCACACCTGCTCTTCAAAGGCTGCACACAGATCCATATCAGGTTTTCTGAACTATCCAGAATCATGTCATATGCCTGTGTGTGTGTGTGTGTTAGACTTGTCAGCCTTAGGTTGGTCTTCCGCCTAACTTTTTGCCTTCAACCTCCTATTTTTCTGGATTCGTTTGTGTTGGCCTTAGGACTCTGCACTTTAACACTGCTGACCAATGCTAAAACACTTGGGCTCGCAAACTAAAGCATGGCAAAACTGGCTACCACTTGATTGGAATATTTAATTTAAATGTAAGTCCCTGGTAAAGTGGAATGCCGTATACCCTGAGTATGTAAAATAAACACTACCAATGGGCCTACAGCACTCTTTGTGCCACCCACTTAACTAATCCGTTAAAACATGTTTCAGGCCTGCCATTGCAGTCTGCCAGCAGCTTTAAACTGCAAATTCGATTTGGCAACATGACCCACTTGCCAAAGGTAAAACTCCATTGTTATTACATAGAAGTCACCACCAAAATAGGCCACACACAGCCCATAAGAGAGTGTGCATTGCAATGAAAAAGTTGGACATGTACTGTTTAAGTTGTACATGTCCTGGTATTAAAAACACTCACACATGTGTTATGAACTATGGTGAGGCCAACCTCTCCCATAGAATAACATTGGGTTACCTTCTTAAATGTAAGGCTACCATTTGTTTTCTAGCAGGTAGGAAAGTCATATTTGAAATCTGACAAATTATCATTTAAAATCATCTTTAATGATAAAGTCGGATTTTAAGTCTCTAAATTTGACCATGTCTCAACCTTTTTGTGCCTTCAGCCTGGGTCACATGACCAGGTTTGAGTAGCAGCCGCCCGTTGTGTACTGCTACCAGACATCTAGACCTGAATGAGCCATCACTAGCAGATGAGGGTGGAGCTCTGCACAGCCCCACTTACACATCAATAGGTTGAGCTCTGCTCACAAACAAATAACTTCACATTAGACTTATGTGCCTGTAGCCAGGCTAGAGACAGGGTAGGGAAGTGAGAAATCCCAGACATAACTGTGGGGGGAGCCTCAAGACGTTTGTCTCACTTCATAGAAGGCACCATGGATAAAAAAGGAGGACCTCAGACCCATTCTTCAGTTCACTTATGGTCTTGCGGAAAAAGTCTCAGAGGATTGTCTGTTGCTGTGGCTTACTGTGTACTTCAGAAGAGTGCTATGCTGAACCAACCAGGTCTGCTGTGGTTCCTGAAGTCTGTTTTGTACCCCAAGAGGATTGCCCCGCTGCTTGAGCCCTGTACTTTATCTTGGACCCAGAATTTCCAAAGTGACTCCTAGAGTTCGTTGGCTGAATCAATCAATTAGTATATAAAGAGTGCAGCTTAATCACTCGATAGGGTATCCAGGCGATTGTTGGTCTCGGTGTCTCAGTCAAACAGGCAGGCCTTGGGGGCTATTTGGACTTTTGTAAGTAAGAGAATGGTCCGGATTTGTGTTCGGAAGTTGTTCCAGGTCTTTGCTGTGACATGGGAGTAGGGGCACCTTCCACTTCCGCTTCGATTGATGCAGGAAGTATGGGCAAGAGATAGATAGGTGGAGCGTAAACTTGTCGACGGGTGGTAGATGTTTAGGCAGTGTTTAATGTAGGCAGGTCCTTGCTTGCGTAGAGCTGTGAATGAGTGTGCTAGCAGCTTGAATTGGCATCTCTTCTATACGTTGAGCCAGTGGAGCTGTCTGAGGTGGGGTGTGATGTGGGTTCGTCAGGGGAGGTCAAGGATGAGTCTGCCTGCCGTATTCTGTATGGTCTCCAGTCTCAGTAGGAGGTGTGTGGACATTCCTACATAGACAGCGTTGCTGTAGACCAGTCAGATTGTGAAGAAGGCCTGTATCACAGTGCTTATTGTGTGCAAGGGTAGCCACTTGTAGATGTTATATAGAATGAGTAGGGTGAGAAAACAGGCAGAGGAAACAGCGTGATCTGTGATTTCATGGAGAGCTTGTTGTCAGTGATGTTTCTGAGGTTTGTGGCATGTAGATCCTAAGTCAGATGGCCACCAGGTGCTGTGCCAAGTGTTGCTGCAGTTTCCGAAGATTAGTACTTCAGTTTTATCTCTGTTCCACTACAGGCAGTTATTTGTTGTACCATTGGTGACACTTGTCATGCATCTGTGGAACTTGGTTCTGGTGGTGGTGGGATTGTTGGTGAGTGTGAGGATGAGTTGGGTGTCGTCTTCATAGGTAATAATGCTGAGACCGTGATATCTGATGATGTTGGCCAACAGGTTTAAATATGCGTTGAAGAGTGTAGGGTGGAGCCCTGGGGAACACTGCAGTGATATCCTTGGGTTTTGGAGGTGAAAGATGGGAGATGGATCCTCTGGGTGAGGAAGGAGGTGATCCATCTGTGTGCATTCCCTTCAATACTGATGTGATGGAACCTTTTCATCAGCTTGATGTGGGCTATGGGGTCGAGTACTGCCGAGGGGTCGAGGAGGATCACAGCAACTGTTTCTACTTGGTCGAGGAGGGTTTGGATGTTGTGGGTGGCTGAGATCATAGCTGTCTTAGTGCTGCCATTGCTGCAGAAGCCGAATTGGAAGGCACCAAGTAGCTGGTTCTTTTCTAGGTGTGTCATGAGTTGCTTATTAAATGATCTTTTCCAGTCCTTTCAGTGGGAATGGGAGCAGGGAGATTGGCCCATAGTTGGGATCTCTCCTTAATGATGTTGAATGTTCCCTTGGTGTTGTTGGTGTTGTTTTTGATGCGTGCAGCTACGGCTCTCTTCTTGTGGTGTTGTGGGTGATCTAAGTTAATCAGAGGCTGCTCATACTGTTGAGGAGGTATGCAGTGTTGTTTTCATTGGGGAAGTCAATGTGGACATTAAGGTGACAGAGGAAGGTGTAGTCCTTGAAGGCTAAGGTTCGGGGTGCAATTAGGTCTGCAATGGTGTTGCAGGAGTTAGAGTGTGGGTCTGGGTGTTAGTATGCGAGTGTGCCTCTGATGGTGGTCTTGTCCATGGGGAGCTTGAAGTTATGTTCCATAAAAGAAGGTGGTGTTGTTATCATTGGTGGTTGAGATCTGAATGGTCTTTTTGTGGATGATGGCAGTGACTTTGTATCCATCGGGGATTGTTATGGCAATGTATGGGGTGAAAGTCGTGTTGAGCCAGGTCTCGGTAAAGAAGACAATGTCTGGTGTGAGGGTGACAATGATGTTCCCTAGTTTGGTGGAATACTTGCAGATTGAGGAGCATGCGTTGTGGAGTAGCAGTAGAGTCGGTGTGTTGCTTCGGTTGTGGTGTGATGAGAGGTCGGCATGGTGCTTTGAGGCATGGTGGTGGTTGTGCTGATGCAGGAGAAGGTGCATCTGGTGCAGGAAAGTGTCCTAGTGTAGAGTGTGGTATGGCATGGCAGCAGCGTTCAATGAGTCGTCTGGTGTTCGGGGTATGGAATACGGTCGCAGTGTATCTATGAGAGGGCTAGGTACCAGTGGTCCTGGTGCTGGGCACGGCCTGGGTACAGACATGCACAGAGGAGCTTGCATTTGTTATGCCTTCTATGCACTTTGGCGTGCCCCATGTGCGCAACCAATGTGCGACCGTGCCGTGGCATTCATTAAGTAGGTTCTGGGGGGTGGGAGAGGTGCTGGGAGGTGGTGGGCTTGGTTAGGTGAGAGGTGGCAATGAGAGGAGTTTGGCAGGAAACAGGCAGGGGTCAGAGTTCTGGCAAAATAATAAAGAGGGGACTCAAGATAACAAAAACTCAAAGAAAAGAAATGAATCAGAGAAGTGGGAGAGGTGCTGGGAGGTGGTGGGCTGGGTCAGGTGAGAGGTGGCAATGAGAGGAGTTTGGCAGGAAACAGGCCGGGGCCAGAGTTGTGGGAAAATAATAAGGAGGGGACTCAAGATAACAAAAACTCAAAGAAAAGAAAAGAATCAGAGAAGTGGCAAGATAACAAAAAGACAAATGTGGTAAAAGGCAAAGCCAAAGGAAAGAGGTGAATCAGAAAAGTGGCAAGATAACAAAAGGCAAAGACAAATAAAAAAGGAGAATCAAAGAGGTGGCAGGAGGGCAAGAAGAGATGGCAAATGGCTTGTGCAAAGACTAGATTTTGCTCAAGGGAGAGCTGGTTTGGGACCAGCCATCTGATCTGGCAGGCTGGCTGGATTCCTGATCAGACCCTAAGGGATGAAAAAGGGTCCAACCATCTTGTACCTGCACCTGAACCGATCCAGAGTGAGCCCTGACCATTCAAGTGGCTCCCCTCAAGTCCAGGACCATTGTATATTGAGCTGAAGGTACCCAGTTAGCCCAAATCGGCCTGACATCACATAAGCTCCCCCTACATTTTTCTTCATAGAAACAAATCCTGTTCATCAGCAACTCACAGAACTGGTATCCAGCCTTGTGAAGACGCCATCGTTACAGTCTGCAGCTTCATTCTGCAGAAAAAGTGTTACTTCCAAAAAGAGACTAAGGGCCACATGTATCAACATTTGGAATAGCAATTACCTAATTTTGATTTTCAGCAAATCGCAATTAGGTAATTGCAATTCCAAATGTATGAAACTCCAAGAGTTTTATTCAGCGATTTGTAGGGGCTCTAAAATAGACCTACCTCATTAATATTAATGAGGTAGGTTGAAATTTGCGACCCCCCAGGAATCCCTAAAATTGTGGGGTTGTTGGCCTGCTGCGATCAATAAAGCAATCATTTTTTTTACATGCAACCCGTTTTCCTTAAAGGAAAATGGGTTGGATTTAAAAAACAAAAATAACGTTTTTAAAATTTTTTTTTAAGAACAGGCAGTGGTCAATGGGCCACTGCCTGCTCTTAAAAAATGCCTTTGCCACCATTCCCAATGGGGTAGAGGTTGTTTGGGGACCACCTCCCATTTGTGAATGGGTTACAACTAATTTGAAGTTGGTGGTAAATTGTGAATGTTTTGAAACCGCATTCATGGTCACAAAACATTCCTTTATTGACCCCTCATTCACGGTCGCAAACCAGTCATACATATCATTGCAATTCGCTATTTGGAGGGGACGCCATAAACACACCCTTTCCAAATATTGAATAGCTAACCCCTTTTGTGATTCGGTAACAGGTTACCGAATCACCAAATAGGGTTTGATACATGTAAAAAGCCTTTTTAGCAAATGCAAAATTGGTTGATACATGCGGCCCTAAGTCTGAATGAAGAACACTTCATTGTGACTTTATCCAAAGGTAAGAGGAGACTGGATCCAATCCCCTTTGTGCATCCGAACCACGCTCCATCGCGGTGAGCCATATTTTTCTACTTTGCCTTGGTCTTGAACAACTAGATGTCTGGGGTTGGCGTTTTGATTTTTTAGCTGCTAGTTTTCACTTCAATTTTTAATAAAACATAACTCTGGTTCTACTGATTGCATTTTTGCCAGTTTGGTGTCAGATAGTTTCCCGAAATTAACTCTATTATTCAAAATCGGTGTATTTTTCTTTTGTTGTGTTTTTACTTTAATGCTGTGTGGGTGCTTCATAAATACATTACACATTGCCTCCAAGTTAACCGTGACTGCTTTTGTGCCAAGCTACCATAGGAATAAGCACAGGTTAATTTATTGACTGTAGTCCTTCACATGGACTGGAATTTTGGCTGTTGCTTGAGGGGAGCTCACATGCTACTCAACCAACAATCTACTTTTGCACATTGGTGTTCAGTGGTGGGATACAGTAATTTTGTTTGTGAAGTACAATACAGTGGTCAGTGTAACACTAAAATATCTAATAAATAATTTGATACCATATGTTAGAAAATGGCCCTCTCTGAAGGGTTTTCACAAACATTTTGCCATCCTCCTCCCCTTTTTCTGACCTTGTTTTTGTTGGCTATGATTTTGAACACTTTACCACTGCTAAAGTGCATGTGCTCTCTCCTATTAACTTGGCAACAGTGGCTCATATCCAATGAGCATATTTGATTTACTTAATAGTCCCTAGAAAGTGCACTACATGTGCCCAGGACCTGTAAATTAAATGTTTCTAATAGGCCTGAAGCACTAATTGTGCCACCCACTTAAGTAGCCCTATAACCATATCTCAGGCCTGCTAATGCCGAGCCTGTGGGTGTAGTTTTAAACTGCCATGTCAGCCTGGCAATTTAAACCTCTTGCCAGGCCCACACCTTCCTTTTTAATAAATATAAGACATAGAAGTCCCCCAAAGTAGGCCCTGGCAGCCCAAGGGCAGGTCACAGTGTATTTTAAAAGTAGGGCATGTGCTTTTAGGTTTTACATGTACTGTTAGTGAAAAACTCTTATCAATGTAATTTCCAATTTGGAAGAGATCAGACCTCCAAGTCTATTGTCTCTGGGATCACAATTTAAAATCGCAACTGATGGCGAAGTCAGATTTTAAATTGCTGTTCTGAAAATGCCACATGTAGAAAGATGGCATTTTGTGCTCGCTGCCTGTCTCTGTTCAGTCTGAGTTGGGTGACAGCTGGACTTTGTGTATTCTCTCTAGACAGCCACAAACAAATGGAGCTTAGGAGTGTCTTGATGGGCCATTCTGGGAGATGGGATGGAGGAGCTGGGTACAGCCTCACACTTACAGCTGAATAGGCAGTGTCCTTTCCATAAAGGGCTGTATACCCCCATGCAGGGTGTCTGGAGACAGGGCAGGAGGTGAGGACATCTGTGCACTTCAAAGTTTTCTATGAAGTCTGCTCCCATACTAAGGCTCAACTGGGTATAAGTGTTGGACCCCTGACAGTATAACATTACTACACTTCTGGACCTGTGACCACTTTGCGGGGAAGAAGAATCGCTGTGCTGCTGGAAGGACTGCCACTGTGCTGGACTGCTGTTTTGTTGGACTCTTGTCTTACTGAGCTGCACTGCTGCCTGCTGTTCTCAGTGACTGGGTGAGAAGTACTGGACCTGCATCCCTTGAAGCATCCCCTTCAACTCATCCTGGACTTTGCTTGCTGCAAGTATTACCTTGCCATGTGGTGCCAACCCAGTCCTGTATCCTCAGAAGTGTGTGTAAATTGCTACTTCAACCATCATCATCGAAACCGGTGCAGCTTTGCCGTTGCGTGAGTTAGAACCACTGCATCCCTGTTGTTGCGTGGAGTACACACAGCTCATCGCCATAGGAAACTGGTGCATTGACTTTGGAATTGGAGCATCACCTACTGCAGGAGCAGCAGCTGCCCATTGCATTCAGAACCAGCAACTTGCACTCGGAACTGATGCATCACCGTAGTTTCATGTAGAAAATTAATGCATTTCATCCATTATGTGGCTAAACATGCACCGCTTCGGCCGCACCTCACATCTTTATCGACAACAAGGTATCATGGATCAAGGTAATTTGTATCCAGCCCATGCTCCATCGCAGTCAGCCTGAATGTTTGACTATGCCCCAGTTCAGCGTGACCAGCTATCCCATTGAACCACTCATTGTATCTAAGCATTATTTTACATTTGTTCTTTACAAATCCATATCTCAGCTTCTACTTGTTGGATTTTTGCCTTTTTGGTGTTGTTTTATTTATAAAATATTCTATATTGTTCTAACCTTGTATGGAATATTTTAGTGGGGTTTTCACTGTGTTGCTGTTTGAAGAGTTGCACAAATACTTTACATATTGTCTCTTACGTTGAGCTTGACTGCTCTGTGCCAAACTACCAGAGGGTAAGCACATGATATTTTAGGGTGTGTTGTGACTAACCCTGACTAGGATTGTGGTTCCTGCGTGCACAGGGTGCATACCTCTGCCAACAAGACACTTAGGGCCAGATGTAGGTAATTCACATTTGCCGATTCTAAAATACCTAATTTTACTGATTCGGTATTTCAGAATCGGTAAATAGGATGTAGGTAAAGATTCAGTACATTTTACCAAATTGGTAATATTTGGTATTACCGATACTGTAAATACCGAATCGGTATTTACCAAATCGGTAATTCCCATTCATTCCTTGAGGCCCATAGGAATGAATGGGAATTACTGATTCGGTAAATACCTAATTGGTAAATACCGATTTGGTATTTACCGAATCCATAGTAGGGGGACCATTTACAAGGGTGGCAGGGTGTCACATTGACACCCTGTTGCACCCCTGAATAATGCATGGGTGCACATGTGGCACACATACATGCCCTAGGGGCATGTATGTCTGCCACATGGCACTTTAAAACAAGCAAATAATTGTTTTTTTAAAGGTATTCGGTATTTACCACCAACTTGAAGTTGGTGGTAAATAACGAATCCTTAAATGACAAATGCACTCACTTGAGTGCTCCCTACATTAAGAATCCGATACTTTATTCTATCGGTATTTTAAGAATTTGGTAATTTATCGATTCCTTAAATTACCGATTCGGTAAATTACCGAATCCTTAAATATGGCCCCTACATCTCAGGTGCCTAATACCGGTCGGCAACGGCCGAATTTCAGTAATTTCGGCCGTTACCGACCGATATTGGGCTACTTACATCTGGGCCATCATTTCTACCAGAGTTGACCTCTTTATAAATTCTCATTTGCTTTTGATTTGCTATTTTTTACTTTTCCATATTTAAGTTTGCCTACCTACTTTTTGCTACAATGAAGATTGAGGTGCCCAGCATTGATAACCTCAGCAGGGCTTAGCTGTAGAAGCTTTGTAAAGAGATAAGCCTGATTGTGTGGTGGACGGACATAAAAGTGGGTCTCCAGGTGCCTCTCTGTATAATGAGGAAGTTCAAAGGATGCAGTCCACCCCAGATGAGGAGGAAGAAGTGTTCTTAGAGGAGGAGGAGCAGTACCATGAGGATGAGGAGGATAACTTTGGGGCAGAAATGGAGCCAAGTGCCCCGGCAAGAAGCACTGTATCTGTCCAAGGCTTGTACCCTGAGGAGTTGGCGGACCTGAAGGCTGAAATGGAATTCAGGCTGCTGATGGCCAAACTGCAAATGAAGGAGAAAGAGGCAGATGAAAAGAGAGCCCTATAGAAAATGAGATTGGTCAAGGAGAAGTGAAAAATGGCCCCTGAGCTAAGTCTAAAAGAGCGAGACATCACAGCCAAATAGTGGAGCCCAGAAAGAATGGTGGCAGCATACCTCCAGTGTCCACTGCAGAGATGACAATCCACATCCAACAAGATCTGGTGTAGAGTTATGTGGTGGGAGATAACATAGATAAGTGGTTTTCTGCCTATGAGGTAACCCTGAGGATGCATAGGGTCCTAGCGGAGTAATGGGTTAGGTTATGCGAGCACCTTCTCCCAGTGGGGAAGAACACCCTTCCCACGCTTTAAGTGGGGGACCTGATGTAGTACATCACTATGAAGGCCATTCTTGGCCACATTTGAACTAACATTTGAAAGGTATCACCATACATTCAGGGACAGCCACAAACTTCCAAACTGGTCTCAGGTGTACTTTTTCAACAATGTTAGCGAGTGTATGGGTGAGCTCCCAGAGAAAGCTGATCCAGGTATGTGAGAAATTAGGTTGCTGGTTGAGGGAGCAGTGAAACCCTACTCAAGCAGCAACCACAACCCTTGTTAGAGTGGTTCAACCACTCTGCAAAGGGGCCTCCTGGCACACTACTGGTTTGGGGATTATGTCCACTTGGCAACAGAGGGCAGTTGGGAGCGAAGAACCCATATTGTTGTTACAAGTAAGTCCCCCACAGTGGGATTGCTGAGACATCGTCAGAGGTCTGTCCCCTTTATCAACCACTCTGCAAAGGGGTACCTGGCACACCGCTGGTTTGGGATGAAGTCCCCTTGGCAGCAGAGGGTTGTTGGAGGCCAAGAACTCCTAATGTTGCCACAAGTAACTCCATCACAACAGGATTGCTGAGACTTCATCAGACCCCCCACCCCATTTCTCAACCATTCTGCAAAGGGGCCTCCTGGCACACTTCTGCTTGAGGATGTAGTCCCTTTGGCTGCTGAGGGGGCCAACAAACCCTATTGTTACTGTGAGAAGTTGGCCTGGCATATGCTGTCCCCTATTCTAGTGGGCACCTTGCACCAGTCCAAACTACCCTTATTGATGATAGGTTAAAGACAACCTTTGTAGAAAGCTATTCTAGTGGTAGCTGTGGACAGCAGCCTTCAGGCTAAGTCTCGGAGGAATATAAAGCAGCTTGTTTTACTTGTTTATAATCTCATGAATGACCAAATGAAAGGAGAACCACACCAGGTATATATATAAAATATATGTATTTATTGTAAACACATTCCTCTAGTCCCGTTATGATGCTAGAGGCAAAAGTACATACGGAAAACATAATAGCACACAGTAAATTAGCACAATATACTTTGAGCCCTAGGGGTGTACCAAACCATATATTAAGAAAGTGGTATAAGAACCATGACTTGACTAGGTACAAGGCCTAGTGCCTTGAGAATCGCTGGGGCCACAAGGAACCACCCAAGGTAGTGACACGGTGGACGTGTGCAGTGTGAGAACGCAGCCGCGAATCACCATTAGCTTCTATGGGAAAAGTCGCGGTTGGAAATTTAAAGATAAAGGACACTTAGGAGAAGACTTTGAGCAAACCCCTTTATACTTAAGGGGTCTAGGGCCAACACCCATGGGAGCAATGGAGTACTCTAGGTACCTCAGCCAGGGAAGCTGGGTGCATAGGTGTCTTTTGGTGTTGGGTATCGTCGTCATTTTCAATGGCAATCTGCTTCAAAGTGCTGCTGCCGTCCAAGTGGAAAGTGTCCGGTGTGATCCAAGCCTGGATCAAAGATGAGAAAAACCTGAAAGCAGAGGGCACTGAGTCTAGGTCACTTGTCCGTGACCAGGGGCACGATAGTCGAATGCCCACCGCTGTCAGGTGATTTCAGGTCAAAGAGGTGAAGCTTGACTCTTCAGCCATGAGGACCAGGAGGCGTCAACAACAACCAGGTTCTGGAATCTAGCTGTCCCACAAAGGATGTTGAGTGCTGCGGTGTCAGTGCCCAGATTGGATTCAACAAGCCTTGGCAACAGCAACCCACGCAGGAATCAAAGAAATGCTTTGGTGTGGACCAGCAAGGGTCGGGGGACTCACCACTCAGTGGAGGGTCAGGGCATGTCTGGAGCAGACAAAGAAGCCCAAAGAAAATCAGAGTTGCCTTTGTAGGGACCCATAAGTCGATGGACTAGGTATGGCAAAGGAGCCTTGAGCGGAAATGCAAGAAGCGGGCTCACGGAACACTCGTATAGGCCGACAATCTTCGGTGCAGATGGTGCTCTGGGCTTGGGCTTTAAGTAACCCAAAGCACACCTTCAAGAAACATCGGGAAGTCAATGCAATAGCAAATGTGCACGGTGTCCAGGGGTTCCGGTTCCACTCCTCTCGTGACGGCTGCGGGTCTCAGCTTTGATGGGGACTCAGGTCGGCCTCTGAGAAGTTTGGAAATTCTCTTCCTGGGCTGCAAATACTGCAGAGTCCGGCAGGACCATCGGAGATTCAGACTGGCAAATGCTTAGTTGGTGCCTGCGCGAGCAGGGGAGTCACACCTTGACCCCAAGGGAGATTCTTCCATCTTCTAGTCTTAAGTAGAGGGTTGAAGTTCCAGGATTCAGTTTTAGAGTTTCGTCCAGGTGTAATCTAAAGTCCTGTTGCCAAGGGTTCCTTACTTATACTAAAGAAAGGGGTTGGACATACACTGGCGACCCACCTATGGGAATGTCTGGAAAGAGGGTGGCTACACCCATTTCCTATGTCTAGTTTCATGCCATGCACAGGGACACCAAATGTGCCCCCAGTGCTGACTTCAAAGCACTCTCAGAGTGCACCCGCCCAGCCCCAATACACTAAAGATTGTCTGGGAGGTGGTTACACCTCCCTGTGACAGGAAACCTATTGTTCAGGCCTCCCCTGCCAGAGTTGTGGTCATCAGCAGGAAGCAAAACTCGTGTCTGTGGCTGCAGCATCCATTTTGTGATGTCAGGCTTCTTTTAAACTATTACCGGTTAGACCAGTGGGTACATGTCTCTCCCTCTAGAAGAGTGGAATTCTACCCCCACCGCCAGGACTGGCAGGACGGTGTAGGATTCCAAAGTGTTTGACACTAAACACGACATGTTTCCATGCAGCAATTCCAAAGTTAGCATTTACTGTGAGGTTGTGCTGGCCGTGCCGTGCCTATACAGCTCAGTCTCCAAGCCATGGATGGCAACTCCCAATTGAAGATCTAGCTGCACCGGTCTCTGTTAATTCCCCTTGGACATTTAAGCTTGCCATAGTCTCTCCCACGCCAGGACCCTCTGTGCAGCATCCCCGCTCGGCGTGCCACCATCTTGTTGGCCTCGACCGATTCCTGCGTGTACAACTAGCCTTCTTTTATTAGTCTGTCCAAACCTGCCATTGTTTGCCATCAATGCTGCGGCAGTTCTTAAGAAATGTGTGTGCCTCTGTGCGTGTTTGTGGGGGTGTGTGCGGATGCACGTGTGTGTGTGTGCGCCTGTGCATGAATGAAAGACTAAGTTCACATTTGTGTGTGCTTGTGCATGTCTGTGCATTAGAGCATGTGATGATTCTATGTGTGCTTATGTTTGTGCAAGCAGATGTTTCTGTATGTGTGCTTATGTGATGGTGTGTGCATGTATTTGAGTGTCTTTGTATTAGAGCATGGGATTGTATGTGTGCTTGTGAGTGTGGATGTTTCTGTATGCATGCTTGTATGCACCCTCGGTTCGCGTATGAGAGTTTGTGCGCACATTTGTGTGTGCTTGTGCCTGTCTGTGCATGTGATGGTTGTGTGTGTGCATGTATTTGTGTGTACGTCCTTAGGTATTTTTTGGTCTTGAGCATGTGATTGTATGTGTGCCTGTGTTTTTGATAGTTTCTGGATGTGTCCTTGTGTGTGTGTGTGTGCGTGTCTGCGTGTATGAGAGTGTGAGCGCATTTGTGTATGCTTGTGCATGTGATGTTTGTGTGTGCATGTATTTGGGTGTTTTTGGAGTAGAGCATGGGATTTTTTGTGTGATTGTGTTCTTGGATGTTTTTTGTCTATGTGCTTATGTGTGTGCGTCGCTGAGCATATGAGAGTGTTTGCTCACAATTGGGGGTGCTTGTGCATGTCTGTGTTTGTGATGGTGTGTGCATGCTGGATTTGTTATTTTCTGGCGGCCGCTATCCTGGATATTGACTTTAACTGCTAGATGCCTGACCTTAGGATGGCAACCAGTGTACCAGTGTACAGTTCAGTCCCCTGCCTGACCCCAAAATGGCTTCCACAGTGGCCCCCTACACGTTGTTTTACTTCCCTGGGACAACAATTGGACATTGACCAGACCTTGAACCTATCCCCTAACCTGCCTACTCATCAGGTCTTGAAACCTGCGGCACTTACCCCAGAATGTCGAGACAGAGCGATTTGGCTGATGCCCGGTGGAGCTACCATATAGCTAGAGAAGATGGGTTGTGGACCCCCTGCCGTCACCTACCCAGCCGTACTTGGGCAGATTTCCCCCTCGTCTCTACATCCTATCTTCCTCCTACCCCTTCACCCTATCCCCTTACCCTTCCTGGCTCCATTCACCTGGTCCCCAATGTTCTTCAAATGCCTTTCTTGATACTTTTAACTGATGTAAATTGCAAAATTATTGTTTCTCATGTAAAGCGCTCCGATTCCTTCTGGTCTAGCCAGCGCTATATAATAACTCATTAATTAAATTTGTTCTCATTTAGTACTCTTTCTCTCTTTGTCTACCTCCCTAGCTCCTAGCTCCTATTCCCTCTCCCCTTGATCTATCATCTTGCTTGCTTGTCTGCCTAGCCCCCTATCCTCTGTGCCTTTGACTAAGCACTCCTTCTCCACTTGTTGGGGAAAGATCCAATATTTATAATCTGGAGTTTCAGCGAACCCGCTGAGAGAGTCCACTGCGCCAAGGAAGCCACTCTCAGCAGAGGTATGGTATGGCACCCGCTTGCCAAAGCACTCCCTCTCCCCTTTTAGGGGAAGGATCCAGTTTGTAGGCCTTGGAGTCTCAGAGACCCCTCTGAGAGAGTCCACTGCGTAAAGGGAGCCTCCTGCAACTAAGATAGTGACGTGATACCACTACCCCTGGGATCACAGTTTACTGGACTTTGGACTTTGCTTTGACTCGTCTACCGGTTTGCGTCCCCGTCGCCCTTCCCCTCCCCTTTCCATGCGGTGTCCTTCACCCTCCCCTCCTATCTCCTGCCTTCTTTACCTGTCTACTTCCCCAGCTCCTTCCCCCTCCCCTGAATCTTACCCCTGCCTGCTTTTCCCCTTACGTATTAGTGCTTATTGTTTATCTCGACCTTACAAGTAACTATGTTGACATGCTCTTATAATTGTGAAACCTTTGTAATGATGTAACCTGTAACTATGATCTGATGCTCATGTAAAGCGATCTGATACCTCCGGGTCTAGCCAGCGCTATATAAAACCTTTTAAAGAAATACATTTAAACAAATTAAAAAATGGTCTGGCTGCATCACAGAACAGCCATAGAGAATAGGCTCCAAAAGCTGCAGAGGGGCCCAGCTCATGCATGGGCACCCTCTCACACAAATCCAAGCACTCTGCCTTCAGGATTGATACAGCCTGCCATAGGAGTGACTGATAGGTCTATATGTGCAGTGATTAAAGGAAGATATAGGTAACCTATGTCTTAGTAAGGGGTGCATGCACCACCTTACCCAGGCTGCAGTAACAGTCCTGTGGTGTCATTTTAGAAGGCTTCCCAGGGGTGGAATAATACATGCTTTAGCCCCTGGTAGGCCTCTGGGGTACCTATGCCGTTAGTGTCTAGTGTACCATATACTAGGGACTCACAAGGGTACCCCAGTAACCAAACTGGAGTGTACCTAAAGTACATGCAATCAATTTAGAGAGGAAGAAGCTAGGCTGGGGCCCTGGATAGCAGGGACCCAGCCAGACTAAAGTCGAAAACAGTGAAACACCAGCAAAAAGTGTGGGTAACCATAGTAAGCAGATCCTACTCTCCTACAGTTACCATAAGTAAGTCCCTCACAGTGGGATTGCTGAGAGGAGGAGGGGGTGAGCATGCAGGTAAACTCCGCTCCACCGGTAGAGCGGAGTTTATCCACCACCCCTAGAATAAACTTTCATAAATAAATCAAGATCAAAACAAGACAAATCCAATCAGTAGAATAGGAGATATGCAGGTTTCAAGAAATCAGTAAATATAGCACCAAAAGCAAAATGCAGCAAGTGTGCATATCTGATTGTGTCAGAACAGGACAGTCACAAGTTCAGGCTAATGGCTACGGAGCTGCGGGCTGGCTACAGGAACCCAGTTCGAACCGCAAAAACAAGAGAACCTTAAATCCTGGTTGCAGGACATTGTGGTGTCCTGTTTCGAGGACGCGCCATAAAGCTGAGGTGATGCATCAATTATGAGGAGCCATGGAGCTGTGATGCAAGGTCCTGCATCATTTCTGAGGATTCCATTGATGAGGGCTTCTGATGCAAGATTGTTTCTCAGAGTGTAAGAGTGAAATACCCAGGCGTTGGACACCCTTCTTTTACTCCCTTTCCTACCAGTCAGGGGAGATATCCTGAGACTGGTCATTCATCCCAGGACATGTCCCCTGAGGGTGAAATGAAGCCAAGGGTGAATCCTTCCTCCACTGCCCCTCCATCTGGGCTTCCGTACTCTCTGTTTGGGAGTTGTACGCCCATATGCCTACGCTTTTGTAGCTCCCCCAGTGGCCTGCCCCTCCCAGCTCTTCCATCACCTGTGGCAACTCATTCCCCAGAATGCAGTCAATGAGTATATGGTGACTAACTCTAACCCTTCTCTGGATCGCCTCCCAACTGCATTCCAGGGATAATAGGGCCATGAGTCAGAGAAGGTCCTGCCCAGGGCCTGGGTTACTCTAAAAACCTGACAAGTTTATTGCTCTGGGAAAACCAGCCTTTCCGCTACTATTGTCTGGATGGCCTTTAAATCCCTCGGAGAAGTGACAGTGATCACATTCACCTTGACCTGGTGGAAGTGATGACTCCCACCCTCAGGGCTCACCTAATCTCACTCCCCAGTTAAGGGAGATTAGGGAATGCACTACCTCCTGCCCCTGGGGACAACTATCCCTTTAGAGGTCCCACCAGTGGGTGAGTTCTTTGGACAGACAGAGCCGCCCTGCTTGTGTCTTAGTTGTGAACAATCAAAGCAGCAGGATTAGAAATAGAAAGGGCATGAGAACCTTTTCCATTTCCCTTAGGCTGAGACACGTCTGTACCTTACTTGACCTTCTCCTCAATCTTCTTGGGGGAACCTGAACCAAAATTCTTGGGGTCACTCCCGAGTACCTACAGGCCCATAGGAATGAATGGGAGATTGCATGCACAATTTGTGAGTACCAGTTGGCCACTTAAGTGGGTGGCACAATAAGTGCTGCAGCCTCAATAGTAGCATTAATTTACAGGCCCTGGTGTATACCACTCTACAAGGGACTTACAAGTAAATTATATATGGAAATCGGGTATAAGTCATTTTAACCATGTTTTGGGAAGAGAGCAAAAACATGTTAGCACCCGTTATCAGTGGTAAAGTGCACAGAGTCCTAAGGCCAATAAAAGCAAATTCAGCAAAACTTGATGGGTAAAAGGCAATAGGTTTGTGGGTGAACCTGCTGAGAGAGCCAACTCCATTAGGTCACTTCAACTAAATTGAACATATTATATTATATGTTATGTTATGTTTATATCAGTTCAACCACAACCTTTGCTATAAACTATGGCATCACCCTAATTTAATATTTTTATTTTTTGTTGTCATCATTTTAATAGAAAGTGTATGTAGCCACCATGAACAAAGAAAGTCATGCCACTCTGGATTACAAATCAGTGATTTGAATCAGTCAGTCAGTCACACAAACTTTATTTGCGTTAATTAAAATGCATTAAAAGTACAATAAATACACATAGCTGTTTTGACACTAGAGTATTTCTAAAACATCTGACATATTTGTACCATGTTCAACACTAAAATACATACAAAATCCATAAATTCAGATAATATTCGTTTGAGAATCCTAAAACGACCAATCAATAAATGAATAAACAATACATAAAAACTAAGCTAAATGTCATTTGTTAAAGTTCGGATGTGCACTCGGGCATGCTTCTACTTCGCTGGAATTGGTACCCAATTAGTTTTAAGGTTCACCTGTCCGGCTTTTAGTTGTTTCTTCTCAGATCACCTCATTTACTTTGATGCTTAAATATCTTGTATTTTTATTCAACATGACTTTTGCAAATAAATTAACTACATAGTGCTTTCTGTTCTGTTGTTCATTCCTAGAAAACTCCAAAATGCATTTATAGCATTTATTTACGCAGTAACATTTATCCTTATTAAAAATATTTGGGAGTTGAGTCTGTACTCCTAATTTGGCACTTTTTGCTCAGGTAATTGTAATTTGGGACTTCATTGTCTGCTAAAGAGTTATGTTTTAGTCTTAAATGTCATCTTCCTTCCATGGAACAAACCCTGGGCCCAAAGATATGGGTAAATTACATGTTTCTCTTTCTCCTACCAATCTATAGATTAGTACTCTGATCCCCCTCCCAAGTGTGAAATTTGTAGTGCTGTAACAAGTGTAATCTAAGCAATGCTCAACTTGTTCAGGAGAAAAACAAAAAATATAAAGTCATCAATGTTGTGGGACACCTTCAAGCAGAACATGCTTGGTGCATGGCTAAGTCTACATAGTCGGTGCTTTTATATTTATTTGCCAGAGAATTTGATGTAGTTGTAAACCTTTGGCTGCATGAAGACCATAACTCCTCAACTGGAAAGCAGGTATAATACATATTTTGCCTACCCCAGAATCATATAACTTAGTTATAATATATGCTTAAGTCTAGTTTGTATTTGGAAAATGTAGAAAGTCAGGTTTTATTTACATCTTGTCTTAATATGGAAAACTGTTATTAACACTTGCTTTTATTTTGTACTTGCCACTGACTATGTACTTCTTTCATTATTGCAGAATCGTTTTGCTGTTTAAGGTGGCCAGTGAAAACCTTGTTTTCTTGGTTAGTTGGTACAAATTACCCCTGCACCAGTTGCCCGCCTTGTCTAGTTTAGTTTCATACCCATAGAGGACTGGATTTCTTCAGTGTCTGCTAGAGTTTTGGGCTGCATTCGATTCCTATTCTCCAGAGCAGGTCTTATCTAAACTATACAGCAGATGCACATTGGCTGGTTGAGAGCATGCAATGACTGCCAATTAAAGGTATTGGCGGAGTTGCAGAGAGGTTGGGTCTCTTAAACTGAGTAAAAAAAAAATAAGGGATCTTGTCTATGTGTATTTAGTGGAGACTTCAAAGGAGAAAGCAATTGCTCACAGCACAGTTTTCACTGATGCTTGGGTGTACAACACAGAACTTCTGGCATGGATGTTTAGCAAGTAAGAGGTTAGGTCTCATCATGATGGGACAGTGGTATGGCTGACCGATGGATCTCTCACCCCAGCTAAATGAATGGCACTCTCATTGAGTGTGTTCACTGTTCACCATGCCCCCACCAAAATCCCTTGCGCCTAGTGGGTGGAGCCCTGTTTGGAAATTCCTCTTTTGCAGCTTCACTCAAGAAGGAATTTACTAAGGAGAACTACCACTAGAAAGGGTACATTGTATCTTTTCTAGCATTACTTTTATTGTTTTGATCAATGTTTGGGGGTCTTAGTTATGCCATTGAGCACCGATCCAACTGAAAGCAGTACATGCTGATTGTCACAGTGACAAAAATAACTCAACCATTGGAAATAACTGACCTTCAAAAAGTATTTTAAATCTCAAAGCAAAATATTTGACCAGAGTAACTGGCTTGGTTTATCTGACATCCATTGTATCGCAGTAGACTTGATATCGAGCCTTGCTTACATTTTCTAACTGTTTTTTGCCACACAATGTTTGAAAAATTCATAGCTCAGATTCACCTTATCCACGTTGGATCATTTTAGTGATTCTCTGCTTATTCTTTTTTCCCCTGTTCTTCTTAATTGGTGTAGGGGGTAAATGTTGCCATTGTTTGAATGCGACATTGATTTTTCTGGAGGAATTGACTACAGTTTGAGTGATAGCTACCATGGAGTAAGCAGAGTTTCTCTAATGATAGGTTATTACATTGGCAACACTTCCCCCTTTCAACATTAATAGCCCAGTTTGACAGCAAGCAAAACCGCATAGTAAGTGAGCAATTAAAATGGGTTCTGGACATTATTCAATCTGAATAATGCAATTTAAGATTGTAAAACCTGCGTTTTTAGTTGAGAGGTGTGAGCCCCACTCAAGTAATAAAGGCAATCCTTATCAGGGCGAATCACTAAATAAACATGTGCTTAACGCTTTGTTAGTTTGGCACAAAGCAGTCAGGCTTAACTTAGAGGGAAGGTATAAACTATTTATGCAGCATTCAAACAGTAATAAAGTGAAAAACATACTACAAGAAGAATCCTGAAAACGATTTAGAAACATTGAAATTTAGAAAAAGGTCCACAAAAATCAAATTCACATAGACTGCAGTGCTGCTCTATATATAGATTATGGTGCATTAGGTACCCTCAGTGGACATTCAAGCATTATTATAACCTACTTCAAGAGCTTTGAATTACACTAGAGGATTGATGCACCACATTCTCAGCCTGTGTCTCCTACCCTACCATCTGCTTAAATGCTTCTACTTCCTAATGAGCGTTTTTCCTATGTGTGTGCAGTGTGCTTATGTCAGTGCTGGATAGCCACAATGTTTTGTGAGTGGATCTTGAGGGGGTGCCTGTGTGAATGCAGGATTAACATTGTATTTTGTGTATACATGATACATGGCTAACAGGTTGGAATTTGTGTCAATGCAGGTACAGAGTTAGACATATGCCGGTGTGAGTGCCGTGTGAGGGATGTGCCTCTGTGAGGGTAGCTATGTGAGTATTGAGTCACTGCATGGGATATCTGTTTAGTTGTTTTTAGGGTTATGGCTTTTCATTGCAGATATGCAGGGTAGGGAGTAGAAATACAATTGTTTGTCTATAAGAATGGTAGTGAATTTTGGAATAGCAGATGCAGACTCAGTTGAACGAGGTTTGGGAGTATACTGGTGCAACTGACAGACTGAGGTTTCACCCTATTGATTGGGTCCAGTTACTTTTATTGCACTAATACTTGCGCTAGGGCAGACGCCAACCTAGGCACACCACTGAATTTTAAACTGCAATTTCACCTTTGCAAAATAAACATTTTGTAGGCTTAATCTTTCCTTTTTAATACTTATGAGTCACCCAGAAGATACACCATAAATGCTTAGTAGAGAGTGCATGGTATTTAAAAAGTAGGACATGTATACTTAATGTTTTACATGCCCCAGCAGTAAAAAAAAATAATGTTGCCTTCCTGTGGCAGGGCTGACTCATCTATAGGAAAATACTGGGTTGCTTTAGAAGAACTTTTAATGCCTAATGCCAGGTTGAAAGCATCTAGAAAAATAATTCAGTGACTCATTTTAATAGTACTGTAAAACCCAGCTTATTGGTCTAGTCAGGTTTTCTATTCCTATTTTAGGAATGGCACTTTTAGAAAATGATCATTTGTCATCCTAAGCCAAATGGACCTTTCTGCTAGTGCCCAGTGGCTGAATGGCTTCTCTGTGGTGATTGATCACTAAGGCCAAAAGACTTGGGTGTGGGGAGGGTTTTTCATTCTTGAGCAGGATGGCTTGGGAGGTGTGTCAGTCCCATCTAGGGCTTTCAAGTATTCCTACCCTGTCACTGGCAGATGAAGCTCACACCTAGTCCTGGCTCCCTTTGTCGCCTTAGTTATCTTGGCTCCAAACCAAGTAGAAGGGGGCTGCGATGTAAATGGTTTGGAGTAACCACAGTGGAGGGTTTACCCATTTTAATAGCCACACCTCTAGGTAGGCACTGGGAGCTCTGAACAAGAGAAGCAAGATTATGCCATGTTGGCTTTAGGGAATTCAGGTTATATGGGATAGCCTATAGTCAAACACACAGAAAGCACTGTAATAGTCGGTACAGTCAACCCTGAAGAACATTTAATCCATTGGTTATGAAGTGGCCAGGACTTTACCCCAAACCAAAGGTTGACACTGTCCATAAATATGGCAGCCCCAGTACCATCCAATGTACATTATTATTCCTGTGGAGAATCAGAAGAACTACCCTGTTGTCTGAAGAACCTGCTTGCCTTAAACCCAGTACCCCAGAAGTAAATCTGTGGATCAGTTGGCTGACCACTATAAGTATAAGGTAAAAGTACACTACAAGCTTCCTGAGGCTTCTCTCCCTGAAACTGTCCAGCTTACCATTTCCAATAGGACCTGCCTGAACTCTGTTGCTGGCCTCTGTTATAATGAGCCCTAACCCCCAAAGTGGATCCTCGCAGGTCCTGGATGCTTAGCTGTTGTTAGAGTGTACTACTCCTTACCAAACTGTGGCACTAAAGCAGTCAGATTGAACTTAGAGACAATGTGTAAAATATTTATGCAGGCCTCAAACAGTCATAAAGTGAAAAGACAAGAAAATTCCACACCAATTTTGAAAAAAAGTTAAAATGAAATAAACAATTTGACAACAGAAAAACAGCAATGCAATCAGTAGACTACACTGTGTCACTGGAGCCAAGCTGTAGCTGGCTGATGAACCATTAACAAGAGCGAAAGCTGAGTTACTTGTGTTCCGGTTCAGGCTGGACATGGCTTTGACAGTTTGGGCTGGACTGCTCCGATTAGAGCAGGGTCAAGACTGATTTCAAATAGCTAGATCCAAACTGTGGTGGTATGGTGTGCAAAATAACAGTGAATAAGAATGTGACCATGGATTGGGATGCAGCCCTAGTGATTACCAGTGGCTGAGATTAATTCAAGCATTCCATCCATCGCTGTTTTGTATACTGATTGTGTTGCCCTAAGGTGGATAGGTATGTCCAAACATGGGTTCCATGCACACTGTGTAACTGGAACCACGCTGTACCCAGCTGTTGAGCCCATAAGTGGGATAAAGCAGTCCTGGGTTGTTTGTGTTCCAGTTAGAGGAGGACTTGGCTGGGCAGTTCAGGCCTGACTGTTCCTATTGGAGCAGGGCCGAGAATGATTTGCATATAGCTGGGTACAAACTGAGGTGGCATATTGTGCAAAATAACAATGGATGGGATGCCGTGTCGCGTGATTACCGGTGGTTGAGATTAATCCAAGCATTACAATCATTACTTTTTTGTAAACTTTTTTAAAGTGGCATTTTCAGAACTGTGACTTAACCTGACTTTCCCATTGAAATGATAATTATTTGGAGATCAACCGTGACACTTCTACATATTCCCAACCAAAGGTAATCACTTCATAGATGCAATGAGGTAACCTAATATTGTCCTTTGGTAGAAGTAGGCCTCACAGTAGTGAAGGAAACAAAATGAGTAGTTTTTCACTACCAGGACATGCACAACTTAAAGGCACATGATCAAAATGTTATATGCATTGTACCTTGCCCTATGAGATGATTAAGGCCTACCCTAGATATGTTTTATATGTATTAAAAAGGGAGGTTTAGGGCTGGAAAAAGTTTTATGTTGTCAGGTATAGTTGGTGGTTTAAAACTGCACACAGGCTGCACTGGTAGTCCTGAGATATATTAGAAATGGCTACTTAAGTGGGTGGCAGAATAAGTACTGCAGACACATTGGTGCATTTACTTTACAGGCCCTGTGTATACATTGTACCACTTTACTAAGGACTTATAAGTAAAGTAAAGTAAATTCATTATGCGGAAAAAGCAGATCTCGCAATCACTGAACAATTGGGTTGTGACTAAATTGGACGAATGTGACTCAGTAGCTTATGCACTAAATTGAAGAGGTAGTCATGGAGTTCACTTCCTTTCCCAGTGTTAGTTTGGTGGCCAAATTATTTTCAGAATGTTACATTTTCAAATACATTGATTCTAGTAAATATCTCCGTATTTCACAAATATATCCATTTGTTTAGATTTTTGTAAGGGGACATGAGGCTAATTTATTATTGACATTTAATTCATTGAATAAATAGCCTTTCTTTATGCTTGGATGATATTGATCTGATAAATAAAATAGAAAGTTAGGTTATAGGATGAGAAAAACAGTTGCTTGATCTCATGGAGGTAAATTCCAACCATACAATTGTAGTCTTTTAAGTAACAATAAAGTGTTGCAGATTTAACCCAGAGTATTTAGTTTCTCATTTCATCAAAAATGGTTGTAGGAGAATATTAAAAAAAGTTGCCATTTCTTTGATTGTAGAGGACTCAGAAGAAAGAGCTGGACTATTTTCTCTTCATGAAGTGTAAAGGTCATTTACATGTACTTTAGGTACCATTACTTTTCTTGTTTTCACACAGTTTTCGTTTCACTATTGGTGAATGCAGAATGCCACAGTACTCTAGATTTGTTGATTCTTCCATGCATTTGAAGAGGGAGTTTACCTCTGATATCTGTAGTGGACTGGTGATGGAGAAATCAGAAAGGGGACATATTCAAGAGTGTCATAAAGGTGCAATGAAAAGTTAGCTTTTATAAAAATGAAACTTCAAATATTTGAGACATTTGTTGCAATCATCACATGAATCTCTTTTATCAAGTAGTTCTGTGGTTGATTCACGGATAAAAGGAGACTGGGAAGAGGTCTTACCAGGCAGCTTGGATTGGGATTTGCAATAATGAAGCCGATAAGATTTTTATCCAGCTTTGAGGGTAGTTGGTAATCTGTTCCTTGAAGCTATTGTCTAATAGGAAAGTAGAAAATGTAGAGGGTAGAGTGGTTTATTTTCCCTACGAATGCTGTTGTCTATGAACAACTGGCCAATAAATTCAGAGTATTTAGAAAAGAATCATTGAGTAGTGCGGGTACAACCAGAGGGTGATTGCTTATCATTAGTTGTAATAATTGAAAGTTAGATTCTGAACACTGTGCATTCTGAGTGTTGTTTATTGGATCGAACCTGCTTGTATGGATATTTTTTTAATATTGTTTAATTTCTTTCATCACTTCTATTTTTGTAGTTGAGTACCTAGTCATGAGTGAGTAGAAGGTGTGAAACACTTTCGTTATTATAAACAGACCAGAGATGGTTTTGATAATATTTAATAGTTTTGTGTAATAAGTAGAGTTGTGCAAAGTGTGTTTCCTTTGGCATAGTACTGCATGGCACTGCAAACTTTCTTATTTTATACCCCTATTTGAAGGTTGCAAGTTTTTTTGATTTCAACTCACACAACAGAGAAGTACTAATACATAATGCACAGAAAAAATTGTTTGTTTTTGCGGCAGAAAGAGCACATGTAACTTTACTCCCAAAAACACGTCAGTCCAGTGTTTATCTGACCTTGAGGGGGAGACAGCATGTGTCTAAATACTGCCCTCACACACTTTGCAGTGTCATGCTTAAGTGGGTGGCAGAATAAGTACTGCAGACACATTGGTGCATTTACTTTACAGGCCCTGTGTATACATTGTACCACTTTACTAAGGACTTATAAGTAAAGTAAAGTAAATTCATTTTAAGAGCCCGGTTCCGCCCAACATAGGTGTAGTCATTGGGGAGAGCCATGGCGATGTCAGGGCCAGAGCTGTCATTTAACCAGGTTTCCGTGACAAACATGGCAGCTGGGCTAGCTGTCTCTAAAAGGTCAAAAATATGATACTGGACACTAACTCAGTTTGAAGGTTAAAGTTTGGGCCCTGGAAAGGAGGCACATCTACCCCCAGTGGTGGAGCAACTTCAGCAGCTAAGATAAGTTTCTTTTTCCTGCGTGAAGCTTATGGTGCCTAAACTGAAGGCTTCAGTGGTAGCTTGACAACAAAGGTTCAGACTTTTAAAGACCTTCACTGGTTTCAGATTTGTGACTTGATCCTCAGAGGACTTTGAAAACTTGAAAATGTTTGCATTCCAATGTAAAACCATTGACCAGTGTGGCCTCTTCTCCAACATTGTGGCCTCTTCTCCTACACAACATTGTTGTATTGCTGTAATTCAGAAATCACACTTATATCCCAGGTAACCAGAACTGTGACTATTAATGAGCATATTGCGCTTTATTAGTGCTTTTGCTTTAAAACTTTATCTTTTTTTAAGTATTTTTTATTACTACATTAATGAGAAGCATACATACATCGGCGTTGGATGAAAAAAATACATTCCAAATCCTAGCATGAGATAGGAACAGTATTAAGGCAACATACATTCTGAAAAAAGTAATCAAAATGATTATTAGCAAAAATAAAAGTTGCATGATTTCTTGTAGACGGGAGCAACATGATGTCCAGGACAGCGACTGTAGCCACCATCCAAGAATGAATTGGATCCCACATATGCCTCAGCCTCGGCAGGTGCATTCTCTGATATTATCACCTCCTAAATACTGATGTTAAAAAGTTTCCGGCACCAGTGCCAAAGACCTGGGGATTCACTGGATAACCAGATGCATGCCACACCCTTCTGGTCAGAGAGACTGCAAAGAAATATAAATCTGCCAAGTGGGGAGGGATAGCCGGCGAGTATCTGAGGGTAATCTGTTTTGAATCCATTACCCCCTGGTCATTTGAATTGCCATACATTTTACCTAAGACAAAGACCCAATATAGGCCCATGTAGGGACAAGAGACAAAGATATGAACTAGATTAGTGGATCCAAGACCACATCAGAACAAGTGATTGTCTGCCTAAAGCTTCATGAGGCTGTATGGGATGTAATAAAAATCATTGATTTATTTAAAATCATGCACCTTAAGTCGCAACACGTTGAGACCCCATTGCGGCAGAATAATACTGCACCCTTGATCATCTGCTGTTACTGCTGTGTTGAGAAGTTGCCTCCATTTATTGTCCATGTCTTTAAACAGATCCTCCATGTTGGCCCTAGAGTGCTGATAAATCAACTTATATACTAGGCCATTATTTCTCTTTGCTGGGACATTCACCACCAACTGTAATAAAATATTATCAGAGCACCCAGTCTCGTCTTCATTGAGGTTAAATATGAAATATAAGACTTGGAAATACCTGTAGAGCACTTGTGGGGAAGAGAATACTGCTGCTGCAGGTTTTCAAAAGACAGAAGAACTCCTAGCTCAAATACTTGTCCCATGGTGATGAGTTTTGCGCTCTCCCAGTTCTCATGAAAGCAGTCAGGCACACAGGAGGGTAAGTTAGGATTGTGCCCCAGACAGGTTAACTGATTAAGTGCACTAAGAAGAACATACGCTTTAAGGAGCCACAGATAAGGTAAACCTTTAGGGTCTTAAATTGGATCCATTTAAAGTACATTGTATCGATGATACCGTGACCTGGAATGGTTGGTTCACCCAGTGGCAACAAGTCAGCTATCATTCACCCTTGTAGCCACATCCCTCACCCCAAAATCATGCGGAGTCAAGAAGAAAATTAGGCAGGGTAATAAAATTGGAATACCTCCTTGGGCTATTGAAGAAGCTGAATCTTACATCAAGGTTTCCTAAAGCCGAAGAAAAAACCTCTGCTGCAAAGCCTCAATTCTGTTAAAGAATATCACTGGGAGATAAAGCAGGATACAATGAAACAAATAGAGTTCCTTTGGGAGGATAATCATTTTGATAAGATTACAATGTCCAATCAAACCTAGATGGAGATAGTTCCATTTAGCAAAAGTATTGGCCAAGTGCCTATAAAGTTTTCCATAGTTATTCTCAAGAATATTAGCTATATGTAATGAAAGACTAACCCCTAAATAAATGACCGACTGGACCAAATATTTGTCATGGCCAGGGAGAGTAACATTGGACAAGACCAACATTTTATTTGTGTTGAATCTCTATCCAGAAATTTTCCCAAACATTTGAGCAGCTGCCACAGGTCCCTTTAAGGCGCTAATGGGAGTAGAAGTAAAAACTGCCAAATTGTCTGCACACACCAGAATTTTGATGTCATGCTGATGTATCTGCAAGGGCTGAGTTGCCTCTGACAGTCTCAGGTATTGGATAAATTGCTCTATATTTAGTGCAAATAGCTGGGGGAGAGAGGGCACACTTGCCTAGTACCACGTGATATGGTTCTGAGATCTGAAAGAGAGGCAGAGCAGCATATTCTTGCAGTCAGCCCAGTATAAAGATGTTAAAATCTAGAGATAAGCCCAGAACCTTGTACCGCTGTCTTCATGACCCCCCCAAGAAGAAGGGCAAAGAGACTCAATCAAAGGCCGTCTCAGTGTCAGGAAGGCTCATACCCACTGGTCCCCCATGAGAGGAAGCATTCTCCAAGACTGTGATTGCTCTATTGATGTGTGCTGTGCTGCGGTGTCCATCCTGGGATGAAGCTATTCTACTTTGAATCAACAAAACCCAAAATAACTGCAGACAGCCTGTTTGCAAGAATTTGTGTGTAAATCTCCAACTCTACATTGATTAGAGAGATAGGGCAGTATGAGCCACAGAGCATTGGACCTGTCCCTTTTTTTTAGGAAAATAACGATATTGGTGTCTCCCCAGGACCCATGTACCCAGCTGAATGTTTCAAATGAGTTAAACATATCCGTACAGATCAACGTCAAGATATGTAAAAAGGTGGAATAAAATTCCAGTGGGACCTGATCCGGGCAGGAGGCCTTCCCTTCATTCAAAGAACGAATAGCGGATCCTACTCATTGCATCTAAGACAAATAATCCTTATTAGAGCACAGAGTCACATTAAAGTCACTGCAGACAATATAGGGTGGTGTCCAAAGGTGGATCTCAATCAGCAGTAAATCGAAGATCCTCAGGTCGTCTTTGTTTGGACTATAGAAGCACAAATATAAAAAATAAAGCAAATGCTTTCCTTCTGAATGGTCGCCAGAGGCCATCAACCCACTGTATCTACCCTTCAACGTTGCACTACCCATTTGCCATCCCAAGCCAATAGTGTGACACTGCTCTGAGCAGAGGAAAAACATGAAGTGGAAAATAATCTATAACCCAGATCCTTCAACAATGAGTCTTCTTTCTGGGCAAGGTACATCTCCTAGAGACAGATAATTTGAGGCTTAATGGTGTACAGTTCCTCCTCTATCAACTTTCACTTATGTGGGGACTTAACCCCATTAATGTTCCATGACAGAATATGCAGTTGCTGGCCCGAACACCTGCTATCACCTGTAAAAGTCCCTGGTGAACCCCTCATCCATATTATTTGCTAAAGACAGTCCCCAGAAATTGCATGTGGTGTTGCTAAGGACAACTTTGCTCCCCGGCATGCCATGATTCCCAATGTAGTATTTTCATTGCTTCCCTTCAAGCGCTGTGTCTTCACAACCCAACCCACATTAACGCCACTCAAGACCACTGACCCGCACCATCCCTAGTTCCCAAGATGGCGAACCAACCCACCCACCCCAAGCAATGCCCTATCAAAAAAGGGCCTATAGCTCCCCCAACAAGGGTTTCTATTAAGCTAGGTTCATGGCTGAGGTCAGCCCCAGGTCTGCCCTCCCATCCCCGGAATGTTCTAAGATGTAGCCGTCAGCTAGATTATGATAAGAAATAGCAAAAACATACATATTGAGAAATACCAAGAGGACCCCCTGGGGGACTGAGAAAAGATGAGAGAGGCATAAAGACACAGAAAAAGGAAAGAAACAGGGGAGAAAGAGACAATATCAGTTGCCCTCATACTCCTCTCCTCAATGGAGAGAGCCAGACATCAAACCATCTCTGAACCACACCTCTTCCCCACAGGTCCTGGCCTTATCCAGTGAGAAACCATCCCAGGGGGAACTATCTTCTTATATGCAAAAGCCAGTATTGAGCCACTATAAATGGAAAAGGCTTAAACCATAGCCTAAATGGTCTCAACCCACAGCCTGCTGGCAGGGTCACCACAGGATGTGCACCATCCTCTCAATCAATGCGATATTTACCGACTCCTCTTGCAACATAGGGGAGATTTCCGAAAAAATGTACTTGCATTTTGGGCCACCCACCTGAAAAGCCAAGGGGTGTTACTCAAGATGTCAAAAAATATGGATATAATACTATATCTCAGCTCGAGGCAGTCGAGGCATCACAGAAAACCCTCCATCGGAGATAAAGGAAAGCAGCTCAGTGTCGCCCAGCATGACACCCAGCTAACCACTCTCTCATCCAGGTTTAAAGAACTGGAATACAGGTCACAAAGAAATAATGTGTGTGTCTTGGGGGTGCCTGAAGGCATGGAGAGCGATGACCCCAGGGGGTTTGTTGTTCATTTATGTCAAGAAACCTTCCCAAAGTGATTAGGACCTGGACTGTATGATCCCAGGGGCGCATTGTTTCCTGTTCAGACTTCCAGACTGGCCCTCTTGCTGTCCTCAGGCTTTTAATCTACATTGGAAACGTAGTCCTTTGCATAGAGATCTATTGTGTTGCTGCTCCAAATATAGCTGCTAAAGTCTATGTGATTGACTTTTTTGTCCACTCAGATTTTTGCCATTTTTGCTATGAGGGGCTGCCAGCTCCAAGAACATATTCAGGGGCTCTTGAAGTTGGGGGCTACTGTCTCTCATATGGAACCCAGAACCTTGTGGATTTGAATGGCGGGCCAGACTTTTTTTGCTACAATTGTTCAAAGGCTCAGGAACTGTTAACAAAGTGTCTTTAAAAGAGTCTCATTTCAAATTTTGATCTCTTTTTGCTTTTTGTCATTGCATTGAGTTCTTAATTTTGATGTTGTTTGATATTGGTGAATGTAACAGGTGTTTCTCTGAGAAACTGTCAACTGCTTGTTAACAGGATTTATTCAATAGCACTGTCCGTGGGCATCTATTAGAAGGTTTAACCCCTTCCATGCTCATGACAAGCTCAGCTCGTCATGCAGTACACTGCTCATGTGCTCATGACGAGCTGAGCTTGTCATGAACCATGAGATTCAATGTTCTTCAGCACAGAGGGAGGATTGCTGTAGCATTGATGTGGTTAAAGTATGTACAACCTCATCCTGGGCATAAGTGTTTGTGTGGTGTCTTATTCATAATATGTGCTTTGTATTCTGTTTGGTGTTTCCTCCGTGGCAATACAGTCTGTGGCCAACCACTTGGGTGAGAGTAACCCCCTACGCCTTCAGCCAGGCCTATAGTGACGCCCTGCTTAATTTGGACGCAGACTCAAATTCCGCATGGGAGGGACTGGTGGGAGTGATTCAGGGTGCCTTAGACACCATAGGTCCTCTGAAAAGGGTCACTATTCAGGAAAGGGCAGCTCCTGCTCCCTGGTACTCAGATACCCTTAGAAAGGAAAAGTCCCTGTGCAGGGTCCTAGAGAGGAGATGGAGGAAATCAAAGGAGAAATCAGACAAATTGTTATATCAGAAATCACATAGAGCCTACCTAAACAGCTGTAACACAGCAAGAAGGACATACCTGGGTGCACACATTCCCAGGTATAAAGTTCCCTATAGGAAAATTCCTATAGGGAACTTTACAGGATCCTGTAGGAATTCACAAATCCTAAGGCGGACAAGGTGGTTCCCCCTTCCACTCAGGAACTATGTGAAGATTTAGCCAGGTACTTCACCAATAAAATCGATCTGATTTATGAGTCTGTTGATGTGCCGTCACAAGATTCGGTGGAGGAACACCCACCCGGAGATCAGTCACAGGAAATGGTTCTGTCCTGTGGGTTGGACTCCTTCACCAATGTAACCAGAGAGCAAGTAGACTCCCTACTAAGCCGCGTAAAATCAGCTCGCCATTAGACCCAGCACCCACGGCGATTATGGCAACTCTTAGCACGGTTCTAGCAGACGCACTTGTCAAAATATATAACATCTCAATGGAGCCGGATATTTTCCCGAATAAATGTAAAAGTACGCGGGTAAAGCCACTCTTAAAGAAGGTGGCAGCAGACCCGAATGCCCTACAGAACTACAGGTAAATCTTACTTCTCCCTTGTTGCTCGAAGGTCTTGGAAACTTTGGTGAACCAACAGATATCCAACCACTTGGAACAACACAGCCTACTGGATCCCTCGCAGTCTGGATTCCGGACATCACATAGCACGGAGGCCGCACTGTTAGAGGTTACGGATACCATAAGGATGAACATGGATAGAGGGACTCCAGTGATCCTGGTCCTCCTTGATCTGTCAGCAGCGTTTGACACCATCTCGCACAAGATGCTGCTAGACAGACTGAGGGGGATTGGGGTGAAGGGTAGGGCCCTTCAGTGGATCCTAAGTTTTCTTACCGGTCGCACACAGAGCATCCAGCTGGATAAGTTTGTATCACAGCCTACAGGGGTGGACAGGGGCATGCTGCAGGGTTCAGTGCTCAGTCCTACCCTGTTTAATGTGTATATGTGTATGTGACCCCATTGGCCGACATCATCATGGGCCATGGCTTTCTGACCATCTCATATGCAGACGACATGCAGCTAATTGTCCCCATTGAGGAGGACATTATATCCACCCAACTGAAGTTCAGAAGCTGCATGTCTAGCGTTGCCATCTGGATGAGGAGGAATTTTTTAGAGCTTAACTCCTCAAAAACCGAAATCCTGCTGTTTGGGAAGGCTCAAGCCATTTGGTCTCCTGAGTAGTGGCCCACCGAGCTGGGCGAAGCCCCCTCACCTAGGAGTTGCGCGAAGAACTTGGGCATCAAGATAGATGACAAACTATTCATAGAGGAACAGGTCAAAACAGTATCAGGCGCGTGTTTTGGCACCATGAGGATGCTTAGGAAGGTCTTTCCCTGGATCCCTCTGTCGGCAAGAAAGACCCTTATCCAGTCACTCCTGGTGAGTCGGATGGACTATGGAAACTCGCTACTGGTGGGAGCAAGGGAGGACCTCTTATCACAACTTCAGGTAGTGCAGAACACGGCAGCCCGCCTTGCCCTCAACAAAAAGGCAAGGACCCCATCGGCCCCTCTATTGCACCAGTTACACTGGCTCCCAGTGAGGAAAATAGCTATTTTCAAGATGCTCTGTGTGGTCTTTAGATCACTACAGGGGAAAGGCCCTGCCTACCTTAGAAATAAATGTAGGTGGTATCAACCGACCCGACAATTGAGATCCAGCAATACCAACCTTCTGTGCACCCAGAAATTCGGAGGGCATTGAATGGCGGTAGAGCCTTCTCCTATCTTGCTGCGAGACATTGGAATAAACTGCCACAGAACATCAGGTCCTGCGGTGATTTAACCAACTTTAAGAGACTTTTAAAGACTTGTCTCTTCTAGATATGCATCCCCACTTACCTCCCTTCTTTGCATAGCACCGAGAGATCCCCTCCGGGAGGATTCGTTTGCGCTCAATAAATCCACAAAGTAAAATAAAGTACTGCAACACCCTCCCATAGAAAATAATAGAGGTAGCGACTTAAAATAAAACAGCATAGGAAATAACGTTAAATTAAAACTTAAATATAAATAATTTAAAATAGGTTGTTAAAATATACTGTAAAAGTGTAAGATTGAGGGTAGCCAGCACAGATGATGAAACAAGATTTCAAGTAGGAGTCATAGGTTACAGGAATAGTAAGTTAAAAGGTAGTGACCCAGCTGGGAGCAGAATCCCAGCTGCTCATCCCACACACTCAAACTGGCATTCACTCAACATGCACACATGAACATTCTATGACATCATTTACACTATAGCTGAGCACTAGGGCACAGAATACCAATGAAGAAATACACAGCAATAGGAATAGGTTACCACACACCGTACTCCTTTAAGCAGACAATAACAACCAACACTAGAAATGAGAATGGATACTCCTCATCATAAAAACAGACATATATGGTACAAGGGACTACAGAGAGAAATCTCTCAGACACACACACACTGCCTCCCTCAGCAAGTGGGCAAAATACATGTGCCCCAACAGTGCAACACATATGTCCTAAGAATAGGTGGGGCAAAGTAATTGCCCATTCACTAGAAATCCTATAGGGAGAACCAGAGTTCAAGACATGCACCCGGTAAAATGTAACTGTATCACAGTTTGACCAAAAATGGCCATCACCAGTAAACAATACAACTAATATGCACACTCACATGCAATGTAAACTGTAAGTGTGAGAAAGTTTTGAGCAAAATTCAAATTCACATCACCAGAAAATGCAAGTAAAGTGTCAGCAAAATAACATGCCCATCAACAGAAAATGCAAGTAAAGTGGGGGGTAGCAATATGTCCCCTCAAAATGGTTTGAGCAAAACAACATGTCCCACCACCAAAAAGTTCTAGTAAAGTGTGGGGTAGCCCCCTCAAAATGGTTTGAGCACATCTCACAACACCATAAAATGCACTTATATTTTGGTGTCCCAATATACCCACTCAAAATGGTATAGGAATGAGAGTAGCCAGCATAAATGATGAAACAGTATGACATTTTATTTTTCAGTTTCAATTAGGAGTCATATGTTACAGGAATTGTAAGTTATAAGGTAGTAAGACCACCAGGAGCAGCATACCAGCTGCTCAGCCCACATACTCTAATTGACATCCACTCACCTAGGCACACATGAACATTTTATGACATCACTCACACTATGGCTGAGCAGCATGGCACAGAATATTAATGAAGAAATACACAGTAAAAAGAACAGGTTAACACACATACACATACATAGAGCCTATTTATTATGTATTAATTTAACATTGTATTAACCTATATTGAATTTTAAAAATTCAATATTAAATTTAGCCTATACATCTCTTTCAATAATTATTAATACACATTAAAAATACTTTTTTCTTTACAGTGGGAAATTAAGTTTTAATGTAAACTTCAGAAAACATTTTTATTTACTATATTTCCATTAACTTAAGATTTAATTTAAACAATCTTTAATAGTGCTGCAGTTTTTTTACATCATTGTTTGCATGTATTTACATTAATATATAACATAAACCTGATATGAAGATCTATTTTCCAGTGAAAAACCTTTTTTTCCCTATAACTCCATTATTTTTATGGCAGTGGTTGTCCATGTTGTGTATGGGAGTGATTAATCAGATGTAGTACTGGACAGAGTACTTTTTTGCAATAATTACACATAAAGTTTGAGAATACCAAAAAGTAGCAAACTTACTATAAAGTGTAAACTTACTTACTTACTGTAAGTTACCTTTGTGAATCAGTCCCACAACATTACATATGCATCTTAAATGGGAATGCAATTGAGCTGAGGAAAATGGAAATCAGAAGTTGGAATGATGAAGGTAGCACTAGGTCTTTTTTCCCATAGGAGATGGTCACAAAAATGGATTGAATGTAATAAATATAAAACATTATAATGCATATGTGAAGAAACATTTCACCACGCGTAAGTAGAGTAATATTAAATAAAATACAGTATACCAGCATATAAAGCATTGAATATAAAAATAAACAAAACCAATACATTTCCCCTTTTTGATACCTAGTAAACATTTTTCATGAGTTGTGATTCTTTTCATGCACACAAATGCGCTTGTGAACACACAGGCCCACACACACACGTGCGGCCCGCATGTTCACTGAAAATACAATACACATTTAATGTGAAATAAAAAGTGCAAAACAAAATAAAAAGTCTGAAGTTTGACAGCTAAGATAAACTAATTATAAATCACACCCCATCATGCACTGCTTAAGACCTTACATGATATGTTAACTAACATTACTGATGACCCGACTGTTGACATCTAAAATGACATCACTGATGACAGCATCCAAAGGTATCAATATTCTGCTTTGGTCATACAGAGCGTGTTAGCTGACAGTTTCCAAACCTGTGAGTAACCCACATTGTTCTGTATGAAGTGGAGGTTACAAGGCATGTAGGGCATTCAGACAAGCCCAATGGCCATTCCACAGAAGGCAGCCAATGGCCAATGTGCATGGCCTTCAGCTGTGTGCAAAGAGTGTTGTCTGTGGAGTCTGAACTACAATTACACAGTGAACCACTCAACAGCATACAGCTTCAAGTCAGGCTCAGCAAGGTCTACGGTGAGCCACTATGCCAAATCCATTGTGGCCTGCCAATGCCCCAATGGCTTACAGGCTGGAGCTATAAGCAGCTTTGATTGCCCACATAGATTGGCTGTAGGGCAGGCACTCTGTTCTCTCCTTTTGAGACTGTCAATCCGACTACATATGGCAAAGGGTTCCTATTCTTTCTTAAATTTCTCCAGAGTCCCCAATCTAATGTCAACAGCATTATTATAGATCATGCCTTCAGTAATGCCATCAGTGGTACCTTTGATAATGCAATTTGAGGTATCATCAGTGATGGTATTAATGCTGTAATTCAACATGTCATAAGTCAAAAACTGTACCTTAGTGTGGTGTGAATTATGGTAAAAGTATCTAATCACAAAAGGTGAATTTCATTGTATTCTCAATTTTGTTTTGAAGCCAAAACTTCAATTTAGCTTTGTTTTTTTATAGAATTTGAGAGTTATTACCCATAACAAAACTTATCATAACTTTTTCAATATATATATATATATATATATAGCAAAACACACAGTTCCGGTATTTGGCCAGTACCTGCTCTCGAGTGGGTCGTCGTTAGGGTCCCGGCGGCCCGAATTTCATTTAAAGAGTTCTCCCATGAGAAGAAACGTGCGACGACACTCAAGGAGTTGCTGTGCTTCAAAAAGTATTTATTCGGCAGCAAAAAAAACAAACAACGCGTTTCACCTTACGGCTTGCTCACGTTTGTTGTGGATTCACATTGGTAGTCCTTTTACATCATAAAGTGAAGACATAAACAAAGGACTACAGCAAACTCACCCCCAAGTGTAAATGTATGGCGGACATTTTGGAATAGGTAAATAATACTAAACATAAGCAATTCAATCTAAACCTTCACGGTGTAGTTTGTTACAGAGGTGCCAGTTGAAAACTTACTATTCGATGTTACTTAATAATAATCATCTTTTGCCAATATCTGAGGTGACGACATATTTGTAAAAAATGTAAATTCAAAGTGATAGTACAATTGCGAGATGTTGCCTTCTAAAGTACCCAAGTGGGCAGACTCTGTTGATGCAGTCTAGCAAAGTGCCAAAGACATTCATATAAGGTTACTTATATTGTTTCACATTTCGCCCAAGTGGGCTTAAGTTCCACATCTCACGTACTGGTAAATTCAAAATATATTCGCATATAAATTCCAATCACTTAGTTTGAGGTATAACATCACCGGAAATTGGCTAAAAAAAAGAATTAAAAAAAAGTGCTTTTATACAACTAAATTTCATGTCCTCTGAATCATCATTTGTTGCATACGTCACATGGACAGGTCATCCTTGATCTCGAGCAAAATCCTAATCCGGATTACACCAATGTCTCATATTTCACATCCAATAGTCCCCAAGTGCAGAAAATCTGTGAATTTTAAAACATTATTTTTTTAAAAAGGCGTATATCTAATGCGACAGCTCAAGACATGATAGTGTTAACATTCATAGATCTAACACAGCTAATTTTTCAGAGAGTCATTGTCATATTTCCTTATCATTTCTCAAGATGAACAGAGAGTTCTTCATGATTATTCAGCCCATGTGGAAATGTACATTCAAAATCAATAATGAATCTAGATTCCAATTTTCGCAGGCAAGTGGTTCTGTCTCCTCCACGTGTGCCTAGGTCCACTTTGTCCAACACCACCATTTTTAGAAGGCTTTCATTTTGGTAGTGATGTTCAAAGAAGTGCCTGGCAACTGGGTACTGTGCATTATGGTTTTTGATAGCTCTCATGTGTTGAAGCACTCTTTCTTTCGCTTTTAAAGTGGAGCTCCCCACATACCATTTATTGCAGGGACATATCAACAAATATACACAATACATGGTGTTGCAAGTCAGAGTTTTCTGTATAGTAAAAACTCTCCCAGTACTAGGTACAGTTATCTCTTTACAGTTGACACTATTGTGACATGCCTTACACGACCTGCAACATCTGAACCCCGGTATGTCTTTGGGTTTGGTAATACATGTCACTGAGTTTGGACTTAACTCATCCCTTAATGATCTACTCTTTCTGAAAGTTACTTGAGGATGGCTCTTTAGATGTGGTTTTAGGTGTTGATCTGTAAGTAACACATGCCAATGTTTATTCAGAATCTTTTTTATTTCACTTAACTGACCCGAAAAAGTTGTTATGAATCTGATATTGGATTCTACTTCTTTATCCACATTGGTATCTAGGAGATCCCTCCTGATTTTAGTGTCTACTCTTGCAGCCGCCCCTTGGATTGTCTTATTTTTGTACCCCCTTTCCCTGAAACGTTTGATCATTTTTTCTTTTTCTGTCTCAAAGGTCTTGGTTGTACTGCAATTGCGTTTAGCGCGCAATAGTTCCCCATAGGGGATACTATCTACCAATTGCCTTGGGTGTGTGCTCCTCGCATTCAGAAGACTGTTACCTGCTGTAGTTTTTCTGTACAGACTTGTGGTCATGCTAGTCCCTTGTATCTCAATCATAACATCCAAGAACTCTATTCTGGATCTGTGTATTCCTGCTGTGAATTGTAAATTCATAGAGTTCTTGTTGAGTTGGCACACAAATTGTCTAGCAGATTCCTCATTGCCATCCCAAATCACAAAGATATCGTCGATATACCTAAGCCACAGGACAACCTGGTTGTTAAAGGCGATCACCTGGTTGGACACCTGCTCCTCCCACCACCCCATAAAGAGGTTGGCATAGCTGGGGGCAAAGCAGGTGCCCATCGCCGTGCCCTGTGACTGTCGGTAAATCAACTCATCAAAGATAAAGTGATTATGTGTGAGACAAAATTCAATCAGGTCTAATAACATGTTGGAATGTTCAAAAAATGCAATGGACCTTGATTTTAAGAAATGTCCCACAGCCTGTAGTCCCAGACTATGTTTGATACATGTGTAGAGACTACTCACATCCAAGGTAACTAGAATATAGGTATCTTCCCAGACAATTCCTTCTATACTTTTAAGGAAGTGTGTTGTGTCTTTCAAGTATGTAGGTAAGGCAGCTACAAATGGTCTTAGGAAGTGATCAATATACCGAGAAGTATTCTCTAATAGTGAGCCCATAGATGATACTATGGGCCTCCCTGGTGGATCAGGGGCATTTTTGTGCACTTTGGGGAGAAGGTATAGAATGGGAATCTTAGGGTGGTCACATTTGAGAAACAAATACTCATCCCATGTAAGCAGACCTTTGTCACGATAATTCTGTAATTTAGTTTCAAACATTGCCTTTGTTAGTCTGAAATCCGCAAAGGTACTTAGTTCATAACATTTTCCATCTCCCAACTGTCTATGCCCTTCCGCTAGGTATCTGCTTTTGTCCAAAATTACAACATTACCACCTTTGTCCGCATGGCGGATAACAATGCTCTCATCTTCCTTTAAATTCTTAATTGCATTATGTTGTTCAAAAGACAGATTCTTCTTATTGTTTGGCATCTGTTCTGATCTCAGTTTCTTAAGATCAGAGAGAACACCTTTCTCAAAAACTTCCACAGCTTCACATACAATCTGAGGGATAAACTTGGATTTTGTTTTGAAAGTACTCCCTGGATTTACACTAGTGTCAACCTCCTCCTCCGACAGATAGTTATTACCGTCAATCACCCCTGAGGAAATAATTTCCATGAGTTGCATGTCATGTAGATCCAAATTGCTATTTAAGTTCACTCCTCCAGCAATTGGGGGTTTAAAAGGGTGAGTCTCAAACCATTTTTTCAATTTCAATTTTCTCGAAAAATAAAATAAGTCAATTCTCGTCTGGGCATAATTGAAATTGCTAGAGGGGCAGAACGACAATCCTAAGGAAAGTACCTCATGCTCATGTACAGTTAATAACCTAGTAGATAAATGTATTACCGTCATACTTGAGTCTTGCTGCCCCTTGTCATCACTCCCATGGGTTGTTTTCTGGCGTTGCTGTCTGATTTTTGCTTTTTTGTTCCTTTTGGTCTTCCCCGATTTCCTCTGCCGCGTCCTCTCTGGCTTCCCTGATCTTGTTGTTGGTCTGTCCTTCCCTGATTTAGTACTTGGAATTGTAATAAAAAACGCTTCCTTACTTCTTCTTGATCATCCTTTGTGGGTTCATTGAGACCTGCCAGATTGAGGTCTTGCAGGCTTCCATCTGAGGCATCGCTCTCCACTGGTTCTGCTTGTATCATTAACGGCGCACTTGTTATCATTCTCTGAGCTGATTTGTCAAAAAGATGGTCGTATTTCCGATGAAAGGTTAGAGTGCGGCCGGTCTGATAAACTTTGTAGTCCCTCAGGAATTTTCTTTGCTTTTTAATAGTTATTTCATCCTTGAGCTTTTGTATCTTGATTTCCAAGTTTTTTGCATGATCATCAAAGGCCTCTTTGCCCATTATTGGAATTATCTCCACAATTAGCGCTTCTATTTGGTCTAACAATTTTTTACGGTCTTTAAGCGCGTATTTTACCAAAATGCGCATCATGATTGTAGAGCATGCAGCCGAATTGTTAGACCATTCATCTAACATATCCGGATCTGGATCTTCAAAGGTAGGGACCGTGAAAATTCTCAAGCCGCGTGGTGCTCTCCCTGCGTCAATATAACGCTGAAGTGATTCAGCCTCCCACCATTTTCCAAGTTCCTTTCTGTATAATTTTTCCAATTTGAAAAGTAAGGTCTGTAGCTGTACTTCCTTACTCATGTTCGCCGCTTGCACTTTCGGATCAGACACTGTTCCACCTTGCATGAAGACAAGTTTGTCCGCTGTCGCTTTTCGCCTTGAATCCATTGCTGCCATTCTATGATTGTAACGCACTTCTGAAATAGTGCAACTCCTGCCGATTTCAGAGGACGCCTCCTCCTTTCGTAATTCGGCTCTCTAATCACGCTGTAAATGCCCTGTGTTTCCACGCCTCCGGCACGAAACTCGTACTGCACCAACCGCAGTTATATGCCCTCACCTCCGTTGCGGGTACAGTACCGCGAGTAGAGCACAGATGTGAGTCCTGCAATCACCCGTTTCCTGCACACTCGCGTGAAGGGCGGACAGCACCGCAGCTAGCTCTTCCGTGTCTCGTTACCTTAGCAATGTAAAACTACAGGAACCATAATCCTTAGTGTCTTGCAGCGTCTTGACGATCGAAAAAATAGCTGGTTCTTTTCACCGATGTTGCGGTGCGGTTCTTTCGTGATGGATTACGGCATGTTAAAGACGCTCCACAAGATTTGTTTTTATAGCGGGCGAGCGGACCGGCCACAATTCCAACAGCAAAACACACAGTTCCGGTATTTGGCCAGTACCTGCTCTCGAGTGGGTCATCGTTAGGGTCCCGGCGGCCCGAATTTCATTTAAAGAGTTCTCCCATGAGAAGAAACGTGCGACGACACTCAAGGAGTTGCTGTGCTTCAAAAAGTATTTATTCGGCAGCAAAAAAAAAAAACAACGCGTTTCACCTTACGGCTTGCTCACGTTTGTTGTGGATTCACATTGGTAGTCCTTTTACATCATAAAGTGAAGACATAAACAAAGGACTACAGCAAACTCACCCCCAAGTGTAAATGTATGGCGGACATTTTGGAATAGGTAAATAATACTAAACATAAGCAATTCAATCTAAACCTTCACGGTGTAGTTTGTTACAGAGGTGCCAGTTGAAAACGTACTATTCGATGTTACTTGATAATAATCATCTTTTGCCAATATCTGAGGTGACGACATATTTGTAAAAAATGTAAATTCAAAGTGATAGTACAATTGCGAGATGTTGCCTTCTAAAGTACCCAAGTGGGCAGACTCTGTTGATGCAGTCTAGCAAAGTGCCAAAGACATTCATGTAAGGTTACTTATATTGTTTCAATTAATCAAGAAATAAAGACTATATATATATATATATATATATATATATATATATATATATGTGTATATATATATATATATATATATATATATAGTCTTTATTTCTTGATTAATTAAAATCATTACACTCACAGCATCTTAATTCATAAAAAAAACACATTTACATTTAAAACAAAAATTCTTCTCTTCACATAATACAAAAAACAATCCCATAAATACAACTTAAAACCTTATTAATAAGCCCAAATCTGGCCACCTTACATCTTTAGTTACATAATACAGTTTAAAATAACAGTGTGCTTTGCATACTATTTCCATGAATCTCACAAAGAAATATTATCGACCAGTAAACATTCATTTCCTGTCCTTTCCAAGTGCTAATGTGCAAAAAAGTGCATCAGTTTGCTGCGATGGTAACCTGGCTGTTATTACATTTCAAATGAATACCATTGCAGCAAAAATATTTAATTAATTACTTTTTTAGACCAATTAAAATTAATAACACCAAGGTCATAAAATTAGAGGGAACCTGCCCTATATTAAACATTTTTGATTTGACATTAAAAATGTTACCGGTTGACATAGTAGTGGAACCGATTCACCAGATAATGACATGATTAATGCCTGACATGCAGATCTCATCAGAAAATAAGGTCTAAAAAACTGGCTAAAATTAATCAACTTCAGGCATACACATATTATATGTACAAGAGTTTCCTATGGCCATTCGCAGAATCTACAATTAGAGTCCAACCACTGTTTGATCCAGGGACGGGTGCCCTCCTTTGTTGAGTTTATACCCACACGTAGCCTTAGAATTTTTTTTTTTACTTTACAGAAAAGAAAACATTTAAATATGGCTGAACACACGGGGATTGATATGTATTGATCATGTACCATGCATAGTTTTTCTCAGCTAAATCAATTTTTATTTTATCCAATTCAGCTTTGATATGCAGTTTTAAAATTAGTTTATAGTTAGGCATTTTCAGAGCTAACAGTTCAATTTGGAGACCGATATCTCGTAAGGATGCTAAAGTATGAGCTCTCCATTTTGCAGTGTAGGCAGATTTATCAATTTCTTGCCAACAGATATTCCCCAAAGATGCCAGCGCTGATGTTGATAATACAGCCATACATTTTAGGAAAGATCCTTTTGATACCAGAGACTGTCTTTGGGGACCGAACTCAAATCGAATTGCGGCTTGACACACTGACCTGGCAATTCCAAAGGTTGCTTTAAAGACCTTAACAATCAGTAAGTCAAGCACCTTCACATCATTTCCTCTAGTAATCGGAGAACCATAAATGAGACTAAGTTGTAACTTGGCTTTGATTACTTTTAGAATAAACTCATACGATTGACAGTTCAGTGATTGCTTTAAACATTTAAAAGCATGGGTCAACGTCACAGTCTTGGTCCTTAAATCTTTAAGATGAAATTTAAAAGACATGATTATCAAATATTACCCCTAAATATCTATACGTCTTAACCGTATCAATTGAGCCTGCTCTGGCTTTCCAGGAATCAAACTTCTGTTTAACTACACCAATTTTCATCACTTTTGTTTTTTGTTTTTTTATGTTTGAAAGCTTTATTGAAGAATAATAATGAAAAAACAAAGAATGAGGATTTAGAAGCGCGCAGTCGGAGGAATGATATACGCGTAGTAGGTAATCCGGAATCCATGAACACTGGAAAAATAGAGGAGTATGTGGAGAAGATGTTGATAGCTGCGGTGGGACAAGAGGCGTTCTCCCTGCAATTCATTGTTGAACGGGCTCAAAGGTCGTTGGGCCCGAGGCCTGTTCCTGGAGTGACACCCAGGCCCATCATCGCCCACCTACTTAACTATCGCGAAAGAGATGTGGCGCTGCGGGTGGCCCGTAATAAGCAATCGTTGTCCTACGAAGGGAACACGTTTTCTATATATCCTGATTTCACTCCCATGGTGCAAGAGGAGCGTAGAAAGTTCATTGCTGTTAAAAAAAAAGCTTCGAGACGCACAGATCGACTATGCCCTTCTGTATCCGGCCCGGCTTCGGGTGACACACCAGGGCAAACAGAAATTCTTTGCCAATCCCGGACAGGCGGAGGAGTATCTAAGATCGATAAAACAACGTAATCATGACTGGGACAGTCGAAATGGATCGTAGAGGCCGTCCCCGGCCAGGGACAGAGGAAATCCACAGTGAATGGCTAATGGGCACAGGACGAGGGTCGCAATGCAGACTACACGTAAGAGCCATGTGGCACCTATAGACGTTGTGATGTGAGTTCGGCTGTGAACCAGCTATTGGCAAATATTGCTCTCCGGACCACCTCTACAGTGGAAAGGGGTCCCTGCTGTGTCATCGGAGGGGCTCTACTGGGAGAGGAGAACTTGTGAGGCCCTCTAGAGGAAGCCCCCAGAGGGTATACCCCTAGTTATGGAAGGCGGCAATCTGGCTGCCTTTGAACAAGAAGTTGTTTGGGTACATTGGAAGGAGGGGGGAGGGGGTAGGGTGCAGTATACTGGCAAGATTGGGTTGCTTCAGTGGGAGGGGGGAGGCTGGAGAGAGGGAAGGGCTGGGGATTGTTTGGGTGGTACACGTCTTCGAAATATGTGGTCCTACAGAGAAATGTCCAGAGCAGCGAATTGAACCAAAGGGGCTATGGTACTTTGAGAATGAGAGTTGGGATACGGGATGGAGCGCCCAACACTATTTTCCATTTGCTATATTGTGGAAGGATGGAAGCGAAAGCTGGGGCACTTAGTAGTGACTTTAATATAATGATGTGGAATGTGCAAGGACTAGGGGATCCCCGCAAAAAAAGGCAGGTGTTATCCTATTTAGACCGCCATCATGTGCACATAGCTATGCTGCAGGAGACGCATTGCCCCAGGGCTAAGCCTATCACTTTTAGGAGCAAATGGGTGGCAATTTGGCTATTCCCCTCCTATTTGAGTTATGATCGGGGGACTGCCATACTGGTTAGTAAGCGGATGTCATTTCATTTGTCAGGTACCTTCTGTGATACGGACGGGCGATACTGTATGGCTTGGGGCAGGTTGGGGTCCCAATCAGTCCTACTAGCATGCTGCTATGGGCCCAATGTAGATGATCCCAGTTTCTTTGATAGCCTTTGGGCCAAGATTTTTGATAGAGGTGCCACACATATAGTTTGGGGGGGGAGACTTCAACGTCACGTATAATCCTGGGGTAGATAGATCCCATTCGGCACCACATCACTACACTAAAGCACAAGCTGTGATTAGGGAGTCAGGGACGCTTACAACTTAATAGACGCTTGGAGACACACTCACCCACAGGAACGAGAAGGAACACATTTTACAGCATATGCATACTCATGGGCCAGACTGGACTATTTTTTAATATCTAGAGGACTTGCACCCGCAATAACAAGCACAAAACATCTTGCTAGGACATATTCAGACCATGCACCAGTACTAATGACGCTATCGTCCGAGGACTTTAACGTACCGTGATGTCCCTGGAGAATGAACCCTTGCATTCTGCTAGATGCGGTTTTTCAAGAGGAGTTGAGGGAGGAAATATTGGATTTTTTTAAACGGAACAAGGACTCAGTACGAAGTGTAGAAATGATCTGGGAGGCCTTTAAGGTGACCTTACGGGGTTATTGCATAGGGAAAGGAGCGGGGGTGCTTAAAGACATACACGCTACTATCAGGACCCTAGATAAAGACCTCAAACAGCTGGAGGCGGAGCTTGCCGGTGCCCCTACAGCAGACACACAAGTAGCATTTAGGGAAAAGCTGTCACTTCATATGGAGGAAGCACAAAGAGAAGCGAAGTACAGAAGTAATTACAGGGTGGCCAGGAGCTATGGAGAAGGGGATAGGCCTGGGAAGATACTGGCACAAAAGGTGAGACGACCTTGAGGTACCAATGTAATTAGGGAAATTAAAGACTCGAGCGGTGTCACTCACCTGGAGACATGCAATATTCTGAAAGAGTTCCTAGAACACTATAGCACATTATACACTACTAAGGGTAACACTGGTGAGCAACTGGACAACTTCCTGGGAGACGTAGCATTCGGATGGCTAAGCGACACACAGAGGACCTTCTCGTGTGCTCCTTTTGAGCTGGATGAGGTGCGGGAGGCCATTATGGGTATGCAGTCCGGTAAGGCCACTGGCACTGATGGAATTCCGTTGGAATTCTACAAAACATATATAGACATATATAGACATCATGGCCCGGTTCTTAGAGAGGTATATGAGGATGCATTGGAGGTGGGGTTACTGCCGCAATCAATGAGAGAAGCATTGATCTTATCATCGCCAAAACCTGGGAAGCCCCTTGATCTCTGTGACTCCTATAGGCCACTGTCGTTGCTCAATAGTGATGCGCAAATACTGGCTAAACTGATTGCCACGAGACTGAGTCTGTTGATGGTACACTTAATACTACCAGACCAGTCGGGGTTTGTGCCTGGCAGGGCAACGTCCCACAACTTGCGGACGCTCTTTGCGATACTGCACACTACCTCCCCTGATCTCCCTATGGCTGCCATTTTTTTAAATGCTACAAAGGCGTTTGACTCATTGGAATGGGGATATTTATTTGGGGTGATGAGACGGATGGGCTTCCCACCCTTGTTTTTAGACTGGATTAAATTACTCTACACTAAACCAGTGGCCAAGGTCTTGATAAATAGGCACACATCCCAGACGATTGAGATCACGAGTGGTACTAGGCAGGGGTGCCTTCTGTCACCACTGCTCTCTGCGCTGGCAGTTGAACCCCTCACTGAGAAAATACGGCAATGTCACAATGACAAGGCTCTGAGGTGCTATCAGCGCCAGATACTCATCTCGCTTTATGCGGATGACATCACGTTATATATTCGGGACCCACAAAATAATTTGAACCCGGTTCTGAGGGAATTCATTGTATTTGGTGGATTGTCTGGTGTTCAGATCAACTGGACCAAGTTTAGCTTTTTTCCACTCGCGGATGCGGTCCAGCGCTTTGAAATGGATTATCCATTGGAATGGTGTGAGGAGGAGCTTAAATATCTAGGAGTCAAAGTCACGAGAAATAAGGAAGAACTGATGAGGGTGAATTATGGGACTCTTATGACCAAGATAACAGACAACGTGGGTGGCGCTCCCTCTGTGTATGACGGGACGGGCTTACTTAATTAAGATGATGATCCTTCCGCAGGTGTTATATTTATTTTTGAATATACCGTACTATCCGGGGTCCTATTTCTTTAAAACCATGAAATCTGAGCTGATACGACTCGTTTGGAGAGGTAAACAACCTCGACTACCGTGGGAAGTGTTAATCAGACCTTATATACAAGGCGGTTTCGGGATACCAGATATAGAGCTGTACTTTATGGCGGTGCAGGCGCACTTTGTATGGTTGCGGCGGAGTACTGGCTGGCTCACCCTGTCCCACTAGAGGGGGCGATATATACGAGGATTGGGCAACGAGAGAGACAACCGAACGCACTCTCTGGTACAATTAGGGCATGGCACAAGATCATAGAGATGTTAGAATTGCAGTTGGCATACACGCCATTGATGCCGCTCACCTATCACCCGGATATACCACTACTTCAGGAGGTGGTATTTCGGAAATTTAAAGAGAAGTTTGGGTTGGCTACGTATCATGAAAACAAGTTCCGTGAGCTGACACATATGTGTCCTGCAGAGCAACAGACACCGCTGGACGTGTTCCTATATGTTAGACTTTGACAGGGTGTAAAATCGATTGATCCGACGTTTCCTGACGATCCAATACGACTGGCTCTGTTAAATACTATACTAGAGAGGCCTAAACCCATGCGATTAGTCTCATCAATATAAAGGAAAGACAGGCAGCTTTGTCACGGGTGAGGTGGGACTCGGAACTGGGACGACCACTGACGGGTACACAATGGGAGACCTGCTGCCTGCACACTGAGAGGGTGTCTGCGAACAGCAGACTCCCTATTATACACTATAAGTTTCTGGAGGGGCTTTACTACAAACTGGCCAAGATGCACAGATTCAACCTGAGGGATAATGATCAGTGTGACAGATGCCGCACCCCTGGGACGGACTTTCTGCACTTAGCATGGGACTGCCATGACATTCGGGAATATTGGAAAAAGGTGTTTGAGGCGTTGCAGCAAATTATAGGCGAGACACTGACACCGTGTCCCTTGTTAGCGCTTTTGGGGATCATAACACCAGTGAAACCAGAACACAGGAGGTTTGTGGCAATGTAACTTCTTATTGCCAAACGCAGGGTTGCCTGTAGATGGGGGAGAGGCAGAGCGCCTAAATTTAAGACTTGGCTGAATAATCTAATTACTTGTCAAGAAAAACTTGCTACGTATGCTGAATTATTACCTGTGTCCTCCAGTCCTAATGATATTTGGGCTCCCCTTACATGCTATCTCCTCACTAGGACGACATCAGATAGAGGTGATGAGAACTAAGATAAATGGATAATGCGGGAGCCTTGCGCATTCCTATGTTTGGAGTACCGTATGATTTAGACGATGAGTATAAATGATGGGGGAGGGAGTGAAGCCCGCCTGAGACTATCCCACTGATGTACTGTTAATGACATATACTGTATGTACCAAGCTCGTATATTACATTCTATTGTTGAGATGGACAATTGGACCAATAGGATACTGTTATACACATTGGATGTAGAAGAAGTACCTTAAGATGTTTGTAAAATCATAATAAACAGAGATTTAAAAAAGAAAATAATAATGAAAAAACAGCAAGATGACATCAGCAAAAAGAGAGAAAATACGTAATAAATCAGTTCTAGAAACATAGCATTGCTAATGTCAAACTAAGTTATAAAAGCATTTTATGGGATTTTAAAGGGATGGGGAGGGCAGAAGGGAAGGGGATGAGAAAAGGTAGTACAACAGAACAGTGTTATAGAAAATAACGGCAAAGAAAAAAATGGTGCAGGCAATATTAAAAGCTATACAGTATATGCAAACAATGCAATAAAGAAAAAGTGCAAACAGTATTAAATAAACAAGGAGAGAGTAAAATCATTCAAGGAGGTTTAAAATTTTCTGAACTGACAGAAGCAAGTTTCTTTTGAGCTAATTGATCTAGGTATGTGGTAAGAGGTAACCAATAATAAATCTACATTACGACGTGGTTTATGGGAAGAAACAAAGGCAACATCAAGTCTATGAAAACGACATACAAAATTCCACCAACCTTGTATAGAAATATTCATGAGGGATATCCAGTTAGAAGAAATATGTTGAGATGCAAATGCAATCATGAGATTAAAAAGAGTGTGGGGGGAGAGTTAGAGAATCTGAAAGACTACCGAGGAAAAGAAGAGTTAGTGAGTATGGGTTAGAGAGTGAAAAAATGTGAGAAATGGAAGACCAAACTTGTTTCCAGAAAGCGGAAACAGTAAGACAGAAAAAGAACATATGTAGATAATTAGCCTTGGGAGTTTCACAAGTCCAGCAGTTAGAGTCAGAAGAAGATGTGAAACGAGAAAAAGAGAGAGGAGAAAGGTAAAGTCTATGATATAGAAAGAATAAAAATTGAGTAAGAGAAGCAGAGCGAGAAACTTTCAAAATTTTGGACCAGAGTTTGTCCCAAAGAGCAATGGACCAATTGCAACCCAAGTCTGTTTCCCAAGAAAGTTCCAATTTGGATTTGATACGGTCTGGGTTAGGAGAAGAAAAGAATCTATAAATGAGAGACGCTTTAGGAAGAATAGAAAGTACTACGAGAAGAGGAGGAGGGGGAATTGGTGAAGTTGAAGAAGGAAGAGAATAGTAACGATCAAGAATGAGTTAAATAAGAGTAGTATATTTCTGTAGAAAAGAGCGAGGACAGCAAAAAAGAAGTTGAAAGTGCGGAAAAGAAAGAGGCGACACACCATCAAAAAGATAGTTGACCCATATAATAGTCTCCAAGAAGACTAACAAATAGGTCTGTTATTTAAAAGAATAAGTTAATTATACCAGATGGGTGAATTTAGAAAAGATTCACGCGAGACTACCGACGGAGAGAGCAAAGGCTTCATAAGAGAAGAAGCATGTTTAAACAAAGGAAGAGAATTATAAGGAGATTTGGAGGAAAAACGTAACACCTCTTCAAAAGAAAAGGGTAATAAGAAAGTTTGTTCAATGTGGAGCCAAAGAGGAGAAAAGGGGGACGAATCTGATGAGAGCCATCGTGATGCTTGATGGAGAGAGAAAGATTTGTGATATAGACGAAAGTCTGGAAAATTCAGACCACCATTCGATTTAGGCTTACGAAGAGCTAGAAGGGAACTTCTAGGTTTTTTCTTTCTCCAAAGGAATTTTGAAAGAGAGGAATCAAAACATTTGAAGTAAAGGGCAGGAATATGCACAGGTAACATGAAAAAGATGTAAATAAGAATAGGGGTGATCATCATTTCAATAGAGTCAAGGCGACCCCACCAGGAGAGAAAGAGGGGATTCCAAGAGGAAAACAACTTATCAATTCAAGACAGAACTGCAGACATATTTAATATAATGGAAGAGGGAATAGAGTTGGAGAACCAAATACCAAGGTACTTAATCTCTGTGCTGTTCCAGGCAAAGCCGGTTGAGGAAAATCGATGAGGAAGATAGAATTTAGTCAAAGGGAGAATCTCTGTTTTATCAGAATTGATCTTATATCCTGAGACAAGGGAGAAAGCTTCAAATTCAGACAATAAAGGAGGGAGAGATAGTTTTGGGTCTGAAATAAACAAAAGGATATTGTCTGCATATGCGGAAAGTTTTAATTGATTATCACCATAAGGGAAACCAGAGATGGAAGCGTTATTCCGGACAGAGGATAGAAAGGGTTCAAGAGCTAAAACAAAAAGAAGTGGGGAAAGAGGTTTACTACTGTGGCAAGGCTATCTCCCCCATAGACTAACTCTAGGTTACCATAAAACACTTCATAAGAGATAAAAGAAGTCTGAGAATAGAAAATGAAATGAGGTTTTCCACTCATTTAAATTGTAATTTAAAATCCTCTTTAATTGTATAGTCAGATTTTAAGTTAGTATTCTAGAAATATCACTTTTAGAAGTGCCTTTATCTTCCAAGGGCATACCTTTCTCCCATGGGGACTCAGGTATATAATATATTTAAATCACAGTGATTCCCATTTGCATAATTGATTTTATAATAATCCATTTTATCAACAACAATGAGCATGAACAATTAAGGCCTTATTACGCGTTTGGGTGTCCGTGAACTGCTGTACTGGCATTGGCGGTCCCACTGCCATATTACGGGATGGGCATATTGTATTTCCAAAGAAAGCAGCTAAACTGCGACACCAAGATTGTGGTCCAGGAAAGGCAGCTGTCATAGGCGAAGCTGAGGAGTTCCACCACCATCCATGTTACAAGTTGGCTTTCTGATGAGCCAACCGTGGTGGTCTAACCACCAGATTTGAGTCAGCGCTAACAAAGAATTTTAGATGCATACTCATGATACTCCAATCTTTCAGACAGAGTTCAACATGGATCTCTTTCTTACACCCCCTTCACAGCAGCATCTTCACAGTGAAGAATTTGACCCTGCTGGACTGGCTGCAATGGGTAGGTGGGATTTTTCCACATGTATCATGCATATTCGACACATGTGCAGTCAAAAACTACACACAGAAATCAATAGATATCGAAAACCATTGCCCACCGCCCCAAGACCGCCACACCGTGGGCCACTCTGTCAACCGGTTTTCAAACAGTCAGACCGCCAAACTCGTAACCAGGCCTTTAATGTTATTTGCAAAAATAAGCTATCTATCCAAAACGCAAATTTCATAGTGCTTTATACAGTTGAGGGCATATTTATCAATGAATTGCATCACCCCTGCACCATGCAAGAAGGCACAAGGGAGACACAACAACGAAGTCAGAAGGCACAAGGGAGACACAACAACAAAGTCATATTTATCAAGCCTTGTAAGGGCTTTTTGAGTGGCCTTGCATGGTTTTATGAATATAGAATAAGGCAATGCAGCGCAAATTGCTACATTGTGTTACTCTGCCACAAGGAGGCGATCCATGAGTGGAGCGCGGATGCTCCCATGCATCCACCCAAGGATTTTTAGGCGCAATCCCAGACTTGCCATTGCTGGTAGACCTGGTAATGAGTAAAAATGCTATGCCTCCCTCGGTAAGTCTTAACGAGGAGAAATATCTCTTTTTCTACTTGTTTTTTTCTCTTTTTTTGTGTTCTGCAGTTTACAGCACACATAGCACACATAGCAAAAGGAGAATGTCTCAGAGGTTGCTTTTGAGCAGGGAGGATCCCCACCTGTCAGCAACGCAGGCACCCTTGCACCAGGGCACAAAGGTGTCTATTTGGCACTAGGCAGTACACTGTACGTCAGGGCAAGGAAAGGACAAGAATCTGGTGTATCATGTTAAATACAGTGTATTCATGCCATTTAATTTTCATGCAGTGCAGCAATCTGGCCTGCTGCACTGCGCCATGTAAAATATTGATAAACAGTACACTTAAAACTCCGGAAAAGTGCAGCGAATCTCAGTTGAAGGTAAACCACTCTAATACAATGTTAAAAACATATCCATATAGCAACCAACAGAAAGTGTGTTCCACAGAAAACAACCAACCATAAATCTTTTTAACCATTAGGTATGATAAACCAAAGCCTACTCCTGAGTTAGGCTTATTAGGTTGTTCATATGTACGGTGTCAAAGATTTACGTAGGTGAGGAATTGAGTGAGTGAGTGCCAGAGAGTGTGAAAGAGAGGGAGTGAGCAAGAGGGAGTCTGGGTGAGTGTGAAAGTAAAAAAAGAGTATTTGTGAGAGTATGAGTGAAAGTTGGTATGGTATGGTATGGTATGGTATGGTATGGTATGGTATGGTATGGTATGGTATAGCATGGCAGTGCATGGCATGGCATGGTATGGTATTTAAGTGATTCTTGCACAGTGCGACCTGCTACTCGTAAAGCTTATCAAGGAACTGAGTAGGTCAATGCACACACTTAAATCTAAATAATTGTTAAGCAAAAAACAGGGTTTTAAGGGCCTTTTGAAAGGGAGGTGTGAAAAAATCTCTTTTAGGGTGTGCGGTAAAGTGTTTTTCTACTATACAGCTAAAACGTCTGCATTGAAAAAGTGATTTCTTAAAACTGGTGTTCATTAGATTATGATTGTTGACTGAGCGCGGAGGGCACTTAGGGGTATACCTCAAAAATGTTTCCACAGTTACTGTGGTACCTTTTTGTGGATAGCCTGATGAACCATGTACAGGGGTTTAAATAGGGTCCATTTCTCAATCAGTAATCAATGCAGTTTCTGTATGAATGCGGTTACATATGCCCTTCCACTAAATTGAAGTATCAAATAAATTGCTGTGTTCTGCAGCATCTGACGTTTTGACAGTCCCACAATGTAAATGCCTAGGTGGAGGCTGTTACATAATTCAATATTCAAAGGTTGTGTGACAATTTTCAGCCCTTTTCAAGTCAAAAGTGGGTAAATGTTTTTCAGTAACCTAAGTTGGAAGAATCTGGTGCACATGGGTTTACTTACCTGGGCATTGAAAGATAAACTGTCATTGAGATACACCCCCAGGATCTTCACCACTAAGGTGGGTAGCAGGGGCCTGTCAACTCCATGGGCCACCAACCATCTGGCCATATTGGCTTGCGTTGACCTAAATCCAATACGTATGTCTTCTCTGAGTTAAGTTTTGCTGTGGCAGAAAAACGTTCTACAGATCATGTCTTTTTAAACACATGCTCTCCATCCATCCTCAAATTCATATGGGTGTGGTCTGCACACATTGTTAAAATGGAATCCAAAGGAATATATCAGTTTTGGCAATGTGATGACATACATAGTAAAAAGAGCTATTATCGCTGTGGAACCTTGTGTTCCACTAGAAATATGTCAGACAAGGTTGCGTTAATCCACGCTCTTTCTGTGTCGCCTTGGAGATAAATACTGGTTGGAAATGAGGCCTATCTATACAACGATCTCTGACAGTCTTATCGCTAGGATCCTGTAAGAGTTGCTGTCAAAACGCAGCCAGATGATCTAACCGAATGTGGGCTGCATCGCCTCCTTTATCTACAATAAAGCTTAGTGAGTCCACCACTGGCATCAAAAATGTCTCAGTGCTATGGATAGCTCTGAGCCCAAACAGAGTCACCTCAGAGATCCTATCGAATATGAAGAGAATCCCATTTGCATATTTTTATAGCATCTTTATTGGTTGCAGCCATAAAGATAAAGGTCAAATATTTGCAAGAACGCCTGAATTGGCTGTTTTGGTTTTTCAGAAATGGGGTGATAACTGCATGCTTCCCACGAAATGGAAAAGTTGCCAAACTTAAAGAGGATTTGAACAGATCTGTCAGACTTCATACCAACAAATTGTAAAAAGTTAACAGGACAGGGAATCTCAGGTGATCCTGGTTTTACTGAGAGTAATAATTCGAGGGTCTCCTGCGCGGTGATAGATTTAACATTTAAAATCTCACACTCTGAAATCGAATTGGCTGTCCTGAACTCCCCCACTCTCAGCAGTACTTTCTGACCTGAGTTGTTTAATGTCTCACAGATCTTAAGACTTTTGTTGATAAAAGAATACTGCCAAATTATCGCAACTCTCTTGCACATTGTGAATTATTACATTTAGGCATTCTGGTTTAGAGAAAGAGTTTATGAATTTGAAGATCTACTTAGAGCAATAGGTGGATTCTAAAAGTTACCCAATAAAGTGCTATCATTTTGGTACAAATCTGTTTTTTTATATCTTTGAAGTTCCTTAATAGATAACTCTTTATTCTCAGAAGCAAATTCTTTCAGAAATATTCTTTCTAATTGCTTACAATTTGGCTTAATTGGTGGAAGGCGTCTGAGAGCCAAGGTGCAAAAAGTATATTTTGTGCAAGATTCACTTTCTTAGTTCAAGTAACTACATCCAACACTGCTGTAATCCATTTACTTACTCATTTGTTCAGAACGTTAAGATTTGTCCCCTTAAGGTCAGATTGCCCAGATATTTCTCCAAGGGCAGCTGACCTCAAGAGAAGAGTCAATTTGCTTGATATCCATGTTACCATAGTTCTAACTGGCCTGTTAGTTCTCTCTTGCCAAAGAAAAATAAGTAGCCTGTGATTAGTCTTTCAAAAAGGAAATGTTGGGATAAATATATGTTCACCTTTGTCATGAATATCATTGTAAAGCATGACCCTTTTCATGGGTAGGTTCCTGCAGAAATTGGTTAAGTTGTAGGGCATGGCAAGACTTCAAGAAGTCACCGCCCCTTCCAGGGAAGAGCAATCTGCACATAGATTAAAATCATCTAGCTCCAATGGATTACCAGAATTTAAAACAGTTTAGTATAACGAATGATTAAACTCATTGGAAAAATTTCAATTTACCCCCTGTAGTTGTAACCAAATCAATATTGCACATGGAGATAAAGACAACCTAACAGTCAAAAGCTCAGTTGAATTGAACTCCTCTGACTTAGCCTGTTAAACTAAAAATAAATCTCTAAAAACACCAGCAAGCCAACCACATCTCTCTTTTGCACAGTCCAATCTAATGATATTAAAACCTGGTGCAATTGGTAAAGCTAATGTTAGATTAAACTATTCATGAAGTCAAGTCTCAGTTATAAAAAGAAAATCCAATTTGTTATCAAAAATCAGATCTGACACTCCCATATAATGTTTATGTAAGGACCTTACATGTAGTAAGGTCCACTGAATGTTTGTAAGAGGTGCTTCAGAATCATCACCTAAGGTCCTCACATATTTATTAGTAAATGTCATTTCCTGTTCCAGCATGTTGACCCCTCCCGTATTTTAGTACAGTTCAGAGAATCAATGAAAAATCTATCAATATTCTGTAAAAAAACAGGCAGGATGGACTGCGCTGGGAATTGAGCAGTCACTAATGAGTGCCGGAAGGTTTGCCTTTGGTGTGCTGTTTTCGAGCCAGGGGCACACCCACTGTGCAGATACACACCAACCTGACTGAAATACTGTGGGCTAACTATTTCCTTGCACATGCTCACTTTGTCCCCATTGAATATAGCGCTTCCTTAAGAGACGTCTGTGCTCTTAGTTTGCAGGTTTATGTGGCCTTGTTAAAAAAACATTAACAAAGTGCATACACTTTAAAACTTACCCTCAATGCTCAACCCCATTGTACATGGCGTTCAGCCATCGACAGTGGGATTTGGCCCTGGGCACAGCCAATACTTGCGGTCAACTCTGGCTGTAGACTACCAAAGGTCTTGAGCAGTGGAATGGGCAACAGGTCCTGGAAGAGGCGATAAAAGCATGAAAGAAGGAATGCATGTTAAGTTCATGCAATACCAAGAATCTTATATTGCAGGATTTAGAGCTCAGAGATTCAAGTTCATAGTCACCAGTTGCTTGAGCTAATTCAGGATGATCTAATCGCCCTGAATTGGGAGAAGGCACCACTTTTGGTGTAGCAGGCTGTAATATTCCAGACATCCTTCAGACTTTTTCAGAATTTTGGGATGCAAGGTTTTCTCTCTCGGTCCAATTTTGCTGATATTCTTTCACACCAGTCAGGGTTGTTTGGGCACATTTTCACTTATTCCTCCTGTTCAAAGCTAGGCTTTAGAGCAAACAGGCATTAATAAACAAGAGTGCATCTGCATTGTTCCATGTGACTGAAGTTTTCAAGAGTAGATTATAACAACGATCCCTATTGTTCTTTGCACACATAGGGCTACAGCAATACAAAACACTTGATTCATTATTTTCCTGGATAAACAATATGCCTGAGAAGAGCTCCTATTTCTAAGAACTGGAGCAGCAATCAAAGTTACCATGCTATGCTGTGTGAAACGGAGAGAGCAGGACAGCATCATAACTAATAGGCTGCAGCTATGGTGCTCTTTACCACTACACTGGTTCGCGTCAGTTAGCCTTCTGCCATGCAAACGTACCCTTCCAGAATAAAATACTATGCTTAGATTTAGTTAAAACATTTCTAACTCAGTGTGTGTGCTATACATTACAGCACATATGCAAAGTTGAAAAAACTATGAGTAAATATATGAGAAAAGAAAACATTTCTTAAACATTACACCTGCCTCATGCAGGGATATGTTTGTGGCACAAAGTCCTGTCTACCTGTAGAACATTGGAGTATTAGTTGAGGGTGGTGATAATATTCAAAATCCTTGTCAGGGTAAACCACAAAAACCACAATCCAACCGGTGCTTTACCCTCTGATAGCTTGGCTAAAAAATAGTCAGCTTAACTTAGATGGAATATGTGAAGTATTTATGCGATACTCAAACAGTAATAAATTGAAAACACAACAAAGGAAAATGGCCCCAAAACAACAAGAATCTAATAAGTAGAAATGGGGTTATGAATTTTAAGAGGTTAAGGTTCATAATAGCACCAAAATGTGTTAGGTTTCAACCACAGGTATGTGGTCACCCTAGACCATGTAAAAGTCAAACATTAAGGTTAACCACGATGGAACATGGGTTATATACAGGGACCACATTCATTGTCATGAAAAATGTTATCAAAGGTCTTAGTCTTAATTCAAAAACCCTCATCAAGTGAAGGCCGTAGGTAGTGGTCAGACAGTGCTCCATGTCATCCTGTAGTCAGTGGAAAAGGTGCTGGTAAAGCCACTGACTATTAGCCGGAAAGCTCCGACTGGAAGAAATTTGAATTTCATGTCCAGGGAAGGTCTCACACTTGCCAGCTCCTTTTACACCTTTGCTTTTTGAAGATTCTGCCTTTGGGCCTAATTTAGTTCTCCAGGCAGGTCGCTCCCCACGCCGCACAGCTCCACTTAACTGTGCCCGTGTCCCTGCTCCCTGATCTCGCTGCTGCCGTGAGTTTGTGGCCCTCCTCCACTCATAGGCTCCCACCTGCGCCTCATCACGGGTGGCCCAGTGGCGAGCCATAAGTATCTGCCTGCTCTCTCTGCTCCCTTTCTGCCTGTTTTTTACTTGTCTGCTGTTTTATTCTATTTTATTTTATTTTCTTGTATTCTGCTCTTTTCTGCCCATTTTTCTCTCAGTAGCCGTTCCAGCCTTTGCCTTCCCCTTACTGCCGCTGCATCCCCTGCGGCCCCCTCCTGCGCTCATATATTTGTTCCCATCTCCAGCCTCCCAGCTGCTCCTCCCTTTCACCTCCCCTTCTGAGGTGTAAGGGAGGAGGGAAGGCACACCAAAGGCAAGCCCATCTGCGCCCTTCTGTGCCTGGACCGTGCCCAGCTCCAGACCCCCTGGCTCCTGCAATCACCACAAGGCCCACCTCCACCATGATGCCAGCAACCTCTACGAACTCAACACCGGCTGATCATCCACCTGCTTTCTGGCCACCCGAAACGCACCCACGGACCCTTCTCCTGCCGGAACTTCAGCTTCACCAGCCTCCAAGACACCGCAGCGCCCACCGGGGCAGGAAGCAACCACCTCAGATGCATACTACTCAACACCTGCTCCACCCACAAGCATACCATTGAACTCTTCGACCTACTTGACTCATCCTCCCCAGACGTCACCTTCCTGACGGAGACCTGGATGAACCCCTCCTCAGTGCTCGACATCGCCATAGCCATCCCGGACGGTTATAAGATCACCCGCAGGGACCACACCAACGGAGCAGGAGGAGGAATCGCCATAGTCGACAGGAAGACCCTCAGAATGTCAACCAGCACCGAAGCCACCCTCAGTGCCGCCGAACACATGCACTTCCAGATCCACATAAATCCCACCACCACCCTCAGAGGAAACCTCATCTACAGACCCCTTGGAGCCCAGCCACAGTTCAGTGACTCCATCGCCAAATTCGTCAGCACACACGCCCTTGCATCCACGGACTACATTCTCCTTGGAGACCTGAATTTTCACCTTGAGAACGCTAAAGAAAACAACTCCACCACCCTACTCGACAACCTCGACAGCTCGTCAGGACTCCCACCCATCCACTGGACACACGCTCAACCCCATTTTATCTTCACCTTCAAGAAACCCATTACGCGCCACCACCCACAACGGACCCCCCACTGCAGCTGGAACAAAGTCACTGAAGACTAGCTGATCGCCACCCTCCACCGTGTCCCACCAACACACACCGCCGACACCAACATGGCCGCCCGCAACCTCAGACAATGGATCAACGACGGCACCAACACTCTTGCACCAATCAAGAAAGCCTTAAACAGATGCTACGACAGAAAAGCCATCTGGTTGACCGCCGACTTCCAGGCTTCCAAGCAGACCTGCCGAAGACTCGATAAGAAGTGGCAACACGAAAAGACACCGGACAACAAAGCAGCCCACAAGAACGCCATCCGCAGGCACCACCAACGCCTCCGAACAGCCAAAAGGACCGCCTTCAAGGAATGCATTGACAACAACACACACAACAGCAAAGAGGTCTTCAACATTGTGAAGGAACTTTCCAACTACAGCTCCCACTCTAACGCCATCCTGCCGCTGCAAGACCTCTGCGACTCCCAAGCCTCCTTCATCTACCGCAATATCGCAGACATCCACGACAGCTTCAACAACCAGGCCCACCCGACAACTACCGACACCGCAGACTACCGCACCCCCGCCTTACTGACATCCTGCTCTCCTGGACCCACGTCATTGACGACGACACCATCAAAATCATGAACACCATCCACTCCGGCTCTTCATCTGACCCCTGCCTGTACCACATGGTCAACAAAGCAGGCTCCATCATCGCACCCCATCGCTCGAAGATCGTCAACAACTCCTTCGAGACCGCCTCCTTCCCGGAGAGTTGGAAGCATGCACAGATCAACGCCTTACTCAAGGACCCTAAGGACCTCAAGAACATCCGACCCATCTCCCTGCTCCCGTCCCTGGCGAAAGTCATCAAGGAGAACAACACTCTGGACTCGTCACAATCTGGATTCCGCAGCAACCACAGCACCGAAACCGTCCTCATCGCCACCACCGATGACATCAGGACCCTGCTTGACAACGGCGAATTATCGGCCCTCATCCTCCTTGACATTTTGGCCGCCTTCGACACCGTCTGCCACCACACCCTATGCACACGCCTCCACAATGCAGGGATTTGCAACAAAAACTAAGCAATATACGTTGTTATATTGTAGCCTAGTGTTTTCCTTTTGGTTTTCTCTGCTAGTACATGTAAAAAAATTAAAGACATTAAAGTTCGAGATACATGGCCTACTTTTTAAATATCCTGCACCTTGCCCTGTGGGATTCTAGGTCGAAGCTTTGGGATCACTTATAGGCATTAAAATAGAAGGTTGAGGCTTGTTTATTTTTGAGGACGAAATGGCAGTTTCCAATTGCCTACCCAGTGCTACTTTAGTGGAAGGTACAATGAATGCTAGAGCCCACTAGTAATTTACAGACCCTGTGTATATGTAGTACCATAAAATAGGAACTCATAAGTAATTCACCTGTGCCAATCAGGTGTATGCCAATTGTACAATATTTAAAAGAGAGAGCACAAGCACTTTACCACCGGGCAGCTGTAGTAAAGTGTGCAGAGTCCTACAACAAACACAGTTCAGTTAAAGAAGGCAAACATTTGGGGGAATGTCAGGCTAACAATGGTCATTCCTAACACTATCTCTTTTCAGTAGATCGTACTTTGTATCAAAGGTCATGATTGTTTGCATAGGAATGCCAATGTACAATCTTAAGGATGCCCCCTTAAAGCGTAGCACAAAACAGATAATAGTGCTACTTTACGTTAGTTTAGTGCTACTTTCCAAAGCACTTCAAGATATCTCATTAGTAAAGATTTTAAAAACACTTTGCACCAGTTTGCTTCACCTTTTATGATTTTGTACTGAAGCAAAGCCTTTATAAATGTGACAATTTGAGTCTAATACCTGACGGTTTAGCTCGCTTCGTCTGTATTATGAGTTACCAGTAGAACGGTTCCTTGTTGCTGGCCACCAAAATGTATATTTTACATACGTCTAACTTCTCAAATGGGGACTTTCTCTATAAATTAACACAGGCAGCACCCACGAAATGCAACTCTGCTTTCCTCAGCATCACAGCATAATTGTGACCTACATTTCCATTTGAATCACTTTACAACAACTTTAAATGAATAGAACAAGCTTTTCCTTGCATCGAAAGGGTTGCGAATATGTCTTTTTTTTAATTGGAGGCCATGATGCCTCGTGATGTCAATAAGATGTTTTGTTGGTGCCTAACGATGTCCAATTTGAAGCTTTTCTCCGGTTGCAAAAATGTATAGCTGATCAACCATGCGCAGTCACACATAATTAAATCAATAAACAACGTTATGTAACTGAGAAATGAACAAGAGAGCTTCTGCTTGCTCCAGACAGCACTCTCGATAATTGAATAACCTTTGTTTCTTTCTAGGGGCAGCTCTCTCACAATGCAGGAGTCTTTAACTTGGTCTATGCAAGGTTGCCCCAACCTACAGCAAAACGCATAGATGACCTGCTAACGAAGGTAGAGAGTGCTCCCTTATTTCCAGGTAGCAGGCGTTGCTAAAATATTTTGCAAACCTTTCGTTATGTGATGACGTTGAGTTATGTTCTGAAGCAATCCATCCAGTTCCCTAGTCGATGCAAATTGAATATGTTGCTGCAAATGTAATCAACTTGTCACATTACTTGTAATAAGCTTGAACATCAACATAGCATTCTCAGCCATGTTTTCTAGAGTCTGAAATCCAAATTACCTAAAACAAATGTTAATTAAATTTCAGTAATGGCAAGTGCATTATACTCTATAAAGTCATGAAGACAATGTAGTGCTATATGCTTATGATGCACTGGCATATCAGTTCAGCAGCTCATGCACATAGGTATGGTCTACGTGGAAGATTCTGGACTCAAAGTGAACTGGGAAAAATGTGCTGTCTTCCCAAATACCGGCTCACCTACTAAAACGGAAATTGATGCTGGGGACACCCTGACACACGTCTCTAACTTTAGGTATTTCACCGTTTATAATATGCTTGGTCGGGTGAGGTGCTGGAAGCTGAACAACGGCCCAGTAATTCACCAAAAGATGTCCCATTTCAGGTGCGGAGCAGAGTTCCAATGTTGGTGATGGGCGGAGGGAACCTGTTCAAAATGATAGCCTTAGCTCAACTATTATACACTCTTCAAAATTACTCATTCTCTCCACTGAGAAGATTTTTTTTACTTTCCTTCATTCAGTTATCTCAAAGTACACATGAGCGGGAAAACTTTCAAGGCAGCCTCTTACTAGTGCATAAAGTCACCATGTGACAGATAGAAGTGGGCGGATGGATGTGAGGCAATCAAGCTGCTCAGTTACTATCCTTTAATGAATAGCTGTTTGCTGACACGGCCACCTCCGCTATGTGGCTGAAAGGTGTGCCAGGTGTGCCGTTCCTCCAATTCCAACTCTATAGTTAAAAAGGTGCAGATTTACAAGCCCCTTGCAACATATTTACGGCACTGCTGCGTCACTTCTGTAACGCAGCGGTTTTAAAAACAATGCGCCACCATGCAACAGATTTACAACGTCACGCATCTAGTGAGATGCGTCACGTTGTAAAGCCCTGTGCTACATTATACCTGAATCAGGTATAATGTATGTAGGGTGGGCGTTCCGTCGCAAGGAAGCCCCGTAAAAGTGACACAGTGAAATCTACAAGATTTCACTGAGTCACTTATACGTCCATGCTCTGTCAAAACCTTACGCCTCATTAAAGCAGGCGTAAGGAGTGATGCAGTATGTCAGGTATAGGGCGCCCTTGAGCATTGCAGGAGTTGCTTCGCACTTGAGACACAACTACAGCAATGCACTGCCCTTACGCCAGAAAATGCGACACACATTTGACTATCCTTGCGCCACGGTGCGACATTGTAAATGCAACACAGCCGTGGTGGCGCAAGGGTACTGCTTGTCGCATCTTTACTGGCGCATTCCTGCTAGTATGCAGGGATGCGCCATCCCCTAGTAAACCTGCCCCAGAGTGTCTAGGACATTAGCAATGGTTACCAGGATAACGCTAGAATGCTCTCATCAGGTGCTCAGGGAAATGTAAATTCATGGCTGGATAACCAAACAAACCCCCCTTCGGCATGGTAAACGGTTGCCAGAGGTCCCCAATTGTCAGGATTCTCCTGAAGGGACACAACTGGGACTTCCAAAGCAGGATTCGTATGGATGACCTCTAACATCAAAAACTTCGGCAAAATGCAGCTGGAACTTGAACTGCGCAAATCTTAATTTTTCAGACACCATCAAATCAAGCATGAACTATATATATTAAAAGACAGCCGAACTAGTCCTGCAGCAGAAGGCAATAGTACATTGCTTTTCAATATACCTGACCCACCACAGACCCTATGGGAATCGGAGTTGGGCCCCTTAGAGGTAGAGGACTGACCTGAGGGAAAGATGGTAGCCAGGGAAACTGATGATCTCTGCAAGGTTTTACCTCATTCAATTCAATTACTTCCACAAAGTTTATTTTACGCCATCATGTCGGGCAATGTCTGAGCCTATCATGCACGTGGTGTGGTGGTGGGAGGCACCTTCATCCACTTAGCTTGGAAAGTCCGGTGGTCCATAGATATTGGTCCAAAATTTACTCTGCCCCTGATTGAGTCACTAAAGTGGTTCTCGAGATGGATCCTCGTTTGCATTATTGTGTATAATGTCAAAAAGGGATGGAAAATGAGCAGGAGAAAAACTTTAACCTATGGCCCCAATGATTGCCAAACGAGAGATTGGCCGCATGTGGAAGGCCTCTACTGCTCCAACTGTACAGGACTGGACTAAGGCAAGGGCGTTTGTGCTGCGGCAATGTAAAGTATTTATAAGGGGCTTGGCTGCCCCCAAAATTGTGTAAAAAACTGAACTGGGGACCATGGAAGACCATGCTTCAGTAGCGGCACACTCTAATGTTTGTACACTTAACACACTGAGAGACTAAGAATTAATGGATCAAATTATTGTTTTTCATATATCTCGAGACTTTTACTCTTTCCTTCTGTCTGTAACAATTGTTGAAAAGGATCAAGTCAATTTCTTTGTTTTTATTTGGCTGCATTGTTTTCAGGTATGGTATGTATCCCCAAAAAATCAAAAAAGCAGATTTACATGTGCCACTTGTCCCCTTTGCTCTACCTATGATACAACCTGGCAACAGTTACAAAGCAGAATCATCAATGTGCCCTGCACCAGGGAATGGACACCATCACTTGTTAAAAAAATCTCGAGAGAGTGTCGGATTGGCACAGGAAAGACAACTTCTATCACAGGGAATGGCCCGGTTTGTTTAGAATCAGAGAGTGACTTCGGCTGCACAAAACCTTTATCCCTGGGAGCACTCCCTATTGTTCGGGCCACCAGGATCTAAAAGCAGGCACTGTGGTAGTCTAATGACAAGCACCACACAGTCAGTGAATCTAAACTCAAGTCCAATGAATGATTTTGGTCCCTGTAAGCAGGTACTTGGGTCGTCTAATCACAGGCACCATGCAGCCAGTGAATCTAAACTCATGTTCAATGAATGATGTCGGTCCTTGTAAGCTACTGATACACAAACTAATTTCCAAAGGAACCTCTGAAATATTCACTCGATCTAACATGGATGCATCCTATTACAACACGTCAGTGAATGTATATTGTTTACCACTACATTGTATGATTCATACATTTCAAGCCTACATCACATTATATTTGTTTCATCATTTTTTTTCATAGTTTTTAAATAAAATCACTATTTCATCTATTTACAATTTGTTTTTCATAAGTCGGATGAGTGTGATTTGAAAGAGATGAAAACATTTCTCTACATGAGTATCAAAAGGGTAAAGGTCACAACAACAAAAAACAGCTTAACTAGTACTATTTACAAGTGTGTGCCTAATATATAACATTAACTGACTACAAGGGTCATATATATCAGTCAAAATTGTATTTATTTTAAAAAAGTAACAGGTTCATTATTTTGTTGTAGTAAGAAATACATACAATAAACATGCATACTTGAAGGAACAGCGTATACAGATCACTCTTGAGATGACCCTGCAGGTCAATGGACATGAGCCCTTTGTATTATTATGACAGACTCAGCTCATTATTATAGCCCTATCAAGGGTAAGGCAACATTAGTTTATAAATAATATGAGTATGTGTTTTACTATAAACACTAGTATTATTTATACATTTATGGAAGTCTGTTGTAAAAAATGTTCATGAAAAAAAGGTGGTAACAGAAAGGAAATGTGCACAAATACAGACCAAATTCCAGACAAAAGTGAACATATTCTGCCATTCTACAATTAACGGAATTTGGTTGAAACAACGCATTACATGAGTAAAGTTGAGTCACCAAAATCCCACCAATTCCACGGGCGGAACGGAATATTGCACCCACCCCTACCTATCTTCAAACAATTTTCTAAAATAAACCGAATGATTGGGAAAAGGTACAATTTTCAATGAAGTAAAGGTACAATTGTTCAATGTAGAACTTTACAGACATTTTTTTTATTAAGAAATGGCAGAATAGTAGTGAGAAAGGACTTAAAAACATTTTTCCAAATACTTTAGACTGAAAAAAGCTGGAAATCCAGAATACATTTTCTGAAGAAACAAAGTAGTGACATTAGAAGCCAAAAAAGCCAGTAATAGCGATTTAGCCAAAGTTACATTTATTACAATTAAACAATTGTATACTAATTAAGGATTTATCCAAAGAAAACGAGGACACACTTAAGCGAATTGTGTTCAGTAAAGGCAAACTTATGAACAAAAGTTCTCAAAAGTTCTAAAACTATTTTTTTTCAGATTACAGGGAAACAATAAAATTAAAATGTATAATATGTAGTGTATGTTTCAAAGGAATACATTAAAAACATAATCTACAAGCCACAAATTTGATAGCAGAACAGAAATCCTCTAACAAAAGTAGGTAAAACTACTAACACAAGGTAATGCAAACACCCAAAAAATGTAACGATATTAACCCCTTTGCTGCGGCCGAGATTTCCCCCGTGTGCTGTAAACACACGAACAGGGCGGGGCCGTGACGAACCCCAGTCGTCAACAGCAAACGCCCACCGCGGGGAGTGATGGCTGGGGTTCGTCACCAGCATGGGAGGGGTTAATAGCATTCATAACACTTCTTAGAAATATAGACAATTGTGGAAATCATACATTTAGCCACCTACGTGTCATTAAGAAGATGTAACAATTACTCTCATAAATAGGGTATTCATATTGTAAAGAGAAAAAATACTTACTGCCGGGATCACTGAAAGTGCATGAAAAGGATTAGGTACGAGATTTTACTTCCTGCAATTGTTTTATTATTATCGAAATGTATTGTTGTTACACTGTACTTTGATTAATCCCTTTCTTAATATTTTGCGATTTTATATTGAGTATTTACTGTGATATAAATAATTTCTTTGTATTTTTTTGCAAGAGCAAGAGCAGTAACAATTGGGGATAGAATTGAAAAAAACAGTGATCATAATAATGTTACTTCTGGACTGGAGCAAGAAATCAGAGAAACAACAGAAAGCACTAAAGTAATTGCTAGCAGTTCCAGTGAGTCTTCAGGCATACTCTAAAAGAACAAACTGGAATCAGACAAAAGTATTTAGTAGTAGGGTATTAGTTCAAGGAGTGAGTACCCACCTCAACTAACAGCCAAAATCGTTGTCAGAGTGAATTACTGAAGACAGGCTTTATTTTTTAAGTATGTATGCATCACTCATACAGTAATAAAAGTCAAAACACACGGAAAAACAATTTAGATACATAGAATAAATTGTAATACATAAAATGACACCATAATGAAAACAATCCAATAAGTAGAACTGTAATTATGAATTTTTAAAACTTGAATTTAAAAATAGCGCCAAAAAGAATTAAGCACAAACTGTTGTCATCTGGTTTCATCTAGCCAGGCTGTGGAGTATGAGTCAGATACAAGGACCAGGTTCGACCAGTCAGAAGTTTTACCTTTAAACTTAGGGCCCGATGTAGGTCGGTCGGTAACGGCCGAAAATCGGTATTTTCGGCCGTTTCCGACCGGTATTCAGTAATCAGTATGTAGGGACACATTATTTTACAGATTCGGTAAATTTACCGATCGGTAAATTTACCGAATCTGTAAAATACCGATTCGGTATTTATACCTATTCGGTATTATTGATATGTAGGTGGGACTCTTCTGAGTCCCACAAGCCTTACAGAATCGGTATTTTACCATGAAATCCAACTTCATGGTAAAAAACCGATTCCGGTGTGCATGCACATGTGTGCATGCACACCTGTGCCATATGACAGGCAGACCTGCCCTTAGGGCAGGTATGCCTGCCACATGGCCCCCGAATCTTTTTTCGGGGTGCTAGAGGGTGTCAAAGTGACACCCCCTGCACCCTTGTGTCAATCGGTATTTACCGATTCGGTAAATACCGACCGGTAATGGCCCATTCATTCCTATGGGCTTCAAAGCCCATAGGAATGAATGGGCCATTACCGATCGGTATTTACCGAATCGGTAAATACAGATTTTTACCGATTCGGTAGCAGGAACATCTGGATGTTCCTACATCTCAACCCCTTAGATTTACCGATTTTTAATTACCGAATCGGTATGATTCGGTAATTTAAAATCGGTAAATCTATTTTACCTACATCTGGGCCTTAGTCTCTGGATTGGAAGTCAAAAATCCTCACTGGGGCAAAGCAACAGTCTGTAGCTGCTGGACAAGATCTTAATGAAGCTGCTTACTTTTGGCGGTAAATCTTTGCGCTGGAGAAACTTGAATTTTGCATTGAAAGAAAGTCATTTGCTTCCAGATAGTTTACATGTCTTTGCCCAAATGAAAGTTCTACCTTCAGACTTAAACTGGTTTTTTGAGCCCTGATTCTTCTAAGCAAGGTCTGGATAAATCGAAATTGCTGCTGTGGAGAAATGAAATTAAATGAAAGGGCATCCCAGCACTTATAGCAGCACACAACAGAAAACCATCCAAACTAGGGGAAGAGCCATGTTTTTACAACTTTCTAAAGGCAAGGTGATTGGATTCCTTGCGCAAGTGAAGAGGGAGGGTGTTCGAGTATTTGGCAGCATTGTATGAGAACAGACTTCCCCCGCTTCAAAGATACATTGAGCAACCAAAGTAAAGCATCAGTTCCGAGGTATGGTGACGTTGTGCGTCATTGTTGAGGATCCTATTGACAAGGGCTTACGATGTGAAGCCTGGCGTACTGGATGCCTTGCGCAGTCGAGGTGATGCATTGCTTCCAAGGAGCAGCACGGCTGTGATGCGAAGTCCGTAGTCATCATCGAAGTTGCCAACGACGAGTGATGTGAGGACCTGTGCCAAGGATATATTGTGCAACGGTGGGTCTGAAGATACTGCAGGCTGCAGACGTGATGGAGTTGTGCCACGCAGCAGAGGAGATATGCTGCCTCTGCCGGATCTACAGAGGCTGGGAGAGCACCTAAAGTCCACTTCCAAAAGTCCAGTATTGGGGTAGAACCACTTGCCAGTCAATCAATCAATCAATCAAGGACATTTGTAGAGCGCACTACTCACCCGGAGGGTCTCAAGGCGCTTGGGAGGGGGGGTGCTGCTACTGCTCGAACAGCCAGGTCTTGAGCTTCTTCCTGAAGGAGAGGTGGTCTTGGGTCAGGCGCAGGTCGGTCGGGAGGGAGTTCCAGGTCTTGGCGGCCAGGTAGGAGAAGGACCTTCCTCCTGTTGTCGTTCTTCGGATGCGGGGGACGGCGGCGAGGGCGTGACTGGCTGATCGGAGGTGGCGCTTGGGAGTGTAGAAGTTGATGCGGTTGTTGAGGTAGCTCGGGCCTTGATCGTGTAGGGCTTTGTGTGCGTGGGTGAGGAGACGGAAGGTGATTCTTTTGTTGACGGGGAGCCAGTGCAGGTCTCTCAGATGTCCGGAGATGTGGCTGCGTCGGGGGATGTCGAGGATGAGTCTGGCTGAGGCGTTCTGGATCCGCTGGAGTCTCTTCTGGAGCTTGGCGGTGGTTCCGGCGTAGAGGGCGTTGCCGTAGTCCAGTCCGCTGGTGACGAGGGCTTGGGTGACCGTCTTCCTGGTTTCGGTGGGGATCCACCGGAAGATCTTCCGTAGCATGCGCAGGATGTTGAAGCATGACGAGGAGACGGCGTTAACTTGTCTGGTCATGGAGAGGGAGGAGTCCAGGATGAAGCCCAGGTTGCGTGCGTGGTCTGTCGGTGTGGGTGCGGTGCCCAGGGCGGGGGGCCACCAGGAGTCGTCCCAGGCAGAGGGCGAGGAACCCAGGATGAGGACTTCCGTCTTGTCTGAGTTCAGTTTCAGGCGGCTTGTCGTCATCCACTCGGCTACATCTTTCATCCCTTTGTGAAGGTTGGCTCTGGCGGCGGCGGGGTCGTTGGTCAGGGAGAGGATCAGCTGGGTGTCATCGGCGTAGGAGATGATGTTCAGGTTGTGTTGGCGTGCGATGGTCGCGAGGGGGCTCATGTAGACGTTGAAGAGGGTGGGGCTCAGGGAGGATCCTTGAGGGACGCCGCAGATGACTCCGGTGGCCTCTGACTTGTACGGTGGTAGACGGACTCTCTGTGTTCTTCCGTCGAGGAAGGAGACGATCCATTCCAGTGCCTTCCCCTGAATTCCGATGTTGCTGAGGCGCTGCACTAGGGTGCGGTGGCAGACAGTGTCGAAAGCCGTGGAGAGGTCTAGGAGGATGAGGGCCGCTGTTTCTCCGTTGTCCATCAGGGCTCGGATGTCATCGGTGGCAGCGATGAGGGCGGTCTCGGTGCTGTGGTTGGCACGGAAGCCAGACTGTGAGGGGTCGAGGGATCCATTCATCTCGAGGAAGGCGGCCAGCTGCTTGTTGACGGTCTTCTCGATGACTTTGGCTGGGAACGGGAGGAGCGAGATAGGGCGGTAATTCTTGAGTTCGGTGGGGTCCGCAGTGGGTTTCTTTAGTAGAGCGCTGAGCTCGGCGTGCTTCCAGCCCTCCCGGAAGGTGGCGGTGTCGAAGGAGGTGTTGATGATGTCCCGCAGGTGGGGTGCGATGACAGCGTCGGCCTTGTTGAAGACGTGGTGAGGGCAGGGGTCGGTTGGAGATCCGGAGTGGATGGAGTTCATCATGCGGACGGTGTCATCGGTACTGATCGGAGTCCAGGCGCGGAGGGTGGTGGTGGGCGGCGGTGCTGCGGTCGTTGTGTGCGATGGTTGAATGCTGAAGCTGTTGTGAATGTCCGTGATCTTGTTGTGGAAGTAGGAGGCGAGGGAGTTGCAGAGGTCTTGCGATGGGGTGATGTCGTTGTTTCCGGCGCTGGGGTTGGAGAGCTCTTTCACGATGTTGAAGAGTTCCTTGGAGTTGTGTGCGTTGTTGTCCAGTCGGTCCTGGAATGCAGTTCTCTTGGTGGCGCCGATCAGTTGGTGGTGCTTCCGGGTGGCGAGCTTGAGGGTGGTCATGTTGTCCGGTGTTGGTTCCCTTCTCCAGACTTTCTCGAGGGCTCTGCAGTCCTTCTTGGAGCTCTTGAGTTCATCGGTGAACCATGGGGCTTTCTTGCTGCCGGGTCTGCTGGGCGGGGTCCTCACAGGGGCGAGTTCGTCCGCGCAGTTGCTGATCCACTTCGTGAGGTTGTCGGCGGCCTGGCTGGGGTTCGCTGAGCTGGCGGGAGGGTGCTGACTCAGGGAAGCGGCGAGCTGGTCGGCTGTGATCTTGTTCCAGCTTCTTCGGGCAACCTGTTGCTGGTGGTGGTGGATTGTCATTCTTCTGAAGGTGAAGTGGACGCAGCTGTGGTCCGTCCAGTGGAGTCCTGTGGCGTGGCTGAAGGCGATGTCTTTGCTGGATGAGAAGACGGCGTCGAGTGTGTGTCCGGCGAGGTGGGTGGGGGTGGTCACCAGCTGCTTGAGTCCCAGGTTTGCGAGGTTTTCCAGCAGGGTGGTGGTGTTGCGGTCGTCGTTGTTCTCCAGGTGGAAGTTGAGGTCCCCGAGGAGGACGTAGTCGGCCGAGGGGAGGGCGAGCGGGCTGATGAAGTCGGCGATGTCCTCGCTGAATTGAGTGCGTGGTCCCGGGGGTCTGTAGATGAGGGTACCTCTGAGGGTGGTCCTGGGGTTGACGTGGATCTGGAAGTGCAGGTGTTCGGCGGGTGCGATGGTGTCGTCGGTGTTGGTCGTGATGCGGATGGTGTTCCTGTGAATGATGGCGATGCCTCCTCCTGTCTGGTTGACGCGGTCTCTCCGGATGATCTTGTAGCCGTCCGGGATGGCGATGGCGATGTCGGGCGCTGAGGAGGCGTTCATCCAGGTTTCCGTGAGGAAGGCGACGTCTGGGTCTGTGGTGTCGAGCAGGTTCCAGAGCTCGACGGTGTGTCTGTGGACGGAGCGGGTGTTGAGCAGGATGCACTTCAGGTGGCTGCTGTTGTTGCTCGTCTTGGTCTTGGTGGGTGCGGGTGCGGTGCAGGTCCGGGTGCAGGTGAACTTGCAGGAGCGGCAGCTGAAGGGTCCGTGGGTGGTCTCGGGGTGGCTTGGTAGCATCCAGGGGTTCGGCCGGCGTTGAGTGCGTTGAGGGTGGTGGCGTCGTACGTCCGGCGGGTGGGCTGGGGTCTGCGGGGGCCAGGGGTTCCGGTACTGGGCGCGGTCCAGGCACGGACGGGCGCAGACGGGCTTACCTTTGGCGCGCCTTTGGCGCACAATCGGCGCGCCCGCTGCGCGTCACTGCTGCGCGGTCGCCATATATGGCGAAGTGCGAGGGAGGGCGGAGCAGCTGGGAGGCGGGAGCGGGGAGGGTACAGAATGAAAAAAGGGGCGGGGTTAGCGGCGGTGGCGGGAAGCGGGGAGCGGGGAGGGAAGAGACGAGGGCAAAACAGGGAAAAGAGGGGAACCAAGTACAGAAATACAAAATACAACTGGAAAATGCCACAATAGTTAAAGCACACCAAAATAAACACACAGAGGCAAGGGCAGGAGGCGAGCCCAGACCACGCCGCTCGAAGGCAGGGGGGCGTGGTCACGCGGCGGCTGGCCGAGCAGAGAGGCAGGCAGGCGGGGAGGCACTGGCACCAGCTGGTGGCCGTGCGGCGCGGGGGCGTCCTAAACTAGGACACACTCACCTGCGTCGCACGGTCGCCATATATGGCCAAGTGCGAGGGAGGGCGGAGCAGCTGGGAGGCGGGAGCGGGGAGGGTACAGAATGAAAAAAGGGGCGGGGTTAGCGGCGGTGGCGGGAAGCGGGGAGCGGGGAGGGAAGAGACGAGGGCAAAACAGGGAAAAGAGGGGAACCAAGTACAGAAATACAAAATACAACTGAAAAATGCCACAATAGTTAAAGCACACCAAAATAAACACACAGAGGCAAGGGCAGGAGGCGAGCCCAGACCACGCCGCTCGAAGGCAGGGAGGCGTGGTCACGCGGCGGCTGGCCGAGCAGAGAGGCAGGCAGGCGGGGAGGCACTGGCACCAGCTGGTGGCCGTGCGGCGCGGGGGCGTCCTAAACTAGGACACACTCACCTGCATCGCACGGTCGCCATATATGGCCAAGTGCGAGGGAGGGCGGAGCAGCTGGGAGGCGGGAGCGGGGAGGGTACAGAATGAAAAAAGGGGCCGGGTGAGCGGCGGTGGCGGGAAGCGGGGAGCGGGGAGGGAAGAGACGAGGGCAAAACAGGGAAAAGAGGGGAACCAAGTACAGAAATACAAAATACAACTGGAAAATGCCACAATAGTTAAAGCACACCAAAATAAACACACAGAGGCAAGGGCAGGAGGCGAGCCCAGACCACGCCGCTCGAAGGCAGGGGGGCGTGGTCACGTGGCGGCTGGCCGAGCAGAGAGGCAGGCAGGCGGGGAGGCACTGGCACCAGCTGGTGGCCGTGCAGCGCGGGGGCGTCCTAAACTAGGACACACTCACCTGCGTCGCACTGTCGCCATATATGGCCAAGTGCGAGGGAGGGCGGAGCAGCTGGGAGGCGGGAGCGGGGAGGGTACAGAATGAAAAAAGGGGCGGGGTTAGCGGCGGTGGCGGGAAGCGGGAAGCGGGGAGGGAAGAGACGAGGGCAAAACAGGGAAAAGAGGGGAACCAAGTACAGAAATACAAAATACAACTGGAAAATGCCACAATAGTTAAAGCACACCAAAATAAACACACAGAGGCAAGGGCAGGAGGCGAGCCCAGACCACGCCGCTCGAAGGCAGGGGGGCGTGGTCACGCGGCGGCTGGCCGAGCAGAGAGGCAGGCAGGCGGGGAGGCACTGGCACCAGCTGGTGGCCGTGCGGCGCGGGGGCGTCCTAAACTAGGACTAGGGTAGACTCACAGATGGCAAAGTCCAGGTGCAGGTTTGTTGGAAGCCTGTTATGTCCCTCAGGCTTCAGATCAGAAGGCCAGCCAACTAGCCCTTGGAGTCACTTTGGGGTTATGGGTTCAAAAGATGCAGGTCCAGTTCTACTCTCTCAGGCAAGAGGGCAGCAGTCAGCTGATCAGCAGAGCAGGACAGCAGTTCCTTCAGGTCAGCTGCGTGGCAGTCCTTTTAGCAGCTCAGCAGTCCTTCTTCCTGGCAGAGTATTCAGAGGTCCAGAAGTGTACTCAAGAGTTGGTGTCTTAGGTCCGCTGTTTATACCAAGTTGTGCCTTTGAAGTGGAGGGAAACTTTTAGAGGAATGCCTTTGAAGTGCACAGCTTTGCCTGCCCTCCTTGCCTTGGCACCAGACAACCTATGGGGGATGCAAAACTTTATGTGGAGGCAGGACACAGCCCTTTAAACTGCAAGTGTTGCTGTGCCCAGATCCTACTTCCCATCCTTCCAGTGATTGCCCATCTAGGCACACCTAAGCTCCCTTGTGGCTGTGACTGTCTAGGAGGAATACACAAAGTCCAACTGTCAAATGCACCCAGTCATGCGACCCAGAGACAGGATGCAGGCACCAAATGGCTAAGGCAGAAAAATTCCAACTTTTTAAAAGAGACATTTTCAAAATTGTTATTTAAATTCTGACCACTGAAAGTTAGGATTTTCCATTATAATTCCAAAGAGAATTAAGAAAGCACAGGCTATTAAATGTAATAAGGTAATTCCAATGGTATTGTAAGGGAGAGGTAGGCCTTGAAGTAGTGAAAAATAAATGTAACCATTTTTCACTACCAGGACACATAATACTAAAAGGTACATATCCCACTTTTTAAATACATTGCAACTTGCCCTCTGTGCTGCACAGGGTGTTTCATAGGAGTGACTTATATGTATTAAATAGGAAGATTTGAGAAGGAACATTTTTCCACGTCGAACTGGCAATTTTAAACGACACACACAGTCTGCAATGGCAGGCTACAGACATGTTCAAAGAGCTACTTTAGCTGGTGGTACAATCAGTGCTGCAGATCCACTAGTAGCCTTTATTCGACAAGCCATGGTGACAGGTATTGCCTCTTCACTAGGAACTTATAAGTAAATTAAATGTGCCCTATTAGGATAAGCCAATCCTATCATGTTTTAAGGAGAGAGCACAAGCACTTTAGCACCGGTTGGCAGTCACAAGACCAGCAAAAGCAAAGCAACAAAACAGAAGGTCTGAAGGCAAAAAGTTAGTGGGGAACCACACCAAGGATGCCATGTCTAACATCCTTAAAGATCACTTCTTTGCCCAAGGTACAAGCAGGAGAGCAGGTCCAGTCTTTTTGGCTATACTCAGGATACAGGCAGTAGGTCCAGTCATCTTCTGTTCTTCTACAGGTCAAGAGGTTTTCCAAAAAGTGTTTTGTGGGTGCCACATTTATGTTCAGGGCCAACCAGTGGTTCGGCGAAATCCCTGTCTGCTTCCAAACTAATGGGTTAAGAGTTCTCTTAGGTAACCCTGCTTACCTTTGCAACACACCCTGTGTGTTTTACTGAAAACAATCCTGCAGTGCCCCTCTCTTCTATAAACCAACATGGTAGAACCTTTCTTGCCTGTACAGACCTCCAGTGCCCAACCAGAGGTGAAGCAAGGGGAAATTAGCAACACCTCTTCTGTGATCACTCAAAACTAGTTCTAAGGGCAGCTTCTCTTCCACTGGGCCTGCCATCTGACTGTCTGGAGGAACAATAAAAGCAGCATGACTAGGTGTTATGTACATCTGACTGTAACCGAGAAGGATCTGACTGTAACCGAGAAGGCCCCTTTGAAGTTAATTATGTTTCTGTGCACAGTCCAGATGGCCAGCCTGCAGCAGTGACAGGCCACCTCCCCACACCAAAGGCCTTTGTTTCAGCTCTGGGAGCAAGTTCACACCTCATGAAGAGGGCTACTCTCCTCATGGGTGACAGCTGGAAGCCCATGCACAGAAGCTTGTGGCTGGTAAAACAGATACCTTTTTAAAAGTACATGTTCTAAAATTAGCAAATCTATATTTTCCAATTACAAATCTATCTTTACCAATTATTAGGTTTGTGATAACTATTCTAACATTTCCCAAATAGACTCAGCTGCTGTTCTCTAAGTGACGATAGCAATATTAGGTTTGATACTGTATCCCAATGCGTACCTATGGAACAGCTAACCTTTTCACAGTGGAAAAAGCCTAGTGGTATCTTTTACTGTGAGGCCGAGTTTCACGCTAAGTTTTCACATGTCCTCCTCCGAAATACCATGCACCCTGCTTTAATGGACAGACTAATTCAGTAAATTGTAGGGATTAGACACCCCAAGTAAAAAAAGAAAACTGTGCACAGCTGTTAACATAGTTCCACAATTCGGCATGATGTATTGTGTAGAATATCTAGAAATTACTGAATGAACTTTGCAGAGCTAGGAATCTACTGTTCAAAAGAAAAGTTTACACTTTGAATCCACATTCACTTCCTCATGTTATACTAATTTTCTTATTAAAACTTTAATCAATTGAATAAGATGTATTCCATGGAATCCAATGATATGCTGCATCAAGTAGGTTAAATTAACTTTTAATGCATTCTACCCAATAAAATGCTAGTCAATAACCACTCTATGGAATCCTTATCAATAAACATGATAGAACGATGTAATTCATGGTAAAACCACTCCCCTGACTCCCTCTGACCATTTCATGAAAAATAGTGGCTTTAAATATCAAACAGGTCTGATCCCTTGCAATTCCTTCCAAACTGTTATTTTTTTCAGAAAATATACTAATAAAGAACTGATTAATGAAAACCCGAAAAAGGAAAATAATAAAAGGGTGTTACCTAACCTCTTTAAAAAAAAACGTAGCTCCATGAAAAAGCCAACAGACCCAATTTCTTTGTGGTCGATTCGAAAGTAATAATGATTTTTCTGAAATAAATGACAAGCAAGAACGCTTTGTGAAGAACTGAAAAAAAGGCCATAGAATGGTATAATTTGGGGCCGAAAGATACCCAAACTGCCTTACCCTTTTCCCCAAAAAATTGGAGTCTTGCAATAGTCATCATGTTTAATTCATTTAAAATCTGCCCCCCACAATATATATATATATATATATATATATATATATATATATATATATATATATATATATATTATATATATATATAAAGAAAAGAAAGGCATAAGATTCTGTTATTCTGGGAAATACCACCTAGTACCTCTTTCTTCTTTTAAATAGCCCCTTAATATCATAACAGTAAGCGCTATATACATCAACTGCTCTAAAAAGTATTTGCAATAACGAAAAAACTGTACATTTCAAACCCAAAAAAGATATTATTTTCAACTGCCGAGCAAAAAACAGCTACAGAATCATCACCTACAAAAATCTTCAATACATTGAAAAAAAATTCTAAACCAAATGGCACTTAATTTTTGATAGCAGAGATACCATATGAAAAAGCACTGTCAATGACAATTCCTAAATCCAACACTGATGAGAAAAAATGAAAACCTGGTAAAAGCATATGTTCCACCTCTACCACAATGTTAATCCTGAACATTTATGTTACGTAAAAAAGTTTAAATTGTATTTGTTTCTTATCTGAATCACAGCAGTGAGGAACCAGTTGTTCTGAACCAAACTACTTCTATATCTGTGATAATAGAAAATGAACGGCATGTATAATAAATACTATAACAAAAATGTAGCAAGGTATATACATTTTGACAAAGTATATATGTTTTTACAAAGTGTAAAGAAAAAAAGACTTCATCAAATTATGTTCTATTTTACAGTTTTTTCAAACTAAAATAGCAAGATATTCATTAAAAAATATATATTTAATTTCATTTACATTCATAATAGTTTGTAAAAATTATTTTCAAATAACAGTATATATATTTTTTTTAAATGTCTTTATTTTTATTTGTTAGACCTATCAGCCTTAGGGTGGTCTTCCCCTCAACTTTTTGACTTCCTCCACCATTTTTCTGATCTTGTATCTGCTGGCCTTAGGACTCTGAACAATTTACCCCGCCTAACCAATAACTAAAGTGCAAGTGCTCACTCCTTAAAAAAAGGTAACATTTTCTTATCCCCAATTGGCATGTTTAATTTATGTGCAAGACCCTAATGACGTGGCACTACATGTACCCCTTGTCTGTAAATTAAATGCTGCTAGCGTGGCCACAACACTGGTTGGGCCACCCAGTTAGGTAGCCATTTAAATATGTAAACTCCCATTTTCACCTGGCAAAAATCTTGGGCTAGATCTAAACCTTCCTTGTAATACATATAAGTTACTGGATGACCCGAAGGACAGGGTGCAATGTATTTAAAAGGTAGGACTGAAACTGGTGAATCTCTTGACCCCTAGGATTCCCTTAAGGGTCTTCCAGGTGCACCACCTCAAATCGCCCTTCGAGCAGTCCGAAATGAGCATGCTCCTGGTGGCAGAAGAAGAAGTGGAAGAGAGAGTGAGCCTGTCCCAGAACTCCTGTCTGACCAGGAGCATGATGAGTCATTATAACATGTCAACCTCTCCCCTACATTGACCCCGGAGCAGTAGAGTAACTGTCATTGGATACTGGGGCAGTTGCCTCTCTGTTTTCCCTCAACCCTGGACTCACACACCGGTGTGTCCATGACATTGAGACTGGAGGTAGTCTGCCTCTTATAAATAAGATCTGCAGGTTATCAGATAAAGTGAGGGTCCGGATCAGGGAGTTGGTCTCCAAGATGTGGGTGTCAGGAGTTATTGAGCCCTCCAACAGTCTCTGGTCAAGCCTTGTTGTGCTGGTAACCAAGGCTGCCCCAACGAGTACAACACAAGAACTTAGGTTGTGTGTGGATGACAGGGGTCTCAATTCAGTCACAAAGAATAACACACACCCCAACCCCTGAGCTGATGAGCCTAACCCTGGAGGCAAGACCAGTCACAAGAGAGCCCACTTTAACATGCTTTAACATGTGAGGGGAACTCTTCTTGAAAGCTAATGAGAGGATACTTCTTAGCAAAGAATCTATGAAAACAAGATTTCTCCACCTCAGCTCATTCCCTGTTCAGAAGTCCTTATATGGCTTTATGAATGGGAAAGGCATTAGGCTCCTTCGGCAAAACTGGGAAAAGAAATCCACCTCCTCTTCTGGATGAATCACAGATTGACCAGGGGCTGTTGGTGTCCATGGGCGAAATGGGCTTTGGGCTGCCACCCTGGGACCAAACAAATGCCTGATTGAACACTGAGCACCTAGCAATAAATTGTGCTACCTGCTCGTGGCAAACATGTGCAAATCTGTGCTTTTCTTTAAAGGGGTGGGGAGGATGGCATTTGCTCTGCGCACACTTTTGGCTGGGTGAAGATTTCTTTGACCTGAAGCCAGATAGCAAGACAGTGATGACACACTGCTGGGTGCAGCCTGTGTCTCACTGACAGAATAGCATTTTGATTTTGGGCGTTATTCGCGGTTCCCAGGGAGGAGTTGGAGGGTCTCCATTCATTCCAATGCCTGGGGGCGGGGCAATCCGGCAGGCTTAGAGATGTAGAAATTTAGCAGGGGTGTGGCAGTGGCCTTTGCCTCTTCCACAAGACCCAGCAACAGTTGCTTGCTGTTTTGCAAGTGATTGGTTTGCTGGGTCTGGGGGAGGAGTCCAAAGACCAAATGCAGTATTTTCTAGTTTTGGCTTCATCATAGACAGTCATGGCTTATGCGTGCTATCTTTGCTATTGCCAAGCTGTCTGTCTGCACTGCAGTCCTCCTGGTCCTGACGAAGAGCCCAGCTCAAGAATGTTGAGGTCACGTTGGGTAAGTGAAAGCGACCTACCCCCACAACAACCTCCTAATTATAGGGGCACTGTTCTAGTGTTTTTGTCACTGCTGCTTTGCTGTGATAATAAGTGATGCCAGGCTGACGGGTGACTGATTCTGTGAGAGAGAAAGAAAACTCTGTTTATTTAGACCTTAGTCTTTAAAACCAAATCGAGTACAATTCAGGGTAATATACATAATTAATTATTAGTAAAACAATATACAGCTTTTATTAAAATCTTTAAAAGGTATAAAAACATACAAAACATTCTACTTAAAAGCTGAATCGTCTTGGACTTTTAAAGTTAAGGCTATTCATTATCTTCAGCCGTCCACCATTACAGAAGGAGATTTAAAAGATATTAAAACCCATAGGACTTGTCCCGCCTGAGTTACTCTTCTTCTTTTATTATATACAGGGTGAATGGTGTTTATCACTACACTTCTTTGAGCTTTCCCCTGACCATTTGATTTATTTCTTTCAGGTAGTAACCCAGAGCTATAGCTATTTCTAGATTTTCCATTCTTAGTATTAAATTGATTGTTTGGGCTCTCACTCTTGTATCATATTTTATGAATATGGGTCGCAGAATACGTTTTCTCACTTTAACGCACATGAGACAATCAAAAAGAATGCGCATTATCTCACACTTAGTCCCCAAACTGCATTTGCATAAACCATCTGGGTACATCATTTCTGCCGTGACTTTCTCCTCCACTCGCCAGGGGATAATGCCAATTCTCATTTTTAAAATATCCCACCTAAATCCATAGTTCGGGAGTGCTTCTAGGTATGGATATCCTGTATCGGTTTCCCATACTTCTATCATGTTTTTTACCGATTTTTTGTTTCTTAGATAACCTAGGTCCTGCATTCTCGAGTGCTCCCTTCCTTGTGCTCTAAGTGTCACTTTTGTGAAGACTACTTCTAAGGGGTTTTGGGTTGTACCCACATCTAGGCAACAAATTGTCTCTTTTAACTTCTTTTTTGTCTCCGCTGCCCATCTTAGGTTGCTGTGTTGTATTTCCTCACTACACCAATGTGTCAGGTCCCAGATTCTTCGCAGAAGCAGAATTGATGCTTACTCCCAATGCCCCCTCCCCAGTGACGTCGCTTTGAACAAGCAACTGCACCAGAGACGGGGAAAGGGGAATTGGACAGAAAAGAGAGACACTCCGACAACAGCTGGCACCCACTTGTCCTTCTAAATACGATTGGATATCGGGACTGCACTTGGGTTCCTAATGCACAAAGAAAAGGGAAGAAGACAATGCAACAACTCCTTGCTACAATTCTTGAATGACAATTCTAATACCAATCTATCCTACCAGCTGTCTTCAGAGTCTTGCTTTTCTCTGTATGTGGTTGTGAGTAGTTACCATGAAGAGATTGATATTTCTGGAAGAGAGAATGTCACATTAAGTAAACTCTAATTGTGGGATATTCTTTATACTACACTCTGATGGACTTACTCTACCTTCTTCATTGGTGCGTTCTCTTGTAGATAGATAGCGGTTATAAATGTCATGTAGATACAGTCTTAGTACTCTTGGTGATGCGCGCAAAAAGGAACAAGGAAGGGAAAAGAGGAAGGAAAGATAAGGATAGTGCACGGGGAGATTCAGGTGGAAGGAGTACTTTGAAGTTCACACAATAGATGGCTAGAAAAGTCTTACTTCATCTTCTGACGCTTCAATGTTCTTTGTTGAAGTTTCCAACTACCTCACCTCAACCCACTGGACTGAAGGGAGATGAGTAGCTGAGGCTTCTCCTTCACAGAATAAGTATTCTCAACCTTATTCGCAGGAAACAATTCTTCAGGAATTCACTTCAGGATAAGAACTCTGACTGAAGAACGCTAGTTCCAGCTGACTCGAATATATCTGGAACGTTCTACTCACAATTGTCAAAGTTGGTAGACTCGAGCGAGTATTTACCTAGGACTAAGGAGCTCTTACACTCGCTCGCTAGTCCTATTGATAGTTCAACTGAAACGGTGTCTCAAACTACACCCATGAAAGCTCCAACTGGAATCTTTACTAAATAACGTGAGCGCACTTGAATAAACGGCCACTCACGACAAAATCTATTTTGAAGTGCGCAGTGTACTGCGCGCCCGCTCCTCAACTCAACAGAAGACTAGAACCGCCCCACATCTTCAACTGCGGCAATAGCGGTGGCCATCTTGGAATTTCAGTCTAATAAAGATTGAACCAGAGATTAACCATCCTTGGCTTTACAATCACCCTAGATCTCTTCACGCACCGGAAGGGCAGTGTTCCTTGCAAAGCGCTGACAGTGTGATTCCTGACAGTACCCCCTCTCAAAGACCGAGTCATCGGTCTTGGCTTGGATGGGAATTGAGAATGAAAACGTTTAACCAACTGAGGAGCATGCACATTGTCAGCTAATTCCCAGGACAGTTCCTCAGGACCATATCCCTTCCAGTCAATGAGATAAAACAATCTGTTGGAACGAATCTTGGAGTCCAGAACCCCTTTGACCTCATACTCAGAATGTCCTTGAAGGAGTAGTGGTGGAGGAGGTTTTACGATTCTAACATGAGGGGAGGTTTTCTTCAATAGGGAGACATGAAAGACTGGGTGAATACTCATGTTAGGAGGAAGCCTTAATCTCACCGTAACAGGACCCAAGACCTTATCAATTACATATGGACCCACAAAACGAGGCTGGAACTTCCTATTCCCTTTGAGACGCAAATGCTTTGTCGACAACCACACCTTATCTCCTGCCTGATAAGCTGGGGCTGGCTTTCGATGTCGATCTGCTCCCTGCTTGTACTTTTCTTTGGCCTTAATCAAGTTCTCTTCTGCAGATTTGTGAAGATGGGACATGTCCTTCAACAACTCCCCTACAGCTGGCACGCCCAGATCATCTTGAACAAGAAAGGGATTCGGATGCCTACCATAATTGAGATAAAAAGGGGAATAACCTGTAGAGGCACTTTTAGCGTTATTACATGCAAATTCAGCCATCCACAACTGATCAGCCCACTCTCCTCCCTGGTCTATAAGAAACATCCTCAAATATTGTTCTAATTCCTGATTTTGGCGCTCAGTTTGGCCGTCAGTCTCCGGATGATAGCTAGTAGAATACCTAGCCTCCACTCCTAACCCATGGAGAAATGCCTTCCAAAAATGGGAAACAAACTGAGCCCCCCGATCCGATATTACAATCTTGGGAACTCCATGTAACCTCACAATATATTCCCCAAACAATCGAGCCAGATCTTTTGCAGAGGGAAGTCCAGGTAGAGGAATAAAATGACACATCTTAGAGAAAGTGTCCATAAAGACTAGAATGGTGTTAAACCATTTACTATTAGGCAAATCTACTATAAGATCCATGGTTACTGTATGCCAGGGACAGGTAGGAGTTGGCAAGGGTTGCAACATACCCTGCGGGGCTTGTCGTGTAGACTTACTTCGGGCACATAAATCACAAGACAGGACATATTGTTTGACAGAGGAGGACAACCCAGGCCACCAAAAATAACGCTGAACTAAATCCAAAGTTTTCATAATACCCTTATGACCAGCTAACGGTTGATCATGGCACATCCTCAGAGCCTTCTCTTGTAAAGGCAAGGTCGGAAGATACAAGGCTTCTTGATGGTAAGGTAATTGCTGATGACATTTGCGTCCAGAGTCTTGAGCTACCCAAGCATTAATTTCTTCTGTAGTCAAACTTTACCTGACTTCCTCTTGGATACTATCCAAAGTGATGGTGCAGATAACTTGAGTCTCAGGGATAATGGGTTGAATCTCCACAGCATGCTGCGTCTCCACTGTATCAATGTGCGACAACGCATCTGCTTTTCCATTCTTGCTGGCTGGTCGATAAGTAATGACAAAATCAAAATCAGAAAAATAAAGAGACCAACGTAACTGTCGGGGAGTCAAAGTTTTTGCCGTTTTCAAAAATTGCAAGTTCTTATGATCAGTGAACACTGTGACTTTATGACGAGCCCCCAGAAGATAATGTCTCCAATCTTCAAAGGCATCTTTGACTGCCAAAAGTTATTTTTCCGCAATTGTATAATTAATTTCAGCAGAATTCAATTTCCGTGAACGGAAAGCAATGGGGTGCAATTGCCCTGTCTCAGGATGTCTCTGTGATAGAACCCCTCCGATGGCTTGGTCAGAAGCATCCGCTTCCACAAAGAAGGGTTCAGCCGGATCGGCATGACGTAAGAGAGGCGCAGACGTGAAACTCTTCTTCAAGATAGAGAAGGCACTCTCAGCCTCAGATGACCACTGAAATTTCACTCCCTTCTTGAGTAACCTTGTAATGGGCACAATCAACTGTGAGAAGCCGGATATAAAACGGCGGTAAAAGTTGGCAAATCCCAGAAACCTCTGAATTTCTTTCACATCCTTTGTTGATGGCCAACTCTCAACTGCTCGTACCTTTCCAGGATCCATCATTACTCCTTGCGGAGATAACACAAAGCCCAGGAATTCCACTTGATTGGTACTGAATACACTTTTCTCCAATTTCACGAATAGATGGTAAGTCTGCAAATGCCCCAACACAGTCTTCACATGTTCCAGATGCTCTTGAGGATCTTTAGAAAAGATCAAAATGTCATCTAAATAGATGACAGCAATCTTGTCAATCAAGTCTCCCATGATGTCGTTAATAAAATGCTGGAACACTGCAGGCGCATTACAAAGACCGAATGGCATCACGCAGTATTCGAACAAACCAAACTTAGTTCGAAATGCCGTCTTCCACTCGTGACCCTCCTTCATCCTGACCAGATGATATGCCCCATGCAAATCCAACTTGGTGAAGATTTGTGCATCTTTAATTTGATCAAGTAAAACCAAAATCAAAGGTAAGGGATATCGATTTTTGACTGTGGCTCTATTCAAGGCTCCATAGTCAATGCAGGTTCTTAAAGTTCCTTCTTCTTTATTATGGATGAAAAACAACGGGGATGACACAGGGGATTGGGAAGGTCTGATGAATCCATTTGCCAAATAGCGGTCTAAGTATTCCTTCAAATATTGGTTCTCTTTTTCCGTTAGAGCATAAATCCTACAGCAAGGGAGGACCGCCCCAGGTTCCAAATCGATAGCACAGTTGTAAGAGCCATGCGGGGGCAATATCTCCGCTTCCTGTTCGCTAAAAACTTCCTTGAACTCTTGTTATTCCTCTGGAATGTCCATTGAAGTAATCACACTGATAGATTGCCCTCCATGCGAAAGCAATTGAGACTGAGTCGGAACGGGACTTGGCGGATCCTTACAATAACAGTGTTCCTGACAAAAAACAGATTGCATCTTCACAGTTCGGTTCTCCCAGTCAATAGTTGGATTGTGTAAGGTGAGCCACGGCAATCCTAAAATCAGTTGAAACTGTGGCGCATCAATTAAATTAAATTGCACCTGTTCATGATGACCATCTGCCTGGAAAAGCTCCACTGGTTCTGTGTGACTAGTGATGGGGCCTAAAGACAGATTGGTCCCATCCACTGCTCTCACTGATTCACTTTTAACCTTCCTGATGGCTTGTATGCCCATTCGTCTTGCATACTTAATGTCACAAAAATTGCCCGTAGCTCCCGAGTCCAACATAACTGCCACTCCGTAGATTTCTCTATCTCGAACCTTCAACGTCAACTGCAAGATGAGATGAGGCATCAAGGTTTGCAAAGTGTTTAGGATTGAATGACTTTCTGGGATCGTCTTTTCCTCTTTCGCCATCAGAGCGACCCCCTCTACTGATGGTTCATGGCGTTTCCCTTCATCTGAATTTTGGGTCATTTTGGACACTCTTTAACAAAATGTCCCGGCATTCCACAATACAAGCACAATCTTTTCACTCGTCTCTGCTCTTTCTCTTCCTTACTCAATGGACCACGGACTGCTCCAATCTGCATAGGTTCCACGTCGGAGTGTGCACTAACACTCTTGGTTACTTCAGTCTTGATTCTATCAAAACGTGGGAAGCTCACCCGAAAATCTTTTTTCTTTTCGCCTTTCCTCTCCACACTCCGAAAATCCAATTCCAGTACTAAATCTACCAACGCAGAGAGATCCGTTGGCCGATTGGGAATCTGTGCTAGAGAATCCTTCAACTCATCACGAAGTCCTCGATAGAACAAGGCTGCCCTCTTCTCTTCTGGCCATTGAGTTTCAACAATCAGTTTGTTAAATCGTGCCAAATAAGTAATTAGACCTCCAGACCCCTGTCGCAGCTCAAGCAATTCATTGTCAGTGGCCTGAGAAATCCTCCTTCTATCAAAAATGCGGAGAAACTCTGCCTTTAAACGATCAAAATCATGCAAGAAGGGATCATCTCGTGTAACCAAGGGCATGGCCCAATTGGCAGCATCCCCTCCCAAATACAACAAAACAAACGCCACTCTAGACTGGGCATCAGGAAATAGGGTAAGACGACACATAAAATGTAAGGAACATTGGGTTAAAAATAACTGGGCCTTTTGAGGGTCTCCAAGAAAACGCTCTGGGGCTGCTAAGGGAATTGAAGGAGAAACAGAATGAATGACTTGTGCTACAGTTCTAGTATCTGTATCTGATGTCGCCTTACTAGTACTTGAGGAAGGACCCACTGGATCACTCATAGCCAACCCATCTACCTTCCGGGATAACAGCATGGTTTCCTGACGAGAAACTAATAACTCTTGTTTCAAAGTTTTATTTTCTTCCCTAACTGCCCCAATTTCTCTCTGAATCCCTACTAACATTTCTCCTAAAGATTTTAGATTAAACTCTTCTACCATTCTGCCTGGGCGAATGAACCACTTGGGCACTTCAAACTGTCAGGTCCCAGATTCTTCGCAGAAGCAGAATTGATGCTTACTCCCAATGCCCCCTCCCCAGTGACGTCGCTTTAAACAAGCAACTGCACCAGACACGGGGAAAGGGGAATTGGACAGAAAAGAGAGACACTCCGACAACAGCTGGCCCCCACTTGTCCTCTAAATACGATTGGATATCGGGACTGCACTCGGGTTCCTAATGCACAAAGAAAAGGGAAGAAGACAATGCAACAACTCCTTGCTACAATTCTTGAATGACAATTCTAATACCAATCTATCCTACCAGCTGTCTTCAGAGTCTTGCTTCTCTCTGTATGTGGTTGTGAGTAGTTACCATGAAGGGATTGATATTTCTGGAAGAGAGAATGTCACATTAAGTAAACTCTAATTGTGGGATATTCTTTATACTACACTCTGATGGACTTACTCTACCTTCTTCATTGGTGCGTTCTCTTGTAGATAGATAGCGGTTATAAATGTCATGTAGATACAGTCTTAGTACTCTTGGTGATGCGCGCAAAAAGGAACAAGGAAGGGAAAAGAGGAAGGAAAGATAAGGATAGCGCACGGGGAGATTCAGGTGGAAGGAGTACTTTGAAGTTCACACAATAGATGGCTAGAAAAGTCTTACTTCATCTTCTGACGCTTCAATGTTCATTGTTGAAGTTTCCAACTACCTCACCTCAACCCACTGGACTGAAGGGAGATGAGTAGCTGAGGCTTCTCCTTCACAGAATAAGTATTCTCAACCTTATTCGCAGGAAACAGTTCTTCAGGAATTCACTTCAGGATAAGAACTCTGACTGAAGAACGCTACTTCCAGCTGACTCGAATATATCTGGAACGTTCTACTCACAATTGTCAAAGTCGGTAGACTCGAGCGAGTATTTACCTAGGACTAAGGAGCTCTTACACTCGCTCGCTAGTCCTATTGATAGTTCAACTGAAACGGTGTCTCAAACTACACCCATGAAAGCTCCAACTGGAATCTTTACTAAATAACGTGAGCGCACTTGAATAAACGGCCACTCACGAAAAAATCTATTTTGAAGTGGGCAGTGTACTGCGCGCCCACTCCTCAACTCAACAGAAAACTAGAACCTCCCCACATCTTCAACCGCGGCAATAGCGGCGGCCATCTTGGAACTTCAGTCTAATAAAGATTGAACCAGAGATTAACCATCCTTGGCTTTACAATCACCCTGGATCTCTTCACGCACCGGAAGGGCAGTGTTCCTTGCAAAGCGCTGACAGTGTGATTCCTGACACAATGTGACATCTTTTGAGCTTCCTCTAGAGATTGATGTTTCCAAAATCTAGCCACCGCCATTCTGGCCTGGGTATTCCACCCTACCAATCCTGTTTTGAGTCTAATTGCCTGTAACATGGCTGACTTTGGTAAGGACAGTAGCGTTTTTACAGCTTTACCTTCCTCCTGATTCTGTGCCGTGGCGGTGGTTGGGGAGGGAGGGGGCTTAAAAAACAGCAAAGATAGTAAGACTTAAGAGCGTGGGGCTCGGCAGGAGGTGGGATGCCAGGGCTGTGAACAAATGCCTGGCTCTACCTGCCCGGGAAGCTGGTGGGCCAGAGGGCAGGTTTGGAAAGGGTGACACTGAGACCCAAGGTTCAAATGAGTGGATGAGAAATAAAGCAAGACATAGCAACAGATGGGTGAAGTAAAACTTAGAGAAAGTGAAGAAGGAGACAGTGGCCTGGCAGGAGAAGAAGACCGGCACAGCACTGGAATGGTTGTACGTCTCAGAATTTATTGCACATGCGCAAGAGGCTCTGCCCAGCTGGCGTATGTTGTTGTTGGGCAGCAGTTTGAGGCCCTGCTGGCTGCTGTGCTGTGGCGGTAGTCATGAGCACCTGCTGATGCTAAGATAAAAAATTATTGTCAGACACGTATTGTGCTTGGACAACTGAACTTGAAGCAGAATTTTAGAGTCTTTTATGATTAAACTCTGCTTCAAATTCAGTTGTCCAAGAACTATACATGTCTGACAGTAATACAATACACACTGTCTGGAACCGCAAGAAGGCACAGCCAGCCAGAGAACAATTTCTGACATGACTGCTTAAGGAAAACTGCCGCCTGGAAGTTCTGCACACTGCTCCAGGCGCCGGGGAGCAGCAGAGAAACGCACTCTTAGAAATCGTGCATTCATCAAAAACAGTGCAGCAGTGGATTATTCAACAACAAAAACATCAGAGCTGATTAGAGATGCGATATTGTGCATCAACAAAGCAGATTTGCGCCCCCTGAAGAGCTTCGGTGCACAATACTGCACTGCGCGTGCATTTAGACTGGGTGAGAAATAGTGAAACGAGCAGAGGCTGGTATTTTAGAATACCGCCCTGTTCGCTTCACATTTCATGTTGTACGAATCTCAGAGCTGTTTGAATGGAATGCGTTCTTTCAAAGTCTACTCAGTACCGCAAAGGCAGGTTTTACATGCATTGGTGCAGCCAATCTGTAATGTTGCTGTGTTGTAAATAAAGATACCACAACATTGTGAGTTGCACGCTGTATTTATTTATACTTAATTGCCCTAAGGAGCGCCGAGTCGATCCTCCGTTGGCACCGGCTTTCGCGCCTCTCGCTGTGGATGCGCGCGCACCCGCCAAGATGGCCGACCGCACCTCACGTCATGACGCGACGTGCAACAACTAGAGCGAGACACTACATATCTCCCCTTTTTCCAAACAAGGAACAATTTGACTTACAGTTCGCTGTCCATGTCAAAGTCTCGAAACCTTGCTGGTCTCACCACGGTTCTACCACTCCTTGTTACCCTTGTCGGGGTGGACGGCGTCCCCCTCTCCTGGATCTCTGTGCCAGTCCTCCCCTCTCTCAGCGCAGCCGCGCTTCCCTCAGTTCTCCTCACTTCCAATTCCATCGCAGCTTCTTGGCTGCCATTGGGGTCTCTCTCCTCATGCTGCTCCCTTCTCCTCTCGCGTAACTCTGCCGGTTGCTCCTGCTCTTCACTGGGTTCCTCCGTGTCTTCCCATTCTGCTCCACCTTGATGCCAGCATAATACTTTGTTGCATCTGGCCATGCGATCTTGTGACCACACGTTTCCCTCACTCAGCAGGGCCGCTCTGTCGTACACCTCCTTGACCGGCATAGGTTTACTGTACTTGCTGTCCCCCTTTCTCTGCAGCGTTGCCAACTTCACTCGTACCCACTCGCCTTCTTCCAGTCCTGTATTCTTTACGTTTCTGCGTTTGTTGTAATGGTTGGCGTATATGGTTTGTGCCCTTTCCAAGTTGGATTGTACCACTGCAGGGGACCACTCACTAGTTATTGTTTTTTCCTTCCATACTCGGTTGTCACGAGTAAATGGTTCACGACCTCTCAGTATCTGGAAGGGGCTATACCCTGTCCCGGTGGGGGTAATCCTGTACGCCCACACCATGTGCCATATTTCTTTTTCCCAGTCTTTGTTGCTGGAGATCGCTGCCTGCACTGCTCCCATCACTACTCTATTAAATCGTTCCACCAACCCGTTACCTGCCGGATGGTAGATTGACGTGTGTTTGGTAAGTATGCCATTCCTCTGCATGAAACTGTTCCATTTCTCAGAAGTAAATTGGGGGCCATTATCACTCAGGATGGACTTGGGGATGCCCTCTCTCACGAAAGTGTCCAATAGAAACTTTAAAATGTTCTCGGCATCCATTGCCTCATCCACTTTCACCTCCGGGCACTTTGAGTATCTGTCTATAAGGACGCATACGTACTTCTGGATACCTTGGCCGTCGAGGATCGGCCCCAAAATGTCTATCGACAATTCTTCCCACGGGTTTTGTGGAGGGTCGAATTTACCCAATGCTGGACGTAAGGGTTTGAGCGTCTTGTCTGCTCCCTGGCACTGTGGACAATCTCTGACATGTCTCTCCGCCCGTAGATCCATCCCTGGCCACCAATAGTTTTGCTTGGTCCTTAATTTCATTTTTCTGATTCCCAGATGGCCTTCATGTAGGATGTTCAGAAGCTTGGGAATGATACTATCCGGGGGGATGACTTTATCTCCCCTGTACACAAACACTCCATTGTCATCCATCGATAACTCCTCCCTGACCTCATGGTACGGTTTCAGGTTCTCGCTGGTCTGTCTTTTGTCCGGCCAGCCCTTGACTATGTACAACTTCACTTCCTGCATGGTGCGGTCTTCATCATATGTGTCTCTCCACTCCCGATTGCCGATGACTTTCTCTTGGTCCTCTGTGAGTGCCACCATCTCTTCTCTACCTGCTTGGTCTTCTTCTCCTGGCTCCATGGCCGCTGCTCTGCTCAGGTAGTCTGCTACTCTGTTCCGATTTCCTGGGATGTGCTCCACGTCGTATCTGAATTCAAGCAATTTCAGGGTCATCTTCGAGATCCTGGGCGTGGCACTGGCATGTCCGCTGGATGTTAACACCTTCAATAGGGGTTTGTGGTCCGTTTTCAGCTGGAATCGTGTGCCCCACTGGAATTGCCTGAACCTTGTCATTGCCCACACGACAGCCAACATCTCCTTTTCAATAACACTGTATTTCTTTTCAGTGTCGCTCAACGTACGTAATGCAAAGCTGATCGTGTTCATTTTTCCTCTTCCCCGATCTTGCATGAGCACTGCACCCAGCCCCTTGTCGCTAGCGTCGGTCGTGAGCACCGTTATGCCTTGGGGGTTATATCCCTGGAGTGGCACCGCTCCCGCTACGTCCTTTTTGATGGTCTCGAATTCGCTCTGAGCCTCTTCTGTCCACTGGAATGTTGTGCTCTCTCTTGTCAGCATCCTCATGTGGTGTGTCTTTGAGGCGAAGTGCTGCACGAATTTGCTGTAATATTCCGCCATGCCCAAAAATGACCTGACCTCCTCCTTGTTGGTGTGTGGCGGTGCTTCATAAATAGCTTTTACATTTTCTGTTTTGGGAGAGATTCCTTTTACCCCTATCTCGTGGCCTAAGTATGTTACCGACTCCATGCCCAGCCGGCACTTGGCCCATTCTGCTGTGAGGCCTTTGGCGTCCAGGGTCTTGAGTACTTTGTCGAGCTTTGCGTCGTGGTCCATTTTGTCTCGCCCCATTACCAGGATGTCGTCCTGGAAGTACTGGATGCCTTCTATATTCCTAAACAATTGGTGCATCAATTTTTGGAACACCGCGGCCGCTGAGGCCAGTCCAAATGGCATGCGGCAGAACTGATAACACCCGAACGGGGTGATGAATGATGTTAGCTTTCTGCTGTCGGGGTGTAGGACAACTTGATGGTAAGCCGAGGTCAGGTCGATGGTGGAGTACCATTGGACACCTCTGGTTTTTGCCAACATTTCTTCAATCCTTGGTAGAGGGAACTTTTCGACCACAATATTCTTATTCAACTCCCTCAGGTCAACACATAACCTGACCTTGCCACTGGGCTTCATGACCACCACTAATGGCGCGAGCCACTTTGCGCACGTGATGGGTTCGATGATTCCTTTTTTCTCTAAGTCTTGTAGTTCTTCTTGAACAGCTTCTCTCACCGCTAGGGGCATGTTTCTTACTTTGTGGGCAACTGGTACAGCTCCGTCCTTCAGTACTATTTTGTGTAGGAATTTATCCAGCTTCCCCACTGTGCCTCCGAATACTTTGGGGTATTCCTCTTTCCACCTGGCCAGGTCTGGCCGTGCCTCTGGTTCTGTGAGCAGTATCTGTTCCTTCCCACCTGGATCTAGTTTGATACCCAGGTCACCTTGATCCAGCCATCCCAACACTGATGGTCCCTTTTCTGATATGTACAACTTACAGAATGCGGTTCGGCCTCTGAACTTGAACTGCAAAGGTCGGAATCCTGCCATCGGTATTCGGTCCCCATTGTATGTGACGGGTCGGATGTCCAGTTTCTCCAGGTCTGGGCCTAAGTGTGGCTTTAACGTTTCTTCCCACACTGCTCTCTGGACGATGGTGTAGGGCGAGCCGGTGTCTGCCACCACGCTTATTGGTACTCCGCCGATCGTCATATCTAATACTGGCTTGGTTGTTCTCCTTCCGTCCACGCTCAACACCTGGTCGTATATGCACAGTACAGTGACGGCTTCTTCTTCTGTGCTTCCCTCTTGGTCTTCGTGATCCTGACTGATATATTTCACCATGTTCTTGGCTGATTTCTTCCGGCACACCTTCTCATAATGGCCAATTATACCACAGTACAGACATTTGGCCCGGAACGCTGGGCACTTCCTGTCGTGCGCTTCGTGGGACCAGCTGCCGCATCTGCAACATGCTCTCTTGTTGTACCCCGATTGTTTTCCTGGTGGTCCGGGGTTGTCCTGCCATTTATTTGGTCCTTTTGAGGAGGGACTTTTGTATTTATAGTCTCTACGGGGTACCTCATCGTCCACTTTGTTCACCATGGGACTGGGTGTCATGTCCTTCTTTGTGGCGTCTGCACACCTGCGTGCCAATTCTGCTCTTTTAACAATGACCAGCACCTCCTTCAGTGAGGTTTCCCCGCTGGCCCACAGTTTGTCCTGTACGTTCGTGCTCGTGGTGTGCATCACAATTTGATCCTTGATGAACTCGTCTTCCCATGCGTCATATTTACACGTGGCTGCCAGTTTCTTCAGGGCCGCCACGTACTCCTCTACCGACTCACCGGGGCGTTGTTTCCTTTGTTGGAAATTATATCTGTCTACTGACACACATACTGCCGGCTGGTAGTGTTCGTTCAAGTCATCAATGGCATGGGCATACACTTCGTCGTCTGTGCTTCCTCTTGGTTTGGGCACCAGGCTCTTGTAAATTCTGAGTCCCTCCGGGCCTAAATTGAGTAGTAGTATGCGCTTTTTCCTCTTCGGTTGAACTTTTCCTCGTTTTTGTCTTCCAAGACTTCTATGAAGTTGTCGATATACTCCCTCCAATCTTCCCACCTCATGAGCGGTTCCCCCGGTTTGGGCAGGAATTTAACTGGCGCCGTAGCGTACCCCGCTTGCGCGCTCATCTTTTCGCTTTTGACCGTGGGTGTTGTACTCCCTTGATTTCTGGGACTGCCTGGAGTGCTGTCTGTCTCCTGCTTTTCAGCTTGTACCTGGGGACTATCTGTGTCAGCCCCCTCGCCCTCTTTTACGGTAGCCAGCGCGCTTTCCTCCTTTGCGTTAGTCTCGTGGGTTTGACGCGCTCACTCCTGGCTCCGCCTGGGTCCTTCCTCTTCTCCCCCTGGCGTGGTAGTCTTCCCCGCGGGGTGGGTTGGGCTCTGTCGCGCTCCTTAGGGTGTGGTGGCCTGTATGTCCCTCGTGGCCTGCGAGCTTCTCTTGGCTGCCTAGCCTGACTGTTCTGTGTCCTGCTCTGGGCGTTGGTTCACCGGTATGCTGCTGTCTCCCTCGGTGTGCTGCCTGTTGCATTCGTTTTCCTTTTTTTTCTCAGGGTGTGGGGGTTCAGCATCCCATCCTCGTCGCCATTGTAATGTTGCTGTGTTGTAAATAAAGATACTACAACATTGTGAGTTGCACGCTGTATTTATTTATACTTAATTGCCCTAAGGAGCGCCGAGCCGATCCTCCGTTGGCACCGGCTTTCGCGCCTCTTGCTGTGGATGCGCGCGCACCCGCCAAGATGGCCGACCGCACGTCACGTCATGACGCGACGTGCAACAACTAGAGCGAGACACTACACAATCTTACGAGGTTTTGGTCGGTAAAGGCATTGCATGTGTGAGATTTAAATCTGCGTGTCTCCACTCCTGTCCGATCTCTATCTGAGCACCGAATGCATTAGTGAGGTTTAAATAGGTAAACAGGTGTATGTATGGCATGTAAAGAGGTGCACAAAATACATGTGTGAAATTTACACAGTGTAACAAATGCATGTGCATGGATGTTTTTTTTTTCAAAGGATTTTATTAGAATTTTTTTATATATACAGTACAGTACAGATATAATCTGGAGCATAGTTCTGTACCACTCGGTTCCCAGAGAGGTTTTGTTAAAAATTGCAATAATGTCAGAGGCACATGTTCATGTATCTTATGATTCATTTGAATGCGTGCACAATGCACAGCCAGCTGCAACAGGTTTTTAAAAAAGTTCAAATTAAGTTTACAAGTGTCAGTCAGTTCTAGTGACAGTCTGCACGTGAGGGGGGCCGCAATCACCTCATCGGATGTGTTGTGTTGTCTAAGTTTGTTTACCGAGAGGGGCTGCTCCACCTCCTAGGGCTGGTGCGCCGCATGGGAACCCCGTGTTTTCACTCACCGAGGAAGGGGCGCTGCTCTCGCAGGGGCTGCAGAGAAAGGATGCACAGCATAGATAGAGAGAACAGTCATCCAGAGAAGTGAGAGGACGAGACATCAAAGAGAGAAGAGAAAAAGAGACAGAGAGAAAGGTCAGAGCCAGCAAATACTCATACAGAGGTAGAGAGCTACGTGGAAAGAAGAGGCAGAGGTGAGGACCGAGTTCAAGAAACTGAGAATAAAGAATAAGGAATACAGGGGAAAGGATAAAGAGGGCGAACAGAGAGAGAGCCATAGATGCAGAGAAAGACAGAAGGCAAAACGTGACTAGACAGAGATGACCGACCAATGGTGGCCCGCTGCAGGCTTACATGCACCCTGGCCAGCAGCCTCCCCCTCACTTAAGCTCTTGCCCCTAATATCCAAGAGGACCTACAGCGGTAAACCCGAGTTTAGGGGACATCATAGCAAATCAATCGACTAACTGGCATCTCCAGGGCAACTCTTCATCTTTATGTTTGTGCAGAGATGTATACACGCACCCAAGAGCCGAGGATGGATGCAGGCGAGGCGCCCTGATGGCCAGACACCCACCTACCCTGCGGTCTGATTTTCAGGTTGAACTGTAAGAAGTGCAGGGCAGACTCTCTCAAGTGCCATAGAGAGGTTATAAAATACAGAGCGTCTCCAGCCCAGTGGGCACTGGGCAGAGGTAGGCATCGAAGGCCTCGCAGTCACAGTCCTCCCTCCAATAAGGCCCCATCATCTGCTCTTCACTTATCAGAGCAGGTGGTTTCACGGGACCAACTCTCCATAGCACTGTCTACGAATTGCTCTCATCAGGTTTCCAAGCGCTACTCTGATAGTTTCCCTTGAAAAATTAGGCTGATTTAGGTTAAATATTCAGCATTTACGACACGTTGTTTGAAAACGTGCATTTGTACCAGGTCGCTCATGGCGAGCCCCATGCAGAAAAGCCTACTTGCATCCACACTTTGAGCAATCGAACCTAATAAGAAAAATTACATATTAACATCTTAAAAGAGGGCCAACACGTTCTGTCCTTTTAAAATAAATTAATGCTGTGGTATTTTTAGCATATCACTAAACGCACAAGCTAACTTTATGTCATATGCGAATGTGATACAATTTACCAGTTGCAAATAAAGTTTGATGTGTTATTGGTTCACTTGAGATGAGCCAGAACTACAACTCCCAGGCTGCAGTGTGTGGTTTAAATGAATGTCTTGGTGCCCTCGTCGACATCTGGTCATTGCTTTTATTTACCCCACTTTAAATATTATAAAAGCAAACATGAACATGTTTAGCAAGCATTGTAAAAATCTTTTACACAAAGTCATGCACAGCATGATTCATAAACAATTTTTTGTATTGTATTATTCATGGATTTATATAGTGCTTGCTACTCCTGACATCATGGCATTGAAGCGCTTTCCACCGAGCAGCACGCTGCTGAGGAACCCAAGGTCAGGGGCTATTGGGGGGGGGGTGGATTTGAGGCCCCCATGGTGGCATACATTGTTGGTTGTTGTTTGATTTGACTTTGGGCAGCCTTTGAGGCCCTGCCTAATGGCGCCCACTGTCACTGATAGGATGGGATATTAAGGTGAAGCATGCCTGCCAAACATCTCGAGTTTCTATGTCACTAGTTTCGGAAGTTGCTTGCTAGTTAGTTTCTAATCGAATCTCAATGCTGAGTGCACCTCCTCTGACACTGATTAAAGCTGGGAGGTGAGTGTGCATGGACAAGGGCATGGGGGCTGCACGCATGATGCGGATCCCCTGGACACCACCCCCAAGCGGGGTCTGGGGTGGCGAGGATGGCGACGGGGAAGTGAGAGAGAGCTTGTATTTGGGCCATGGTACTAAAACAATAGGGGCCTGCAGACGAGGGAGTGTACTGGCAGATATTGTATGTGGATCTCTGTACTAGAATAATAAGGGGTTGTAGATGAGGGTTGGAGTGTACTAGCAGAGCTTATATGTGGGATCGGTACTGCAATAATAGGGGCAGCACCGAGGACAGTTGAAGTGAACGGACGATAGAGCTTGGATGTGGGTCATGGTACTAGAATAATAGGGGGCTGCAGCGGAGGGAGTGTACTGGCAGAACATGTATGCGGGTCTCTGTACTAGAATAATACAGGGCTGCAGACTAGGGTTTGAGGTTACTGGCAAAGCTTGTATGTGGGTCATGGAAGTAGAACAATAGGGGCTGCAGATGAGGAGAGTGTAGTGTCAGAGACTGGTGAGAGGTCGAATGTGGATCTCGGTCCTTGAATAATAGAGTGATGTAGACGATGGTTTGAGCGTACTGACTGAGATGTGTATGGGGATCTCTGTACTCGGATAGCTGGGCCTACAGGGTAGGAATAAAGTGTACTTACTGGCGGAGATGTCTTTGAGTCACTGTACTTGAATAGCTGGGCCTACAGGATAGGACTGAAGTGTACTGGCAGTGATGTGTATGTGGATCTTTCAGTACTCGAATAGCTGGGCCTACTCTTTAGGACTGAAGCGCACTGGCGGAGATGCGCATCTGGATCACAGTACTGGAATAGCAGGCCTACATTTTAGGACTCAAGTGTACTGGCAGAAATGTGTATGAGGATCTCAGTACTCGATTAGTTAGGGGGCGCAATGGAGACTTGATGTGTAGTGGTGGTGAGTGGGTTGTCATTGCTGAAATTGGTGGTCCTTGGCACGACTGAAATGCCCTGGCAGTACGGTGTAAGGTGGCCACAATACTCAATTAGTGAAGGAGCTGCAGGGCAGAATTAGCTGGATTTGAAGAGGCTTGTGCGGTTGACTCTGCATTAGACAAAGTATGACTGCACTGCTGCTCTGGCCATGCTGTGTGTGTTGGACCCAGTACTGGAGTGACAAAGGGAGCTGTGGTGGAGAGTGGGTGCAGACTGCACGAGTTACAGTCAGCAACATACTAGCTAATGAACTGAAGAATGTGAGGCTTCTGGTCTGGTACAAAAGCCTGAAAAAAAGGACACTAAATATGTAAGTTTCACAGAGATTATCTGGAAAATGCTAAACCACTCCACTTGGAGGGAGATATTTCGAAATTTGAAGTACTTCAGGTAGTGTGCAAGCTTCGGGCTCCCATCTTCTTAGGGCCTATTTCCATTGGTTGTGTGTACTTGGCTTGGGAGTGATTTTGCAGGCAGACCAGTTAGAGGGTTGGGCGCATTTTTGATATGTTTATATTCTATTCTTCACACTTGTCCTTTAAAATGCTATATTTGGATCCAGTTTTTGCAACAATTTGCAGTAAATATGTGGTGTAAAAGGCACCATTTGAATCCATTTTTTGCAAAATTTTTGTGCGGGGGAAAACACCCTCATTCTTTAGTTTGAGCTTCGCTCGCGCGTTCTACTAGGATACAATTTTTCGCTCACCACTTTCAAAATCCACCAGCCGTCACTGAAATTGACCTTGAGGTGCGATAAAAACCTCTGTTAATACAGCGCCCTCCCAGCTCTTCATCTAGCCCATTTGAGTATGGATCATGCTGGGCAGAGCGTTTAACTCGTTTTACATACAGCTGGCATCCCGATTCAATAGGTTTATTATTAAGCATCTGAAGGACATCCAAATCCATTCCTACAGACTTACGTGACGTTGAAGGATTAGTTAAAGTTTCAACTTCTGAGCCTGACTCCCAAGAATACCTCTGCTTTTCTGCTTGCTTTCCCTCCATGTCTTCACTCAAGATGCCAACACAGAGAGAAACACAAATGGCCCCTATAAACAGGCACTTCCCGTGACTAAACTGTCGCTCAGCAACAGTGATGTGCAGATCTTTAAGGATCCCCCGGTGGCCCACCTTCGATTATATAGAAAGAAATATGAGCAGCTTCCTTAACCGGCACCTCTTGTGTCTAAACTGTTTCTAAGCAACAGAAACACACAATGCTGAGGTTACACCATGCAATGCTTCCTAAAAAACAAAACCTCAACCACATCACTCAGTAAAAGGACGAGTACTAAAATCCACGAATGCCTGGGCATGTAACAGCCATTACCTAAATTGCTCTACATGGGAGATGTCATCGTATAATCTTTTGAAACTCGACTGCTAGAGCAGGTCGAAGAATATATGAGTACAGATAGAAATACTCAAAGGACAGGCAAAATTGAACTTACCTCTATGGGTGAATCGTAACGCAGGAACATAGAACAATAAAAATAGGATGTGATCTACGTTCTTCCCACATATATGAGTCATGCGGCAGGTGTTCAATGGTCCGGATTGTGACGAAGAAGACAAACTTGGAAGGTAATGAATCTAACCAGAAAATCTACACCTGTTGCAGGTCATTATGATCTGCAGGCTCCTGAACTGGGAATTCACAGGTCAAAACCACACGTTTTCCCAATCCAAGGCATTTTACGTGGACATGGGAGGATGTCTGTGGAAGCAATTCCTATTTTGCCAGGTGTCAGTTATTCATATACCCACTAATCCCAGGTTAGTGAACACTAGGATACTCATAATCAACAGGAGAGGTAAACCTTTGGTGATACTGGCCGAGACGACTCGCAATGAGAGCTTGCTCTCCTTGTCTATATTCAAGATCAGGAGTTGAAGGAAGTGACCCAATTAGGGCCACCGGGCTCACTCTCTACCTCCTCTAGACTTCCACTAATGAAGAGTCGATGACGCAGTAGAGAATACAAGCAAACTAGATTATTAACCTAGTACAATGCACTGGAGTCCAATCTGACCAGCCTCCTATGATGGCTGACTAGGGACTGACTCTACTAAGACTAAAGTTACATTATGTATGTTGCAGAGCCCACAAAGTCCTGCCCACTATGGAAAAACACTGGTAGCTGTTGTAATACAATGGGGGAACAGAACAGAAGTTTCAATTCCTCAGCCTGGTACAAGCTATTTACTGCTCGAGGTCGTCTGGCTTGTCCTCCCCACTAGACAGGTTAGAGGAAGCGTCTATGTAACAAAAAAGCTTGCGCTAATGAGCAAGTTTCAACATTAGAGAAGTAAAACTTACCATGGACCATTTCTCGTAAAGGAGCAAGTAGCAGTTTCGATTACAATACAAAATGGCGTCTTTGAGAACTAAAATGGTGGCAGAGATGTCAACCTAACTTACATAACATCTGCATTTACTAGTTGCATCTACATACAGTATGCAAATATAATGTAGTAGCTATATAAATGCTAACATAATAATGGGTAAAATACGAGTCATATGACAATGTTACGTTTCAATTCTAACACAGTGCAGATAGAGGTGCCATTGCAGCTAATACAATTATTTTTGGTTTGAATCTGACCCTGAGCATAGAACAATCAATATGATGGCTTCTGTATGGCTTCACTACACTGCAGAGATCTTGCTGCTGCATGTGAATCAATGGTGCCTCTCATATTTCATCCTTCTACACTTCTAGGAAAAATGCACTCATTCCAGATGTCGGCATCCTGCTGTGTGCGAATGAATTGAGGCGTCTCCCATTCCAGAGGCAGTAGTGCAGCATTTCCTTGTTTCATTTTTTTTGCCTGCAATATTGGGGCAATGCAACCCTTCTCCTGTACTCTCTTTTACTGAGAGGTCATCAGAGGCGGGGAGTTTGTGGGACAAGTTGTAAGTTTTTCTTTCCTAACGGCCCATTTGCCGTAGAGGTGCTATTTATTGCACCTAATAAATAACAATATCCTGTGGTTTGTTGTTTATTGGGTGGGCAAATGGATGTATGACGTTTCAACGCATGCTTTTACCACGCATGCCTTTACAACGCAGGTATTACAACACAAGTCGTTACAACGACTTGCGTTGGGGGGCGCTGGATAGTGGAATAGTTTAATTTTCTATTCCAACTCCAGTCCCCGTGGATAGTAAGGAAGGTGTTGGATAGAAAATTAAACTATTCCCTATCCAACAGCGCCCTCCAGCGAAAGTCGTTGTAACGACTTTTGTTGTAATTCCTGCGTTGTAATGGTAGTGCGTGGTAAAAGTTTCGTTGTAAATGATGTTCCCCTGGGCAAATATCATCTATTATGTGTTGTTGGGGAATATCCTGCAGATGTTGGTGCTTCACACACCAAAAATTGGCAGGGTACAGTAAATAACATACACATTTCTCCTTTTTAAAATTTGTCAGGTTTGACCTGCCAAAATGTAACAAATGTGGGGTAATTAATGCATCCGATAACTATTGAATGCGGAATATAAAACCAAACTCGTAATTCTGTTCCAGGTGTAAACCCCTTTACTCACGAAACAGAATGAACTGTCCAACTTGTAATCAGGGCCTACATTTTCTACTGCATCTGGGAATAAGAAACAGCACTGCATCCTATATTTTTTGCTACACGCGACAGAAAGAGCTACCCTGCAGCTCTGCAAACGTAACACCTATAACTGGAACTTAAAACACACATCTAATGAAAGAAAAATGAAAATGTATGTCATTATTAAGAGACTATTTGAAAGAGATGCCTCTCCCAAAAATTGGTTTAATTTTGTTATCTAAGTTTATGCAAAAGCTTAAATCGAACAATAGTTTTAGAATAAGAACACGAACATCTCTTGCATCACCTAATAATTTTCTCTAACATTTAATGTTTTTAATATGAAATACAAAGGAATTCAGTTTTACAGACGTATAATGCAATAACGGCTGTGATTTATAAAGTGCAATATTATGCAGTTTTTGTTATGATGATGTACTGGACATAATCCGTAGTACATTAGCCATATTATGGGCGGGATGAAAGGCTGATTTTGCATTCCTGGAATTCAAACTTGTAGCTTCTATATCAGACCGAGACATAGTAGTAACCGCCTAACCCTTTACGCCAACTCACCTGCTGCATATAGTGGTCTGTCAGCATCCGGCAGTAAGAATACACATATGCAGCCTGCATCAGGGAAGTTTTGTTTACAGCTGATGGATAGCATGTGGATGTGAATGACATTGATTCTTTACAATAAGTAGATTTGTTGGCTTTTCCAATGCTTGTTTAAATTAGTCTTGAATTCACATCTTTAACCTCAGAATTGTGAGATTTTAGACACCTGGGCCACTTTATCCATGCAGATCATTTTCCTTCATTGTGCTGGGCGCACCTTTTAAAAGATGGCCCAGCACAATGAAGGAACGTGTGCTGTATTATGATGAATGCGCTGCTCTCAGGACAGCGCATTCATGTGAAAAACAGAGCGGTTGTTTTGAAGCTGCTCATGTTTTCACAGTGCAGACGATATCCTACCTGCACTTTTAAATTAGAGATCCACTCGCAGGTGAGTGCAGTCATTGACTGAACCTGCCGGAAAAGGGATTTCTGGAGGGTCGGTAGGACCCTTTTTCCCCCCTCTAGAGGCCTCCTCGCAGGTGGGGGCACTGACAGTGGGGGCGCACTGTCAGTGCGCCTCCTGAGAGCTTCTTTGCTTCTGTGCTCACATCTGCAATATGGCGTGGGTGAAAAGGCAAAGGGATTGCTTCATTTGCATGGGACACAACCCATGCAAATGAGGGAACGACCACAGAAGATCGCGCTGACGCTTTATGTGCACCAGTGCTTTCAGTTTTAAAGAAAAGGCAGCACTGGCGTCTGTAGCCCTTATGTAATACCTAAGTGCCCAGAGGTCATGCAAAGCGGGTGCAAACGTCCGTTGCTCCCCGGGGGCACTTTGTGTAAAACAGCCCTTGTAGTTCAAGTGGTGGGAAAATGGGAAAGTACAGATTCAAAGGAAATTAAGTGAGAAAAAGAGGGAGTGAGGAAGAAAGGGTCAGCAGGTTGCACCTATTGCTAAATCTGACAGTAGGAATGCAGCAAAAAACAAACTCACATGAACAGGGAGACTAGGCATGTGTGTGTGTGGAGAGTTCAAATTTGCATTCAGTCAGATTTGCCCTCTGCCTAGAGCTTCCTTGGCATTGTTAGAGGCTTAAAATAAATCATTTCAAAAACAATATCAATATCTTAAATCAAAAGAATAAAGACTGATACTTGTTCAGGTATAGGATGTGAGACGTCCAGTCCCCCAGTGCACCGCCCGTGACTTCATGTGGTTAAATTACAATCATAACTGAGGAACAGGAGATACACAAATGCCATTTAAGCCATTGGACCTGGTATCTGAACTTTTTTAAGCAGGCAGTTCTTTATTTATTTCCAGTCTAGCACTGCCCTGTGTGTTTATCGTTCACTGGGATTGCTTTCAAAGAAAGACAAGGAACGCCATTCTGTCACCCTGGCATGTCCCCGTTGGGCTGCAGACAAGGGACTTTTAGAGCAAGACCGGCTGCCAATCCAGAGCCATGCATCGATAGCGCCATTTTACTTACTGCCTCAAACTGTGGAGGGTTGGTTTGAACATTTTGTTGACATGTCTGTATTGTATTTCCATTGCCTCAGACAGACAGCTTGGGTAAGCTTGCTTTTTCCAGCATCACAGCAATATGTGCTGTAAACAAGCAAATAGGCAATTATATGTTTAATTTGGGTTAAATGCACCTACTCAAGTTATAAGTCCATGTGTGTGTCTGTGTGCCTGTTTATTAGGAAAATAGAAATACTATTTTAGCAAAAAATAAGCCAGGTAAGAAATGGAGGAAAACCGTGCCTTATTCTCTAAATGAATGATTTATACCGTGCAGGAGTGCAAAATACAATGTACGATAATCTCCAATGAGATATGGAAATCACTGACAGGCAATCCTATGAAGATGCAATCAGTTTACACCAGTGCATCCTAATTTTAGCCCTACTAGTTTAACCATTCCGTCAAGATTTTTACCTGCACTTTTAAATTAGAGATCCACTCGCAGGTGAGTGCAGTCATTGACTGAACCTGCCGGAAAAGGGATTTCTGGAGGGTCTGTAGGACCCTTTTTCCCCCCTCTAGAGGCCTCCTCGCAGGTGGGGGCACTGACAGTGGGGGCGCACTGTCAGTGCGCCTCCTGAGAGCTTCTTTGCGGGAGGCCCGCGGTCCCTGCAGGGGACCCCATAGGAGGGCAAACCCCGTAGTAGTGCGCAGGGCACCGCGGGCCCGCCTTGGGGAGGGTGGGTGGGCGGGGCCGGACTTCTAGGACCCCCCCCCTTCTGGTTGGGATTATAGGGGGCGCACTTCCTCCTTGGCGCCCTCTTTGCTGCTGCCCTTTGTCCCCGTCGGTCGCTCCTGGCTGTCCTCGCCAGCCCAGTACAGGCCCCGAGCCCCCTCCTTCTCCCTCACTTCCCCCGACAAGCCGGACGCGAGGCCCGCAATCTGACTCCGTTTGGAGGTAAGGGATCTTTTTAGGCCCCCCCCCCCGAGCCCAGTCCCCGGAATATCCGGGTCGACAGGGCTGCGTGGTTGTACCACGGGGGAGCCCAGGATCCGAGTTGTTGTGTGTGCCGTGTCGTCGTTTTTGAATGCTTATGGAAGGGGGAGAAGGCGCAGGGTGTTTCGTGCGGGAATGTATGGCGGGACACTTAATCTGTAGGGAGTAAAATGGTGGCGCCGCTAAGGGTGGTGTGTCCATCCGGAAGACGGGGGCTGTGGCGGGGATCGGCGTGTGGGTCCGCCGCCACTGGCCATTACGTGACGCTCGATGGGAGTAAAGATAAGGCGGTAATGCAATGTAAGGGCAGCGCTCCAATATGGGAGAGGAGTTGGCCTAAGTGCTAGGGCGCGCGACCTCGGACCCGGGGATCTGGGTTCGAGTCTCGGTAGCAACGTCAAAATATGTGTCTGTTCTAATGTACCGTAACTGGGCTATGTACTAGTTCGCGCCATATAAAACGGTGCATTGATTGGAAAGCACGTAGGTACTGGGAGTGAAAGAATTGCATTTTGGTTCATTTTATCAACACGCGCTAAAAGAGAACACGTGGGGTAATAAGGCCTAAGGCAACGGGCTCCAGCGGCAGGGCGGGTAATGATCGTCCTATGTATGAGGTGTGATGCAAAGGGTTGGCTTAACGGCTAGGGCGTTCGAACGCTGACCGGGGGATCTGAGTTAGAGCCTCGGTAACGCGGAAAATATCTAAAGTGTTCGGGGCAAATTTCTTAATCTCTACGCTCCGAAGAATGTATAAGGTGTCCTCAGGTCGCGTAAGGAGTGCCATGTAAGACGCTCCGATACCCTTTGCTAAAGTGAATTAAATGTAGAATTAGCACCTCCACCCCAAGGCCGGGCGGTTTATGGGTGCCGACGGTAGGAGCCGGGCGGGGCCTGGGGAGCTCCGGTAATGCGCGCCAGTAAATGCCCATCCCCCCCCCCCAGCCAGGCCCGGGCGGGGTAAAGGCCCCGCTCTCTGGGCCAGCTTACGCCATCCCCCCCCAGCAGAACAGTATACGGGTGCCGCTTAAGGCACTAGCGCTGGCATTGAGGGATCAGGTGCTGCACAGCTTTCAGGCGCTAGCATCACCCATACAGCAGGCACAATCAACTATATGGGCAATCATGTGCTGCGCCGCTTTCAGGCGCCATCACCACCCCCACCGCCAGCGTCCACAATCAACTATACGGGCAATCATGTGCTGCACCGCTTTCAGGCGCCATCACCACCCCCACCGCCGGCGCGATTTTTAATGCGGGTCCGTTTGCGGGTGCCGCCTTAAGCACAAGCGCTCAGCCCGGCCCAGATTTGCGGGTGCCGCCGATGCGCCGCTTTCAGGCGCCATTACCACCCCCCAACCGATGCGCCGCTTTCAGGCGCCATTACCACCCCCCAGCCGGCGCCTTCTTCATTGCGGCCCGGATTAGCCCCAGACAGGGTACAGGCCGTAAACGGGCGGCGCAGCCGCAGGCAATGCGCCGCTTCCCAGGCGCCACCACCCGGACAATGCGGCTCGGCGGTATCAGCTCCTGGGCGCCCTCTTCGCTGCTGCCCCTTGCAGTTGCAATGTATGCGCCGTTACAGGCGCCACAACCACACGCAGCACTAGACTGTCCTGCAGGGTGCTCGATGGTTACTGTATTGTGGTAGGCACCTGCCGTCAGGTTGGGGGGCAAAAGTTCGATCTTTGCCCTTCATCCACAAACACGGTAAACACGGTCAGGGCACAGGAGGACGTGGGGGGGGGCACTGAAAAGGGGGCTAAGGGCCGGTTGGCCTGTGTAAATTACAGGCAGGGCACAGAGCAGGCGCTGTCTGCGTGCATACACAGAATAATGCAAAGATGGGGAAATAAGACCAGCACTACAGAGGCCCTACTCCCACCGGCCCCCCCCCCCCACAAGCTTAGTCATGAAGGCACTGCGCGTCCACTAGTGAATTTTCACGGTACAAGGTGACAAAAGGTTGAAAAGAAGTGCAAGGGGCTCATCATGTCATGCCACGTCATGTAATGTCAGCAAAGTCAATTTGTGGGCATTAGGGGAACGGAAATAAGGACGTGCAGTGTTTATTCTGGTGGCTAACGGCGCAAGTCACGTTAATTACTTCGCAATGTGCGCCTAAATGGAAGGAATGTCATGAGTAAAGTAATTGTATATTCCTGCTGCATGTCATAACTACGTGTTCCCTAAATTCCAGGCAACTACAGAGCGTGACATACCGCGACGGGAGTACAGTGCCCCCCCCCCCTCAAGCGGAAGGTAAGAGTCACATCGGGGGTTGGCCATTGCAGGGGTAGGGATATGCGTCCTAGGGGGGCCGGTGTTCATTGTCCGGACCTCCTAGTCTTGTGAGTCTTGTGAACTGTGGCGTGTCCGGGACTGGTGCTTTGGCATTACCGACAGGTCCCAGCCCCAAACAAGTTTGGGCTAACGTGGATGGTTTATATCAATATTTACAGGGCCAGGACACCTGCTTGACAGATATCACATCGCGGCGTCGCATTCAAGGAACAGCGTGGACGTCCTCTTGTTTAGCAGTTCTAACTGAAGTAAGTATTGGAAGGGATGAGAGGTTAATGTCGAAGCTTCAGGACACACATGAGGTTAGGTCCATTAGTCACGACGTTTTTCTTTGCAGGAAGCGGCACAATGTCGGGAGCAGGGACGGCCGTTACCGAAGCGCAGGCGGCACACGCGGCGATTTTCCTTCAGTTAGTTGAGACGAACGGGGTGGCGTGGGCCACCAATTTACTGAAGGCCAACCCGGCAAATTCATGTGTGAACAATGACATTATTGCAGTCGGAGACGAGGATACCAATAGTGCAGGACACGTTAGAGCGTCCAAGAGAGCTAAGGTGGCCACGAATAAGGACTTCCCGCCACCGCCTAAAAAGAAGGGCACGGTTAGCACCGCAGTCGCTGTGGTGCATGACGTACCGGGCACTTCGTACGTGCCAACCAGGGCCCAGGAGCCCCCTGGCCCCTCAAGCTTGCCTTCTAACGTTTACCCGGCGGCGGAATATGCTACCAGAAGCGATTTGGGTAAGATGATGTCCACACTGGAAATGTTCATGAAAGAAATGAGGGAAAGTGTGAGGCCTGGGCCTAGCGGGGGAGGGGGTTTACCATCCAATGTGTGGGGAGCCAGTGCTGTTGAACATAATGCACCAGGAGAGACTGGGAGGGGGCGGGAGGGCACCGGCATACCCTGCCCTTTACCCGCTCCTCCGACACACCCCGTTGTCCCACCGGGCCCGCTAGCCGTGCCAGCAACTCCGGCAGTGCCCGCGCCCCTGACACCACAGGTACCAGATGCGATAGTCCCCCCCCCAGCAGCTGCGCCAGCCCCCCTTTCGAATACAGCGACACCTGATTCTGATTCCACGCCACCACCCCCCGCCCCTGCATTGCCAGATGACGATGATGTGCAATTCGACGCCCCCTTGCTATCAGGGCGCTCCTGCTTGTCCTGGGAAGTACCACAAGCAGCAAAGGAATTAATATGGAGGCGAGAATTTTTAGATATCTTTTCTTTACTGATGCTGGGTCAGCAGGGGGCAGATGCACGCAAGGCAGGGGTGAAGGAAGATGAGAAAAAAGTGAGATACCAACCATGGCCAGAAAAGAGTATTGATAATTGGTTGGAGGCCTTTGCAATATTATCCTCGGTCATCATGGAGAAGTTTAGCGAACAGGGGCCAGCGCTGGTACAGTATGGGAGGCTCATACACAACGAGGCGAAAAAGTGGGGAGGTGTAGGCTGGTTAGAGTATGATAGGGAGTTCAGAAAAAAGATGTCTAGATCCCCCAACATGCGCTGGGACCATAAAGAGGTACAGTTGTGGATGGACCATATGGGGTCCAGGGCGCTCCAAGGGGTGACGACTACCAGTAAGACACAGGAAAGCCAGGCGTCACCCACTGACAAGACCAGCTATACAACCCAGCAGGAACGTAAGCTGCCGCCCTTTCGGGGGGGTCACAGGGGGAGAGGTCAGAGGAGGGGAAGCGGGAAACCTCCATCAGGGCCACCCACAGGGTCATCCACAGGGTCATGTAGATTATTCAACGGGGGACATTGCCATTGGGGGAGTTCATGTAGATTCACGCACACGTGTAGCAATTGCGGAGGGCAGCACCAGGCGGGGTCATGTAGGTCTAACAAAGGACAGAGACAAGGCAATCACCACGGGGGCAGGGGTGGGCAGCACAAATAACCCCCTCCCAACCCCAGCGTGCACATCCCCACCCCTTGGCACCCCTCCGCCCCCCCCCCCCCCCGGCACTCTGCGGCGTAACGAAACACCCACGGCAGGCGCATCCCTAGGATGTCCGCTAGTTTCACTACAATTAAGCGCTGCGAAAGGGCCCTCACCGATCAAACGGGAGCGAATGATGCCGCTACTGAACAGGTATCCCAACAAAATTGATGGGAGATTGCTCTTGGGGGGTTTCGCTGAAGGTTTCATTATCCCATACGTAGGTCCCCCGGCCGCCAGAGATGCAGACAACTTGAAGTCGGCCAGGGACAACCCTGAGGTAGTAAGAGCCAAAGTTAGCAAGGAACTGGAGCTGGGGAGGGTTGCTGGCCCGTTCCCGCTACCACCACTAGACAACTTCGTGGTTTCACCGTTGGGGATAGTTCCAAAGAAAGAGCCAGGAGCATTCAGGCTGATTCACCACCTGTCATACCCAGAAGGGGAGTCAATTAATCACAACCTTGAGGAAGGGGTTTGCTCTGTATCATATTGTTCATTCGATGTGGCCATGGACCTTGTGCGTAGGGCCGGGAAAGGGGCCTGGTTAGCAAAGGCTGATATTGAATCTGCTTTCCGGCTCCTGCCAGTGCACCCCAGCAGCCAGAATTTACTGGGCTTCCGGCTGGGCAATGAGTACTATTACGATAGATGCATGCCTATGGGTTGCTCCATCTCCTGCGCTTTCTTTGAGGCCTTCAGCACGTTCTTACAATGGGTACTACAAAGCGTGGAAGGGGTACTAGGCGTCACCCATTACTTGGACGACTTCCTGTTTGTAGGTGAAGCAGAGTCAGAGGACTGTGCGGAGGCATTGGCGAAATTCCAGAGAATGACAAGGTATCTGGGAGTGCCCTTGGCTCCAGGGAAGACAGTGGGTCCAGCGCAGGCCTTAGTGTTCCTGGGGATAGAAATTGACACGCTGGCAGGCGAGGCCAGGCTCCCGGCAGACAAGGTCACAGAGCTAGCGGCACAAATTAAACAGGTGCTAGGGCAGGACAAGGTATCACTAGACGACATCCAGAGCCTGCATGGGAGACTAAGCTTCGCTACAAAAGTGATACCTGCGGGCAGGGCCTTCGCGCGCAGGTTGGCTAAGTCGGCAGCAAAGATTAAGCGCAGGCACCACCAAGTGAGGTTGAGTTTTGGGGTCAGGGAGGACCTTAAGGTGTGGGGGGACTTCCTCGACAACTTCAACGGATCAGTGATATGGAGGGAACCCTGGACTAGCAGCCAAGAACTGACGCTGTTTACTGACGCGTCAGGAAGGGAGGGCTTCGGGGCAATCCTGGATACAGAATGGTGCGCGGCGGGGTGGCCTAATGCTTGGAGGAAGAAGAAGATCACCTCTAATATAACAGTTTTAGAACTATTCCCGATTGTGGTGGCCTTTCACCTCTGGCCGGCCTTACTGTCTGCGAAAAGAGTGGTCTTATGGTCAGATAACATGGCAGTAGTCCAAGCCATCAATACTCAGTCAGCATCTTGTGCACTAGTCTTATGTCTATTAAGGGAACTGGTCAAAGTGTGTCTATATAACAATGTGGAATGCAAGGCTAAGCACATTCCGGGAGCCTTAAACACAGCTGCTGACGCACTTTCCCGTTTCCATTGGCAGAGGTTCCGAGAGGCGTGGCCCAGGGCGAGGGAAGAGATGACGCCTTTCCCGGCGCGGCTATGGTTCCTGCTGCAGTGGCGCAGCGCATCAGGGAACTAGGCGAGAGGTCAGTAGCACCTAGAACGATGAGGAGATACCAAAGTTGCGTGAGGACATTCTGCGAAGTCATGGGCCCTTGGGAGCGGGAGGACTCTAGGCAGTTTGAAAAAGTACAGGCGTTCATGGTCTGGGCAAAAGATGAGGGGAAGAGCCACTCATGGATGGCGGGGCATCTGTCCGCCATCGGGCACCATGCTCGCTTGTCAGGTCAGAGGGACCCCACGACAGAGTTCACTACAAGGGCGGCACTCAAAGGCTGGTCGAGAGTGATGCCCACATTGGCGGACCAGAGGGCCCCCATTGATTATGACACCCTGAAGGGCATGATAGACGCCTTAACGGCAGTTACGAGCTCCTCTTATGAGGCAGCCCTCTTTGCAGTAACGTTTAGTCTAGCATTCTTCGGGGCATTCAGGATTAGCGAATTAGTGGCACGGTCTAAAAAAGAGTCCAACCCCAGGGCCATCTCGTTCAGGAATACACGCGCATCAGCGGAATCTGTTGAGATCTTCCTACAGTCCTCCAAGACAGACCAATCAGGCAAGGGTAGGACCATCACTTTACAGCGTTTGGGGAATGACAGTTATTGCCCGGTGGCGCTGCTGGCCGCGTTCCTGCCACGGCGCCCTCAAGCAGATGGCTTGCTACTTATTCACTCTGATTGTTCCCCAGTCACTAAGTATCAGGTAGACCACGTGATGCAGGGGTGCTTGTTTATGGCAGGATACATAATAGAAGGGGCCAAGTTTAGCACGCACTCCTTCAGGATAGGCGCAGCCACTACGGCTTTCAGGGCAGGCCTCCCTGATGAAACAATTAAAAAAGTGGGTCGTTGGGACTCAAACTGCTACAGGAGGTATGTCAGACCACTGAGTGTGATACTCCCGGTACGCAGACAGCTGGTCAATGATGTGTAAATAATGTAAATCAAATAATAATGTAAATAATAATAGTTATGTTAATTGACAGGGTGGTTCACAATTTGATGCCACGTGATGTGTGTTTGTTATTGCAGTGCCTTTTAAGTATGTCAATAAAATACAAGGTTACAACACACTGTGTTTTATTGCAGGGAAAGAGGTGTGGGTGTTGGGGCACTCTTATGTCACGAGACTGTCGAGATGGGTGAATGCCACCACATGGAAGCACGGGCTCACCAACACCAAGATATCATGGTTCGGCTTCCCGGGGATGCACTGGGTTGCAATGTTAGGGACGCTGCGTAGATTAGTGAGGGAACAAAGGCAGAGGCCTAGCATCCTAGTGGTGCACCTGGGGGGGAACGACCTGGTCGCATTAGGCAAAAGGCGTCTGTTAGATGCAATGAGGAAGGACTTGAGCACCTTGAGCGGCGAGCTAGGACAGTGTGACATCTACTGGTCAGAGATTTCCCCCAGACCGATTTGGCATGGGGCGATATCACGGGAAGCGATAGAATCATCCCGCAGGCGCGTAAACGCGGCAATGCGTAAATTCAGCGAACAAAGAGGCATAGGTTTTATTAGGCATGGCTTGCTGCATGCCAAGTCTATCGGTTGCTGGGAATCCGATGGGGTGCATTTGTCCAAAGTTGGGATGGCGATTTTCCTCTTAGACTTGGGGGAAGCGCTAGAAAGAGCCGGATGTAGGTAAGGAAGGGATCTGTAGGCTAGGTAGTGGGGTCTCTGGGCGCAGCGGGTGCCACGCCCAGGGCTGTGGAAGAAGAGAAGGCGACCCCCATACAGGACAGGCGCAGGAACAGGACCTGAAGCCACAGTGCGAGAGGCACAATACTGAGTCATACATAGCCAAGGGGCCCTTCTTGGGGACTTGGTTCAACGGCACCCCGTTAGTCCTTAGGGCCGTTGGAACCTGAGCAACCGGGGGTTTGCTAATAACGCCCCTCCTAGCTGGGCAAGGTGTGAGTTGACTCTCCCTTGTTCAGAGGTGGGCGGGGCAGATGGACGATAGGTCCATCGGGAGGCGTGCCTCCCCGGTCGACACGTGGCCAGGGCAACTAGTGTCTACTTCTTTGGCTCAACTTCAGGCGCCCTGCAACAAGGGGTTGCGGGGTGGAGGGGTCGCCTGTCAGTTAACCCGTTGTTATTTGTACCACAAATAAACCTGCAACTTTTTATTCCCAAACATCCTTGTCTGTGTGTCATTTGGGTAGAGGGTTGTGGGGCAAGGGTACCGATGCAACTACTATGCGGGAGGCCCGCGGTCCCTGCAGGGGACCCCATAGGAGGGCAAACCCCGTAGTAGTGCGCAGGGAACCGCGGGCCCGCCTTGGGGAGGGTGGGTGGGCGGGGCCGGACTTCTAGGACACCCCCCCTTCTGGTTGGGATTATAGGGGGCGCACTTCCTCCTTGGCGCCCTCTTTGCTGCTGCCCTTTGTCCCCGTCGGTCGCTCCTGGCTGTCCTCGCCAGCCCAGTACAGGCCCCGAGCCCCCTCCTTCTCCCTCACTTCCCCCGACAAGCCGGACGCGAGGCCCGCAATCTGACTCCCCTCCCTACCGCTCACCCGATGGAAGGGGGGAAGTCGGGAGGGGGGAATAGTAATGATGTTTTTGTCTTCCAGGCTGCAGGAGGAGTTACAAGGCGACCCCCATACAGGACAGGCGCAGGAACAGGACCTGAAGCCACAGTGCGAGAGGCACAATACTGAGTCATACATAGCCAAGGGGCCCTTCTTGGGGACTTGGTTCAACGGCACCCCGTTAGTCCTTAGGGCGGTTGGAACCTGAGCAACCGGGGGTTTGCTAATAACGCCCCTCCTAGCTGGGCAAGGTGTGAGTTGACTCTCCCTTGTTCAGAGGTGGGCGGGGCAGATGGACGATAGGTCCATCGGGAGGCGTGCCTCCCCGGTCGACACGTGGCCAGGGCCACTAGTGTCTACTTCTTTGGCTCAACTTCAGGCGCCCTGCAACAAGGGGTTGCGGGGTGGAGGGGTCGCCTGTCAGTTAACCCGTTGTTATTTGTACCACAAATAAACCTGCAACTTTTTATTCCCAAACATCCTTGTCTGTGTGTCATTTGGGTAGAGGGTTGTGGGGCAAGGGTACCGATGCAACTACTATGCTTCTGTGCTCACATCTGCAATATGGCGTGGGTGAAAAGGCAAAGGGATTGCTTCATTTGCATGGGACACAACCCATGCAAATGAGGGAACGACCACAGAAGATCGCGCTGACGCTTTATGTGCACCAGTGCTTTCAGTTTTAAAGAAAAGGCAGCACTGGCGTCTGTAGCCCTTATGTAATACCAAAGTGCCCAGAGGTCATGCAAAGCGGGTGCAAACGTCCGTTGCTCCCCGGGGGCACTTTGTGTAAAACAGCCCTTGTAGTTCAAGTGGTGGGAAAATGGGAAAGTACAGCTTCAAAGGAAATTAAGTGAGAAAAAGAGGGAGTGAGGAAGAAAGGGTCAGCAGGTTGCACCTATTGCTAAATCTGACAGTAGGAATGCAGCAAAAAACAAACTCACATGAACAGGGAGACTAGGCATGTGTGTGTGTGGAGAGTTCAAATTTGCATTCAGTCAGATTTGCCCTCTGCCTAGAGCTTCCTTGGCATTGTTAGAGGCTTAAAATAAATCATTTCAAAAACAATATCAATATCTTAAATCAAAAGAATAAAGACTGATACTTGTTCAGGTATAGGATGTGAGACGTCCAGTCCCCCATTGCACCGCCCGTGACTTCATGTGGTTAAATTACAATCATAACTGAGGAACAGGAGATACACAAATGCCATTTAAGCCATTGGACCTGGTATCTGAACTTTTTTAAGCAGGCAGTTCTTTATTTATTTCCAGTCTAGCACTGCCCTGTGTGTTTATCGTTCACTGGGATTGCTTTCAAAGAAAGACAAGGAACGCCATTCTGTCACCCTGGCATGTCCCCGTTGGGCTGCAGACAAGGGACTTTTAGAGCAAGACCGGCTGCCAATCCAGAGCCATGCATCGATAGCGCCATTTTACTTACTGCCTCAAACTGTGGAGGGTTGGTTTGAACATTTTGTTGACATGTCTGTATTGTATTTCCATTGCCTCAGACAGACAGCTTGGGTAAGCTTGCTTTTTCCAGCATCACAGCAATATGTGCTGTAAACAAGCAAATAGGCAATTATATGTTTAATTTGGGTTAAATGCACCTACTCAAGTTATAAGTCCATGTGTGTGTCTGTGTGCCTGTTTATTAGGAAAATAGAAATACTATTTTAGCAAAAAATAAGCCAGGTAAGAAATGGAGAAAAAACGTGCCTTATTCTCTAAATGAATGATTTATACCGTGCAGGAGTGCAAAATACAATGTACGATAATCTCCAATGAGATATGGAAATCACTGACAGGCAATCCTATGAAGATGCAATCAGTTTACACCAGTGCATCCTAATTTTAGCCCAACTAGTTTAACCATTCCGTCAAGATTTTTTCAGATTTCTTCATACTAAGGGAGTACGCCTACTCTCTCTGATATCATACATTCTCTGGTATACTGGCCCGTTTCAGCTTGTGATGTGTTTCTGCCACAGTCAGTGCAGCCAAGAAGAGCCATAATTGAGCCATCAGCTCAGGTCTTATGTCAGCGGACCAATAATGGCACCAATGGATTTTTATCAAGTTGCATCCCGCTAACCGTATTCATTTGCTGTACCAAAGTGCGCCTGTAATTTCTGAGGATGAAACAAGTACAAATAAGATGTCTACAGTGACCTCTATGGAAGTGCAGCGAAACAGAATTCTAAGTGCTCCCTTGAATAAAAACAAATCGGTACCGTGTTATATAACAATATTGACTCATTGTAGACTGAATGTATCTATTATTGATGAAGCATTTTATTTTTCAACGTACATGCTGCCTCTCGCTTTTACCTGCCCAAATCATTCATCCAAACATTATGGACCTTCATTATTCAGGATGTGAATGTAATACAATTTGGTACAGATCTGAAAAATGGAGCCCTCAAAGATTTGATAAATTGGCGTTAGAACCTATTTGAGAAGTACGCCTGTGACTAAATATTAGCAGAAGCTTCTCCCGAAAGTGATGTCATATATGTATTGGATTGTCCCAAAAGAAAAAACGGAGCCACTCTCTCTCAATGTGAATAATTTCTTGAAGCTCAATTTCTTCCATTCCAGCTCAAAGATGGTGAGTCCTTTCAGCAACATGGTGTTCCTTGGTAATTCTGCTCTCCCCAGTCACTCTCAGCTTCTGCAATATGTAGTTAAAATATTAACACTGCATATGCAGATGACAAAAATAAAAAACATGTAGAGGTATATTTATTATTGTTTTTGCATCACACAAGTGGGCTCAAGGGAAATGCAACATGGCAGATTTATACAGCCATGCAAGGCTACCTTGCTTGGCCCTGAGTGGCTTGATAAATCTCGAGTAAAGCAACCCAACACAGCACAAATCGCTGTGTTGCATTACTGTGATCCAGGAAAGCGTTTAATGGGTGGAGCGTGGGTGTTCCCATGCATCCACCTGTAGATTCTGGTGCATTCCTGTATTTACCATTACTGGTAGACATGGCAATGCATTAAAATGCCATGCCTCCCTGGGTGAGGCGTACCAAGGAGAAATATCTTTATTACTCCTTTTTTCTCTTTTTCTTCATTCTGCAGATCCCTCAGGGGATTGCTTTTGTGGTGGTAGGTCTCTCTTCTTGCACAAAAACAACCCTGCTTACAATGCAGACACCTTTGTAGTATGGTGCACCATGGTGCAAGGGTGCCTGCATTGACGCTTGGCAGCCAAGAGTGCATTAGCACATGGAAAAGACAGGAATGCACAGTATGATGTTAAATACATTGCATTCCTACTCTTTCCCTTTCACACAGCACAGCAAGGTGGCTTGTTGCGGTGCGCTGCGTGAAAATGTGATAAATGTTCCCCTCGTTTGCATACATTTACAAATAATACCATCTTACCTGACCATCTTCTAAAGGAGAGTAGCACTTAATTGATGTGATAAAATCCCCCTTTTTTGCATGGTCACCCCAATTTATTAATTCATTTATTGCTGTTTTTAGACTCTAGATATTGGGGCCCTGCTGCCCAGTGCCCAGTGTATGTGCTTTGACCCCTATTGCATGTTGAATTAGGCTAATGTCTGACTGGCATATTTAACTTTTCTGTAAGCCCGTATTTTATGGTGCGGGTATACACTGTGGGCATGAAAAGTTAAGTGTCACATGTGGACTACAGCATTTATTGTGCCATCCACTATTGTAAAAACACAGCTTCATGTCTACCATTGTAGCCTGATTGCTGCAGTGTCAAACCTGCAGTGCAGCATAATAAATAACCTTTTTTGAGAGATAATAACCTACCATTTAAGTTAGTATAAATATGAGTAAGTCAACGCTATGTAGGCCTTGTAGCCAACAAGATATGCTGCATGGCATGTAAAAGTGGGACATGTCGAAAGGTAATGTTACCATGTCCCTACAGTGACAAGGTCCTAATTGCTATTTACTCTGTGGCATGGATAGGAGTCCTCTGTAAAAAAACAGAATTGATTAAAATACTAATACTGATATCAGGAATGGTACAAGCTAGAAAAGTATTTAAACAACTATTTTTAAAAGGTAGTAATTGGATTCAGTGGTGAAGTTAGATTTTTAATGAACATAAAGGAAAAAGTGACATTAAGAATGCTACCCTTTACCTTTCAGGGAGTAGGTGTGAAATGCCTTGTAGGAGCAAACAATAAGCTGGACTGAAATGGCAGAGATGGCTCCTCTGAAATCCACAACAATTTCAGAGTAAGGGATGTGGGCATACTGTTGACACCCCAATGTCAAATCCTGCTTGATAAGTCAGTTAAGCCAGATGTAACACTTGAAACACACTTGAAAGGGAGAGAGCAGGATGGACTGAACCTGCTGTACTTGGCATCTACGACCTCTGAGAACGACCTGAGAAGGTTGGACCCACTTCCACCTGCATTCCAATGAAAGAATGATGAACATTAGGTTGATCCCCTTAGTGGCTCCAGGATATAAAAAAGCTGAAAAGGATATTCCTTTCAAGAATCCTAGCTGACCAGTGGCAACTGGATCTGGACTGGACTTGGCTGTTGCCCTTTGCCTGACACCTTGAGTGTCTCAAAGTGCTACCCCTGAGGCTTTGGGGCTTTTTTTTTTAGTTTTATATAGCGCAAACTAGACACGAAGATATCAGAGCGCTTTACATGAACACCAGTTTTGTTACAGAGGAACATATTAATTTTTGTTTTTATTAGGCACGGGGAGATTACATGATTTTGCCCAGAATCACAGGATGTTGAGCATTTTTGCCGAGACTCGAACTCGGTTCCCTAGCTTAGATGTTGACCGCTCTAGCTGGAAAGCTACATCCTCTCCCCTTAAATTGGGCCTTGGATTGTTTAACTCCTTTCAAAACAGCAGCTGCAAACTCTCAGTTCACAAGGTCAGACTTTTTCCGAGAAAAAACCTAGAAATAAGCATCTGTATTCTTGTTTAAATCTAGAGCTTCTGTTACATATTGAGTACCAGTCTTATAGCAGAAATTGTGTAAAACTCGTTTGATTGGGATTTACAACTGTATGGGATGCACCAGCCAATCTATTACTATGTAGCCACCATTTAGCAGGGGAGTATGTTACCACGCGCAACAAAAATGATGATGCTTCTGGGTTTCAGAACCGCTTCTCAATTGCCTAAAAGATAAGGATTCAGGTGGTGTGCTCCGCTCCAAACAGAAACTTATTACATGGGAGGTTCTGAACAAAAATTACTGTGTGTTGAAATTGCTTGTATTCCTTTTAGAGAGTCCATTATCTCCCAGGGTCTTTGTCAAATTGAAGGATATAATAGACTTCTGATATAGTGACAGGAGCCTAAATATTTTCCTTGTCCTCCCACAAGAGATTTTTCAACTCGCTAACTATCATGAAAAACATCTGCCTCATATTAGTGGTATATCTCTTAACAGAGAGTTTTTTTTTAAATGTGGAAATAGCTTGGTGATTGATCTGATCTCAAAAATCAATTGGCTGGCTTGAGGATAAAATATCTTTCTCATCTGAGTTTGGACCTCCCCAATGTCAGCTTTCATCGCAATCACCTTCCCAATATTATTATCTACATCCAACGACACTGAAAAGAATATTTTATTATTAACAACATTTTGCCTCAGCCTAGTTTGATATACCCATTCCGGCAAAGAGGTCACAAGAGACCAGATTTTAAACTGAGAGGGACTTCGCTACTCTAGATTGAGCTGTACCTAATTCTCTAAAGTGTGGAATTTTAGTTCGTGTACTAAACATTATCTACGCCATCTTGCAGACTCACGTATGAGTATACACGACAGCCATTTTAGGTACCATGGTCTCCCTGTTCACGATCGCCCGTCAGCACTTCCCTGAACCTTGCAAGCCTTCCCCGCGCACCCTGGCTGCCCCCGCACTCGCACGCGCAAGTCATGAACCCTCCCCTCCCATGACTCTGTCTCAGGGAATCACACCCCGCGCCTGACCAACACCTCCTTTCCGTCCATGAATACCCCTCCTTTGATGACCCCTTCCTCTGAGCCCGACTGCCTGTACGAACCGCTGGTCATCCTTTAGCCCGAGGATACAGTTTATTGCCCATTACTGTAATTCACTCGCCTTTCCTGAAAGGAGCCACTATTGATCACGACCTCCCCATCCCCTGAGATTCGATCAGGCGCACACATTCCAAAGGAATCGGCAGAACACTCAGCTGCGTGATAGCCCCTTCCAATCATATGAGGGGAAAGGGCCTCTACTGTTGTCATGTGTTGGAATGGGCCGGAACTGGGGGGGTGCCGGTGATGTCGTTCTCATACTTCACAATGTCCCTGTTGTAATAAAGGACGTTCACATGTCTTAAACCAGTGTATAAAAAGACCAGGTCTCAGAGAGGTTGAGAGAGCACCTCGAGACGATACCTCGTTGTCTGATCTGATGTGTTCTACTCCGTCGGAATAAAACTTGTTTCCTGTCTTCCTGTCTCCAGCGCCTGCCTCTTTATTGAATAACTTCGTATGGTATTAGAGGCGTTTTACGCCGGGCAAATTTAACTTAGGAAACATCTACTGAAATCGCCTGACCATTTTGAATTGATATTTAACAATTGGCGGCCCAAACGCGGGGCCCATCAGCGGCACGTGGATCCAGTGGGAGAGGTCCCGACGACAGAGTGAACAACTGCAACGATCGGAAAGAGCTCCTGTCCGATAGACCCTCGTCTGACAGCCGATCATCTGAACTTCACTGATTCCGAGCAGACCTCTCCCGAGTGATCTACGGTCCTGACTGGGAACCACCAGGAGTGCCGCGATAGCAACAAGAGAATAGAGGACAATCGGGCGCTGGAAGCGGAAGACGAGAAACTGTCCATGCGGTCCGGGTAAGGTCGTGATACACGACAAATTGCGAAATTGATTGATTGATTGTTTGAAAATACTAGTATTACTTATTGACTGTTTCTGAGAAATTCTCTAGTTGCAAACAAGCACAGAATCGCCATACTCTGTTTAATCTTTGCAGATAGTGAAGGGTAGGCAACGCAAGCCTTTAACACGTCGTGCCTACTTTTCTCCTCATTGATTGATTGATTGAATCGAGCATTGAATTGTTCGAAGTTGGTTCTCTTAAGGATCTTCTCTGTCCGCAAACGGCGAAGAATAGGAATATTCTCTCTCCCTTTGCCGATAGTGAAGGGTAGGTAACGCAAACCTTTAACACGTCGTACCTATGTCGTTCCTCATTGATTGATTGTTTGCCCGAACATTGACTGTTTTGGGAATTGGTTCTTTTCGGAGGTATTCTCTATTTGCAAATAGCGTAGAATAGAATATTCTGTCCAGTCTTTGCAAGTAGTGAAAAGATAGGTAGTGCAGGCTTTTGCCCCCATTGTAATCCGTCATGCCTATCTTCTCCCCATTGGTTCATAGTTGGGTCAACCCGGACCGCTTATTAGAGATGAACCATCCAGCTCCACTGGAAGGCACCCCTAATAAGGACATGTTTACTAAGCAAGGACTAGTCGCTATAGCTTATAGTAAGTTATGGCATAAATATACAAAAAAGGATCCTAAAAATCAATGGCCACTGATAGGTTCATTTGATAAAAATAAAATAAAAACACTAGAAGCAGCTGTAAAAATAAACAAGGCAACGCCCACTATGCTTGATAGTATTGGCATGTGGCGCAAAGAAGCAGAACATCGCAGGAAAAGAGAGGAAGCAAAAATAGTGAAAGAGTTACAAAAAAATGCCCATCTGGCCGCAAAAGAACTAGATGAAGAAATAAGAAGAAGAGAGGAAGTTAGACAAACGCAAGAATCAGGACTGGCAGGCCAATGCCCTGTCAGGACCACCTCTGCGCTCTACCCGGAGATACCCTCCAAACAGCGGGCAAATGACGAGTTACTGCTCGGACCTCCAATTATCTACATGCCTCCTCCTTATGCTCCCAGCCAGCCTCTAGCACAACACTCACCAGCCCAAAGTGCAGGTATGGGTGACTCTAGCGCTAGTGCCCCGGCTCTTACGGCCTTCGCACCAGCCGCATTGGTAACAACAGCAGATGAACATGAGACTAGCAGGCGCCTAACAGCCAGACCAAATAGGTTGAGCAAAGATGAGCGGGATGGAATCGACAAAATAGCAAAAACATTGGTAGAACGGAAGGAGAGCGAAGAATATACGATGAATATGCACAATTCACATGCCGGTAGTCATAGACGGCATTTCATTTTACGGTTCAGCTACCACACCCTGAACGCATATGAGGATAGGTACCAGAATAAGGGTCCAACAAAATTGACGGCTCTATATAGAAGGGTTGATGTTGGAGATGGAACTGAGAGCGATGTGACGGACCTCTTCATGCAAACGCTTGAGGTCTTCCGCCACCTCGCGGAACAGAAACCAGAGGTCAAGATCACAGTCCCTGAAACGATTGAGCCCTCATTAGAAGCAGCCAACACGATGATGCCTATCAGAGAAGCCGCCCCCTATTGGGTTCCCCCAAGAGGTCAGGGAACAAACGATGATATCAACCACGCAGATGCAAAAGGGAGGGTTGTGTACAACTGGGTTTACCAACCATGGGATCGGCAAGATATTTTAACTTTTAGGCAAACCCTGCCCGATTTACGAAAAAACCCTACAGCATTTTATACAGAACTAGGCACAGCCTTGGGCTCAACCATAATGACTCTAGCGGACATTGATTTGTTTTTCGGGTTGTGTCTGCCGGCTGATGTGTGGAAGCAAATCCGGAAAGCCGACCACACGGACCTGTTCGGACACACCTGGAAACAACTCGATGACCTAGATAGGCAGCGAGAGCCCGGAAAGAAACCTGTAAAAGACATACTGGAACTCCCCGACAAAATAGTGCAGAAGCTAAAGACGTTGATCCCAGAAAAGAAGGTAGACTGGTCGATAGTCACGGCTTGTCGCCAGAAACCTCAGGAAGATGTATCAGAATACTTCTCACGATTCGAAACAGTGTTCTCCGACTACAGGGGCCAAGATATGACCACCGCAACCGGACAACACCTATTCATGCAAAACTACGTAAAGGGGCTAACGCAAGAGGTCTCCCAAAAGTTACAGACTAGCGAGAGTAGTTGGGGAGCCTCTAAACCTGCAGCTATCCTTCAGATGGCTCAGTATTACGAGCACCAAAAGAACGAGAACGAAAGGGCAACTGAGAAAAAGAAAAAGGACTTAAAAGAACGAGTAATGATTGCTCAATTGCAGGGAGTGACTACGGGAAGGGAACGGTATAGGGGGAGCTACCAGTCGAATGCCCCTAGGAATTTGGCCCCTAGAGACCGCAACCCCACACCTGGCGCTCCACGAACCGACCTCGATGAGAACCAGTGTGCATTTTGCAAAGAATTTGGGCATTGGAAGTCTCAATGCCTGGCCCTTCGGGAAATGATTAAAAATAAAGAAGCAAGGGACATGACAAATGGCTCTAAAACTGGAGGGCAGGGACGAGGGCAGACCCGCGACACCACCAATGACCGATCTGACAGACCAAACACATTTGACCGCCCCCGACAGAATCAGTGCCAACAGTCCGACGGCAACAATGCTCACGACTCTGCATAGGACTGCCAGGGGCAAGGGAGGGATCCAGTCGAGCTCTGTGTTGACCAGCAAGGTCCTTACGTCACTGCTAAGGTCCTGGGTACAAAGTCTCCATTTTTGGTAGACACTGGAGCGACACGTAGTGTATTATCAAAGCGACTGATTCCAAGGGCACCCTTGTCTGGCTCACAGATTACCTCGATAGGTTTCGATGGAACGCCCTCCACTAATCCCCTGTCTGTACCTATCTCCTTTGACCTAGGAAACAATCCCACTGACACAACATTTCTGCTCTCCTCCAACTCCCCTGACGCCATTATGGGTATTGATTTACTGAAACATTTCCGAGCTACTATTAGGTGTTCCCCGGATGGAGTCCGAGTCATCCTGTACGACAACCCGAGCATGTCCAGACCCTACCCCGCACGACATATGTACGCCATAACAGATGCTGACCTATCCTTGCTCGATACCCTACCCCTGTACCTATGGGCCAGAAACGACTCGGATGTAGGACGAATGATGATCGATCCTGTACACATAACTGTTCGACCAGATGCAATACTCCCGAAACTCCCACAGTACCGGATATCGCCCGAAGGCGAGAAAGCATTGGTAGCGATTATTCAGTCCTTGGTAGAAGCAGGAGTGGTAGAGGAAGTGGTTAGTAATGTCTGCAATAGCCCTATCCTACCCATTGTTAAGAAGCAAGGTGAGGGAGATGAGAAAGCGTACCGCTTCATCATCGACCTGCGAGAAGTCAACAAAGTGGTGGTGCCACAGTACCCCGTAGTCTCAGACATCGCCACCATTCTGACTCTCATCCCGTCCACTGCCACCACCTTCACCGTTATTGATCTTAAAAATGCATTCCTCTCTATCCCCATCCATCCAGACAGCCGTTATCTCTTCGGCTTCACTTTAAAAAACCGTTCATACCGATTTTGTAGAGCTCCCCAGGGCTACACTGAAAGTCCCAGCATTTACAGCCAGGCCCTCAAAAGACAGCTGGACGCCGTCCAGCTACCGGATGGAGTGGTATTGATCCAATATGTTGATGATATCCTTTTGGCGGCCGACTCCACTCCACTTGCAATCACAGCCACTATCCAACTCTTGCACTTTCTTGCGGAGAATGGCCACAAAGTCTCCAAAAAGAAACTGCAGTTCTGTCAGCCCCAAGTAACATACCTAGGCCACCTCCTGTCCAAAGAAGGGAGAAAACTTACGCCCGACCGAATCCAAACCATCCTAGACACCCCCATTCCAAAAACGCAGAAGCAAGTCCGTTCATTAGTGGGCCTTACTTCTTTCTGCCGACAATGGTTACCAAATTTCAGTCTCATTATAAAACCCCTACTTTCCCTGTTGGCCAAAGATGTTCCGTTCCCACTCCCTTGGACTCCCGAATGCCAAGCATCCTTTAAGGAGTTGCGGGATGCCCTTTGCTCGGCACCCGTTCTAGGAACACCAGATTACTCCAAGCCCTTCTCCCTCTTCACTCACGAAAGGGAGGGATGCGCATTGTCTGTTCTAACTCAGCCCATCGGCGCCAAACAACGCCCTTGTGCCTACTTCTCTGCCACTCTTGATCCAGTCGCCAGAGCTCTACCCGCCTGCCTTCGAGCAGTAGCCGCTGCTGCTGTCTCTATCCGCCAGAGTGAGGGAATTGTACTTTCAAACTCCCTCATGGTATTAGTGCCCCATGCAGTTGACACCCTTTTGAACCAGACTAAGACTCAACATCTGACTAGCGCACGACTAACAGGGTACGAATTGACTCTACTTGCCCCCCACATCACCCTGAAGAGATGCACGACATTGAACCCTGCTACACTGTTACCCTTGCCCGAAAATGACCCCGATGTGCCCCCTATACACGACTGTGTGACCCTCACGGACGAACAGACCAGGAGTAGAGTTGACCTCCGAGACATTGCTTTTACAGATCCTGATGGAGAACTATGGGTAGATGGCTCTTGTATCAAACTCCCAGACGGCACCACTTCTGCTGCCTATGCGGTGACGACAGCTCGAACAGTAGTTGAAACCGCTCGCATCACACAACGATCCGCACAGGCAGCAGAACTAATTGCCCTCACACGAGCATGTATCATAGCAGCAGGAACCACGGCAAACATTTACACGGACAGCCAGTACGCCTTCGGGGTGGTTCATCATTTTGGGCTCCTGTGGAGGGATAGGGGATTCCTGACGTCCCACGGTACACCCATCCTTCACGGAGATTTAGTCTCCGCCCTGATTGAAGCAGTTCTTCTCCCCAAACGATTAGCAGTAATCAAATGCCAGGCACACAAGAAGGTAACAGATTTAGTTGGACAGGGAAACGCACTAGCCGACATCACTGCTCGAACCACAGCTGAGAATAGGACAACGACACGCATGTATGTGACCAGGTCACAAGCAGAAAAATGGACTGACGCTAGGGAAACGATCAGGGACATCCAATCGGCCAGCACACCACACGAATTGACTGAGTGGGCACGGGTGGGTCTAAGGGACGATGAAGACTGCTGGCGGACAAAAGACACGAACAAATGGTTGCTGCCTGATGCATATTTGATCCCCATACTGACAATGGCACATTCCCCTGCACACATAGGCTCTGCCCCCATGATTGAACTCATTTCCAAAGTTTGGCACAACAACAAGATCCCCGACTCGGCCAAACGCCTAGTCCAGCAGTGCCTTATCTGCTTACAACACAACCCCGGGAAAGGAACTGTGGTACCCCGGGGAGGGTTTGGGATCCCCGACCACCCCTTTGAGGTCCTTCAGATGGATTACATCCAGCTAGAGAGGTGCCAAGGCTTGAAGTACGTATTGGTCATTGTATGTGCCTTCAGCAAATGGGTGGAAGCCTATCCGACCCGTGATAACACTGCCATGACTACTGCCAAAGTATTGCTGAAAGAGTTTTTCCCTCGCTACAGCCTTTGTCGAATTTTATGGAGCGACAATGGCCCCCACTTCATAGCTGAAGTTATCCAACTAATCCTGAAGGGGTTGGGGGTAAAACAAAGATTCCACGCAGTCTTCCACCCCCAATCTGCTGGCCTGGTCGAACGACACAACGCTACACTGAAACTGAAACTGTCGAAAATAGTGGCCACCACAGGACTTAAGTGGCCAGATGCCCTTCCACTGGCATTACTATCGATGCGCTCCACTCCCACTAAGCACCACTTGACCCCCTACGAAGTTGTGTTTGGCCAGCCTATGAACCTCTGGACTGCCCCCAAACCGACCTCCATTCACGATGTCCCCGACGTCCTGCTGTCAGATTATTTATGCAAATTAACTAAAACGTTGTCTGTCATTCATTAACAGGTGCAGCAGGCCATCCCCGATGCTTCCAGGGGTCCCGGTCATGATATCCAACCGGGGGACTACATCCTAATCCGGAACTTTCAACGAGCGAAGAGTCTGGAACCCCGGTGGACGGGCCCCTGGCAAGTGCTGATCACCACTCGGACGGCTCTTCGAGTGGAGGGGAAGAAGAACTGGCTGCATGCACACCACTGCAAGAAGATTTCCTCGACCCTGGCCACGACAGACAACGTCAGCACCCAAGAAGAGCTCCTGAACAAAGACCGACCATCACTGAACTGCTATCCTGATACTGAGGCACTTGAACTTGCAAAACACTCTGATCCCACTGTGCCATCTTGAGAAGGGTATTTCCTGCGTCGAAAGGAGGGAGCTTCGGCTAAGTAGGCCACTGACTAAGTTAAAAATCTCAGAACGGTGACCCAAAGCAACCAAGGGTTACCCGGAGAGAAGCTAAACGAAGTCTGTGGTTCTGCCCACTACCGAGCACCTTGAAGATGAAGATGATGGAAGCGCCAGATAAGAAGATGATGGAAGCGCCAGATAAGAAGACGTCGGAAGCAACAGGAAATACCCACTACAGGAACCCAAAGACTGACAATTTGCACAAATCAAAGACAATCGCTTTCTTCATTGTCTTCCTCTTTTGCCTCCTCCTCATGACTTCCTTCTGGATCTTGGAGGAAAGCACACCCGCTCACCAGATGTTGCCAACCACTGTCCAGCCAACCGCGAAAGAACACCACCTGATCACCCTTCCACCTCAGCTCCGAGAAAGGCGTAGGGAGTTCTGGAACAATTCCTTCGTACAACTGTTGCACCAGCACAACCTTGCTGCAAATGCCACGAACTGCTGGATCTGTGGGTTGCTCCCACATGCTACCGGACACTCCATCCCCTTCATCCCTTCTCCTTTCTCAGTTCACGGCTCCTGCCTCGCCTGGTTGATCCTCATGCAGGAAAGCCACAAGGACAACGCAACTTCTGGTCAAACGGTGTCACACTTCTACTATGGGTTCTGGCTGAACAAAAGAGGAAAACCCTTTTGTCCTGCAATTTCAGGTTCAACCTTCCTTACGAACATCCCTGCCAAAGAAAGGGTCGAAATGCAAGTGCTCCACAATCCAGCCAGACCCACCTTCTCCCACCTGCGGAAACAAACGGCTGCCACCCTGACCGTGGCCCTGTCTGTCATCAATGTCACAGGACTCGTATGCCTCGAAGGACAAGGAACGCAGCTGGTGGGTCACAGTTCTTGTCGCATCACCAAAACATTGGTCTCAGCTGACCCCCCCTCCTTTGTTGCTTCCCCGAATATGTACTTTGTTTGTGGCACCAAAGCTTACACTTGGCTCCCAAGAGGCTGGAGGGGTACGTGCTACATCGCCTTCATTCTTCCTCCCACGTATGTGGCTCCAGCCAACCACCACCGGCAAAAGCGCGCCGGAGATGTTGAACAAGCCGACTCCACCGGAGCACAGTTCCTGGATGCAGCAAAGGGACTCGTTCCTCTGTGGGGACCAATGGCAAATAGCCGCGCTATCCGACACCTGACTCAGGCATTAGAAACAACCATTAACATCACCGCTGGCATCCTCGCCAACAACACGGCTGAGCTTCAGGCCGTCCGCCTGGTGGCTCTTCAAAACCGTCTTGTTCTAGATGTGGTTCTGGCCGACCGCGGAGGTGCATGCCGCATCATCGGCTCCAGCTGTTGCACCTACGTGCCAGATAACTCACCTTCAGTCTACAAAGCAATCGAACACCTCCACAGACTGTCCTCGGAGGTTCACCAGGAGCAGGAAGGATGGTCGCTTGGAGGCTGGTTCTGGGACACTTTGAAGAGCTGGGGATGGAGATTATTCACGTTTTTATTGATACCAATCATGATACTGTGTGGGTGTTGTTTAGGTATTCAATGTTTACCATCTTTATGTGCACTCATTTCCAACTGTATGTGCCCAAAGACTTTGAACTTTAAAACTGAGCACATGAGTCCCATATACGAGATAGAGGTGCGTGGTCTCATGGGGATCGATCCGAACTGACAAGCTGGCGAGACATGTTAAAGGGAGGACTGTGGAATTTTAGTTCGTGTACTAAACATTATCTACGCCATCTTGCAGACTCACGTATGAGTATACACGACAGCCATTTTAGGTACCATGGTCTCCCTGTTCACGATCGCCCGTCAGCACTTCCCTGAACCTTGCAAGCCTTCCCCGCGCACCCTGGCTGCCCCCGCACTCGCACGCGCAAGTCATGAACCCTCCCCTCCCATGACTCTGTCTCAGGGAATCACACCCCGCGCCTGACCAACACCTCCTTTCCGTCCATGAATACCCCTCCTTTGATGACCCCTTCCTCTGAGCCCGACTGCCTGTACGAACCGCTGGTCATCCTTTAGCCCGAGGATACAGTTTATTGCCCATTACTGTAATTCACTCGCCTTTCCTGAAAGGAGCCACTATTGATCATGACCTCCCCATCCCCTGAGATTCGATCAGGCGCACACATTCCAAAGGAATCGGCAGAACACTCAGCTGCGTGATAGCCCCTTCCAATCATATGAGGGGAAAGGGCCTCTACTGTTGTCATGTGTTGGAATGGGCCGGAACTGGGGGGTGCCGGTGATGTCGTTCTCATACTTCACAATGTCCCTGTTGTAATAAAGGACGTTCACATGTCTTAAACCAGTGTATAAAAAGACCAGGTCTCAGAGAGGTTGAGAGAGCACCTCGAGACGATACCTCGTTGTCTGATCTGATGTGTTCTACTCCGTCGGAATAAAACTTGTTTCCTGTCTTCCTGTCTCCAGCGCCTGCCTCTTTATTGAATAACTTCGTATGGTATTAGAGGCGTTTTACGCCGGGCAAATTTAACTTAGGAAACATCTACTGAAATCGCCTGACCATTTTGAATTGATATTTAACAATTGGCGCCCCAAACGCGGGGCCCATCAGCGACACGTGGATCCAGTGGGAGAGGTCCCGACGACAGAGTGAACAACTGCAACGATCGGAAAGAGCTCCTGTCCGATAGACCCTCGTCTGACAGCCGATCATCTGAACTTCACTGATTCCGAGCAGACCTCTCCCGAGTGATCTACAGTCCTGACTGGGAACCACCAGGAGTGCCGCGATAGCAACAAGAGAATAGAGGACAATCGGGCGCTGGAAGCGGAAGACGAGAAACTGTCCATGCGGTCCGGGTAAGGTCGTGATACACGACAAATTGCGAAATTGATTGATTGATTGTTTGAAAATACTAGTATTACTTATTGACTGTTTCTGAGAAATTCTCTAGTTGCAAACAAGCACAGAATCGCCATACTCTGTTTAATCTTTGCAGATAGTGAAGGGTAGGCAACGCAAGCCTTTAACACGTCGTGCCTACTTTTCTCCTCATTGATTGATTGATTGAATCGAGCATTGAATTGTTCGAAGTTGGTTCTCTTAAGGATCTTCTCTGTCCGCAAACGGCGAAGAATAGGAATATTCTCTCTCCCTTTGCCGATAGTGAAGGGTAGGTAACGCAAACCTTTAACACGTCGTACCTATGTCGTTCCTCATTGATTGATTGTTTGCCCGAACATTGACTGTTTTGGGAATTGGTTCTTTTCGGAGGTATTCTCTATTTGCAAATAGCGTAGAATAGAATATTCTGTCCAGTCTTTGCAAGTAGTGAAAAGATAGGTAGTGCAGGCTTTTGCCCCCATTGTAATCCGTCATGCCTATCTTCTCCCCATTGGTTCATAGTTGGGTCAACCCGGACCGCTTATTAGAGATGAACCATCCAGCTCCACTGGAAGGCACCCCTAATAAGGACATGTTTACTAAGCAAGGACTAGTCGCTATAGCTTATAGTAAGTTATGGCATAAATATACAAAAAAGGATCCTAAAAATCAATGGCCACTGATAGGTTCATTTGATAAAAATAAAATAAAAACACTAGAAGCAGCTGTAAAAATAAACAAGGCAACGCCCACTATGCTTGATAGTATTGGCATGTGGCGCAAAGAAGCAGAACATCGCAGGAAAAGAGAGGAAGCAAAAATAGTGAAAGAGTTACGAAAAAATGCCCATCTGGCCGCAAAAGAACTAGATGAAGAAATAAGAAGAAGAGAGGAAGTTAGACAAACGCAAGAATCAGGACTGGCAGGCCAATGCCCTGTCAGGACCACCTCTGCGCTCTACCCGGAGATACCCTCCAAACAGCGGGCAAATGACGAGTTACTGCTCGGACCTCCAATTATCTACATGCCTCCTCCTTATGCTCCCAGCCAGCCTCTAGCACAACACTCACCAGCCCAAAGTGCAGGTATGGGTGACTCTAGCGCTAGTGCCCCGGCTCTTACGGCCTTCGCACCAGCCGCATTGGTAACAACAGCAGATGAACATGAGACTAGCAGGCGCCTAACAGCCAGACCAAATAGGTTGAGCAAAGATGAGCGGGATGGAATCGACAAAATAGCAAAAACATTGGTAGAACGGAAGGAGAGCGAAGAATATACGATGAATATGCACAATTCACATGCCGGTAGTCATAGACGGCATTTCATTTTACGGTTCAGCTACCACACCCTGAACGCATATGAGGATAGGTACCAGAATAAGGGTCCAACAAAATTGACGGCTCTATATAGAAGGGTTGATGTTGGAGATGGAACTGAGAGCGATGTGACGGACCTCTTCATGCAAACGCTTGAGGTCTTCCGCCACCTCGCGGAACAGAAACCAGAGGTCAAGATCACAGTCCCTGAAACGATTGAGCCCTCATTAGAAGCAGCCAACACGATGATGCCTATCAGAGAAGCCGCCCCCCTTTGGGTTCCCCCGCGAGGTCAGGGAACAAACGATGATATCAACCACGCAGATGCAAAAGGGAGGGTTGTGTACAACTGGGTTTACCAACCATGGGATCGGCAAGATATTTTAACTTTTAGGCAAGCCCTGCCCGATTTACGAAAAAACCCTACAGCATTTTATACAGAACTAGGCACAGCCTTGGGCTCAACCATAATGACTCTAGCGGACATTGATTTGTTTTTCGGGTTGTGTCTGCCGGCTGATGTGTGGAAGCAAATCCGGAAAGCCGACCACACGGACCTGTTCGGACACACCTGGAAACAACTCGATGACCTAGATAGGCAGCGAGAGCCCAGAAAGAAACCTGTAAAAGACATACTGGAACTCCCCGACAAAATAGTGCAGAAGCTAAAGACGTTGATCCCAGACAAGAAGGTAGACTGGTCGATAGTCACGGCTTGTCACCAGAAACCTCAGGAAGATGTATCAGAATACTTCTCACGATTCGAAACAGTGTTCTCCGACTACAGTGGCCAAGATATGACCACCGCAACCGGACAACACCTATTCATGCAAAACTACGTAAAGGGGCTAACGCAAGAGGTCTCCCAAAAGTTACAGACTAGCGAGAGTAGTTGGGGAGCCTCTAAACCTGCAGCTATCCTTCAGATGGCTCAGTATTACGAGCACCAAAAGAACGAGAACGAAAGGGCAACTGAGAAAAAGAAAAAGGACTTAAAAGAACGAGTAATGATTGCTCAATTGCAGGGAGTGACTACGGGAAGGGAACGGTATAGGGGGAGCTACCAGTCGAATGCCCCAAGGAATTTGGCCCCTAGAGACCGCAACCCCACACCTGGCGCTCCACGAACCGACCTCGATGAGAACCAGTGTGCATTTTGCAAAGAATTTGGGCATTGGAAGTCTCAATGCCTGGCCCTTCGGGAAATGATTAAAAATAAAGAAGCAAGGGACATGACAAATGGCTCCAAAACTGGAGGGCAGGGACGAGGGCAGACCCGCGACACCACCAATGACCGATCTGACAGACCAAACACATTTGACCGCCCCGACAGAATCAGTGCCAACAGTCCGACGGCAACAATGCTCACGACTCTGCATAGGACTGCCAGGGGCAAGGGAGGGATCCAGTCGAGCTCTGTGTTGACCAGCAAGGTCCTTACGTCACTGCTAAGGTCCTGGGTACAAAGTCTCCATTTTTGGTAGACACTGGAGCGACACGTAGTGTATTATCAAAGCGACTGATTCCAAGGGCACCCTTGTCTGGCTCACACATTACCTCGATAGGTTTCGATGGAACGCCCTCCACTAATCCCCTGTCTGTACCTATCTCCTTTGACCTAGGAAACAATCCCACTGACACAACATTTCTGCTCTCCTCCAACTCCCCTGACGCCATTATGGGTATTGATTTACTGAAACATTTCCGAGCTACTATTAGGTGTTCCCCGGATGGAGTCCGAGTCATCCTGTACGACAACCCGAGCATGTCCAGACCCTACCCCGCACGACATATGTACGCCATAACAGATGCTGACCTATCCTTGCTCGATACCCTACCCCTGTACCTATGGGCCAGAAACGACTCGGATGGAGGACGAATGATGATCGATCCTGTACACATAACTGTTCGACCAGATGCAATACTCCCGAAACTCCCACAGTACCGGATATCGCCCGAAGGCGAGAAAGCATTGGTAGCGATTATTCAGTCCTTGGTAGACGCAGGAGTGGTAGTGGAAGTGGTTAGTAATGTCTGCAATAGCCCTATCCTACCCATTGTTAAGAAGCAAGGTGAGGGAGATGAGAAAGCGTACCGCTTCATCATCGACCTGCGAGAAGTCAACAAAGTGGTGGTGCCACAGTACCCCGTAGTCTCAGACATCGCCACCATTCTGACTCTCATCCCGTCCACTGCCACCACCTTCACCGTTATTGATCTTAAAAATGCATTCTTCTCTATTCCCATCCATCCAGACAGCCGTTATCTCTTCGGCTTCACTTTAAAAAACCGTTCATACCGATTTTGTAGAGCTCCCCAGGGCTACACTGAAAGTCCCAGCATTTACAGCCAGGCCCTCAAAAGACAGCTGGACGCCGTCCAGCTACCGGATGGAGTGGTATTGATCCAATATGTTGATGATATCCTTTTGGCGGCCGACTCCACTCCACTTGCAATCACAGCCACTATCCAACTCTTGCACTTTCTTGCGGAGAATGGCCACAAAGTCTCCAAAAAGAAACTGCAGTTCTGTCAGCCCCAAGTAACATACCTAGGCCACCTCCTGTCCAAAGAAGGGAGAAAACTTACGCCCGACCGAATCCAAACCATCCTAGACACCCCCATTCCAAAAACGCAGAAGCAAGTCCGTTCATTAGTGGGCCTTACTTCTTTCTGCCGACAATGGTTACCAAATTTCAGTCTCATTATAAAACCCCTACTTTCCCTGTTGGCCAAAGATGTTCCGTTCCCACTCCCTTGGACTCCCGAATGCCAAGCATCCTTTAAGGAGTTGCGGGATGCCCTTTGCTCGGCCCCCGTTCTAGGAACACCAGATTACTCCAAGCCCTTCTCCCTCTTCACTCACGAAAGGGAGGGATGCGCATTGTCTGTTCTAACTCAGCCCATCGGCGCCAAACAACGCCCTTGTGCCTACTTCTCTGCCACTCTTGATCCAGTCGCCAGAGCTCTACCCGCCTGCCTTCGAGCAGTAGCCGCTGCTGCTGTCTCTATCCGCCAGAGTGAGGGAATTGTACTTTCAAACTCCCTCATGGTATTAGTGCCCCATGCAGTTGACACCCTTTTGAATCAGACTAAGACTCAACATCTGACTAGCGCACGACTAACAGGGTACGAATTGACTCTACTTGCCCCCCACATCACCCTGAAGAGATGCACGACATTGAACCCTGCTACACTGTTACCCTTGCCCGAAAATGACCCCGATGTGCCCCCTATACACGACTGTGTGACCCTCATGGACGAACAGACCAGGAGTAGAGTTGACCTCCGAGACATTGCTTTTACAGATCCTGATGGAGAACTATGGGTAGATGGCTCTTGTATCAAACTCCCAGACGGCACCACTTCTGCTGCCTATGCGGTGACGACAGCTCGAACAGTAGTTGAAACCGCTCGCATCACACAACGATCCGCACAGGCAGCAGAACTAATTGCCCTCACACGAGCATGTATCATAGCAGCAGGAGCCACGGCAAACATTTACACGGACAGCCAGTACGCCTTCGGGGTGGTTCATCATTTTGGGCTCCTGTGGAGGGATAGGGGATTCCTGACGTCCCACGGTACACCCATCCTTCACGGAGATTTAGTCTCCGCCCTGATTGAAGCAGTTCTTCTCCCCAAAGGATTAGCAGTAATCAAATGCCAGGCACACAAGAAGGTAACATATTTAGTTGGACAGGGAAACGCACTAGCCGACATCACTGCTCGAACCACAGCTGAGAATAGGACAACGACACGCATGTATGTGACCAGGTCGCAAGCAGAAAAATGGACTGACGCTAGGGAAACGATCAGGGACATCCAATCGGCCAGCACACCACACGAATTGACTGAGTGGGCATGGGTGGGTCTAAGGGACGATGAAGACTGCTGGCGGACAAAAGACACGAACAAATGGTTGCTGCCTGATGCATATTTGATCCCCATACTGACAATGGCACATTCCCCTGCACACATAGGCTCTGCCCCCATGATTGAACTCATTTCCAAAGTTTGGCACAACAACAAGATCCCCGACTCGGCCAAACGCCTAGTCCAGCAGTGCCTTATCTGCTTACAACACAACCCCGGGAAAGGAACTGTGGTACCCCGGGGAGGGTTTGGGATCCCCGACCACCCCTTTGAGGTCCTTCAGATGGATTACATCCAGCTAGAGAGGTGCCAAGGCTTGAAGTACGTATTGGTCATTGTATGTGCCTTCAGCAAATGGGTGGAAGCCTATCCGACCCGTGATAACACTGCCATGACTACTGCCAAAGTATTGCTGAAAGAGTTTTTCCCTCGCTACAGCCTTTGTCGAATTTTATGGAGCGACAATGGCCCCCACTTCATAGCTGAAGTTATCTAACTAATCCTGAAGGGGTTGGGGGTAAAACAAAGATTCCACGCAGTCTTCCACCCCCAATCTGCTGGCCTGGTCGAACTACACAACGCTACACTGAAACTGAAACTGTCGAAAATAGTGGCCACCACAGGACTTAAGTGGCCAGATGCTTTCCACTGGCATTACTATCGATGCGCTCCACTCCCACTAAGCACCACTTGACCCCCTACGAAGTTGTGTTTGGCCAGCCTATGAACCTCTGGACTGCCCCCAAACCGACCTCCATTCACGACGTCCCCGACGTCCTGCTGTCAGATTATTTATGCAAATTAACTAAAACGTTGTCTGTCATTCATTAACAGGTGCAGCAGGCCATCCCCGATGCTTCCAGGGGTCCCGGTCACGATATCCAACCGGGGGACTACATCCTAATCCGGAACTTTCAACGAGCGAAGAGTCTGGAACCCCGGTGGACGGGCCCCTGGCAAGTGCTGATCACCACTCGGACGGCTCTTCGAGTGGAGGGGAAGAAGAACTGGCTGCATGCACACCACTGCAAGAAGATTTCCTCGACCCTGGCCACGACAGACAACGTCAGCACCCAAGAAGAGCTCCTGAACAAAGACCGACCATCACTGAACTGCTATCCTGATACTGAGGCACTTGAACTTGCAAAACACTCTGATCCCACTGTGCCATCTCGAGAAGGGTATTTCCTGCGTCGAAAGGAGGGAGCTTCGGCTAAGTAGGCCACTGACTAAGTTAAAAATCTCAGAACGGTGACCCAAAGCAACCAAGGGTTACCCGGAGAGAAGCTAAACGAAGTCTGTGGTTCTGCCCACTACCGAGCACCTTGAAGATGAAGATGATGGAAGCGCCAGATAAGAAGATGATGGAAGCGCCAGATAAGAAGACGTCGGAAGCAACAGGAAATACCCACTACAGGAACCCAAAGACTGACAATTTGCACAAATCAAAGACAATCGCTTTCTTCATCGTCTTCCTCTTTTGCCTCCTCCTCATGACTTCCTTCTGGATCTTGGAGGAAAGCACACCCGCTCACCAGATGTTGCCAACCACTGTCCAGCCAACCGCGAAAGAACACCACCTGATCACCCTTCCACCTCAGCTCCGAGAAAGGCGTAGGGAGTTCTGGAACAATTCCTTCGTACAACTGTTGCACCAGCACAACCTTGCTGCAAATGCCACGAACTGCTGGATCTGTGGGTTGCTCCCACATGCTACCGGACACTCCATCCCCTTCATCCCTTCTCCTTTCTCAGTTCACGGCTCCTGCCTCGCCTGGTTGATCCTCATGCAGGAAAGCCACAAGGACAACGCAACTTCTGGTCAAACGGTGTCACACTTCTACTATGGGTTCTGGCTGAACAAAACAGGAAAACCCTTTTGTCCTGCAATTTCAGGTTCAACCTTCCTTACGAACATCCCTGCCAAAGAAAGGGTCGAAATGCAAGTGCTCCACAATCCAGCCAGACCCACCTTCTCCCACCTGCGGAAACAAACGGCTGCCACCCTGACCGTGGCCCTGTCTGTCATCAATGTCACAGGACTCGTATGCCTCGAAGGACAAGGAACGCAGCTGGTGGGTCACAGTTCTTGTCGCATCACCAAAACATTGGTCTCAGCTGACCCCCCCTCCTTTGTTGCTTCCCCGAATATGTACTTTGTTTGTGGCACCAAAGCTTACACTTGGCTCCCAAGAGGCTGGAGGGGTACGTGCTACATCGCCTTCATTCTTCCTCCCACGTATGTGGCTCCAGCCAACCACCACCGGCAAAAGCGCGCCGGAGATGTTGAACAAGCCGACTCCACCGGAGCACAGTTCCTGGATGCAGCAAAGGGACTTGTTCCTCTGTGGGGACCAATGGCAAATAGCCGCGCTATCCGACACCTGACTCAGGCATTAGAAACAACCATTAACATCACCGCTGGCATCCTCGCCAACAACACGGCTGAGCTTCAGGCCGTCCGCCTGGTGGCTCTTCAAAACCGTCTTGTTCTAGATGTGGTTCTGGCCGACCGCGGAGGTGCATGCCGCATCATCGGCTCCAGCTGTTGCACCTATGTGCCAGATAACTCACCTTCAGTCTACAAAGCAATCGAACACCTCCACAGACTGTCCTCGGAGGTTCACCAGGAGCAGGAAGGATGGTCGCTTGGAGGCTGGTTCTGGGACACTTTGAAGAGCTGGGGATGGAGATTATTCACGTTTTTATTGATACCAATCATGATACTGTGTGGGTGTTGTTTAGGTATTCAATGTTTACCATCTTTATGTGCACTCATTTCCAACTGTATGTGCCCAAAGACTTTGAACTTTAAAACTGAGCACATGAGTCCCATATACGAGATAGAGGTGCGTGGTCTCATGGGGATCGATCCGAACTGACAAGCTGGCGAGACATGTTAAAGGGAGGACTGTGGAATTTTAGTTCGTGTACTAAACATTATCTACGCCATCTTGCAGACTCACGTATGAGTATACACGACAGCCATTTTAGGTACCATGGTCTCCCTGTTCACGATCGCCCGTCAGCACTTCCCTGAACCTTGCAAGCCTTCCCCGCGCACCCTGGCTGCCCCCGCACTCGCACGCACAAGTCATGAACCCTCCCCTCCCATGACTCTGTCTCAGGGAATCACACCCCGCGCCTGACCAACACCTCCTTTCCGTCCATGAATACCCCTCCTTTGATGACCCCTTCCTCTGAGCCCGACTGCCTGTACGAACCGCTGGTCATCCTTTAGCCCGAGGATACAGTTTATTGCCCATTACTGTAATTCACTCGCCTTTCCTGAAAGGAGCCACTATTGATCACGACCTCCCCATCCCCTGAGATTCGATCAGGCGCACACATTCCAAAGGAATCGGCAGAACACTCAGCTGCGTGATAGCCCCTTCCAATCATATGAGGGGAAAGGGCCTCTACTGTTGTCATGTGTTGGAATGGGCCGGAACTGGGGGGGTGCCGGTGATGTCGTTCTCATACTTCACAATGTCCCTGTTGTAATAAAGGACGTTCACATGTCTTAAACCAGTGTATAAAAAGACCAGGTCTCAGAGAGGTTGAGAGAGCACCTCGAGACGATACCTCGTTGTCTGATCTGATGTGTTCTACTCCGTCGGAATAAAACTTGTTTCCTGTCTTCCTGTCTCCAGCGCCTGCCTCTTTATTGAATAACTTCGTATGGTATTAGAGGCGTTTTACGCCGGGCAAATTTAACTTAGGAAACATCTACTGAAATCGCCTGACCATTTTGAATTGATATTTAACAAAAGCATTCAGATCCATTCTTGCCTTGTCATGTTTATAGATACTCTTTATATATTCCATAAATCAGTTCAATGTGCATCCCAAACAGCTCCAGTAAAGCAGTATAATTGTTATTTTTAACATATGTTAATGTTAAAGTCTGCTCTTTTTGTCTGGTACAGTTAATGAAGCAAGATCGCTGTTCTATCTTGTGGACTGTTCTTGAAGCAATTTACCAAATGAAGAAATTAAAACAGTGGGATTGTTGCCCTCGGTACAACTGGCCATATCTCTGTATTCAAGCAGTGTAAATGGCTAGAGGTTTAAAATATTGTATTCAGTATTTGCTTTGCTTTTATAAAACTTGCTACAATGTATGTAACCTCGAGCTTCCCCATGACCCTGTTCCCAAACATTTACTAACTCCAGGCTCCGTGCTAAAACATCGAAAGTGACCCACACATTGGCCCCTCTTCTGGGATCTCTCTGCCTTGCATTGTACTTGGATAAATGAACCAATCTGGCAGACAAAACATTATAATATACTCCTACAACAAATAAGGTGGGCTAGCTTGATAATTCCAGCATTCGCACTTCAATGGTGCTAGGGGCATCAAATATGTGCCCCTAGGTCTTAGCCACAGGCAATTACTGATTCTCCCTCTATATTTGTAAAACCTGACATATCTCATGATGCCTATAGCATCATTGTACTATTTTACCATATTGGCTGTTTCGAATAATGACTTTAACTCCCTTCTCTTAAATTTCTGCTCTTGTAGGTGAGAGGGTTGTGTCCAAGTGTTCCCTTTAAATAGATGGCATTGAAGAGAGTGATGTCAATTTCTTGACTGAGAATAATACCTTCCTTAGGCTGGTCAAATTATTTTATTAAAATCTCCTGATTCCTTCATTCTTGTGAGCTGGGTCACTGTTACAGAAATAATGCTAATTCTGCCCATTAATCTACTCCATTTAGGCACTACCTATTGCTACTTTTCCTCGGATCCCCCACCCATATTACCCTCCCAGTGTGGTCAGACTTGAGGAGGAGACACCTCCCTCCCACCCCATATCATTTTTGTTTTTTATTCAGTTCATAGCATAGTCAAAACAAAACAAAACACATATAGATATCAATCCATTAGCTAGCATGCTACAAATATATTAGAACACAGTGAGAGCAAGCTATAATGGCACATAGAAGCCCAAAAGAAGATAATTAAGCAATGAATCTGCAAATTAGCCTAAACTTCTAGGTGATCAATCATAGGCTGGCAAATTTTATTCCCCAGTTGTTTTTTTCTCAATGATTTGATATGATAACGATTATATTCCAAATAGAACACATTATAAAATTTTGCCCGCCACATCTCATATGAAGGCGCTTCGGGTTTCAACCACATAGAGGCAATGCATAATCGAGCAACTGACATAGCCATAAAACAAAAATATCGATTTTGATAATACAATGGCAAAATATCCATATCTTTAGATAATCCAAGCATCATCAACTCTCTAGATATCAACACATCAAAATTTAAAATATTTGATAGAAATTGTGCAATAGATACAAAAAAGGGTTTCAATACACTGCAATCAAAAAATATGTGCACAATATCTGCCATATCGATTTGACACCTAAAGCATTTCCCATTATGGATATTTTCCCACTTCATCATCTTGGCCGATGTGTGGTATAGATTAAATAAAGTTTTATAATGTTGGGAATGTAAATTAGCAGTCATAATGATTTTATCCGCGATATTGATTGATTCTTGAACAAACAAGTCAGGAATGCCAAGTCTAGTACTCCATTTCCCCTCTTGTACATCAATATCGTTGCGCTGTGCACTCAACAAACTATTATATAAAATCCCAATCTTGGCGGGTTTATTCAGGACTTCAAGAAAGTCATTAATGCCTATAGGTAAAATATTTTGATGTTTAAAAAGAAAATCCCGTAGCTGAAGACATTTAAAAAAATCATTCTGGGGAATCGCATATTTTTTTTTAAATCTTCAAATGTAACCATAGTGCCGGCATCGAACATACTGTCTAAACGAACAATACTTTTATCAGCCCATGTCCTCATCTTACTATCCCAAAATATAGAGGGGAATAATTCTGTTGAATCACAGGGGGTATAGAAATTAATGCGATTGAGAGAAATGATTTTTCGAACCCACTGCCACCCTTTAAATTCTGCTAATACAGTCTTAAATCTGGTTGTTTTATAGTAACTTGGCTCGAGAAAACATAGCAGCACTTGTCGAGATTGGCATCCCAATAACATTGAATAGATATTGGGACTTTCAAATATTGGTGGTTCACCCCCCGTCACCAAAATTGTCATATTCTGAAGAAGGCAGGCTAAATAATAAAAAACAAAATTCGGAACTCCCCATCCACCTTTTGAAAGCGGAAGTGTCATAAATTTAGACGCCCGACGAGGAGATTTCCAACCCCATAGAAACCTACCTACAATAGATTGCAGCGTCATTAATTGTACGCGTGGCAACTCCAGCGGTACAGTCTGGAAATATTAGAGGACCCTAGGTAGAATACACATCTTTAAAACGTTTGTTCGCCCCACCAGTGTGAAATGGAGACACTCCAGCTTTTCCAACTGGCGCTTAATTGATTGTAGTATATCAGTACAATTTACAGTGACTAACTCTTGCAGTGACATTCTGATTTTAATGCCAAGTACACGTTCAAAAACAAGTTTATTTAGACAATTGTCCATAAAACATTCTAAACATTACACATTAATTAAAACCTTTAAATGAACCTCCCTCCTCACCACCCCATCCCCATTACATTTCATTTTTTTAAATTCTGTTTAACAGATCGTAGGAACCGAGCAATCCCAACTGCCACGTCTATTTAGCCTTGTGAGTGACACGTAGATCGTTAAGGCATAGCCCAGCGGTACACACTACCTGGGTTTTAGTAATATTCAATTTATACCCAGACAATCTACCAAACACTTGTGTTATATTTTCAATTTCACCAAGTGCTTGTTCCGGATCAGATGTAATGACCGCAATGTCATCAGCATAAGATAAGACACGGACACAGCTATCACCCACAGCCATTGATTGTATACGCTGAGAGGAAATTAGCATCTGCAACAGTGGCTCGATATAACTAGCAAATAATAACGGCAAGCATGGGCATCGCTGCCGTGTACCCCGAGTGATATAGACAAATGATGACTCCTGCCCCATCACGCAAATCTTGGCCCTTGGTCGTTTATACATAATATGCAAGGCAAGTAGAAATTGGGGTCCAAACCCCATTTTGCTCATAATGGCCCATAAAAATGCCCACGCCACGTGATCAAATGCTTTTTCAGCATCTAAAAACACCAAGCCAACATCTTTAGAAAATGCAGATGCATAATGCAAGACAAGAAAGAAAGCCATGCTGGTGGTGAGACACCAATGATGGTACAACTTGAAGTAAATGAATAGCGAGGATTTTGGAATATATCTTGGTATCAACATTAATTAATAAAATAGGTCTATAAGACCCCGGAAGATATGGGGGTTTGTCTTTCTTTTGGAATACCACTATGCTTGCATCGTCCCATGAGGGAGGAGGGTTGCCAGCTTGAGCAGCGATAACAGTGGCGAGCATATCATCTTTAATGATAGGAAATAGCAAACGATAGACCTCTAGAGGCAATTTATCCGGACCGGTAGCTTTCCCAAGCGCAAGGGCCTTAAGTGCGATCTCAAGCTCTAGCATCGTTATTGGGGCTTCCAGCTCCTCTCTAACAATGGGCACCACCACAAGTGTATCGAATCTAGCCACAAACTTTTCAATATGATCTTGGGAAAGATATTCTTGGGTATACAATTCAGTATAATACTGTTGAAAAACCTGTAGTATACCATCCATCGTCTCAGCAAGACCACCCTGGTCGTTCTGTAAGGTCGCAATGCGCTGTGATGTCTGTCGCCCACGAAGTCTTTGAGCTAAACACCTCCCAACCGCTTCCCAATACTCATATCTCTCCGCACGATGAATTTTGTACTGACATGCTATATCACGACTCCAAACACCATTAATCTTTGCCTAAAAGCGCGCAACCTTCATTTGTGCCAATTCACTGTCTCGGTGTGCTCTGATATCCAAGATGAGTTCCTGTTCTGCATTTTTTAAATCTGCCAGCAATTTATCCATATCAGCTTTTTGTTTCTTCTGTTGAGACCACCCATAGCTATAAGTTTCACCCCGCAATCCGGCCTTGAAACAGTCCCATACCATCGCCTGAGAAGCTGTACCTCTATTATAATCAAGGAACTGCTGAACCCATACTTGAACATAGCATACATATTCTTCATCAGATATAAATTTCTTATTAAATGAAAATGACCGCTGTACCCGCTGGATCTTAAAAGGAAGCATATCAATAACAACAGGGCCATGATCCGAAGTAATCCGTGGCATTACCTGCATATGGGCAGCGCTCATGAGTCACCTAGGCAAAAAAATATAATCTAACCGAACAAATTTTTTATGAGGTGAAGAAAAAAAAGTATAGCTGGGATCACCCGGGTTAGCCAATGGTCACCCATCAACTAGGCCGTGCTGAAGCAATAATTCCCGCAATGCTCTAAAAACATGTGGCTTACGGCTGATATATCTAGTAAATTGAGGATCCCAAATAAAGGGCTCGCCGTGTACATTAAAATCCCCAAGTAATAGTAAGGGTGTGCCCCACAGTGCCAGCTCAACATTTAGGGATTCAAGAATCTCAACTTCGTCCAGATTCGAGCCATATACCGTACATACTGTAACTGTAGCCCCCCCTGATGATACACTCCGCAATTGCCCAGCGTCCTAAACTATCAGCTTTATTTTTCCCCGTAGTAACAATCGTTTGACGACCCAGAATTGCAACCCCCGATTCATAGCAGCCTGCCTTGATGCGACAAATAGTGTATAGCCCAATTCACTCAATATCTTCCAATTGCCCCATGGCACGTGGGTTTCCTGAAGGCATATAATATCAGGATTGATTAGTCGAACTTCCCGCATCACTCATCTACATTTAAGAACATTGTTCAATCCACACTCGTTAAATGAACATACGCGTAGTCTATTACTAGCCCTTAACTCTTAGTTCAACCATAAATTGACATGTGTCATTAATACATAAAACACTAAATAGGCTTGCTCCTTCAGCCTTACAACATATGCCATGAACTGTCTTTTTTTCCTTTACACCCTTACCCCAAATCCTACCCCCACCCAAAAAGCCCCTCCCTTCCCACAGGACCCCCCCAGTGACCCTCCCGAATAACCAAGGCAATAGGACCTATCGCCCTTTCGATGAGTGTAAGAGATTCTCGAATTCTTGGACAATCCCGTATCAAATTTGCATATCTCTAAAAAATAAAAATAAAAAACAAAAGAGCAAACATTGATTAGTAGTTCATCAACCCAAAGAATTAAGATATTCCTTAGCTGAGGCCTCAGAAGTAAAAAATCGATTCTGCCCTTTATGCACCGTTTTCAAAGTAGCTAGCTGCAAAAGAAAAACCTGTAAGCCCTTAGATTGGAATGGTGCAATTAATTGGCGTAGCCGCCAGCGATTTTCTACAGTGGAGTGGCAGTAATCGGGACGTACAAAAAATTCAATCCCTTTGCCAGATCTTTTTTTCTCGGCTCCTGCCAAGTCGTAAAGTGTTTTTCTAGCTAGAAAATTATTTAGTGAGATCAATATAGCACGTGGGTGTTGAACAGCTTGCCCAGTCCTAACAGGTCGCTGGTGAAATGGGAATCGATGCGCCCGTAGAACTTCCTGGGCCCAGTTCCAGTCCCAGTTCCAGTCCTTAACCTCCGAAATGCCTCTTCAAAAAGTTCCACTACGAATTTGCGAATGTCCTGCCCCTCATTCCCTTCAGGGACCCCAAGAATACACAAATCATTACGGCGTAGTCGATACTCCATATCTGCAAGCTTTAAATGCACATCTTCCTTGTGTGCATTGATGTCTGCGATTTCTACCTTGGGATTTGCCACTTGATCTTCTAATGTAGAAATACGGCCCTCAGCTTCCACTATTCTATCTGTAAAATCGTTACATGACTTTGCCAGACGTCGAACAGTGTTCTGGGGCTTCCGGCAGGCGTTGTGAAACCTCTGGCTTCTAGCCGATGTTCCGAAATAGCCTTAAAGATCTCCTCAAGCAAGGCTTGGCTAGTGGCCCCCAGATCGCCACTAGGGTGCTCAGACAGGTCTAGGCTACCAGACATAGGATCAGCTGCCGACGAAGCCCAGTCAGAGACCTCAGCGATCCCTTGTTGCCTGATGGTATCATTTTTGCCACCCGCCTCACGGAGGTTAATATCGCTCTGTTGATTAGCCTTCATAATAGGTGTAGACTCCTCTGTAGTATCATAGAACATTGATAAATCCGCCTCATCTTCCAGATCACCGTCGGAATCTGTTCCATCTGATTGCTCTGAGAGAGAGTAAAATTCACTGTCTTTGCTGCTCACAGGGTCAATAAGTTCTTCCCCGATAACACAAGTTGCATTGGCCACACTATGTTCGCTCCCTTCATGCTCATCAGTGGACCCAGCCAAAGCTTGTGATGGTACCGTTAAGGTGTGCTGTAAAGAAGCTGAAGAGACTGGAGAAACTAATAGCAGTTCAAATGCTTCCACCAATGTAGTATCCCCGTCGATATCGGCGGGGTCGGAATCAGTAGGTCTTGCTATGGAAGTCATGGCCTTTCTCCCTGAGAGAGTTTGAAACATTTGTGGGATCTTAGGGGTGGCAGATTTGTCTACCCCTGAATCCTTGCAATTGTCCACCTTATTGCTACTAGTTTGTGTTAACTTTGCGGCAAGGGCAGCGCGAGGCCCCACCTGGCTCTCCCCAGTAGCTCTAGTTTTCCCACCGCGGGCTGTTTTTGGACCCATAGCCCAAATAATTAAAGCAAACCAAGTGGCCCTGTCACAAGGTTTTACTTAGCTATATAGACCGCTCAAAGGGGCTTTCCAGAAGTTCTCTCTGTGGCACACAAAACCCAAACAGCGAGTTTCACAATGTAGAAGCACTGTAGAAGCAATGTAAGAACAGTCAATAATTGAGAAATAAAGCAAATTTGTCATTGCTCCAGGCGTTGAAAGGCAAATTTGAAAAAAAAAAGTAAGCTGCTTGATTAATGAAGCAAACTACCAGCTAGAGAGTTTGTTCCAAAGTACACAAGTCCCAGAAATCAGTTCTTTGCTGCGTAGAAGTAGCACAAAAAACAATCAAGACAGTAGTTGATCAACAAAGCAGTTAGCTAATCTTCAGTGCTCTCGTACTTGCCTCAGACTTGCCGCCTTGGACACAGAGCAAAAGGGTACATGTAGTAGTCTCTCCTTGCATCAGTGCGTTAAAACACAAGTCCTGTATAATTCAATTCAAGTTTCTCGCTCCGTGCAGAGAGAAAACCCAGCAGAGAGCGTCGACGAGTGCAGTCAAACACCGCGGCTCCCCAGCGTGCTCCGCCCACTTCAGCTCTGCGGCGACTCCTGCCTCGCACCGCTGAGAGCCGTGCTGGAGACCACGCAAATGCAGGTTGCAAATTACAGCCCCCCCCGGATGGCATTGGGGGGCCAACAAAAGCCAGCATCACACAGGATCCGCGAATGCCTCAAAGTTTGCCGCTGAGGACCGTGACAGACCTCTGGTAAGTAGAAACGCCGGGATGTCCAAATGGAGCCTCTCACACGAACGTCTGACTAGCAGACGCCATCTTGCCTCGGGCTCCCCCACCGCATATCAAATGAAATTCTAATAAAACGTTAGTCCTAATTCCTTGAAACTGTGCAGGGGATAGTATTTCCTCAGAGAGAAATGTCTGGTTTGTCGTACCAAACGTCAGTTTTTCAAAGGCCATCTGAAGTAAAAAGACTGCTGAAGGGCACTCACAATTTTTTTATTCATTAAAAATGCATTGTCATGTAGTTCTCCTGGTAATTGCAATGCTGCACATGCTCTGCTCAGAGGGACTTTTACGTTTTTTCGGTACGTTTAAAGGACACAGGAAAGTGAAAAATATGAGCAAAAAATGCACAATGGATTTCTTAGTTAATACTGTGGGATGTGCTCTCTCACTACACTCAAGCCGTTACACAAAACCACACTGCTTTGTAAGGTCCTCCTTGCATCCTTCCACAACCGCTGGCCCCTATCATCAGTGGTGCGTCACCAGGTGTAAGGCCCCCTTACTCCATGCGTGATAGCTTCCTAACTATTAAATTAAGAAATACTCACTATCGAGCAGAGATGCCACTGATGTTACTGTGGAGAAATCAGCATCAGACTGACACTGATCTTCAAAAAATTAAACCCTGTCTGTTCCCTCCTGGTTGAATGCCCAAGTCTTTGTGTTAACCAAAAGTGATCCTCTGATTGCCTTGCAATTTGAGATCAAAATGACAGATCAAGGGGGTCATAAAATAATGAAATTAAATAAGATATAATAAAAAAATAAAAATAATAAACATTCCATTATAATAAAATAATGAAGCTGATAGGAATTCATCAACATTTCAAAAATAATATCTCCAATCTTTCAACACATGGGTAGAGGATGTGGTCTAACATATAAGGCAGAAACAACAATTGATGGATAGAATGCAGAACAATGTCATACATTCACCCCAGTAAAGAGATCTGGGCCTAAATCCATCATTTTTTTGCACTTGAGTCAAGCTATCCTGGCTGAAGACGGCTGATAGCCAGAAACCGGTCCTAGGATGCTTGGAAAGATATGGCTTGGCAGTTCGGGCTGGACTGTTCCCATGAGGCACAGGGTCAAGGCTGATTTGCATATGGCCATGTCTGAACTGGGGTGGTGTGGAGTGCAAATAGACGATGGATTTAGGCCCAGATCTCTGTACTGGGGTGAATGCAGGACATTGTTCTGCATTCTGTCCATCAACTGTTGGTTTTGCATTTACCACCCCGAGTGGGATGGGTATGCTCAGACGTGAGTCCCGTGCTCTCCACACCACTGGAGTCGAGCAATCCTGGCTGAAGACGGCTGATAGCCAGAAACCGGTCCTAGGATGCTTGATTCCGGTCCAGGAAAGACATGGCTTGGCAGTTCGGGCCGGACTGTTCCCATGAGGCACAGGGTCAAGGCTGATTTGCATATGGCCATGTCTGAACTGGGGTGGTGTGGAGTGCAAAAAAACGATGGATTTAGGCCCAGATCTCTGTACTGTGGTGAATGCATGATATTGTTCTGCATTCTGTCCATCAACTGTTGGTTTTGCATTTGTCACCCAGAGTGGGATGGCTATACTCAGACGTGAGTCCCATGCTCTCCACACCACTGGTGTCAAGCTATCCTGGCTGAAGACGGCTGATAGCCAGAAACCGGTCCTAGGATGCTTGATTCCGGTCCAGGAAAGACATGGCTTGGCAGTTCGGGCTGGACTGTTCCCATGAGGCACAGGGTCAAGGCTGATTTGCATATAGCCATGTCTGAACTGGGGTGGTGTGGAGTACAAAAAAACTATGGATTTAGGCCAAGATCTCTGTACTGGGGTGAATGCATGACATTGTTATGCATTCTGTCCATCAACTGTTGGTTTTGCATTTGTCACCCCGAGCGGGATGGGTATGCTCAGACGTGAGTCCCATGCTCTCCACACCACAGGAGTAAAGCTATCCTGGCTGAAGACGGCTGATAGCCAGAAAACGGTCCTAGGATGCTTGATTCTGGTCCAGGAAAGACATGGCTTGGCAGTTCGGACTGGACTGTTCCCACGAAGCACAGGGTCAAGGCTGATTTGCATATGGCCATGTCTGAACTGGGGTGGTGTGGAGTGCAAAAAACAATGGATTTAGGCCCATATCGCTGTACTGGGGTGAATGCATGACATTGTTCTGCATTCTGTCCATCAACTGTTGGTTTTGCATCTAACATATAAGGCAACCAACCTCAAATCTGGGGAACCATATTCGAGTCTCTGCAATGACATTCAACATCCTGTGATTCTGGGCAAATCACTAAATATCCCTGTGCCTAATAAACATGAAAGTGTCCTTGTGTATTGCAACTGGTGCTCATGTAAAGCGCTCTGCTACATGATTCCTTTGGGTCAAGGTCGTGCAATATAAAACTCAGAAAAAAAGTTAAAAATGCAAGTGTAAGTGTGGTGAATGACAATTTCCTGAGTTCTGAGTCCTGTTCCCAAGGAGGAGTGTCAGAAGGAGAGATTAGGAAGAGACTATTCAATAAACCATATTTTAACCAAAACAAAAAGTGATTTCAAAAATACTTTTTCAAAAGCATAGACTCTAAGTATGCACATTAATACATGTGATTGAATAGAAGTGGCAAAAATGTGGCAATATATAAGATGTGCCTGTAGAAACCAGAAGCCTAAGGGGGCTACAATCCATGTCCTAAATTGCACCCACTTTTATAAATCGGAACTGTGAGAAAGTCATCATTTTGCTCTATTTGCCCCTATTTGTGACTGATACTGGTGGTTACTGATGCTGATTGTGCCCTGGCCTCTGCAAACCAGGCCCAAAAGGTATTTGGTAACTATGGGTAATTACAATTGGTTCTAACATCCTACCTGTAAGTCCTGTGTATATTGCAGGGCATATAGGTTTACAGACTTCAATGGATTTAATGCACTTAAGTGTACATCGATGGCTTCTCCTTAGGGGCTCACATTGATAGTGACCATAGACCGCAGCAAATTTATTTTACCATCAATCAAATGAAATTGAAGAGGCTCTCTCCACCAGCACTGCAGTGCAGACAGAAAACCTCAAACAGCTTAAATGGCACAATGAAATCAGTCCGGAGGCTCTGTCCTGAGTCAGAGCTCAATACGGCACATCTATCGCCAAAACAAACTCCTCCATCAGGCACTCTTTACAGATCAAATCCTTCACAGCTATCAATTCAATTTTCCTTCTCTCGTAAACCATGCGATCAGTGTTCTAAACTAAAACTGACAGGACATCATAAGATCTTGAAAAGTGAATTTAACGGCATCACTGTGAATCCTTGTTCAGCGGCCTACCTCCCCAATCACAAAACTCAATCTAAATAACTTGAGCTCCCATTTCAGGAAATCAATCTTGCATGCCTAAAAGAAAACAAGAACTTCTTGACTCGATTGCTTTTTGTTAGCAAAAAAAAGAACACAATGGTTGTTGGTTAATCAAGCGACAACCGGTGGCAAGACAGGCACCAACACCAACATCTACGAAACCTGCTTGGCTGTCATCCTTGATGTCACACTATTCATCACATGCCGATTGCATGGCCACACAATATTTTTATCGATCACCAAGTGATCCTTCAACTGTTCTTGAAGCAGCAAAACTCTGCAACCACCATGCTCAATGATAGATCACTTATTGATTTCCGTACATCTAGCCAACTAGAGGAATGCTGCATCCTGAAGTTGGTAGGGCTGTTTAAAGATTGGGTGCCTGGCCCCAACGGACTCCCCACAGCCCTCTTTACATCTGACACTACATTCTGGTCCAAGGTGCTGTTGCCCCTGTTTGAACACTGCCAGGTATCGAACAGCATCCCAGACTCCTGGAGAGGTTCCATCATCCAGCCAATTATTGAAGGGGCCACAGAATCTGATCCTTCCCACTATCGACTCATTACTTTAATCAATATCAATGCTAATCTCAATGCCAGCCTGCTACTTGATGATGTAAAAGCCTGGGCAGAGGAATGCTGGGCCATTCCGAGTAATCAGTGTGGCTTTAGAGACAAATGCCATAAAATCTCAAATCTGATTGCACTGGCCATTATATGTGACAATACCTTGAGGAACCAACCAACACTTTACTCCTGCTTTGTTGACTTTAAAGCTCCATTTGGCAACATACCTAGGGGTTCCTTTCCTTGTGAAGCAAATTACAGGCCTGGGGAATGCCAGTTGCCTTATAGAGCTCAATTAAGCAACTGTACATTAACACATGGGAGCAGGTCAAACTAGGAGATGTCTCTCACATCTCAAGGAAGATCCCTACAAAATCAGGGCTGAAGGAAGGATATGTGCTCGCTCCCTTACACTTTGAGTTATAAATTGCTGATGTGTTGAATGCCCTTGATGGAGCGATCTGCCACCCGCTCAAACTGGGAGGCCAACGCATGACCCACCTTCTATACGCAGATGACCGCAAGCTCAAGCCAAACAAAGATGGGTCGTCATAGTCACTTTTCCATCTTACATGCCTATACTGTCAGGAATGGGCTGGAAATAAATCAAACAAAAACCATGATGGTTTACATTTGGTACAAAAACAATTTGTCATGGCAGGTGGCATCTTAACGTTGTCTGACTCTACCACACCTGTGAGTATAAACATCTGGGTATCTACCTGGACAGTCGGGGATCATTCAAATCTCATCTGTTCTCTATGGAAAAACAAGGGCCCAGCATAATGTTTACTCTTGCACTTGTTGCTCAAAAACTGCTAGGACTGAGTCTTGATCCTCTTCTCCATGTGATGAAAGCAAAAGTCATGGCCGTATTAAGCTACTGGAGCAAAATCACCCTGGATAGGGAGGCCACCACAGTGGGCAAACATGTTACTCAAATTTACAAAGTTGCTCTTCACTTGCCAGAGAGAGCATCACCAGCATTAGCAAGACTTGAGTTGAGCATCACAAAACAGCAGCGGACCAGAGGCAATTACTTCTTAAATTTCTGCCACAGGCTTAGACCTTCACCACATGACTCTATGCTAGGCCTAGTCTGGTGCGAACTAGAGGGCGCTGGTTCATCCTCGCCTGAGAAGCAACACCTTATGGATAAATTAATTGATTTCTCACTCACTGAGACCTAGGGCAGTCATCTCTCTCACCAGGTCTTCAAAACACTCACAGCAGCCATGGCAAAACAACTGTCAAAACTAGAGGATATGGCTGTACTGAGCAAGCGCTCTCATGCATGGCCAATAATCAACTTCTACAACAACCAACAGAACTACATTGCCTGTACACACCCTCTGTGGAGTAGGGCTAGATTAGTGGCACTAAGATTAGGAGAGTGAAATATGCGATCTCATCTCCTGGCATGTCGCCGTTCAGATCCCTATCATGCAAGGTGTCATCTCTGAGGTCAGGAAAAGGAAACCCTAATTCATATTTTATGTACCTGTCCTTCATTGTTGCATCAAAGAAAAACTCTCCTCCGCACCAACTTCATTGACTCAGGAGTTCTCACCTGCAGGCAGTAATATCCATTCTGAACCCTGTCAACACCATATTAACCGTCAAATAATGTTACATTTCTTCAGATGGCCGTGGCTAGCTGAGAGATGCCAACTCTATCAGCGCTGTAAAAACTTGATGTTGCCTTTCCTATTCATCATTGCACACTGCACTTTTCTCTCCAGCCTGTTTCAAACCAAATTGTATTACCCCATGTAGTCAGACGTTGTCTGTTATTTATAATGGGCTGTTTTGTGTTGCACAAACTCCCCGATCTACATGTCACAGGTCAAAAACCTCGTTGCATATGGCTTTTTACTGTACAGTGTGCCTCAAAATGGATTGGTTCCAGTGCACACCATTATTGAGCTTTGCACTCTGCTCTCCTTAGCAAGCTAAAAAGACTGCCCTGTTCCATGTGGCACCGTTCAAAAATGCTGTTTTGCATTTGGCACTTAATATTGTTTTGCCTCTTTTTACAATATGTCATCGATCAAAATGCTCCTTTGCACTTGGTATTTTATATTGTATTGTCTGCTTTTGTAACGGGTTAGTCTGGGAGCCAGAATATCTTGTTTTGCACTTAGCATTCCTGAGAGTATCATAGGATTAAAAAAAGGTTGATTCTGGTTTTGGATGGCATATGATGTATTCCCAGTTTAAGCCATATTGCGCTTTGTACGTCGCTCTCCTGATCGAAACAAAAGATTGCCCCGATTTATGTGGCACCGATCAAAAATGCTGCTTTACACTTGCCACGTTATATTGTTCTGTCTGTGTTACAATGGGCTACTTAATATTTGTGTGCTGAATACAGATCTGTCTGTTCTTATAATAGGCTGCTTTAATTTTTGTATGCTGACATTTTTTATCTATGGCATACAGCAATGTCTCAAACGGTTTTGTTTAGCAGACAATTTAGAAAAAGCACAATAAATTGCAATGAACAGGGATCATTTTGTCTTTCACGCTGCTGCCTAACTGACCTGACTGCCGCTGCCACAGTTTCTAAGCCCTTCAGCCCTTCTGCCACAGGGGCCAAACAACGAACCTCGCCGGACCCGCTTCGCGGGTCCCGCAGCGCGGCGTTTGCACAGGGGCTGCTGATTCTGGACGGGCATTTCTTCACTGACCGGCAGGGCTGCGAGCAGGAAGCAGGGACTCCGTGGACCAGGAGTCCCTGCGAGCCTCATCGATACCAGCTGGGCTGCTCTCCCTGCCGGCCACGCCCACCGCCCACGGAGCTTAACAGGGGGGACTTTGGGCCTGCAAGTGGGATCATTTTGTCTTTCACGCTGCTGCCTAACTGACCTGACTGCCGCTGCCACCGTTCTAAGCCCTTCTGCCACAGGGGCCAAACAACGAACCTCGCCGAACCCGCTTCGCGGGTCCCGCAGCGCGGCGTTTGCACAGGGGCTGCTGATTTTGGACGGGCATTTCTTCACTGACCGGCAGGGCTGCGAGCAGGAAGCAGGGACTCCGTGGACCAGGAGTCCCTGCGAGCCTCATCGATACCAGCTGGGCTGCTCTCCCTGCCGGCCACGCCCACCGCCCACAGAGCTTAACAGGGGGGACTTTGGGCCTGCAAGTGGGATCATTTTGTCTTTCACGCTGCTGCCTAACTGACCTGACTGCCGCTGCCACCGTTCTAAGCCCTTCTGCCACAGGGGCCAAACAACGAACCTCGCCGAACCCGCTTCGCGGGTCCCGCAGCGCGGCGTTTGCACAGGGGCTGCTGATTTTGGACGGGCATTTCTTCACTGACCGGCAGGGCTGTGAGCAGGAAGCAGGGACTCCGTGGACCAGGAGTCCCTGCGAGCCTCATCGATACCAGCTGGGCTGCTCTCCCTGCCGGCCACGCCCACCGCCCACAGAGCTTAACAGGGGGGACTTTGGGCCTGCAAGTGGGATCATTTTGTCTTTCACGCTGCTGCCTAACTGACCTGACTGCCGCTGCCACCGTTCTAAGCCCTTCTGCCACAGGGGCCAAACAACGAACCTCGCCCGACCCGCTTCGCGGGTCCCGCAGCGCGGCGTTTGCACAGGGGCTGCTGATTCTGGACGGGCATTTCTTCACTGACCGGCAGGGCTGCGAGCAGGAAGCAGGGACTCCGTGGACCAGGAGTCCCTGCGAGCCTCATCGATACCAGCTGGGCTGCTCTCCCTGCCGGTCACGCCCACCGCCCACGGAGCTTAACAGGGGGGACTATGGGCCTGCAAGTGGGATAATTTTGTCTTTCACGCTGCTGCCTAACTGACCTGACTGCCGCTGCCACCGTTCTAAGCCCTTCTGCCACAGGGGCCAAACAACGAACCTCGCCGGACCGCTTCGCGGGTCCCGCAGCACGGCGTTTGCACAGGGGCTGCTGATTCTGGACGGACATTTCTTCACTGACCGGCAGGGCTGCGAGCAGGAAGCAGGGACTCTGTGGACCAGGAGTCCCTGCGAGCCTCATCGATACCAGCTGGGCTGCTCTCCCTGCCGGGAACGCCAACCGCCCACGGAGCTTAACAGGGGGGACTTTGGGCCTGCAAGTGGGATCATTTTGTCTTTCACGCTGATGCCTAACTGACCTGAATGCCGCTGCCACCGTTCTAAGCCCTTCTGCCACAGGGGCCAAACAACGAACCTCGCCGGACCCTCTTCGCGGGTCCCGCAGCGCGGCGTTTGCACAGGGGCTGCTGATTCTGGACGGGCATTTCTTCACTGACCGGCAGGGCTGCGAGTAGGAAGCAGGGACTCCGTGGACCAGGAGTCCCTGCGAGCCTCATCGATACCAGCTGGGCTGCTCTCCCTGCCGGCCACGCCCACCGCCCATAACGCAAATTGTTATATAAAGACCACTGCACACCCGCTGCGCGGGAGCGACCGGGAGAAGCCCGGGACAAGGGCGGGACCGTCTGTGGCCGTCCGGGGCCGAGGGAGGCCGGGCTGGGCCAGCCCTCTGACACTGTCCCTAACGGAATATATTGTATCGAGAAAAGTGTTTTGTCAGATAAGTGCTAAACTATAAGTTTTGTAAAAGGGTTGGTGACTACAAAGTATGCCTGTATCTCCAAGTAGTATTACTCCGATGACCCCAACGGTCGAGCCCCGGCCTGCAGTCATTGGACCTCTAGACAAATACTTTAACCGGCCCACCCAGGACATCGACAAAGAGATAACGTTTGCAGAGAGGCGTGCTGAGCGTAGATTATCTATTGAACTTCTTAAGACAAGCGCTCAGTACAAATCTATCCTGCATTGGTAACGCCTTTATCATCTTTAAATCTCCCTTTTGTAGCTGAAATATGTCATGATGTTATCACTAACGAGGAGAACCAGGGTATTGTAGCAGAATTAACATCTTCTTGTGTGAGTCATATTGACCCTATAATATGTACATCAGAATCATGTGCCCCGGTTTCTCTGCCCCAACCCAAATCAGGTTCAAAAAGAAAAAGGAGTACTGCACCTAGAAAATGTTATCTAGCTAAACCCCCACACAAAGTTAGGAAAGTAAGCAAAAGTACATGCCCCAGTAAGGCTGTCACTGAAGTAAGCCGTAGTAGGGAAAGTACACAAGAGGGGGATGTTGTGTTACTAGATAGTCTAGATCCTAGTATTATTAATTCTTCTGACACTGGCTTGGCAATGGCCGGTACACTGCCACTTCTTTGCAACCTGTTTCCTGACCTAGAAAGGCTGCTACGGTCAATTTTGCTCCCAATAGAGGAACGAATTAGTAAGCTATCCGATCGCCTAGACCATTTTGAGCAGGTAACACTAGAGTTTTTTTTTCAACTAAGGCACTCATAAAAACTCAAGCAAGGCAGGTTGAAAGTAGTAAGCCCCAGAACAACACCCAATATATACCGCAGGATAAGGGAGGAAGGCTACAAATTATTTCTCCAGTGCCACCTAAGTCAGGCAGTGCGGTTGGGAAGAGACCACCCAAGCTTCTTGACTTAGCTCCACCGGGCACTGCCAAAAATTGTTCCAATATTGTAACTTTATCTCAGATTGCGGCGCAATCAATGCCGCCCAGTTTAAAACCTTTGCTTAGTGAGGGAGCAGGGGGTAATGCATGTTCTGGTACAGGTACTGTTCCACCAACCGCCCCATCAACTAGTAACCAGCCCCTAGCAAGTAAACCTGCACCTCGCCCTGCTCCTATAGCTTTCAAACCATCCTTACCAGCCTTGATAAAGCCACCTCAAAAGAAACCCCCAATGAACCTTACCCCTGATTCCTTTCCCTATGTAGTTGTCCTTACAAATGTTCCACCACTTTTAATGGGACAGAGAGAAACCTTCCAGATGCTTAAAAACAAGGTCATGCACTGGTTAAGGGTGAACCGGCCTCTACCAGGGGAAGTTGATGGATTAATATTGGGGGTGAGGAGAATAGACTGGATAGGCTGTACTCCCAAAAGTTTGGGGTGGGACTGCATTGTGGTTACCTTTCAGGATTCAAGGGTGGCAGGATGGATAACAAGATTGGGATGGGGCATAAACAACGGAGGAATCAACATTGTTGATCTTACTTTCTTCTACCCACGTCCGATTAGTGTTCTGACTGGTCTGCTTGATGAGCAAAATTGTCCTTCTAACCCCCCATGGCCAAGGATTTCCCCACCTGTTCCACTGTTACAGTGTCAAAACCATCCTATTGGCCCGAACTATAATCTTCCGGCTGGATGGCAAGATCTAGGCTGGGGATGTTGACAAACCCTTGATCATATGAATACTAGTGGGGGAGGAAATAGCATGAATCAACATGGGGATTGTAATGAACTTGATCCAAATGCTGGAGCGACGTTAGATGACATGAATATTGGCGATGATATCGTGGATGTGGTGGAAGGATGTGGGGAAGTAAGTGTTAACGACGGAAAGGGGGAGCTACCCACACCAACTGCAAATGTTGATAATGATATGGACGGGGGTAGTACGAGGAATAGTGAGAGACGTGTCGGGAATGATTAAAGCTCAATGAATCCTCAACCATGTTCTATAACAAATGCATTATGTGAGGATGGGTTTAGTCCTGGGAAGTTCCTATCTTGGAATATTGCTGGGCTGGGTAGTAAGTTAGAATCACCAACTTGGTTAGACTTTATTAATGGGTTCGACGTGTGTTGCTTTCAAGAAACATGGGCCTGTGACCCTGTTTTCCTCCGTGGGTATTTAAACTTTTCAATCCCAGCCTCCAGAGGGGTTAGGGGTCGGCCAATGGGAGGGCTTACAGTATGGATAAAGCAGGAGTTGGACATTTCTATTAAAGTGTTGGATTTGGGCCTCTGTGACATTCAAATGTTAAGACTGTCCTCAGAAAAGTGGGATGTGATTGATCTGTATAACATCTATGCAAGAGGAACCAATTCGGGGAGTTCTCCCACTCTAGAGGCCTTGTTCGCCTTCTTGGAAACTAAGTCCCTAGGTAATAGAGTAGTAGTAGCTGGGGACTTAAATAGGACCTTCGAACCACTTGACAGTACAAATGATCCCCTAGGTCAGGATGAGGATACGCTTTGGGGAATACCATTTTTGAGTATTGATCCTGTCAAGCGGTGGACGAAGGACATACTACTACTAAATGCCATGTGCTTGGAGCACGGGCTAAGAGCCCTAAACGGGAGGACACCAGGGGACAAAGAGGGTGTTTGCACTTTTGATAACGGTCATAGTAGGAGAAGAATAGATTATGTTATATGTAGTCTTTCACTCTGGCAGGGGGTTCTTGATATGGTCATTAAGGGTAGACTGGAAAGTGATCACAATCCCCTTTGTGTGACCCACAAATGGTGGAGTGTTGGGCCTCAAAACATGCATATAAGAAATGACCAATTTCCAGTAATGGCCAATGACATGCGAAGGTTGAAATGGCCAAGTGTTTTAGCAAATGAAGAATCCATAATTACTATTAATGCTGAGGTTGATAAGGCTCTTATTTCTATGGAAGCGGCAAAACCTATAATCCCTGGTTCCAGGGAAATTACAGATATTCACAACAAGTTTTTCTGCCTCCTAAGACCATACTTTATGCAACCACGAAGTATTAAAGGTAATAAACCTCCTAAAGCGGCCAGGTGGTTTAATCGCCAGTGTAGGTCAGCTCGATTGGCACTGGGCCATGCTATTAGAGAAAGAGACAGGACTGCGATTAGTGCAGCCAGAAAATCCTACAATATAAGTATCCTCCAGGCAAAGAGACAATGGGACGAAGAGCATTGGGCAGAGTTAAGGGAGGCTTCCAGTAGCAAGGACTCCAGGCTTTTTTGGAAGATTATAAAGTGGGGTAGAGGCGGTACCCCCGATAGGCCAGATAATAATGTAGCTGAAGAAGCCTGGGTTGAGTATTTTAGACCACAATATGCAGAAGTAAAGAAGGACGGGATAGGGGAGGTGTTATCGCCAGTTTTTGCTATTGATAGCCTGTTTTCTCTCAAGGAAGTCGAATCAGCTATTTGCTCTGTTCAAGGGGGGAGGGCACCAGGGTTAGACGGGATACCTTCGGATGTCTTTAAACATGACATGAAAAGGTGGGCGAGGTATGTCTTGCCATTGGGTAACGCAATTGCCAAGGGAGGGGTGGTCCCTGAGCTGTGGCAAGGTGCCATTATCATACCCATCTACAAAAAAGGAGATCAATCACTCCCAGCTAATTACAGGCCAATAAGCTTGATTGCAACCATACAAAAAGTTATGGGGAAAATGGTTGTAAACCAGCTTATGGACTGGGTGGACGATAATAATGCTCTTTCCCCCTACCAAGCAGGATTCAGGCAGGCCACCAGCACAATCGACCAAGTTTTTCGCTTCACCATTTTGCGGTGGAGGACGGTATTGCTTGGCAAAGGCTGCCTGTATGTTGCATTTGTCGACTTGCGGGCAGCCTTTGATTTGGTCCCAAGGTGTAAGCTATGGATGGTATTACATAAATTAGCCATACCAGCTGAACTCCTTACCCTAATCATGCGATTGCATGAATGTAATTTTGCCAGGGTCCAGTGGGGTGAGAATGGCGAGTCATCATCGGACTTCCCGGTAGAAAGGGGGGTCCGCCAAGGTTGTGCAATGGCACCTCTACTTTTCTCACTATTTATTAATGGGATCGTGGGGAGGATGTTAGATGTTAGTGTAGATGCACCTTTGTTAGCGGGCGTCAGGGTCCCAATCCTGATGTTCGCTGACGATACACTAATTATGTCAAAGACTCCTTCAGGTTTACAGCGTGCCCTAAATATATTCGATGATTTTTGCAAAGAACACGGCCTTGAAGTAAATGTGGGCAAGACGAAGTTAATGGTCTTTTCCCCGCGCCATAAAGCCCACCCTAGGGTATTTCTGAATAACACTAAGCTAGAGGTGGTTAGGGAATTCACATACCTAGGGGTCCAAATAGCAGATGGCTTGGGCTGGTCACATCATCTGGAAAAAAACGGCACTAAAACATCAGCAAATCTCAGGGGCACTGCGGGGGGAACATAGAAAATCTAAAACTAAACCCATTAAGCCTGTCCTTATAGTGTATGATGCAAAGGTTTTAGGTGCGGCCTTATATGGTGCAGAGTTATGGGCCTGGGAAAAGCTATCTACCCTACAGACATCAGAGAACAGGTTTCTTAGAGGAATTACGGGTGTACCCCAGAGCACCCCCCTAATTCCACTGCTCCTTGACCTAGGCAGACGATCAATTAGTGATAGAGCGCGATTGCGCCCTATTCTTTACTGGAGACGTCTTTGGACAACTCCAGAGATTAAGCATTACGCAGATGGATTCCTGGCAATAATCAAGGAAGACAAATTTCATAAGATCAACTGGCTAAAAAATCTAGGGGCCATGTTAATTAAACTGGGCCTTTTTAATCTTTGGACTAATCCCCAGGGGGAAGTCTTCCCAAGTAAAGAAACCCTCAAGTCTCAATATTGGGATTGGGTAGATAGTAGCCTTCTGAGGGGCACGAGATCTGATTCTATGGCTGGTCGCTTTTTGGAAGTCAAAATCTGTCCTACCTTAGAAAACTATTGGGACAGTATTACAGCCCCAATGGACAGGAAGTTATTCTTCCAATTAAGGACTGGATCCCTTCCCTTAAAAATACTAACTGCAGGATGGCAGAGTCTGACCTCTATGTGTTGCCCAGTGTGCAAAGTTGCTACTGAAAGTCTAGGCCATTTTTTATTTGTCTGTGATGCTTATTCGTTACCAAGGAGGGTATGGCTAACCCCAGTTTGCAAAAATCTTGGGACACGACGCAGCGTAGTGGCTATGAGAATCCTATGTACATCCACTGACGAGCCGATTGTTCTTAGAGTGGCTAAATATTTGGGGTGGGCTTGGTCAATCAGGCGGAGGTTGATAGGTAGGGTTCATTAATGTAATTTTAATGTAATTTGGTTTTATATGTGTATGTAATTCTTATTATTTAGTATCGTATTAGCTTGCACAACTGTTTTTAGAATATGTATATGCATATTGATAAATGAATTAGTTGTTTTATCCGTATTGTATTTGATTATATGTTGTGCTTTTATGAGAAGTTATCTCGAATAAAGCTTATACTACTACTACTGCAATGAACAGGGAAAAGGTGAAGCAGAGAGACAAAGGAGCAGGAGACAGTAATAGAGGAAATGCTTTTTCCATATATTCAGTTATACAAACAAATTAACAATTACAAAAGTACTGGATTACATTAAATGTCATGTAACCTGTGTACTGTGCACAAGTGCTCATGAGAAGGTGAACGGCGCTAGCGACATGTGAAGGGGTATATACACAGCGAGAAAAAGGTGCAAGGACAAAATTAATATATACAGTGTACTCCTAGTGGTGCTTATACAATTGGTACAGTAAGAACAGAGTAAGTTTCTTGTGCAATCTAGAGGGAGGCGCAGTGAATTATGCTGTAGAAGTCAACGGTGTTTCAGCCAATATACAGTTTAGGCCATCATCAGGACCAGGTTTGGGATTTTTGACAGTGCTGTGGGGTCTCAACAATCAAGACACCTAGCACTGTGATAGTGCAGGAACAAGTTACGACCACGGGAGCCGGGATGAATAAGGTGAAGGAAGCCCATTGCGGATATGAGGCTGCACGTAGGGTGTGATGCATCCAGGTCAAGGTGAAGAATGGAATGAGGTGTGACCAGGGCCATGGTCCATTTGTTTAGAAGAGATCGCATGGGGGCAGTAATCAGGCATCTGAAGAGGGTCCGAGAAGATTGGAAATTGAAGTGACACCGGCATGAAAATAGCAGCGAGTCTCGGCCCTGGAGGTACTGATCGGAAACAATTGAAGGGTCATGCGTCCATTTATTAATAAGGATCGCTTCAAGGGCAGGAATATGTCTGCTGTGGTCGGTCCGGGGAGGAAAGAATTGGAGGCAGCAATGGCGTGAGTCTGGCAAAGTGTCTATCATGCCTGTTTGTTAAGGCTTAATTAACTTTACAATAAAATTTACAATGACTATGGCACTTAAGTGTTCATTACTGTGGTGACTGCTGCCATTTTAAAGGCAGCCCTGCTTTGTAGTCTGCTACTAAAATAAAACTGTGTCCAAATTGAACTTCGGAATTAAAAGTAATTTGAAAGTCTTAAACTACCTCATTGTGACATATAAGTCACCCCCAAGTAGGGTGCATTGTTATCATAAGCAGGGACATTATAAAATATGTTTTATGTGCCCCAGTGAGGAAAAAACTGCCCATTTAATTTCCCCCCATTGTAGTTTGATAGCTATCTAGTCTAACATGGGAAGGCTTTATTATTAAAGTCTAACTTGTTATAGGAGTGAGCTTGAACAACAATTCAACGTATCAAAATAGTAATTACAATATATCCAAACACTTGCCAAGGTTAGATTTATTATAACTATTTCAGGAAAGTAGTTTCAGAACTGCTTTCTAAAGTTACCTAAAATTAGCCCTGTAGCAGCATCTCTCATTGGCGAGCCTTTGACTGGCTGAGTCAAGCTTCCTTGATCAGGTGTGATATTTTCCTGGGCTGAGGCAATGTGATTATCTGGTGGGATACGATCTGCTGCTGCACATGCCAGGACAGTAAGGGGGCTAGGTAGCCAAACTGGTCTTCAAGGGGAGAAAGACAGTGAGGACAGGAACCGAGCCCACTTCCTGCCTCCCCAATCAGATGAGAGTCACTGTAATTGAATTAGGAGACGGACTAAACTGATATGAAGTACTTAGACTTGTTCTTCAACTCATTTTTAGTCCAAAGAAGGTCTTGATGCCTTGACACAGGAATCCGCCAGGTCGCTGGAATAGCTGAGCAGGAGGCAGAGACAAATGATGCATTGAGGGAGCTGGAGTTAGGGATACTCTGGAGGAACTTTGAACTGCAGCCGAGAAGAGTGCTGCCCAGGTCTGTTCGATTCATCAGGTCAGTGGGTAGGAAGGAAGCTCGTTCCGCAGGGAGAGTAAGCCGAGCAAGGGCTTGGGTTTGGGCATGGTTTATAGAACATGTTCAGGGTCTAATGGATTCAGTGGGATCACATGTGGTAAATGGTTCACACAGCAGTCTGGAAAATTCTCTAAAACTTCTGAAGGAAACATATGTTAGTACACTGGCTTTGACCTTACAGGAGAGCAAGTGCAATCTAATGGATGGATTCAAGTTGGAGTGTTGCCCTGAAGTAGTCCCATGAGAACAGGGACAAAACGCGTAGGCTGTTCCCAACGTGCATATGTCTTTTTGTATTATTATAAGATTTGAGAAATTCAAGAATAAAGATGATGAAAAACAATCTGGCAACTTGTGTGTTAAGGAAATAGTACAAGTTTTCCTGCTGTCATTCATCTAAGCTTAAGTGAGGTACTTGCTGTCATTTGCTTGGACAAAAGTGGAATACAAGCATTATGAATTACTTTGGATTCATTCTGGACTCCTTATGTAAGAACTATATTGTGCTCCTCAAAATTGATGAATTTAAATGCTTTACACACCTGTCTCCTAATTTAAGCCTGACTGCTTGTGACCCAAAATATGAAGGGTTGAGTAAGGATTCATTTATTGAGACTTGCCTGGACGATATTTGTGATTGAGGTGTTATCACTAGCCTTATGTACCTACCTGCTCCTATTGATATGCCACTGTACAACAGGAACTAAATCTGTGATCTTTGAGAAGTTCTTGAAAAGGTTGCACCCCCTTCCACTTGCAATCCAAGGACTGACCGGTCCCCAATGATCATAAGGCAGATCCTCCTTGGTGGATCCAGGAATATGCTGATGCTGCTCGGTGGCTCCAAGAACATAAAAAAAGTGATGAGGATACTCCTTTGAAGAAACCCAGTTGAGCAGTTGTTTCCCTTTGCCTGACACCCTGCGAGTCTCCATGTCTCCCCACTAAGGCTATGGGGGCCTTGGAAGTGTACTTCTGTGATTGTATGGAACCAAAATATGTTTATTGCATTTTCCAACATTTTCCCCAGAGCTTCAAGGGCAACAATTATTTTGAACTTAGGTGTAGTATTATTAATTGGTACATTTTTGCTTTTTGACTTTATATCATTCCCGGGTCTAAAATTCAGGGTTTGAGTAAAATAATTTTTTCACTATTCTGATACTCTATGTTTGGTTTATTTTTGTGATTTATTAGTGGGGCTCTATGAAGTTTGACAAGAGGGTTCAGGAACAGGAGTGTGGTGTAACTATGTATTCCAGTACAATGCAGGCGCAAGATGATTTGGAGATTGCAGTGCTCTATAAAAGCATATTACAGTACAGCACATTACTGCACAAAGCTTTGGCATGCAAATTTGGTATATGGGAATATAAGGCATTGCAAATTACGGTTCTAAGAAAATGGGGTTATTCATTGAGCATATGGAGGCCCCACTAAGACAACAACCTCGATCCTTGACAGGGTGAACCACAAAGGTCACGCAATTAACCGGTGCTTAACTTTCTAGTATCTTGGCATAAACCAGTCAGACTTACTTTAGAGACAAAGTGTCAAGTATTTCTGCAACACATAAAGTGAAACCACAACTCAAGAAAAATCCCATACCAACTTACAAAATTAGAGTACATTAAAAAAATGAAATGATACTAGAATGACAAAAATCTAATCAGTAGAATCAGAGCTATTCAATGCAAGACTGAGGCTAAACGTTCACACTGACTCCAATGGAATGCAGGCTGGATATAAGGACCAGGTTAGTTCTGCTGAAAAAGTTACCATCTCAAAGTTTGGCATGAAGTCTTCCATTCTCAGTGAAGAAGGCTGTGAGGAGCAGGGAAAGTATTATGTATGCTTGTGAGAGTAGCACGAAGTGTAGGTGCGGCATCGCAAATGGTCATCTCTGAGGCTTAAAGATCCGGTCATGCATCGCAGAAGCTAATTGCTGGAGCATCACATTGTCAGTCACTGTGGACTGTTAATGTTGTAGAGTAAAATGCAGATATCAGGATGCCGGTTGTCGCTGGCGGTTGCTGCAACATGAAGGGACGGGTTCACCAGAGCTTTGCGTTTGTGGTCATTGTGGACAGCAGAGCCTTGTCATGAACAGGACCATTAACAGTCACAAAGAGCCAAACCTTCAAGATGTAACCTTTTCTCACAGTCAGAACTCAACCGATGCCAGTCAAGGGATCAGGACATGGGGAAGCACCTCTTGGAGATCAGGAACTCATTCCAGAAAAAGGCCAACAGGGCTCAGGCAAGTCAGCTACAGCTCCAGGCCAGTCCAGTTGCAGTAGGTCAGCTGGGTAGTTGCAGCAAGGCCACTGGAGCTTGTTGTGTCCCTGTAGCTCAGATAAGAGGTAAGCCAACTGACCCTTGGAGTCACTTAGGTTAGCCTGGAATAGAGTGAGGAGCTCCAGTCTTCTTCATTGGAGAGCAGGCCAGTCCTCAAGCAGCAGGGCAGCACTTTTTTGATCAAGGCAGTCCTCAAGCAGCAGCTCAGTCCTCTAATAGCAGCAGGGCAATACTCCTCGGAGCAAGGCTGGCCTCAAGAAGCAGGGCAATCCTCTAGGGCAGTCCTTCTTCTGTAATTTCCACAGGTCCGGGACTGTAATAATGAGTGGCTCAGGATTTTAAACCTGGTGTCAGCCTTTATAACAGGAAGATTCTCTACACTACCCCCACATCTAGTTCTGGAAAGTTCTTCCCCTTTTCTGTCTTGGCTCCAAGAAGTCTTAGATGAAAAAAGACTAGTGTCAGCTCCATTTGTGGGTGCAGGAGGCAATGTCCTTGGAAATGTAAGTGGATCTGGGTACAGCTCCTCCCAAACCAGCCTGGCAGGATGCCTTTTTGTGCCACTGTCTTGAAGGAATACACAAACCCCAACAACAAAGTCGTTCACAGTCATGTGACCAATGGTATTGGCAGAAGGCAGAAATGGTTAGACGAGAAAAAGCAAACTGTCTAAAAGTTGCATTTTCATGATTGTTGTTTAAAATATGACTTTAGCATTGACGAGGATAGTAAATTACAATTCTTTGAGTCTAAACAGTATAGGCCTGATTTACAAAGGTATAATTCGATGAAAGTCTAATTTTACGACTTCCAATATTCACAAAGGGCATTTACTGCTCGTAAATGCCCTTTGTGAATACCGAAAGTTGTAAAGTTAGACTTTTGGTGTACACAAAGGGTATTTACAAGTAGTAAATGCCCTTTGTGAATACTAATAGTCGTAAAGTTAGACTTTTGTCTCAGTTTACTTTTGTGAATCAGGCCCTATATCTTTATCTGTTCCCAATCCAGACCTAGCACTTATTAAATGTAATAAGGTAAACCATGTTATTCAATCAGAGACATAGACCTTATAGTAGTGAAAAATGACTTTAGGAGTTTTATACACCCAGGACATGTACAGCTTAAACCCGTCTGCCCTACATTTTATGTTTAACTCTTTTTTTATTAGCAGTTTTGTTGTACATACAAATACAGCTCTGCCGTATAATGCGCAATGCATCATGAAGCAATGGTGTATTTCTAGTACATACATCTCTACTATGACCCGCATTTTCAATATACTTCAACCAATGCATGCACGGTAGTCTGTATGCTAAAACATGAGTAGACATAACTGAAAAAGGGGTGAGAACTTACCCCTATAAAATGAAACAATGAAAGCCCAACCCCCCTCTCCTCCCCTCCCCTCCACTGGTATGCATATTTCTTCATTCCACAGTGACGCCATTGTGAAGAGATTGGGCACTATCAGAATTCACTTTATCTCAGGAGCGTCCTTTGTTGCTGTTAGACGAAGAAGGCGGAGGTTTTTTAGGCATGTAATCTCATTGAATTCAGTAGACAAAAAAGTCAGGAGGTACCTCCAGACCTCTTTAAATCCGGCCACCAAGTCTGTGAGCGTTCTATCCCCAGAATGTACCATAATCTATGAAGCCAAACTGTATGTGTGGGTACCGTTTGCGTCCCCCATTACGTTAAAATGTTTTGAAGCGCCGCCCCCAGAGCTAAACCCATCTGTTTACCTTTGCGGGACTTCAGTGTAAATGTTGAGGGTTGGGCAATCCTAATAAGATGTAGGCCGGGAATCTTGTTATGTGCGTCTCAAACTGCCTTCCATTTTATCCAAGATTTAAATCCAGTAATTAGACAGAGCCGGGCAATCCCAAAATAAGTGTAGCAAGGTCCCTTCCTTTCCACTCCCCGCCAGCAGGTAGGACTACGGTCTGGGTTCCCTTGGTGCAGGTGCGCAGGTGTAAGGTACCAGTATGTTTACGTCCCCATTACGTTAAAATGTTTTGAAGCGCCGCCCCCAGAGCTAAACCCATCTGTTTACCTTTGCGGGACTTCAGTGTAAATGTTGACGTTGGCCCAGGAGGTCAGGCGGTTTGTGCTTGTGGTGTTCACAGGGGGGGGTGGAGTATGGCATGGTCAAAGCGGTCGAGTTGATGAAGGTGTCATGGATGTCAGCGATCTTGCGGTGGAAGAAGGTGGCCAGTGCGTGGCACAGTTCTTGCAAGGGTGGGATGTCGTTGGTGTTGGCGCTGGGGTTGGAGAGTTCCTTCATGATGCTGAAGTGCTCTTTGCTGTAGTGTGCGTTGTTATCCAGGCGGGCTTTGAAGGAAGCTCTCTTGGCTAGTCTGATGAGGTGATGGTGTAAGCGGGTGGCGTCCTTGTGGGCTGTGTGGTTGTTGGGTCCGGTCTTTGGAGGTTTGGTGGCTCTGTCGCAGGTGAAGCTACAGGTGCGGCAGGAGAAAGGTCCGTGGATGCATTTCGGGGTGGCCTGGAAGCAGTTGTGGTCTTGTCCGGGGTTGAGTGTGAGGAGAGTGCTGGCATTGTAGGGGGGTCTTGCGTCATGGCTGTTGCGGGGACCAGGGGTTCTGGCGCTGGGCACGGTCACGGTCCAGGCGAGGACGGGCGCAGATGGGCTTGCTTCAACGGTGCAGCCGCGCAGCAGCTGCCATTTGAGGCGGGGAGGGAGGGAGGAGCAGCTGGGATTCGGGAGCGGGGCGACGAATCATCTGGCGATGGACGGGGCCGCAGGGGAGCAGTGGCAGGAGTGGCAGGGTACAGAACAAAAAAAGGGGGACAGGGGGTGAGGGTTACAGTGCAAAGAGTATGGTTACAATGCCAACAAAACAAAAATAACAGCAATGAGACAAATGAACACTATTAGAGAAAAGGCAAGCTCAGGCGGGAGCCCAGGAGCAACCAGGCTCAGAGGGACGTGAACTCACGGCAGCAGCGGTGGCGTGGAGGGAGAGCGCAGGGAGACACAGGTGGAGCTGTGCGGCGTGGGGAGCGACCAGGCCAGCAGGCAGGGACAGGGGTAGCTCTCACAGCCACGCAGCTGCCGCCATTTGAGGCGGGGAGGGAGGGAGGAGCAGCTGGGAGGTGGGAGCGGGGTGGCGAATCAGCTGACGAGGGGGTGGGGCCACAGGGGAGCAGCGGCGGGAGCGGCAGGGTACAGAAGAAAAAAGGGGGGTGAGGGTTACGGCGCAAAGGGTACGGTTACAATGCCAACAAAACAACAATTACAGCAATGAGACAAATTAACACAATTAGAGAAAAGGCAAGCGCCGGCGAGAGCCCAGGAGCAACCGGGCTCAAAGGGACTCAAACTCACAGCAGCAGCGGTGGCGTGGAGGGAGAAGGCACGGACACACAGGTGGAGCTGTGCGGCGTGGTGAGCAACCTGGCCAGCAGGCAGAGACAGGGATTCAAATTCTGAAAGTAGTAAAAGAGAGCGACAATCATTCTCTGCACATCTGCAAAAGGAGTAAGCGTGTATATGCGGTTCATGTAGTCACAAAGCCACTCAAAGCTAGCGTGGACACCTACTTCTTCAGCAATTCTTCCATTTAGATGGTTTTGTTGTTTTTCTCTGACAGAATCGTTCTTGATGACTTCCGGTTGTCTGGTATTTAAATCGCATTCAAACTGACCTAGAGCAATGCATTATGGGCTCTGTAGTTAATGAAGGACAGGATTGTATATTGGCCTTATAACTTCAGGATGGAGTTATTTGCGGATAAGCTTGACAAATTTCTGATAATTCATTAAGGCCTGTCACAATCAAATATGCTTCCTTTTGAAGCAATGTTGCCTCCACATTACCTCCTATAAGGCTTGGTTTAATTGCATACAATACCGTCCCTTTCAGATCTTTTTCTCTATGGTTTGCTTCCACAAAGTGACTGGCCATCAGAGCTGTGGCAACCTTTGCTTTGATTCGGGAGCGATGCTGAACAATGCATTTCTTAACCTCTTGATTCGTTTTTCCGATGTATATTTTCCAAAAAGGACATATAACTGTATAGACTTCGTTTTTCATCTTGCAGTTAGAAAACACCTTGTGAGTCCATTTGTAATTACTCTCTTCGAATTCTGTGCCCTCAATTTTTCCACACTTATGGTAACCTTCAATCGGTTTAAGGTTCTATTGTGATCATAGGTCTTTCTTTTTGAGTGGAGAAGCAATCTGTGCCCTCCAGAGCTGTTGCCCAATGCTGGTGTCTTTATTCATCGCAAACAAAGGGTGAGCAAATGGGCATTCCAAATTTTGTAAGAGGTGCCAGTTCCTAAGAATGGTTTGTCGAAATTTGTTGGTGTGTGGCTCATAAGTTGACACACACTAATTTCTCCATTGGTTTTTTCGTAAGGAGACAATCTCTCGATGTAAACCAAGCTCTTTTCTTTGCATATTTCAACAACTTCTTCAGGTACTGTCTGTCTCTCAGTTGATTGCAGAGGGCCTCAGCATGGACTTCATAATCTTGTTTTTGCAAACAATACAGATGAATTGTTAATCCAATTACAAATCGAGATCAATGTTGCTGTGAAAATATTGACTGGTTGAGTACTTCAATGTATTTTTCAATTAATTTGTCTGTTGCATTTGTAATGTTTATTTAGATGTTTGTGTTAGTTTGTTTATATGTTTAATGTCAAAGCAAAAAGTGTGGTTCATAACTCTGTTTTAAAAAAAAGCTAAACGGAATGGTTTTTCTAAAAACAGTAGCAAAAAAGATAATGTAATAAATTATGGAGATCAATCTAATCAGAGTTTGATCATAGTCTGTTGTAGTAGAAAACATCATTATAATTTGTCAGCTACAGGCTAGATTGCTCTTCTATACTTTTAGAAAGTTGGAATTTTACTGCCTTAGCCATTTGGTGTTTGCAGCCTGTCTCTGGGTCATATGACTGGGTAGTTGACATTTGGGCTTTTTGTTGTCTTCCTAAGTAGCCACACACAATGGGGAGTTTAGATGTGACTTGATGGGCCATCAGTAGCAGGATGGGCAGAAGAAGTCTGACCAGCCCCATTTTAAACATGAATAGGTTATGTCCTGTCTCTACACAAAGGGCTGCATACCGCCAGTAGTTAGTCTGGAGCCAGGCACCTGTGCACTTCAAATGCATGTCTCCAGATACATCTCCCCACTTCAAAGGCACAACTGGGTATAAATACTGGACCTCAGACCACTTCAGTACGCTTCTGCACCTGTGAATATACTTTCAGGAAAAAGTGCTGCAGTGCGCTACAAAAACTGAAACTCTGCTGCTTTGAAGGAACCGCTGCCCTGCTGTCCTGACCGGGTACCTGCCACCCTTTTTCCTGGATGGGAAGGACTGGACCTGCATATCTTTAACCAAGAAACCAAAGTGACTCTGGGGGTATGTCGCCAGACCTCCTGATCTGAAGTCTCATGGACATAACAGGCTTCCATTAACCCTGCACCTGTGCCTGTACTCTTCCATCTACCCTGCCAAATGATGCCACACCAGTAATGGATCCTTGGAAGTGGACTTTAGGTGCTCTGCCAGCCTCTGTTTATCCAATCAAACAGTTTAAGCACTTCTGCTGCATGGGGCAACCCCAAGCAGATCCGACACATCTCTACAGCCCGTTGCAAAGACATGCATCACCACCACAACCCACAATGCCTTCAGAACTGCTACTGTACAACGCATCCTTGGCACAGGCTCTCTCATTCTTAATTAATGGCAGCCTCGACGATGATGCTGAATTCCGCATCAATGCCTCGCAGCTCTTTGGAACCTACGCGTTGCCCTGATTGAGCACCTTATCCTCAACATCGGACCCACATCGTAAGCCCCATCAACAAGATACTTAATCTTGGCCTTCGCATCTCAGCTTTGCCATATCTCAGGACCGATACATTGTTTATTGTGAGTAATGCATCTTCAATGTCGATCCTCGCAATGAGCCACAAAACAGGAATTAAGGTACTTTGTTCAGTGGGCCTAAGGGGGTCCCTGTTGCTGGCCTGCACTCTATCGCAGTCGGCCTGAACTTGTGTTGTTGTCCCGGTCTGGCACAACCAGAATTCCACAGTTTTCACTAAAACATTTCTACTTCTATTGATAGGATTTTTATCATTTTAGTATTGTTCTTTTTATTAAAAGAAGTTCTATTTTTCTAACTTGATATCGGATTCTTTTTGTGTGGTGCTTTCACTTTTTCTCTGTTTGAAATGTTGCAAAAATACTTTCAACATTGTCTCTTAATGATTGTTCTGTGCCAAACTACCAGAGGGTTGAGCACAGGTTAATTTAGGGTTGGCTTGTACCTCACCTTGACAAAGGTTGTTGTTGCTGCTTGACCAAGGCTCACACCCCAGTTAACCAGAAACCCAATTTCTTATAGAGGGCCTATCAAGGATTAGCCCAGTTCAAAGCTTCCATACACATGTTTTGTCAGAGGGGGTAACCAAATGCATAAAACTTTCTTACTGTAGTTGCCTGTGAGATTAATGTAATAAAATGACTCTCAGCAGGATTTAATATACAGTAATAGCAATCCACCCTTAAATGCATGTTGATGTTTACATATTGTTTTGTACAATAAATATGTCTGGTGTACTGCCTTTGTCATAATGTTTTATAATAAACAGATCAGGCTTACTGTCTTATAACTGAATTAAACCATATACCACTAGTTGGATGTGGGCCTATCTTCAGGTTTTGTCTTCATTTGCTGAGCCTTTTTTTAATGCATTATAGGACATTTCCCGTGCTAATTAGTGGTAAGACGCTGCTGTCTTGGGCTTTATGCTTTGGGGCTGACCTCGGGGCGCCTTTGCCAGCATCCATGTGGGACCGTAGTCCCAGGAAGTCTCTTCTACTGCCTCACACATCTTCTTTGATCCGCATCTCACCCTGGTGGGACTTCCAGCCCCAGGGTGCACTAGCCACTTTCTCCCGCCGCTGCTCACGAGGGGGAGGCACCACCATCGCACTGAAAATGCTGCCTCGCTCCCCGCAGAGTGGGATGCTGCTCTCTTGGGCTTTGTGCTTTAGGGCTGACCTCAGGGCACCTTTGACAGCATCCTGGTGGGACCGTAGTCCCAGGAAGTCTCTTCTACTGCTACAAGCATCTTCTTTGCCCCGCATCACACCCTGGTGAGACTTCCAGTCCCAGGGTGCACCAGCCACTTTCTCCCTCTGCCGCTCACGAGGGGGAGGCACCACCATCATGCTTAAAAGCGCTGACTCGCTACCCATGGTGCGGGACGCTGCTGTCTTGAGCTTTGTGCTTTGGGGCTGACCTCGGGGCACCTTTGCCAGCATCCTGGTGGGACCATAGTCCCAGGAAGTCTCTTCTACTACCACACGCATCTTCTTTGCCCCGCATTTCACCCTGTTGAGACTTCCAGTTCCAGGGTGCGCCAGCCACTTTCTCATGCCGCCGCTCACAAGGGGAGGCGCCACCACTGCGCTTAAAGTGCTGCCTTGCTCCCCGCAGCGCAGGCTGTGCCTGGTTAAAGGCCGGGCCAAGGGTGGGACCGTCCTGCGCCCCCCATCAGCATCACGAAGAGTTAGGGCAGGGCCACCCCTCTTGGCCCATGAATCTCCGCCTCAGAGACTCTGGCAAGACCCCCTTGGGACTTTTTGAACAAAGCAATTTTAGCGCAGCAAACTGAACTATTGTTACAGTGGTGTTGGCCCCTCTCTGTACCCTTAGCAGGACTTGGTGGCAGATTTAGAGCACACGCAACCTAGTGCTCCTTAATCACTATCCAGCTGAATTGTTCTACTTCAAGCCGTCTTTTTTTGACACAACTCATATGCATAGTTTGACTTGTTATTATTTCCATTTTGAGTTTTTATGACTTTCACCTTGGACACAGGGTGTGTAGCAAAATGTACCTGTTTTAACCTATAACATTGTTTCTGTACCTTTGGAGGCCCAATGATTTATAGGCTTGTACCTGGGGCAACCTTCGTGTTTCATTTTATGTACATATTTGTTTTTCTCTTTTTTTGGTTTTATTCAACTGAACATGGGTAGGCACATAAGTTTAGAAAAAAAAGCGCCCCAGGCCCCCATTCCGCCTCTATTGCCCAAACCTCAATAGACAGGATGCTTCAGAGGGCTATTGGGGTGGTCTCTACTGATATAGAACTGACTGAGAGGTGTCTGTCTCTAACCCCACAATTATTTACATCAGGGCTGGAACCACCTAATCCTGAATCAAACGCCCTGGCTCCCCACAGAGACCAACATAATCCCTGTCTAGAACACTAGAGTCATCTTCACCTTCACCACAACAACTTCCAGTGAAGCCAACCACCCGCAAGGGCGGCACCATCACCTCTACCCTCAAGACTACCAAACGTAAGACTGGAAATGCAACAGGTAACAAGAGAGGGAAAAAAACAGTTTTAATAAACAGTGCTGAGGGCATAGCTAGCAGCGCAAGTACGATTGCACCCCCACCAACCCCTTGACAGCTTCTGACTGCCCTTCATGGGCGGGGAACCTGATAGTGGAGCTAGAGAATCAGACGAGAGTCATTGTAAAGGAAGCACTTGCTCTCTTACTCAAGCATTTAGATGTAGGGCAACAGACTAGGCCGAGCGGCAAGGGCAACGCCTATGGCACAACCAGCATTGTCTCAGGGAGGAGGAAAGACTGTAGCACACAGAACAATAGCATAGCGAATTCATCCACTGGCAAAAAGGGGCCTATTTTGGCCCCAATTTTTGTTGCACTACCAAGCGATGGAAGGGTAGAGCCTTCTACAGCCTTGCTGATTGTCACTCTCTGAAACTTCTGGCATCTATCCCCCACCCTGCCCCGCTTCTCCTAGGGAGGACCCACATAGAAGAGGGTATATCCACCCAGAGCAGAGGGGAGGCAGGGATAGGCTATACCCAGCAGAGGCGGAGGGCACAGGTCCAGCAACACCGATGACACAGACTATTAACCTACCCCCTGCCTCACTCCCCTCTGTCATTATCTTAACAAGAGTTCCTGAAATCATACCACGGGCAGAAAGAATCACACTTAGAACTCAAGAACAAGTGTCTTTTTTGGTTAACTAGGCAAAAGCAGTTCTCTTATGGCAGGGCTTGGGAAATCTTAATGGCCCTTAGAGTGGGCTGGGTGGGCAACAATCTAAAAACAATTCAAGGAGATTGTATAGCCATCAATTTCAGCAATCCCCTAACCATACAAAATAATGCAGGCCAGTTTGTTAGTACTCATGTACCGCACTCCATGGTCTGTGCCCCCACCTATACTTTTTCTACCCAGGCAACAACATCATGCCCTGGACTCTAGCATTTAGGGCTCCAACTATCAGATTCCGGCCATTAAAAAATGCTAGTCGACCCCCAGACCTCTTTATAGTATTCCATTAGCAAATAGATACGGGCCCCTTGAGGAGGTAGATTGACTGGAGTTACAAGGGGGCCTCACCCCCAATATAGGAATGGGGGGCTTCAAGAAGGTAGCATGGGTGAATCTCAGTGGGCTACGGACACAGTACACCTTGAGTAGCGAAGACCATGAATCAGGGGCGCAGTTACCCTCAGCTCCTGTATTATTATGAGTTAGGCTTAGCCATGTCCAATGATCCAGCCTCAACTCTTATGGATAATATAATTCTCAGCCCAGCCCACACTATGGAGGACGTCAAAATTATCCCGTTGGCATGGCCAGTCGTCAGTCGTAGCTGTACCAACTTCAGTCAGGATGCCTATGGTGGTATTACCTCTTCTGGCTATAAGCTAAGGATCTAATCTTGGAACATCGCTGGAATCAAAAACAAGCTCCACTGCCCTGATTGGGGAAAGTTTGTGGGCTCCCATGATGTCTGTATGTTTCCGGAGACATGGGCAAGAGAGGATGTAGTAAGAGGAGGCTTTGCAACCTTCAACATGCAGGCCACTTCAGGGGGAAGAGGCAGACCCTCCTGGGGGCTTTAGCACTTGGGTTGCCACCCACCTGAATTGCACGGCAGTCCAGCTGAGTACCGCATCCAATGACATGCAGTGTATCATACTCACCTTCCCCTCCACTCTGAAATTTGCACTTATCAACATCTATTCCTGTCCCGTTTACATTACCCAGAAATCCCCAACCATAGAACTACTCAATTCCTTTATCGAGACAGTCCCCCCCGAATGCTAGATTGAACCTCGGGAGGGACTTCAACTGCCATTATAATCCCTCGGCTGTCCCCACTGATGCCCCCTCCAGCAAAGAGGATAGCCTCTGGTCAATTCCTGACCCGCAAGTTCCACCGGTAAAGGCCTGGACTCCGCTGGTACTCCAGATAAACGTAGTAACCCTAACCCACTCTTTGAGGGCCTGTAATGGCCGTACCAAGTCTGACCAGCCTGGGAAGCAAACCTTTAACAGAACAGGACAATCTTCCCTGCTGTACTATATTTTAGTGGAGACAAGTATATGGCAGTGGGTGGTCGACTTTGCTGTCAAACCAAGATTTGACAGCAACCATAATGCTTTAACACTAAATTTTGAGCCTCCGTAAATGTATAATCCTACGTCTATTGACACCCCCGCTTGCACCAACCTAATACTCGCCAACAACAGAAAGAAAATTAGGTGAGGAAAGTTTAAGAATTCTCCAGACAAGGAGGGCAAATTATACTCCAAAATCATCTCGCCCTTAATGGAAATGGAGTTGGTTGCTGCAACACTCGATACACCACTCACCATCCGGAGGCACTTTATGAAGAACTGTCAACCAGTCTGACCAACATCTAAGACCCTATGATGCGTTCCAAGCCAACCAAGAGTGTCAAGAAAACCTGGTATAATAATTCTCGCCGCAAGGCAAAGGGCGCCCTTATATATGCTATCAAGCTCAAGGATAGATCCTTAATCAAACAAATCAGGGCACAGAATAGAGACTGGACCAAGCTGGCCAAGAAGAACTGGGAGCTTGAAAGGTGGGAAGGAATCAGGGGAGCACTCCATAACAGGGCCCTGAAGAGGTTTTGATCTTTAGTGAACGCAGATGGTAGCTTAGAGAACTCAGCGATAGGGCAAAATATCGCTGCAGATGCTTGGAAACGGCATTTCCAAACGTTGCATACCACAGAGGAACCCATAGACCCCTAAGATGTTATGGTTTTAGCAACCTCAGGGAACCCTAGTGAAGACCTCAATGGATCACCCTAAAAGAAGTCAGAAACACAATAAGGAAGCTCCCTCTAGAAAAGGCCCATGGTCTAGAAAAGATACCCGGGGACTTATTCAGGGAGGAACCTAACATCTGGGGACCCTATCTATGGGCAATATTTAATGCAATCTTGCTAGGTATGAAGATCCTGGACACATGCTTGGTGGCTGAAATGTCCCCAGTATTTCAAGAAATGCTCACCCCCTTGCCCTCTAACTACAGGCCAATCAGCCTCATAGACTTCACCTGGAAATTGTTCGCCAGAATTTTCCTTGAGTGACTCCATCTCTGGATGGAGTCACTCAATGTGTATGTGTGAATACACACATGAATGTGTATCAGGCTGCATTTAGGAAGAATATCTCCACTATCGATCAGCTCTTCAGGCTCCAACTTCTATACTGCAGGAAGGTGTCAATAGAGGGTGGCAGTCTCTATTTTATATTTGTTGACCTCAAATCGGCCTTCAATCTGATCCCCTGAGCCAAACTGTGGGAGGTTTTGGAGCAGCTGGGTGTTCCACCCTACCTGTTGTCATTGTTTATGCGCTTACATACAGGAAACTTAGCCCAAGTCAGGCATGGGAAATCTGGAGAACTGACCACTCGCTTTCCAGTGAACAGAGGAGTGAGACAGGGGTGTATGCTGGCTCCCACTCTGTTTTGTCTTTTTATCAACATCCTGGTGGCTCAATTAAATGTGGTGGCGGACAACGATGCCCCGAATTTGGAGCAAGGCAGGGTGCCTGCAATGATGCTTGCGGATGACACCTTGCTCTTGTCCAAATCCCCCATGGTCATCCAAAGATAAAATTAGAGGGCTAGAGATTAACACCACAAAGACCAAATATATGGTATTTAATCCAGCCAAAACATCTCGCCCAAACCCCTCCCTAAATGGTACCCTCCTAGAGAGGGTGACTGTCTTCAATTACCTTGGCGTCACACTGTCCGAAACATTTTAATGGGGCCCACAACTAGCCTAGGCAGGCTTGAGGCTAGTGCAGCTGGTGGAGGGAATTACCAAATCCTACACAAACTCTATATACAAACCGCCAGGTCCTGTAGCCGAAATGTACAAAGTGCAAGTGAGAAGCGCTGCAATGTATGGGGCTGAATTATCGGGCCACCGCCCTTCTGGCGCATTGGCCTAAACAGAAAAACAATTTATGAGAAAGCTCCAGGGCTTACCTCTTAGGACTCCCTTCATCCCTCTTTGCCTAGATCTAGGAGTCAAACCAATTGCAGAAGAAATAGATTTAAGGCCATTGACCTTGGGTTTACCAGGGGTGGGAAAATTGCCCTGGTTTAAGCACATCAAAGAAACTTGTGCCAGAATAGGGATGCCGAACCTGTGGACCAATCCGGAAGTAGTGTCCCTAACAATATCACGATTACAACTTGTCAGAGCCTATAGGGCACACAAACTAGTCGATCTGCAGGTGAACACAAAACACGGGCATCTACCATCTGAATTTCTTAATATAAAAACTGACTACCTCTTTGAGTCTTTCTTTGACAACATACAGCCTCCTATGGCTAGGAAGCTGCACGTCCAGTTTAGAACAGGGACACTCCTGGTCAATGCTTTAGTGAAAAATTGACAAATGCTCCCTTTGTAGGTTGCCCTGACTGCAGCAGCCCTGACGAGACCGACATACATGTCCTTTTTTTCTGCCCAGGTTATAAATCTGTCGGACAGCGTTGGCTTATACCATTATGCAGAAACCTGGGATGCTCACAGTGTCTGGAGGCGTTTAGAATGTTAAGATCTGATACGCACCCCCCTATAGTCTTTGCCGTGTCTCACTTCCTTAATTCCATGTGGCACAGGCGAATGGCCTTTTTTAACACATTTCAGTAATTGTAAAAAAAAAAAAAAAAAAAATCTGCACTTTTGTTTTTTCTAGCAACTCCATTTTATTAGTTTTGATCTGTTTTTAACCATTCGTGTTTTTAACCGGTACAAAGACACTGGACGTATTAAAATGTCTTTCTGGGATGTAGTACAATATTTAAACAGTGAACTGACAAAACATGTTTATTAATGCTATATTCTATAGGAATGTTTACTTTTTATGCCATTTTATGACCAAAATAAAGTTTGTTGAAATGGAAAATAGTAAAACTCCTCATGATCTCTTCCTAAGCATGGTCAAATTGACCTTCACCTACATTTAAGTCTCTAGAATATGGTACTTCATGTGCCCCAGGCCTTTAAATTAAATGCTGCTAGTGGGCTGCAGCTCTCATTCTACCACTCACTAAAATACTCTGTGAAACATGTCTCAGACCTGCCTCGGCAGCCTGTAGTGAAGATTTAAAATGCCATGTTGACCTATCAAAATAGGCCTTTGCCAAGCCTAAACCGTTCTTCTTAATGCTTATAAATCACTACTAAACGATCCCTAGAAAGCTTAATGTGCAAGGTGCATGGTTTGTAGGACATGAATAACACTGGGCTGCCTTATTACATGTTATAAGTGATATCTTCCATTTGGGGAAGGGTAGAGCAGAGAAATTCTTCTTCCACTAGAATGAAGTAAAATGTTAGATCCTTTAAGATCCCATTTACTGTTAAAGTTGGATTTTTGATACTATTCTGCAAATGTTGTTTTCAGAAAGTTGTCATTATCTTCCCAAACCAAATGTGCCTTTCACAAGACTGTAAATGGCTCGCCTGCAGTGTTTTTTGTATTCCTTTAAAAAATGGGAATTAAAGGGCCTTGGGTGTTGGGCAGGATGTTTCTCTCCTGAGCAGAATGTCCAGGGGGTTTGTACTCAGCCCTCAGGAAGCCAAATGGCTTGCGCACCCCTTCCAGATTTCTAAGGGCTGCCTGTCCTATCACAGACAAATGGAGCTCACACCAAAGTCTATCTCCCCATTGTTGCCCTAGATGGTTTGGAATAAAACCCAGGAAAAGGGGAAGTTTAGACAAAGGGATCACTCCCTCCCACCACATAGGCTGCAGGTTGGCTATAAAAGTGTCACCTTTAGAACCTTTCAGCAAAAATCCTGGACCTGTGGAAAATTCATAATAATGACTATCCTGCTGTCAGAAAAAGGTAGATTAGACCTCCTTGCCTTGAACCCAGGCTCCCAAGAAGTGACTCTAGAATTCAGCTGTCTGACCTCTTGTTGGAGCTACAGTAATACAACAAGAGGCCTTCCTGCAACTGTCCTTATGACCAGCATCAACTTGACATGTCTGAACCTGCCTGAGCCCTGCTTTTGGCCATTGCTGGAATGAATTCTGATCCCCAAAGCCAGTGGTTCCCAAACTTTCTTGAGCCGTGGCTCCCTTGACCTAATTGGCAGTTGGCCGTGGCTCCCCACCATTTATTTACCCGCGCACCGGGGTGCCGCGGTGCACCCTTTGGGAACCACTGGTCTACATTAACCCTGGGCGAAGCACTACACTACGATCGCGTAGTTTGCGAAGTTTGCGCAACTTCGCACTATGTGAGTTGCACGTAGCACAGTGCGAACACGCGTAGCGCAGCATAGCGTAGTGCAGCGGTCATTTTTTGCTTGTTTCCGGTCCTCAATGTCATGTTCGCGACCGCGAGCAAGCAAAATGACATCCCGGCGAGACTCTCAACGCGGGGAGGTCAGGTTTCTCATTGCGAGTGGTCGTGCATGCTTGTCACCGCTCGTGATGAGAAACTACCAGTTCGCGTTGAGAAAGCTGCCACTCGAGTAAAAATCTACTCGAACGGCAGAAAACTATAGCTCGCACTGTGCAAGATGCCGTTTTCAATGATTGCACAGTGCCGGATGCTTGTTCGCACTGTGCAATCATTGAAAATGCATCTTGCACAGTGCGAACATGCTGCTACGCAGCTCGCGTAGTGCTACGTGAAGTTCGCGTAGTGCGAAGTGCACTTCGCGTAGCTTCGCGTAGTGCTACTTCGCGAACTACGCCCACCCCTAGTCTACATGAAGAATCAAGCCTAGACATGATGGAGAATTCAGAGAGTAGCCATCACTATCATAAAACTTTATTTGCAACCACTCTGCCTTGCACCCTTCTCCCCTCTGCCTTGCACCATTCTCCCCTCTGCCTTGCATCATTCTGCCCTCTGCCTTGCACCCTTCTCCCTTCTCCCCTCTACCTTGCACCCTTCTCCCCTTTACCTTGCACCCTTCTCCCCTCTGCCTTGCACCCTTCTGCCCTCTGTCTTGCACCCTTCTCCCCCTCCCCGTTGCACCCTTCTCCCCTCTGCCGTGCACCCTTCTCCCCTCCGCCTTGCACCCTTCTCTACCTTGCACCCTTCTCCCCTCCGCCTTGCACCCTTCTCCTCTCTGCCTTGCACCCTTCTCCCCTCTGCCTTGCACCCTTCTCCCCTCTGCCTTGCACCCTTCTCCCCTCTGCTTTGCACCCTTCTCCCCTCTGCCTTGCACCCTTCTCCCCTCTACCTTGCACCCTTCTCCCCTTTACCTTGCACCCTTCTCCCCTCTGCCTTGCACCCTTCTGCCCTCTGTCTTGCACCCTTCTCCCCCTCCCCGTTGCACCCTTCTCCCCTCTGCCGTGCACCCTTCTCCCCTCCGCCTTGCACCCTTCTCTACCTTGCACCCTTATCCCCTCCGCCTTGCACCCTTCTCCTCTCTGCCTTGCACCCTTCTCCCCTCTGCCTTGCACCCTTCTCCCCTCTGCCTTGCACCCTTCTCCCCTCTGCCTTGCACCCTTCTCCCCTCTGCCTTGCACCCTTCTCCCCTCTACCTTGCACCCTTCTCCCCTCCGCCTTGCACCCTTCTCCTCTCTGCCTTGCACCCTTCTCCTCTCTGCCTTGCACCCTTCTCCCCTCTGCCTTGCACCCTTCTCCCCTCTGCCTTGCACCCTTCTCCCCTCTGCCTTGCACCCTTCTCCCCTCTGCCGTGCACCCTTCTCCCCTCCGCCTTGCACCCTTCTCTACCTTGCACCCTTATCCCCTCCGCCTTGCACCCTTCTCCTCTCTGCCTTGCACCCTTCTCCCCTCTGCCTTGCACCCTTCTCCCCTCTGCCTTGCACCCTTCTCCCCTCTGCCTTGCACCCTTCTCCCCTCTGCCTTGCACCCTTCTCCCCTCTACCTTGCACCCTTCTCCCCTCCGCCTTGCACCCTTCTCCTCTCTGCCTTGCACCCTTCTCCTCTCTGCCTTGCACCCTTCTCCCCTCTGCCTTGCACCCTTCTCCCCTCTGCCTTGCACCCTTCTCCCCTCTGCCTTGCACCCTTCTCCCCTCTGCCTTGCACCCTTCTCCCCTCTGCCTTGCACCCTTCTCCTCTCTGCCTTGCACCCTTCTCGGCCACCCCCTTCCACCCTTCCCACCCAATGGAGGGGGCTGCCACCTGGAACAATGGTACCATTTCAAAAGCATGATGGACTCCCCATGTCTAAAAATGAATGGGTCCCTCTGTAACGCAACTGGTACTAATGTAAAGCGCTCTTATGCTATCGGGTGGAGTTTGCGCTATATAAAACTGCAAAAAAATACTTGGTAGGGGGCCTTGTGCTTCTTTTTGGGGAGCATTAAATCAGATGACGTAGTAAAATTACAAAGAGCATGGCGTAAGAGGCTTTTCACATCACTATAAATTTGTAAACAGCCTCTGAAGACGTATAACCAGTAGGCGCTTTATACAGCGCTATATATGAAGCTGTGTGTGGTTCGCGGTGCGCAGTGTGCCTACATGAAACAGTGGAGACTGGGAGGGATTTATGAGGCCAGGATTGAGGTCCTCGCCCAGGACCATATATGTAGGATGACGAGGCCGCTCAAGGGCTTCACAGGAGGACGTCCTCTAGGGAGCAGAGCAGGAACACAAGACTGAAAGACAACACACCACACTCTCCAACATGCAGCAGTCACGAGTGATGACCCACCCAACGCTCTCCACCAGGCCTCTGACCCTGCCTGCTTCTGCGTGGGATAAAGGTGATCCTTTGGACTCCCCAGACATCCCCTTGCGAGCAGGGGGGAGTCACTGACTGTACCCGCTAGCAAGAGGATCAAGTGCATCCCTGTGAATGCTGAAAAGTAGTAAAGCCACACAGAAGTGCAAGTTCACCTTCGTGAATCAGGCCTCCAGTGTGTCCACACATAGAGTGTGTCCACGACACCACACTCTTCCTGGCTGGACTGTAGACACTGCACCCAAGAGCCAGGCGTCACCTAGACGCACTCTCTCCCTCCTCCCAGCAGCGCACACCATGAGTGTGTGCTCTTGGCGCTCTTTCAGTGCACTCTCTTGCTCCTCCCAGCAGCGCACTCCTTGAGTGTGCGCTCTTGGCGCCCTTTCCTTGCACTCTCCTGCTCCTCCCAGCAGCGCACTCCTTGAGTGTGTGCTCTTGGTGCCCTTTCAGTGCACTCTCTCCCTCCTCCCAGCAGCGCATTCCTTGAGTGTGTGCTCTTGGCGCCCTTTCAGTGCACTCTCTTGCTCCTCCCAGCATCGCACTCCTTGAGTGTGTGCTCCTGGCACCCTTTCAGTGCACTCTCTTGCTCCTTCCAGCAGCGCACTCCTTGAGTGTGTGCTTTTGGCACCCTTTCAGTGCACTCTCTTCCTCCTCCCAGCAGCGCACTCCTTGAGTGTGTGCTCTTGGATACCCTTTCAGTGCACTCTCTTCCTCCTCCCAGCAGCGCACTCCTTGAGTGTGTGCTCTTGGAGCCCTTTCAGTGCACTCTCTTGCTCCTCCCAGCAGCGCACTCCTTGAGTGTGTGCTCCTGGCACCCTTTCAGTGCACTCTCTGGCTCCTCCCAGCAGCGCACTAAGTGAGTGTGTGCACTTGGCGCCCTTTCAGTGCACTCTCTTCCTCCTCCCAGCAGCGCACTCCTTGAGTGTGTGCTCTTGGCGCCCTTTCAGTGCACTCTCTTCCTCCTCCCAGCAGCGCAATACTGGAGTGTGTGCTCTTGGTGCCCTTTCAGTGCACTCTTTTCCTCCTCCCAGCAGCGCACTCCTCGAGTGTGTGATCCTGGCGTTCTTTCAGCACATAGATGAGTGAGGACGGAGGCTCTGAGGCCTCTCTGTGGCTTGGCCGCCGCCCCCCTCACCCGATCCCGAGGGCTGGCCTCTCATTCGTCGGTGCTCGTCCTCCAAACCAGGAGCCACATCTTGGGGTCTGTGATTACACCCCAGGCGTCCTGGTCGCTTCAGTGTAATTTAAGATTTGCTTCGGGAATACCCGGGCGCACAGCTCTGCAATTTACCCTGAATATAGTGCAGCTCCAGAGTTGTGTTTCCACCAGCCAGCTATTGGCCTACGAGGTGGGTGGCTGGGTGGAAGAAATGGCTCTGTCTTCATGCAGCACTGACCACCCCCACTAAACCCTGATGCTTCCCAGGGCAGTCCAGCCACAGCCCCACTCACAGACCTCTCCGCCCTCCCAAGACTGCGGGGCAATGTCTGTCATGTGTGAGGCTTTCTCCATCAATCACTCATTGAGATGCAGAGTGACCTGGCAGCACAAAGGAGGGGGAGGAATTGCGGCTGCAATTTCCACGATCCACATCCTGCGCCGCAGCGCCCCCGGCTTCTAATCACGGCGCACCGAGGTAGCGCGGCGCACACTCTTGGAACTTCTGCCCAAAGCCATAGTCCTTTGGTTAGCTTTAGAGTGTACCTCAAGGTGAAAATATAGAAGTTTTGGATTCCTTGCAACTGTACATTGACCTCTTCATGTTGAGAAATGTGTGCCTGTAACAACCACCATTGCAAAGCTCCACTGGACCTGTTCTTCACACCGAAAGCAACCATCCACAACGACCACCAATGTGAGGCTCCAGCAAGACCTGACTTTCATGCCAACAGAATCAGAAAGCTCCGACTGCCAAAGCGAAGCTCCAGCAATGACCATTTTATTGCTCCCAAACAGTAACCATCTATAACGCTCAACCTGCTCCATTGATCAACTACTTCCTCTTTGGACCCACCAATGCGAATGGTAGCACCTTCCTCCGACTTGAGAAGGGACTATTCAGCAGGATGAACCTAGTCCCCGTTTTCAGCACACACCACATCATGTTTGGCCTGAACTTGTGACTATTAAAATGGTCCAGTACGGGGCATGACTTGGTCAGCTAAGATGGCGGATGTGCTATAGTGTGGCTCTGCTGTAACCCTGTACATCTGTCCATTATCCTGCTCCCCGCCAACCATCTGATGCGGTCAGACACCTGAGTTCCTGACATTGCTGTAAACCAGGGTATTGTTTGCAACCCTGGAAGTATCTCCTGCTGGTTCAGGATGAACAGAGGTGGCCATGGCCTAATGGAGTGATGTTGGCCACAGCATCCGCCTGAGTATCATGTCCACACGAGGAGAAGGTCGTGGGGCCGGTTAGCCAACTGCCTGGGTGGCCAGCGGAGGACTTTGATGGCTGCAACTCCCAGTGTTGGAACCCGGACTGCTGCTCCATGCAGAAGAAAAAAAGCAGTGAGGTGAGTGGGTGCCCTGCCTTCAGATGGCCGGGTCTGTCACCCATTGTAGTTGGGTGCAGATGGACTCCACCACCCTGGGCACCTGACATACGGTTCTTTCCCCTGGCAGTGCATCTGGGGTGGGATGCTTTGGCCTGCAGAACCTGCGGAGCTGTGAGTGTGCTGGTCAGTCGGCGGCACCCTGGACTGACTCTGGGTACTGCCAAAGCATGGGACATGCCTGAGGCCTATGCGGGCTCTCTGATTGTGGTGGCCGCTCCAGGACACAATGAGGGGTTATTGTAAGTCACTGTGGAGACCTGAACATGGATGCAGTGTAGTGAGGGACACTGCCTTACATTGGCCATTGAGAAGACACTGATGTTGCAGGAGGTTGAGCCTCCCTCCCTCTGAATCTGCACCGCCTGTGGGGTGGCCCTGTCGACCTGCTGCCTCAATGGGCCTTGAAAGTCTTAAGTAAAGTGGCCAGAGAAAACTGCTGCACACAAAGAGCGCATGAACCAGACACATCTGATTACAAACATCCACTATCAGCTTCCTTCACCGGGTTGATGTACTTCTGGCTTGGTCCTTTTGGGGGGGATATATTGACTTGATTGCCCTGACTGTACTTGTCTGTTGGTCACTGGCCTGCTGATATCTGGACACCTGCAGTTTGCTGCAGGCGGCTCATGCTATGGTGCCTGGAAGGAGGATCTGGGCACTCACAAGAGGGCTCTGAATACACTCCAGTGTGCTCACGCAACATGGGGAGGGATAATGCTGGTAAACTGATGCAAACTAACAAAATTGACAACTACACACACACAGTTACATTGGTGGGGAACCTAGATGAAGCACACATGAGATCTGTTGAGAAGCAACCTGGTAATGGCCAAGTGGGAGAACCCACATTGTCTGATTTAATGATGGCCATCCCGGGTACACAAACAGAACTGGTAAAAAAAATGGACTCAGTGGTCACTGAAGTCAACCTGCTCTAGAGGGATCTTCACGGAATCGCTGACCATGTAACTTCTGCTGACCGTGGCGGTCCTACAAACTGAGGTCGCAGTTCTTTGTGTAACAGTGTCCTCTTTACAGAAGCTGTCCCTCTGCCTTGAAGATTGAGTTGAAGATGCTGAGGGCCAATCTCGGCAGTGGGACAATCGGCAGAACTGTTCCTTGAGGAATGGCTAGGTAGAATCATGTGCCCACAACAGTTATCTAAGTTTTTCATGAATGTGTGGGTGCACCAAGCACTGGCTCAGCCACCATGCCCAGGTGTGCCACCAATAGCCCTTATTGCCCATCTTTTTAATTACAGAAACAGGGATGCAATTCTAAAACAGGTGAGAGTGAAGAGCCCCACCGAAATTCAAAGGTCACCCATTCTCTATCATCCCGGATTGTACTTTAAAGGTACAAGAACAGTAAAGAACTTATTTGGCAGTTAAAAAAAGGCTTTGCAACCTTAACTTTCGGTACAGCCTGATGTTCCCGGGAAAGCTCCAAGTGGTCTACCGGAGAAAGGTACACTTCTTTTTCACAACATCGGAGGCCAGCGATTGGGTGGACACTTTGGTGAAGGCTTCCTTCCAAGGGTCAGAGAGAACTGGAATGTTGACTCCAATGATGAAACATCAGTCTTCTCTGAAGCAGAGGCAAACTAGGAGAAGTGCACGAACTGGCTCCCAGACCAGGTTGGGATGTATTTTGATGTGCTCCGATGGTACACTACAAGATACAGAGATTATGCCAGCAACAAATAACTCTCGATCGGATAGATAAAGGGGCCAAGAATATGGTATGGACAGCACAGATGGGGGCCCGCCATGACATTGTATGGTGCGCTGTGAGTACTGAGGGGTGTGATGCCCGATGAGGGTCCCATGATAGAATCTTATGTTCTTGAACTCTGGAAGCCTAGTTATTGAAATTTCCCTACAAATACTGCAGATGGTGTTGGCTAAATCTTTCACAAGATGTAACTTTGAAATGTACATGTCACTTATTTTGCTGTGGGAGTACAAGAGTTGCTAATATAGTATATGATTGCTTATTTTTTACAGGATTGGACAGGGAGGCCAGCTGGAGGATATAGGGACTAGGGGTCTTGAAGCTGCAGTGGTCTATCCCTGCGCCTGCTGCTGTACTCAGTTCCCTAGCATAGCAACTTGGTTGCTTTTATTTAGATCTCTTGTTTTATCACAAGTAAGACATTGGGTATGGGGCGGGACATGCAGGTTTATGTGCCGCTCATTACCAGGCAGAATGGGTTTAAAGTACTACCCATGGGTTGGGAGGAGTTAAGAAAGGGGGAAGTTCTGTTTTTTGTTCCAGTTTTACGGGATACATGACAGCTCATGTGAATGGATGTGGCATGGCAGTGCATGTTACGATGCCTGAGTGCCTGGCCAACACTGATTAAGTTATAGGATGGCTGAGACAACATTTAAATTCCAGACGTGGAATGTCATGGGACTGGTCCAACTAGAGAAAAGGCTGAAGAACTGTAATCTTCATTCTCAGGGGTCTCACTAATACAAAGAACTTGGCACAGAAGCTGAAATATGAAAAGACATCTTTATTAAACTTAATTAAGTGAGACTACATCACACAGGAGCCTTAGCAACTGAATGAGGCAGTCTAAAGAGTACAGAACACAGAGGCCTTTTATATGCTATGGGTTACAAACTCAGCACAAAAGTAAGGGGCAGTCCTAGCTTTTGCAAGCATGCAAAATACCTAATATGGACATACAAGATCTGCAAAATATTAGCCAATAGGAAAACATTCAAAACAAGGCATCATATAACCAGAACGTCCCCCTTACGGCGTGTTACTGCCCAACGCACAAGTAAATCAATTACAGCACCTATAGGTCAATCAGTAATGGCAGTACATAACCGTATGCAGTTAGGCCAGCTGGTGTCTGAGATTGATTTCAAAGCAAGGACAGAGGGGGGGGTTTCAACACGTTGCAGTCCAAAGGGGAGAGACACTTCATGAATAGAGCAGCCTGTGTAAAGGCAACGCAAAACGATGAAAAATGTAAGATGGAGTCAAAATTAAAGAACCTCACACCCTGTTATGTTATGTTATGTTATGTTAATTTATTTCTTCTATAGCGCACGGCTACTCCATTTGGAGCATCCCGGCGCTTTAGCGAAGAATATCAGCAAATAAAAACAACCACATAACAGCAAAAAGCAGAGACAAATAAAAAAGAGATCTATTTCGTGTAGAGCCACGTTTTCAGATCTTTCCTGAAAGCAAGAAGACTAGGAGCCTGTCTCAGGGACAATGGTAGATCATTCCAAGCCTTTGGTGCTAGGTAGCGAAAAGACCGACCTCCCATTCTCGCACGCCGAATTGCAGGAACTGTCATCATGGACAGACAAGATGACCTCAGGGTCCTGCTAGGTAAGTACCGGGAAAGACGTTTCCCAATATACTTGGGGCCTGTGCCATGTAGAGCTTTAAAGGCCACGGTCATGCTCTTGAAAAGAATTCTCTTTGAGATAGGTAGCCAGTGTAAGGTGTTCAATAAAACAGTGGCACCAGCTCTCCTCTGGAGTCCATCGATGGCCCGGGCTGCCGAGTTCTGAACTACTTGCAAACGGGTCAAGAGATATTTCGGTAGACCCAGAAAAAGAACGTTTGCGTAGTCCAGTCGAGAGCCAATCAAGGCCTGGACGATTGTTTTCCTATGTTTGAGTGATACTAAAGGAAGAAATTTCCTCAACATCCGCAGAATGCCAAAGCATTTTCCTGAAAGACACGAGATGTGAGGCCCAAAAGATAGTTCACAATCCACTATCACTCCCAGATTTTTGGCCTTAAAAGACACATTATCGGGGGGAAACATATCTTGTGGCCACCACGATTTCCAATTGGGTTCGGGAGCGCAACCAAAAAAGAGGAGCTCCGACTTGTCGGAGTTGCACTTTAAGCCATGACACCTAAACCACTCAAAGACCGCACCAAGACAATCCCTAATTTGTATGCCATTAAACAACCCGCCCCTATCACATGTGAACAGGAGCTGGGTGTCGTCAGCGTATGACACGATCTGGGCGCCAAACGACTCCGCGACTGTCGCCAGAGGGGCCATAAAGATGTTAAAAAGCATGGGGCTGAGAATGGAGCACTGAGGGACTCCCAACTCCAGCGGAGCCATGTCAGCGGAGAAAGGGGGCGCACAGATCGTTTGCCGGCGGTCGGCCAGAAAAGATTTAAGCCAGTTCCACACCGTTCCGCGAAGGCCACATTCCCAGAGTCTTACAAGGAGGCCTTCGTGAGGAACGGTGTTGAATGCCGCTGACAAGTCAAGCATGACTAACATGGCCTTTCCCCCAGAATCGAGCACTTCCCTGATGGCATCAGTGACCTCGAGTAAGGCCGTCTCCGTGCTAAAATTAGCACGGAAACCGGATTGAGAGGCGTGCAACAGGTCGTTTCCTTCGATGAAACTGGAAATTGTCCTGTGCACGTATCTCTCGGCCACTTTCGCCAGAGCAGGGAGAAGGGAGATTGGCCTGTAGTTGGCATGGATGAGGGGGTCCAAGGTAGGTTTCTTGAGCAGTGGTAGGATCATGGCGTGCTTCCATGCCTGAGGCACCTCACCTTTGGACAGGGAGGAATTCAAAAGAGGGTTTACCAAGGTGTTTAAGGCAGATGCCACTTTCCCCAAATATTTGGCCGGACATGGGTCTAAAGGAGAGCCAGATTTCAGACCTGACAAAAGCTCCAAAGATGTACTTAGACCCATATGAGGGAATTCAAAGAGGAAAGGGCCTTGACCCTCCACAAAAGATGATGCAGTTAGGTGACTCAAATCCGGTCGTGGACAAGAGAAGGAGAGAGAGGCTTGAATAGTCGTAATCTTACTAACAAAAAAGGTAGCTAGTTGTTGTATCCAAGAGTCAGTATGAGTATGACTAGGAATACAAACAGCAGGAGAAGTAAAATCTTGAACCACTTTAAAAATTTCTTTGCAGACATTTTTGGCCTCATCAATATGACGTTCAAAATAGGCCCTTTTTTCATCCCAAATTGACTGATGATAGGCTTTAATTGCTGCTCGAAATTACAGTTTTTCAGTCGGATCATAGGCCCTCCTCCAGACTCTCTCAGCCCTTTTACAATCCTGCCTTTGTATCCTCAACTGGGGAGTGAACCACGGGGCCGACGCTCTACGCTCACCTAATTTAAGTTTCTTTTCGGGGATTAAGGCCTCGAATCTGGCTATAAGCCATTTTTGGAAGAGAGCAAGATTCTCTTCCAGATTTCCCAAAAGAGAACAAGGAAAGGTAATGAGAGCCTCCGATAACATATCCGCCGAAAGCAGATGGAAAGGGCGCGAAATCCGCGTGGCCTCTATTACTTCTCTCTCCCGAGTGAGGGCAGTAACAGGCAAAGAAAAAGAAATTAAAAAATGATCAGACCAAAGTACTGGCTGTATAGAAGATACAGAGATAGGTCTCGTTGAGAATACCTTATCTAAGGTATGACCTTTATTGTGTGTTGGTCCTTGCAAGAACGGAGATAGCCCTAACGAAGCTGTGATATCAATAAGTTTCGTAGCGTCAGGGTCACATTTATTGTCCATATGGACATTAAGATCTCCAAGAAAAATACAATGATCGGACCTAAGACATGGGACTGAAAGAGCTACTTGTAATTCTTCAAAGAAAGGTCCCGTCGATCCCGGTGTTCTATACAAAAGAATCCCGGTACAAGCCTGGAGAGGGGAGAGATGTAAGGTGAAGCCGAGGGCTTCACATCCCTGAATATTCTCCACCGGAAAGGTTGTGCAGGGAGTACTCTTTTTCACAATAAGCGCTACTCCTCCTCCTCTACCCGATACTCTATCCCTCCTAAAGATGTTATAATTCAGAGGGATGGCATTGGCCAGGTCGGGTGCAGAGCACTCACCTAACCATGTCTCTGTCAAAAATAAACACAATATATTGGAATTCTGCAACAGATTCCAAATATTAAGAGAATGACAGTTTAGAGACCTGGTATTAAGAAGGAGACACTGGAAAAGAGCAGATGTATTGTCCTGCACGGTTCCATTTAAAACCGGGAGACGCCAACCGCAAAACGGACAGCCTTTCCTTAAAGTCCGACCGCCTGGAAAAATATGGGAGCAGTGGCCTCGAGGGGAACGTAGGGCAATTTTGCCATTACACAGGCAAATCCTAAAATTATTTTGCACACATTCTCAGGGCTCCTAGTTATTTTAGCGACTATTGACAATGTCAGTAAAACAATAAGAATCAGTCTCCAAACACCCATTCTATGCAATCGCACGGGAAATACCCAGAGTCCGTCCAAGCCTCTCTGGCAGGCTTCTATTGTCCATCAAATCTGCTTCTGTTGTTTTCTTCCACATGGGCCTATTCATTCAGGCCTTTCATGAAAATGGTGCTTCTCAGTATCCGTTGGAGTGCCTTCCTGGTAAACACTCACAGCTCACTTGAAAGTCTCAATGTCTCAATGCAGTGCACCAATATATTTCCTGTGCTGCAGGCACTACAGATATTGTGCTCTTCGTTAGTCATGGGCACAGATCATCTCATGCAGACCTCGGTCTACATTCTCAGGCTCTAACACTCATTATTCAGTGTCAGAGGACGCTCAGGCTGCTCTTTCATGGGCACCATAATGTAGTGCCTTTTTCCAATCTTGGATCCTCCGGTGCGCTGCACTTCCGTTGGAGCAAAGAAAAGGGGGGGTGGCCAAAACCCAGGCCAAGGGGCTCAAGGGACTGCACACTGTCAGAGGTTACCAGCACATGACAGGTGGAAAACTGAAGCCTCAAAACAACAGGGATCCTTCTCTTTTGCTCTTTTGCACTGAAACTGGTTCTGTGGCAAAACCAGCTCCTCCTTCTTTTCTGATGTTCAACGCCTTCTGATGAAGCAAGCGCAATACTTTGGAGATACCACTGATGGCACGCTGGCGATTGCTGTCCAGTCTTGCTATGTTTCTGGGTGCTGGGTCTTTTCATCTATATCTGTCACTGATGGGATTGTGGGTGAGTTCCGCAGGTTATTATGACTTAATCCCGCAGAACCTAGTGACGTAGGAAATGTGACAAAGTTGTTAGTTTCTTTCAATTAAGTACAAAAACAGTTCATTATATAACAAGGGGACTGCAAGCAGGTGGCCTGCAATCTTTAAAGGAGTGGCCATAGGTCATGGGACAATTCTGGTCTAGAATACACTGTCATTCTCAAAGGCAATACAAAGACAAAGGCAGTAGGCAAAACAGTGCCTCTAGCCTCTTCAATTGGTTTCCATGTGAGAGCATATCCTCTACCATCTAAGGGTAGATCGCTACATGGGAATTCTATCTGAATGGATGTCCTCACACATAGTGGCATCGTCTAATGGGGTAAACACATTTTTTTTCTCTAAATGATTACATATAGGTGTTCCTAAATTCCTTATCTCGAACACCTCAAAAGAGAAATCACATAATACAGATTATCAGGGACATGTAGATACCTCCCTTTAATAATTGTGCATCAGGTGGACTATGCAATACACAGGCTAATGATCAAATGTGGAAACAAAAGAAAAGAACTAGAGAGTCCTGGTATTTCCATTATTTGGAACACATCTGATCCCACCAATAATTAAAGAAGCAGGAACAAAAGGGTAAAAATCCAAATAAAACAGTCATTGAAAATTTGTCATGTTCAAAAAAATAAATGTAAGGTATTTCCTATTGAGGTGGAAAACTTATCTTACTATAGTATTGAGTCAGTTAACCAGTCCATCACTACCCTGAAAGTCAAACTGGAAAACATGAAAGTAGTAGGCCTAAAGAAAATTCTTGAAAACCAGTCTGGTCATACAAAAGGGAATTATACATAATATGGGTGTCTCTGGTACATTACTGCAATCTGGAAGTGTGAACCTGAACAATACAAAAATAATAAAAGGGCTAACTGGTGAAAGGAATATGGAAAAGAGAAATGGAACTAGGACACAGCTAAAATCCCCAATAGCTAGGCACGATGCGACATCGGTCAGGGGAGAAGTAACAAAAGAAAAATCTATAGGAAGAACAAGGAATTACTTGGGTGAACAAAAATCAAAAATCGTTCACAAATGTTAGCTCTACCGCTGGCCGCTAAACCATATACGGTAATCTCAGCTAATGTTCCAGTTCCTTCTTCAGGGAAAAATGAAACCTTGTTTCCTTTATAGTACAAAGCCATACACTACTTAGGAAGCAGAACAAAACTGACTAATGTAATATAGAAATTAGGTCACCATGTACAAGAGTCACAGATCTATAATTTATCCTTACGTCCAATCAGGATACATACATCTAGGGCTGCCTGTTCCTTAAGGGAAGGGGGGCAGTAGCATGACTAACAGCAGGTGACACACTTTGATCCTGTATATCTCTTTTATTTTACTTCAATACTATATAGCCAAATTTGACATACACTGGTGAAGTGTTGTCTGTCTTGTTCACAGCATAAAAAATCATATCTGTGAAATTTAGTATCAGCGCAAATTCACCCAACTGTTGTGCAGCGATATACATCGTCATGTAGAACCCTTCACAACACAGGTGAACTTGTAATAGTATCTAAAGCAGCAACATAAAACAAAAACAAGCATAAAATAAAAAATAAAAAAACACACACATGCCAAGCCATCAGATATACGCGCTGTATATCAAGCACAAAAAGCATAGACAAAGTACAATAGCATATGTAAATAAGCGGTGACACACAACACCATTTCATGCACTTTATGCACTGTGAACCTGCAGCCCAAAACCCAATATTCAGGCCTGCTTAATTTGTCAGGCTTAAAATCAAAATTACACTTTCTTTTACGCACTTTCTTTTACTTTCCTCATACTTTCTTTTACTTTCCTTACCCTCCTTTTAACAGCAGATCACCAGTTAGTGGAGATTTGGCTGTCAAACACAACTTACTGTGTCGCTTCTGACACACAGGACCAGCAGAAACAATTCATAAAAGGATAAAATGCAAAAATATATAAAACGCACAAACATTTCTTTTCAAAAGAAGTCATAATAAAAAAAACACATCTTTTTCAACATACTGCTGACACTGCACATAACAAACAAAATATCAACTGTAACCAACCATCTTTTGAAAACATGCTAAACCACCTTAATTTTGACTTCCCAAACACTCTTTCACAGACACTCTGCGTGTCCCCTGCGCCAACACCCTTTGAGGCCCTGCTTTTCCAAGCAATGATTTCTCCATCTGTTTACACTTACTACTAACTCCCACATCACTGACCTTAAGGTCAAAATCTGCCTTGCGGGCTCCTCAGCCCTCTCCCTCTTCCTCACTCTAAGGCTGAAAAAGACAAAAAACCTTCCCAACTCTTTCTAACCTGCAATAATCAACCCTATTTAAAAACACATGATATATATTAACCCTGGGCGGGCTGCTACGTTCCGTGCACGGAGTGCGCGTAGTGCCGGCTTCTACGCATTTTGCGTAGCAGGCGTAGAATCCGGCACTATGCACGCTCCGCAGACGGAGCGTAGCTGGCCGCCACCCGCCTCCCTCCCGCCCTCCCTAAATACTTTAAATTAAAAGCGGAAAAGAATTAAAAGGCACTTACCTTGCCCGACGCTGCCCGCCGCGTCCCCGGGGCTCGCTATCTTCATGGCTTCCGTCTTGTGTATCTAATGCGCATGCGCGAGCGGCCGCGCATGCGCATTTCTCACGAGAAATGCGCATGCGCGGTCGCCCGCGCATGCGCATTAGATACACAAGACGGAAGCCATGAAGATAGCGAGCCCCGGGGACGCGGCGGGCAGCGGCGGGCAGCGGCGGGCAAGGTAAGTGCCTTTTAATTCTTTTCCACTTTTAATTTAAAGTATTTAGGGAGGGCGGGAGGGAGGCCTGCGGTGCGTAGTGGGGCTACGCGGAGTGCGGAGGTGGGCGTAGTTTCTCGCCCACTTCACGTAGCTCCACGAAGCCCCACTACGCCCACTACGCCCAGGGTTAATATATATATATTACTCCTGTTAGGGGCTACAATTTATTTCTATACTTAGATTATTAAAACAGTTACTGTGAATAATTCGAGAACATAATAACACACATACCAGTTTTTAGAACAAATGCTTGTTTGCAATGGTACTCATTTCATCAACCTTAAATGGATGAAGGACTCAGTTAGGTCCAGCCAAAGTTAAAACCTTCCACCCTGATATTAAAGTCAAACCTCTGCACCGGGCACATTGGCTCACTGAGCCATTTAAAAGCAAACCCAAATGGGAACAACTTGCAAATTTGTATTATACCTAAATGTATGCATTTACTGAAGCCTAAAGCACTTTAAAGCTATTGTAAATGGCAAAAATGCCCAAATTTTACCCAAATTCGACTTTGATATTTGGGGCACTTAAAAATAAAGATCCTACAATTGCATTACTTATTAATCATCCTCAGAATGTTCTTTACAGATTGCAGGGATTGGACATTAGACATATCTCATGTAATTCCTTAGAAAAATGAGTTTGTCACGCCTGCGCCAAGTGAAATTCTATATGCTAATGTCCTCATTATGCAGTATAACATAACTTAAATTAAATTATAATGCTAGGAGGTCACAGTATAAGTATTAAGCTTCATGAAGAGTAAAAAACAAATTTTGTAGCACTTATTTTTAATAAATATTTTGCTTAATTAATAATTATTTTTAATAAACCCAATCATTTTTGATAATTCCACATATTAAGGTTCTGTAATTCCTCGAATCTAACTTAATTTTCTTTTTTTTTTGCTCTGTGCCACGTAGGCCTCCAAAGGTAGCCTGGCGAACAAGGTGGCCTGGCCTCCCCAGTTCATGTACACATTAACCAGGTTTACTCTGAAATGAACTGTAAGAAACTGACCTCTTCACCTGAAACTGACCTCGCAAAGCCAATTTCCCTGATTGATCTTTATCTGAGATTACCAATCAATGTTCAAGACATCGTTAACTTTTTAGTTTCCTTGCACATGCCTTATCTTGTTTCAGCATCTGTTACTGTTTCTTTCTTTTTAAATGTTTCTTCAATACATGGGTTAATTATTATTTAGCAACAGAACCAAGAATATGCTTTGAGAAATGCTTAAAGAGAGGAAAACCCTTAATTGAAATGTCTTCCTATAATACAAAATAATGAACCTTAGATTTGGAACCTTTTTAAAACAACATTCTGAAATGCAAAGATTCACCCGTGCAACTGAGGGCGAAGTCCTGGCTTGAGTAAATATTCCTGTCTATTTAGCTTGTCTCTCAGCGTTTGTAACATGAGCACGGTAGCTGTCTATTTAAAATTAAAACTAACACATTTCAAGTTTCAAAATGCGTGTGCAATACCGCAAGATCCAATGTATTCAGATGATGTGTTTGCCTGTTAATATCTAATACAATGTATCTAAGGAAAATGCTGTAAGTTTATTTATTTTTTGCAAAACACCCAATTTCGTTTTTGGGGGCTTTTTTTATTCCTAGTGAATGTGAATTTAAGTTTTAGTTTTTAAGCATTTAGACATTTTGCTTAATGGACTGAAAACATCAAGAAAAACCTCGAACAGACATTGAGCTCATTTCAGACATAAACAGAAAGGGGTCAAACACTCAGGACACACAATATGGCGCGCTTTAGCCATTTATTTCGTGAATAGCGCCATCGCTATTGACTTACAGAGATTGCACTAATGGAAAAACCACATAGACATTTGAACACACATTTAACCCACAAATCAATACTCAGGACACAAACAAAGGACAGCCCACAGACTGCACTGAAACCAAACCATTTGTAAATACTAGTTGTAAGTCGTATTTACAAGAAGCGCTTCTCAATTTTGTTCCAAAAGACTGCAAAAACAGCCCAACAGACTGATGTATGTCCAAGAAGCGCAAATACACTCAATTCACTAGCTTTGGCTAGCAGAACACCAAAAATCGCTCTGCATATCTTCATTCATAAAATTGCACAGAACAAAGGATCCTTGTATGTATTATGTCCATATTTTAATTCCCTGGGGATACAGAATCACCAAGGAAGAAATGTGTTTGTATACCTAAACCTATTTAGGTATTCCTTCTAGGAGAGCCGGCTAATTAATTTCACATCACACTATGGTACCGCCAAGAAAAAGCAACACATTCCTTTATGTGAGCTTTGAAAACAGGCATGCCAAAAATACTGCAGAATATACAAGTATTATAATCAAAGTAGTGCTTAATGTACTTTTCGTACGTGCACCGTTCAACAAAACCAAATAGAGAAAAATCTCCTCATTACCTGTCTACACAAATTGCAATTTGCATATCAAATCCATACAAATCAAAAGTTGGCCAACACAAATTCCAAAATTCCAAAGCTACAGTAAGCGTTACTAAACTACCTTACTCTTACCAATCAAAAGGTTGCCCAAATTCTTACTGCCAAGTTCTAAATGACCTAACGGTCCTTTTTTAGAATACTCACGCCAAAAAGGTTCTCAGTCAGGAGTGACATCATGTGGAGGATCAAAATCAGGAAGATCAGAAATATACTGGGCTGCAAAGACAAAGAATCTCCAGAATCCTTGTGCACAGAGTAGTAGAGTCCCGTCCTGTCCTCCTCAGTAGATTTCAGTCTCCTGACAAGATTACTCCTTCAGAAAGTCACTTCTCTGATGAGGCCCGCGTTGTTGGGCGCCATTTGAAGAACTGTAATCTTCATTCTCAGGGGTCTCACTAATACAAAGAACTTGGCACAGAAGCTGAAATATGAAAAGACATCTTTATTAAACCTAATTAAGTGAGACTACGTCACACAGGAGCCTTAGCAACTGAATGAGGCAGTCTAAAGAGTACAGAACACAGAGGCCTTTTATATGCTTAGGGTTACAAACTCAGCACAAAAGTAAGGGGCAGTCCTAGCTTTTGCAAGCATGCAAAATACCTAATATGGACATACAAGATCTGCAAAATATTAGCCAATAGGAAAACATTCAAAACAAGGCATCATATAACCAGAACGTCCCCCTTACGTCGTGTTTCTGCCCAACCCACAAGTAAATCAATTACTGCACCTATAGGTCAATCAGTAATGGCAGGACATGTCTGTATGCAGTTAGGCCAGCTGGTGTCTGAGATTGATTTCAAAGCAAGGACATAGGGGGGTTTTCAACACGTTGCAGTCCAAAGGGCGGAGACACTTCATGAATAGAGCAGCCTGTGTAAAGGCAACGCAAAACTACGACAAATGTAAGATGGAATCAAAATTAAAGAACCTCAAGGCGCTGAGTGTAAGTGTATCTTAAACAATACCATGTCTTGGTTGCCTTTTTACAAGAGACGCATGTGTGGGGGGACTGTGTTCCCAGTCTGCATAGACACTGGAGGGGACAACTATTTGCTACACCGCATTTGGGTTTTGCATGAGGCGTCATGATTTGGGTGGCACCAGGGGTGCCTTTTCAACACACGGGATATGTGTTGGATCCAGAAGGCCAATGTGTAGTTCTGTCCAGAGTTCTGGATGGAGGAGAGAAATGTTTTGTGAATGTGTATGTTCTTAATCTTGATTGTGCACACTTCTTTACTGAGGTGGTGATAGCAGCTACCCCATTTCTCACCACTGACCATTAGCAGGTGATTGCAACTGTGTGCTAGACGCGACGTTAGACCGTGAACCCCCAAGCGCACATATAAAACCCCAAATGACTGCCCAGCTGAAGGCATTGATGCAGAGCCTAGGCCTACTACATATGTGGAGGGAAAGGGCACCTGAGTTCCAGAATATTCTCTTGTTATAAGTCTACTGCGGGAACATATCGCAGACTAGGTTACTGTCTCCTAACCTGAGGACTTGCCTTACAAGTCCATGAAACATACTATCTTGTTAGATATATATATATATATATATATATATATATATATATATCCAACCACTCTCCACTGTTAATATCCCTGGCAAAGGGACAAGTACATCCTGCTGTGCCGCCGACCTCAGGGGCACAACAAACCTACTGTTTGCCACCACGGTCCAGGAGGCATATAACCACTAATTCCAGGAAAACTGTGGTCGTTCATGCAGCAGGGCCCATGCCTAGGTGGAAGGAACGTGGTGCTTAGGTGAGTATGCTTACACACCGCATATGGGGTAAAACAGCAATTGGTATGTGAAAAGAATGAGGCCAGGCTCTCTGATGTAGAAAAGATGCTCCCGTCTCTGCACCAGAGGAATGGAGGCACACCGAAAGTGTAGTGTTGGGTGACTGGCGTAGACTGGAAAAATATTCATGCACTGCATATGGACAGAGACTGCAGGCCGAGGGATATAAGACAGAAGCTGTGTTGTCAAGCCTGGCAAGGTAAACACAAGAAGATGATTGATGGTGTGCTGAAACTTTTCAGACACTCACCCCCAGTCACAGATCCTCACCTCCAGTCACAGATCTGGGGTGAATCCATCATCGTTCTTTAGCTCACTTCCCCACCCCAGTTCAGACCCAGTTATATGCAAATCAGTCTTGACCCTGTGTCTCATGGGAACAGTCCAGCCTGAACAGCCAAGGCAGGTCTTCCTTGATGTGGAAACAAGCATCCAGTGACTGCTTCCACGAGGCAACATGAGTTCAGAGAGCAAATACTGGCCTTATGAGATGCTGGAAATAAGCTAGTCAACTCAGAGTTGGCTATAAATTAATTATTTCTGGCTCATCTTGAGAGAGTGTATGCTGAGAGAAAGACAGCAACAGTAGGTCGTGTGGATGACTTTCTAGCAGGCTTAGTTATTCCCATGGCTGGGAACAGAGGAGAGGGAAGCACTTGACGCAGACATAACGAAAGAGGAGTTCCTAGCATTTCTGTGATGCAGGGAAATGGCAAAAAAGCTAGGGGATGATGACCTCCTGATTGAATTCCACTATAAATATGCTGATGTGATGGTGGATAAGCTGCTGGAGGTATAATTAGAGGCATATCAGTATCGAAGCCTCCCAGACACTATGCAAGAGGCACTTGCTGTGCTGGTACTGAAATCAGGCAATAAAGTGTAGTCGGAAACGTCTTACAGATCATTTTCCATATTAAATGTGTATATTATGATACTGAGTGGTCTGTTGGGTTCTCAGCTGCTCCCATACTTGCCCACACTTGTGTATAAGGATCAGTGCAGGTTCATCCCTAAGAGGAGCACCATGTATAATCTGTGCAGACTGTTCCACATCCTCCTTGCCCCTGGTATACCAAAGCAGGAAATATAATCTTCTTGAGCTCTTCATGTGCGGTTCATGGATCCCGAAGAAGTATCCATTTTTTATCAGGCAACTGGGAAACATTTGGGAGTGGGTGGTTACAGTGTTCCTGTGTAGGGTCCCTTATGTGGGACACATGCCAATATGGGTTCATAAACCATTTACTGACATAGCAAAAGTCATGTCAATACAGAAATGGCGAGAGGGAGGTTGTTATGTCCTTAGTGACTAACACCTTGGTGGCCAGTTTATTATGTGAAACGATACAATAGACTCATTCACTTGAGGTTATGGACAATACTTACAGAAATACAACAAAATATCATCCACAGCACATGTGATTTGGTCTAGATTCCCAGGAGAACCCATAACTTCACAAACACTGAACAGCCTACTAGATCTAGCCAGGGAATAGAGACTTATAGCACACTGCTCTAAAGTGTTATGAGAGGACTTGCCAGAAGTAACCCTGAAGGCCCACATCAGATGGAAGAAAGGGTTGAAGATGAGCTGACGCCATGTGACTGGTGCAAGATACTTATGGAGACACGCAAAATGAGTTCAAATGCACGCTTTAAACTCATACAGTATAATTTTGTGTCTGTGAGGTTTATTTCACTCCAAAGACCCTGCATGCTATCTATCTTTCCAGATCAGACAGATGACCCTGAGGTGGTGTGCCAGAGGCAGATTTTCTGCATGTGGTTTGGAGTTCTACAGTCATAGCGTCTTTTTGGAGAGACATGCTGCAGAATCCAAAGGTGGCAACTGGATGGGAAATCAAGGGCACCCGACATGAAGTATTTCTAGGCCTCCTCCCAACCCTTGTGAAAAGAAAACGTACCCACACTTCTTAATGCTTGAGTTGGTGCTGGAAAAGTGGCAGATACCCATTGAATGAATTAACACCCAACCACCCATTTATAAGGAATGGCTGCAAGAAATGTTTGAGTGGGTAGTGGCCGAGGTGGTCAGGATAAAACATGTCAGAATGGACGAAAGATTGGAAGATGACTTGGTAGTGTGGAGACAGATGCTTATGGACCTGCATGAGGTTGAGACGGAATCAGTGGAACAAATTGAGGATGTATGATGAGAGGTTAGTGTGAACAATATGAATACTGGGACATCTAGTCATAAAAGGCTATCACGACCATGGACACCAGCATAACTAATATGCTAACATATATGCACGACATGGAGTAGAGTTGTAACACTGCCACATCTCCTCCATTAATAGAAGTAAAAAACTGTATCTACAACATCACATGAGCTGCTAGGTGGGTGGGGTGAGTTGAGGAAATGCTCAAACAACTCTATTGATGACTCTTCCTGCTACTTCTTGAAAGCTGTATTGTAATAATGATTGTAAAGTGTACTACATTGAATAACTAATAAAAAAAATTGGAGAAAAAAAAATAAAACGGTCCTGAGCGACGAGTTAGCCATATGTGGAACTTTAGTGCTTTTTGGTGATATTTTCGCCTAGAAATTTAAAAACTCATTTCTCCTGTTTAATATAATTGGAATTTTGTTGTGTTGCTTCACCTTATTCAGTAAAATATACCTTTTTTCTAAATTCGTGAGGAATGTTTTGATATTGTGTTTTCTCTTTATTACTGTTTGAGTGCTGTATAAATACTATGGAAATTGACCATATGGTATGCTTGATTCAGTCAATCAATCAATGACTTGTAAAGCATGACTACTCACCCATAAGGTTCTCAATGTTTGGAGGAGCAGCTAATAAACCAATTCCTTACACAAATCATTCCTGAGGAATTGAGCTTAAGGATTCACACAAAGCAAGAAGTGCAATACAAGCACTCTTTGTCAGTAGAAGATGAATAAATAAGGGAAACAGCATTTGGGTAGAGGCCTAGCATCTCTCTCGGTGGTACTACAGAAATCTATTTTTTGGTTGATAACATAAGCCCTTCAACAGCTGTGCTGTCAAGTCAGACCTAACAACAGAATGCGATTGCTCTCATTGCACAAACCTCTCGAATTGTGTTACACTCATGATCCCTACTTTGCCTATTTGATTTATTTTTTAGTTGTGGCATCACTGCACAACTATCTGCAAGATGTTTTGTTACCTGCTTTTTACAGTATACCTACAGTGGGTTTTGGATCCAGGTGGAGGAATATTACCCTCTGCATTGATGCTGTTGGCAGCCTGGTATATCATTTCTCCTTTCTGGATGTCCTTCATTGGAATGTATGGAGATCTATTTTCATCTGGAAAGTTTACACTCAATCATTATGGTATGAATCATTCAGTTTTTGTTCTTGTATATGTGAGCTATACACAACGGGATCTTTCCATGTTACGTTTTTCTCAACACTGGCAAAGGCAATGGAACAGGTTGGCTTTTTTTAAAACAGATTTTTATTTGTCTGATCACAAATAAAATGCATAGCCCCGAGCACCGGAGTCTTCTGCCAACATCGATAGAGTAAGCATATCATCTGTCGACATTTACAGAACAAACTAACCCCCCCTCCCACCCCTCTCCCCCCCAGTGCGCTGCTGCTAACAGAGAAATGAGAAATACGAGTAAAGAAAACGTGCAAAGTCAGATCAAGACACATCACAGCATTACCAAATGTCCCAATGTCAAGGCGACCAGAGAGCCGTCGCATCAGGTGGAGGGTCCAAGTCCAGCCCTCGGTACTCAGCCCATCTCTTCCAGATTTTAAAATGTTTGCCTGGGCACCCTCTGGCCAAAAATATAGGTTGCTCAAGTCCCATGCAAAGTCCATAATGGAACAGGTTTTAATATGATAAACAACATTTGTGCAGGCAACACGTGAATTGCAAGGAACAGTAACTGTGTTTAACTGAGTTGAAACATTAAAGTCATATTTATTGGCATTACTATTCTTGTTTTTTATTGAAAGAATCAATATTTATGCTGCCTTGCCATCATCTAATATTTATTTTAATATTTTGTGAGAATGACCTAGAAATATTGTCCAGTGTAGGCCTCGGTGCCTGTGTTTTTATGTGCACTGCCAAGTAGCCCCTTTTCTGGTAAATCTTCAAATGGCAGTCTTCCAGACGTAGGCACACGCTGGATCGAGTTCGTAATCTTCTCCGTGAATCCAACATCTACGTAGCAGTTTTCAGTAAATATACACTTATTTTAACTTCTTAATGCTAGGTGTACCTAGTATTGCTTCTTTTGTATCGCCACACCTTCTCTTCTTGCTTCATTTTAAAGAAATTGTGGGTAGCGTACATTTTGCTTCGGTTTGTAACAGCCTCCTTTTTTTTCGAATGCATTAACTTTAAATGCCTTCTGGTAAAACAAAGGCTGACTCATTTGTGACTTCTAAATGCAGCGGATGGATTTGTGGTTTTCTTGGAGATGCATCAGGAGATGGCATCTATTTTAGTAGGTAGAAAATATTTGTTTTTGTGGTTTTCAATGGGGTCTTGTATGGTGCTCAAGGGAGGTTTGAAAAGCCGATTACAGAGGATCATGGGTAATGCTGCAACAAATTGCTTTGCGCAGTTACTAAATAATTTTACTGCTTAGGGTGACGCAAAAGAAGTATTTATAGTTCTGGCTGAGAGAATTATAAAGTATACCTCCGACGATAAAATGTTAACTTCTCTATAATATGACACTGCTGCGGTAAACTGTCACAATTCAGATCACGGCAAATCGCGAAACCAGTTTTCTTCCTGTCATGTTTGTACTAAACATCGTGGATAATGGCGACTGTGTAAAATTAACTGACTTTCATGATGCTCGTTGCCACGAGAAGAGCTCACGGTCTTTTATTATTGTGACCTCAGTTGTTATTGCAGGACTGCATTGGGTATTTCGGTCACATACAGGGTACAATCTAACAAGATTAATAAAATGCTGTTTACTGACTGATTTATGGCTGAACTAACTGCAGAGACACATCTGCAGCTTCTGCAGGCCAACTGCTTGATTCAAGAGAAAAGAAAATTGAAAAACAGAAAAAAAAGAAAGGCTCTGCCCCTGGGTATCTTTCATGTCTGTATTAAAATATCACTGATCAGGTACACAGCATTTAATCAAAGGCAAATAGCATGTCACATTGGTTACGTTTGCACTTTTGTAGCTACGACTCACTGAAAATGGCTCAGTCGAAACTGATTGTTTATCTCAAGTCCTAAATAAAACATAATCCCTTTAGATGATGTCATGCATATTATTTTGAACTGGTCCAATCTTGTTAAGAATCTCTCAGAGTTTTTCCAGTTAGACCACATTATATAGTCACTGGCTCTATAGCTGAGGGTGAGATGAGGAAAATACAAAAAAAAAGAAGAATCTCTCCGGGGGGCTGCAAGGGTGAAGTCCACCGTAAAGGTAAGTAGTCGGCCTTTTTGTTGTCAGAGGCATTTGATCGGAGGTGCTCCATTCTAACTGCTTTCTAAATACCATGGGCCTCATTTATGAAAAGTGACGCATCGCTGCGTGAAAACAGCGATGTGTCACTTTTCATTGCTCCCTCCTTGCGACATGGTGGGTGCGTCATATTTACAGTATAACGCATCACGTGGAAAGAGTTACAGATATGTCAGTATTTCTGATGTATCTGTAGGCGCAAAAATGACACATGGCTGAAGTGTGTCACGAAAGTGACGCAACTCCATTGATGGGTCATTTCAACATGGGCAAGTCCCATTTCAAATGTGCCTGCATCAGTCTTATGCCAGCTGTGAGGCAGGCGTAAGATATTGACGCATTTGCATCCTAGAAGTGATGCAGGTCACTTCTACAAGGCTTACTTGCGTCAGAACGCCCACCCTGCATATATTATACCTGGAGCAGGTATAATTTGGCGCAGGGGTTTACAAAGTGACGCATCTACTTAGATGCGTCACTTTGTAAACATGACACAACATGGCGCATTTTTTACCCTGCTGGTGCGTCACTTTTGCGTCACAAAAAGTGACGCACATGCGGTTCAAAAGTGATGCAAGGGCTCATGAATAAGCCCCCATGTATCTTCATGTGTTCCTAAACGTGTGCCCTTGTGGGCCATGTTATTCTTCATGACAGCCTTAGTAAAGGCTGAAAATTGCATGATATTGGAACTTACCAAAAAAAACAATGAGAGCAGTATTAACACCACAAATTCTTTCACAGCCCTTTGCCCCCTAGGTGCATTTTATCAAGTTGTCCCTTTGGTGTCCTTTACACTTCAAACGTCTCTTATTTTCTTCTAAAATATTGTGAAAATGCAGAGGAGGGGGAAATAAAGCTATGAGGGGAGGATTTTCCCATGGTACTGAAGAGCAAGCCAGAAGCAGCAGCTCCAGAGTGCCAATTGACTCCCATGACCAATGGGAAGCTGGTCGGTAGAACTGTGTGTGTACCCGCCAAACTATATCAATTTACTTCAGCCTTCTCCTCGTAGTCTTATTTCTATATGTCTACAATCTCTTCACATAATGAACACTGCAGGAGACAACTGTGTTCAGGTATTTTCAGGTGTTTTGTCATAGTATCAAGATAACTCCAAAACCCTCCCTTTTACCTGTGGCCGGACTGGCCAGCTGGGCAAGCAGGCTATCCCCCAGGATGCTGAAGCCACAGGAGGCTGGCTTTGACACTTCAGATGTGGTGGTGCACGTTACCAGATCCTTGAAGGAGTTGCTCTGGTTCTAGCGTGCATTAGCAGTCTGCACACGGTGCCTGACTTTATCATTTTTTACAGGGCTGTTTTAAATTCCCAGCCCAGCCTTGTTTTTGGCCCATCACTTCCCCTACCCCAATTACTCTTTCTTCCCAACTTTATCGGACTCTCAGTTTATATTAATCTTCTCTCTTCCTTTCATTGTGACTTTGTAATGTAGGTCTTGTGTGTACCCCACTTCAATCGCGCACCTCCTCATCAACGGGTGATCTCACCCCCACTGTTGTTGCTCCCCTTTGCCCCTATTTAGTAGACATCATTATGAACTCACTGCTGGTGAGTCCATGGTGAGTCCACCGGTGGAGTGCTTATGATGGATTATTATGTAGGTAGCAGAGGATTAGACCCTATTGAGAAGCTGGCATTTAATTGAAGGTATGTAGTAAATGGAGACATACCATGAGGATTATGGTGGGAGTGATGAAGAACTGCGAGGTAGGCTACAGGTAGTTTCAGTAACAGAGCCCTGGGTGTTTTCGTGGGCATGCAGTATTCTTTATGGCTGTAGGGTTAACTATAGCACCAATATGGACATTATGTGATATGATATGTCATTTTGGATGGGGTGGACCGACCTAGCGTAGTCATCTATCATGGATGGTTGCAAGGCTTTGGCTAAAGTGAAGTAGGAGTAATCAGATCATACTGCCCTACAATCAGAGAAACCTAAATATGCTCTAGCTTGCTTATGGTGAGAATCTTTTAGAGTGTGATCAATCTTTTATCTCTACAGCCTTTATACACAAGAAGGACGAATGGAGAAGGAGAAAGAGGAAGGAGATGAAATGGAGAACAACAAGAAAAGAAAACAAACGCTGCTAAAACGAATAGTTCTGGCTTTAAAGGGCTAACCCATGCAAAGACAGGCATGCAGCAAGGCATAGAACCTGTCGGTGCCTTGTCTCTGTGCAGTGTACTTTTTCTGTTGCTGCTAGGTTTGCTTTCTGCTCTTCACCTCTCGGGCTTGCGCTCCGCCATGTTGCCCCATAATAATCTTGGGAGACATTACACATTACTAAGACGTAGAAGACATTAAAGAGACCTGGCACAAACAGTTTGTGCGAATTTATGGATGCCCGTGTCTGCGTCTCTAAGCACAATAATGTCCGAATTAGGGGCTTGGTAAGTGCTTGTTTTTAGGACAGAGAAGGGCAAGGATGGGCCTGCGGGAGTTTGTAAATGGTATCAAATGTGACACAGCATTCCAAATTACGCGTTATGTTTCTGCCACATCCCACATTCTTTGGATGGAATATTCTACCTATGAACGTGTAGCATCTAAGGGGTTGTTATAATCAGTACCATTGTATTGAGCACATGGGAGACCTGTTACTTATAGTTAGTTTCCTGAGGCCGCAGATAGCTGACAGTGCTATGTAAAACCATTGTATCATTGAAATAAAAACACAGATACAAACACACGCTCTGCATTAGCAACGCAACAGAACTGTGTTTAGCAAGCTTGCCAAACGTGTACGGCAAAATGAAAAAGTTGCACAATTTGTTCGTAAGGCTCTTGCCAGAGACACTTTGAAGCTTCCCGGCTTCAGATTTGGTACACACTCCCTTCTAAGTATTACAAATCATGATCAGCTCACAGGAACAAGTGGGAACAATTAAACCGATAATTCATGACTTTTTACTTCATAGAAGTGCAAACAAAAACTCAAAATATAGTTACAATGTAAATGCGGTGAAGAACTGAAACCTCACAAAGATGCAAACATGATAAAACTCACAGATACATTTGGACTTGATTGGACCTTTGAGTGTGGGGGACAATGATGACTGATAGATGGTTATTTAATGGTATTAAATAACGTGGGGAAATGTCAAGTACTATAATGTCATGGAATAGCATCAAAGCAGTCTGATAAAAAAAGACATGGTTTTACCATGCTACAATTTACACCCCACATATTAACCCTACCCCTTCAGTGCTTTATAGAGCAGGTCATTCCACAATCAATCCAGAGGCTCTAGGCTGTACAATTCAACTGGCCCACATAGCTCCTGAGAATAACACAATATTCACACTTTACAACTCTATTAGCAAAACTTGAACTGCGACAACCAATGCATAACATTATAGTAAAATTGCAAAGGCTTAAGCAAGAGTCATAAAGCAGGGATTTCCAGAATACGCATTGAAACAAGCCAATCTATAAACAAAACTGAACCTATATCACGATATATCATGATACAGCTTGCTTGCAATACTAAAAATACAATATACCGATTACAACATAAACCGACATGTCCAAAAAAGAATGCTGAATGTTAAAACACCATTTGCTAATACAATGTCATGTGTATACAAGTGAATATGGCACAGCTTGTGGCTTTCCACGATATCACACTTTAATATTGTGCTACAAAGGGACCTGGACATTGACTCAAATTGAGGGGGCAAAACAAGGAACGCTGGATATACGTTAAAGATCATGATAATCCCACAATAACATCATTATCAGAATATACCAACATACGTTATGGTTTTTGCTAAACTAGATCAATCCAAAGGGTTCATAGAGGTAGGTTTCAAATGATGAACACCATTAGCACTATCTGCGCTCAGCTAGGGGGCTCAGAGTAGACAGTGTGTGTACTTCCCTGTCAAATGTTGCTTGCATATTAAAGAGACTAGAACAATTTTTTTTTGTACCCAGAACATGCTTATAATAGGGCAACATTATATTATATTATAAAGTTCATCCAGTGATCAAGGACCTCTCTGCTCTTATATTTTCGATATAAAATACAACTTTATTCTCTGACTAGATCATTTGCCACCCTTTTATAATGTGAAAGAAGACTTGGACATTTTGGTTTGGTGCAAAAAATACTCCCATTCCCCCGAAGTATTGTGAGGGCTTTTTAACAATCAGGTCAGTCGTCTATTTTTGGTATATGGAGGAGGCACTCCAATGATAATCAAAGAGAGCAGGTTAGAAAGCCATCACTCATTAGATAGTTGATTTGATTAGGAGTATTCTGTATGCCTTTTCCTAAATCCAACACCAGCAACCTTTGGCAAAGTCAGTAAGTATAGCTCTCAATAACTGGCAGTAGTGTGATTGGTCTTTACTAGGTCTGAACAAGTGATCAGGAGCCCAGCTCCTACAGCCGCGTGGCCTGCAAGCCAGCAGCCACCAACAGGAGGCCCCCCGTCCCCCATTGTATAATATTGGGCCTACCTACCTCTGCACCCGGCTGCTGAGGGTGAACCAACTGTAACTACCTGACCTTGGGGAACCCCTGAGTCTATGCCCACAACCACAACTTCACCAGTCGAGTACTCACCAGGAAACCGGTAACCCACTTACCTGCCATTGAATAACACGGACTGGTTTGACTCAAAAAATCTTGTGTCTACTTTTGAAAACTTGAAATATTCATATAAAATCATCCGAATTCAGAATTCCAAAATACTCACCTGTGATCAGGAGAGGAGCCAGTACTGTACCTTGTAGCCCAGTGCTGAAATGCAAAAGTAATCCCTAGTGGGTTTACTAATAAATTGTATTTTCTCCATAGGAATCCATTGTCTGCTTTTCTATGAATTTTTTTCTAAGTGTCTACTTTTGAAAACTAGAAATATTCTTTAAAAATCATACGAAATACTGAAACATAATTACTTACCTGTTTTGAGTTGAGACCCCAGTGCTGGCCCCTGGAGACCAGTACTGGATTTCAAAAGTAACAAGATCGTACTTTACCTGCAACCTGAATTTTCTCCCGTTGGATAACATTGCAAGATTTCTGTTGAAAAGTTTCTAAGTGTGAACTTTTAAAATAGCTTTTTATTCCTGAAAAATCACCACAATACCTAAGATGTTTTTGCTAAACTGTTTCCAGCTCAGACCCCAGGACTGAACCTAGGAGCCAGTCCTTGAATTACCAAAGTAATCTAAAAATTAATCACCTGTGTTTATATAAGGGAATCTATTGAGCCCAATGCTATATAGTGTGTAGAATTGTGTTGCCCACTGCAACCCCTGTACCTATTGTCTTTACAAAGTTTATTGCCTTTCTGCAAAGTACTCATCTGAGACCTCTCATATTGAGAGCAGTATATTTTTGATGCCTGTTGGTTCTAGAAATAAAACAACTATATCTTTTGATATAAAAACAATTGTCCTGGAGTTCAGTTTTTGAGTGTGTGAAACCTTTTGCTGACTGAGTATGTACAACAAATGCTTAAACTGTTCTCTGGTACTGCCTCACTGCTCGACCAACCGACCACTTTAGAGAGTAAGGTCATGCCTGACTTTAACCTCTGTTATACCTCTGGGGTTTGTGGACTCTATACACACTGTACCTTACTCTGGTCCAGTATACATAGAGCCACTTTTTCACATTGGTGGATCAGCGGTGGGATACAAACTTGCATTTGTTGGACTACTTGGTTACCATCTGATCACACAACAGAACTAATAAATTGCCTTTAGAATTCTGAGTTTGGTTTTTCCAAAATACTAAAAGTCTGATCGGGCCTTGCTTAAGTCCCATTAGAATTCCAGAAAAATAAAACGTCACTATAGTTAGAGGGTAGAGGGTTAGAACTGTCAGTTTAGAATGTCTCAACAGAATCCAGCTGTTAGTGAAGATAACATGGACCTGGTTGAGGAGCTCAAACTCACACCTTACTTTCACTTGAATTTCAAGGAATTGAGTTCCCTGTGTAAACTTAAAAATATAGTCATGAGCCTACATCCAACCAAACAAGGGCTGCAGGAGCTCCTGGCTGAGTATGCAAAAGGCCACCCCTCTGAACAGAGTGATTTCAGTTCAGAGGAAGAAGAGGAGTAGGAGGAGGATAATAGCAATCCCCCCCATCTCTAGGGAAGTAAGGGCCTCTACACCCTTAACTCCAAGAGTCAGCTTCTGGGAGCCTGAGTACCACACAGGTGGACTAGGCCCCAGGGGACACATTGGGGAGAGCTCCAATGAAGAGGACAACTTTTTAGCAAAGTGGGCCAAGAGATGGGACCTAGAGTCCAGACTCCTGGCTATAGAGAAAGAAAGGAAAGAGATGGGCTTAGCCCCCTTTCTCTGGTGGTAGCAATACCAATAATAAGGATAAAGAGCAATCTTATCATCCTAAAATCCCCAAAGGGATTGACCCTAAGTTTGAGGAAGGTGATGATATCACACAGTGGTTCACAGCCTTTTAGAGGGCTTGTGATATTAGAAGACTAAAGAAACCTCTCTGGGGGCACTCCTGTGGGAACTGTTCTCTAGTAACTGCAGAGATGGGGAACATCGTTTACAACATGGTGAAAACACCGCGATGCCTTTACAACGATGCTGGATGGCGAGGTTGTATAAGGAATATTGCAATTTTATATTCCAACACCTTCCTACTGTTACGTGGACTGGTGTTGGAATATAAAATTATAATATTCCACAATCCACGCCCTAAAACGCAAGTCGTTGTAACGACTTGCATTGTGATGGCAGCGTTGTCATGTACCGCGATCTAAAAGATCGCGTTGTACTGACATACATCCGCAGAGACAGGCTTCTGACCGTCTCTGGGCCAGATGCTGGGTCTTATGACCTCATGAAGAAAACTCTGATTGAGGGATTTGGACTCACTTCTGGGGAGTACAGAATTAGGTTCAGGGTGCTCACAAAGCTCAGACCCAATCCTGGATAGATTTTGTAGACTACTCAGTAAAGACACTGGATGATTGGTTAACTGGACACAATGCACATGATTTTACTGGACTTTATAATTTGTTTATGAAGGAACACATTTTGAGTAATTGCACAAATGAAAAGTTGCATCAGCATTTGGTAGACCTAGGTCTAATTTCTCCTCAAGAATTCGGAAAGAAGACAGACCATTAGGTCAAGACTAGGGTGACCAGGACAGCCACTGGGGGTGACCAAAAGAAGATGATTACAAAACCTCCCCGGTGGAAAGGTAGTGAGAATCCCCAAGATAAAAAGTCTGAGTCTTCTAAAGGGCCCCAAAAACCTGTCCAGGTGGGTGGGTCCCAAACTACTCCCTCTGTGCCTCAGCCCTATAGGGGGAAGAACTTTGATCCTAACAAGGCCTATTGTAACAACTTAAAGAAGTTGGGACATTTAACTGCAGACAAAAACTGCCCCTGCAATAAAGCCCCTAAGGCACCCAATACAGCTACTCCAGGGACAGTAAATCTACAGATGGGATCAGAGGAGTGCCCAGAGCAAATCTGGGAATACACTCAGGCTAGTCTAGTCTCCTTGGGGGAAATGGAGGTTTCCAATGTAGCTGGTTGCCCACCCAACTGTAACAAGTATCTGCCATACACCTCCATTAATGGAACTAGAGTAGAAGCCCTGAGGCATACAGGTGCCAGCATCACTATGGTAAAGGAAAAGCTGGTTTCCCCAGAGCAATACTTGGTTGGGAAAACTTACCCAGTCACCAATGCTAACAGCATTACCACCCAACGCCCTCTGGCTATGGTGAAATTGGGGTGGGGGGAGGTTACTGGCCTGAAGCTGGTAGTGGTCTCTCCACAATTGCCAGCTGACTGTCTGCATGAATATGATCTGGAAACCTCAGCCTGGGCTGAGGTTGAGCAAGTGACCCATGCAGCCATGCTGGGTATCCCTAGACTGGTGTGTGTGCAAGCCAGAGCACAGAGCAAAAAGAAGGGTGAACAAGTAGGTGTGGAGCCTGAAAGTATGACCCAACCAACCAAGAGAAAAAACAAGAAGACTGGGGAACCAGCTTCTACACAGCAAGCCAGTCAGGACCCCTCTCCTGAGGGAGAGTACTTGGAAACCCTAGAGGGAACTGAGCCCATGGAGCTTCAGCTTTTTCAATCTGGACTCCTGGGCCCAGGGGGACCCACTAGGGAAGAGCTGTGCCAGGGTCAGCGAGACTGCCCCATTCTTGAAAGCCTGAGGCAGCAAGCTGCTGCAGACGCAAAGGGAGATGTCAGTGGTATCCACAGAGCTTATTGGGAAGAGGGATTACTGTATGCTGAGGCAAGAAACCCCAATCCTGGATCTACCAGGAGGGTGGTAGTGCCACAGAAGTACAGGGAGTTCCTCCTAACTTTAGCTCATGACATCCCCCTAGCTGGACATCTGGGGCAAACCAAAACTTGGGAAAGGCTAGTTAGCCACTTCTACTGGCCCCAGATGAACCAAAAGGTGAAGGAGATTGTGAGCTTCTGTTTTACCTGTCAGGCCAGTGGCAAGACAGGTGGCAAACCAGAGTCCCCCCTGATACTACTGCCAGTGGTGGGGGTACTCTTTGAAAGGGTGGGTGTGGACATTGTGGGTCCACTTGAGCCTCCCACAGCCTCAGGGAACAAATTCATTCTAGTAGTAGTGGATCATGTTACTAGGTACCCTGAAGAAATTCCCCTTAGGGTTACTACAGCTCCTGAAGTAGCCAAGGCCCTCCTAGGTGACTTCACCAGGGTAGGGTTTCCTAAGGAGGTGGTTTCAGACAGAGGTACCAACTTCATGTCTGCTTACCTGAAACACATGTGGAAGGAGTGTGGGGTGCAGTACAAGTTTATTACCCCATACCACCCACAAACCAATGGGCGTGTGGAAAGGTTCAACAAGACATTGAAAGGTATGATCATGGGACTCCCTTAAAAACTCAAAAGGAGATGGGATGTCCTGTTGCCATGCCTGCTTTTTGCTTATAGGGAAGTGCCACAGAAGGGAGTGGGGTTTTCACCCTTTGAACTTCTGTTTGGTCATCCTGTAAGGGGACCACTTTGTCTGGTGAAAGAGGGTTAGGAGAGGCCTCTCCAAGAACCCAAGCAAGACATTGTGGACTATGTGCTTGACCTGAGGTCCAGAATAGCTGAGTACATGGACAAGGCATCCAAGAATCTTGAGGCCAGCCAGGAGCTGCAGAAGCACTGGTTTGACCAAAAAGCTGCCATGGTTGAATTTCCACCTGGACAACAGGTGTGGGTTTTGGAGCCAGATGCAATAAGGGCTCTCCAAGACAGATGGAGTGGCCTTACCCTGTCCTGGAGAAAAAGAGTGAGGTCACTTATTTAGTGGACCGAGGCACCAGCAGGACACCCAAAAGGGTTATCCATGTGAACCGCCTGAAACTCTACAATGACAAGGCTGACCTCACCATGCTTATGGTGACTGATGAGGAACAGGAAGCAGAGAGTGAACCTCTCTCTGATCTCCTGTCTTCCAGCCCAAAAGATGGGTCAGTGGATGGAGTGGTCTTTTCAGACACCCTCTCTCTCCACCAGCAGACTGACTGCAAGAAAGTCTTGCAACAGTTTGCTAGCATCTTTTCCTTGACCCCTAGTCTGACCAGCTGGTGTACCCATGATGTGGACTCTGGTGACAGTAACCCTGTCAAAACCAAAATCTATCGACAATCAGACCAAGTCAAGGAAAGCATCAAAGCTGAAGTCAGTATGATGCTGGAGCTAGGGGTAATTGAAACCTCTGAGAGACCCTGGGCTAGCCCAGTGGTTCTGGTCCCCAAACCTCATCAACAGGGTGGAAGGAGAGAGATGAGGTTCTGTGTGGACTATAGAGGGCTCAACTCTGTCACCAAATGCTCACCCATTCCAAGAGCAGATGAGTTGATAGACAAGCTAGGGGCAGCCAAATTCCTTAGCACCTTTGACTTAACTGCAGTGTACTGGCAGATTGGCATGGGCCCAAGGAGCCAAAGAAAAGACAGGATTCTCCACCCCTGATGGGCACTATAAGTTCACTGTAATGCCTTTTGGGTTAAAGAATGCCCCTGACACCTTCCAGAGGTTGGTGAACCAAGTCCTGACTGGATTGGAGTCCTTTAGTGCTGCTTATCTTGCTGATATTGCTGTCTTTAGCTCCACCTGGCAGGATCACCTGATTCACCTTGGGAAGGTTCCACAAGTCCTGCAATCTGCAGGACTGACTATCAAGGCATCCAAATGCCAGATAGGGCAGGGCACTGTGGTGTACTTGGGCCACCTTGTTGGTGGAGGCCAGGTCCAACCCTTATAGCCCAAGATCCAGAGCATCCTGGACTGGGCAGCTCCAACCATCCAGACCCATGTCAGGGCATTCATTGGCTTGACTGGATACTACAGGAAGTTTGTGAAAGGATATGGGTCCATTGTGGCTCCCCTCACAGAACTCACATCCAATAAAATGCCCAAGAAAGTAAACTGGACTGTTAGCTGCCAAAAGGCTTTTGACACCCTGAAAGAAGCAATGTGCTCAGCACCCATTCTAAAAGCACCAGACTACTCCATGCAGTTCATAGTGCAGACTGATGTCTCAGAGCTGAGGATAGGAGCAGTCCTCTCCCAGATCAATAAGGAAGGCCAAGACCAACCTATTGCCTTTATAAGCAGGAGGCTACTCCCTAGAGAGCAGCGTTAGAGTGCCATTGAGAGGGAGGCCTTTGCTGTGGTTTGGTCCCTGAAGAAGTTGAGGCCTTACTTGTTTGGAATTCACTTCCTGGTTCAAACTGACCACAGACCTCTCAGATGGCTAATGCAGATGAAAAGGGAAAATCCCAAACTATTGAGATGGTCCATCTCCCTACAGGGTATGGAATTTGAAGATAAACACCGACCAGGGCCTGCCCATGCCAATGCAGATGGACTTTCCAGGTTCTTCCGCTTAGACAATGAAGACTCCCTAGGTCAAGGTTAGTCTCATCACCTTTCGTTTTTGGGGGGTTGTGTGAGAAAGTACCATCTTTCCTGTACTGGTATGCCCCAAGTTTCTTCTGAACTGATGTGCTATGACTGAGTGTGCCCTGGGTCCCTGCCAACCAGGTACCCATGGCCTGTGTTCCTTCCTTGAAAGCTGTGTTGAAACTAAAACCCAATTGGCATCTCTGGCCACCTGTCAGCCCCTAGTAAATGGTACCCTAGGTACCCAGGGCATGGTGACCAGAGAAGACCCCTGAGGACTACAGCACTTATTGTGCTACCCTCAGTGGTCCTGTACCCGGAAACCCACACACTGCCTTTGCAGGCTGAGTGTCTAGGTACAGAGCTAAACCAAGAGTCGACATGGCACACAACCCTGTGTGCCATGCCCACAGAACCCACTGCCCTGGCATACTTCAGTCACCCCTCTAGCAGGTGCCCTATGCCAGAGGTGTGGGCACAGGTGCATGAGCCCTGTGCCCCTACAGTATCCAGGGCCATTCCTGGGCACTGTAAGTGCAGTGATGCCATTAAGAGTATATGGTGCTGGGAGGTTGTCATTACGAACTCCACAGCACCGTAATGGCTACACTGAAGACTGACAAGTTTGGTACCAAACTTCTCAGCGCATTAAACCCGCACTGATGCCAGTGTGGGATTTAATGTAAAATGCACCCAAGGGCATCATAGAGATGCCCTCTGAAAACCTAACCTACAATCCGCGTCTGGGCTGAGTGGCTGCAGAGGCTGCCACACAGCAGACATGTTGCTGGACTCCTGGGTGGAGAGCCCTCCGTACTCCTGGGCCTGCAACAATGCACATCCTGGGCGAGGTGCTAGGTCTCCTCCCCCAGGATGGGCAGGGGGAAGCTTCAAAGGCATGCCACCTCTGTGAGCTTCTCCAGACCATTTACTGTACCCAGCAACTGACCACCACCAGTTCTGACCCCCACTCTGGCGGGAAAAACTATGTCAGGAAGGGGGGGTGCCAGCCTGTGCATACCCCACCCCTCAGGTGGGGGAGACGAGGTGAAGCAGGACCCCGGGCTCCGGCCATCTTGAAGATGGAGAGCCCTGCCCAATCCCAGCTAAGCTCCTACCCCCCCCCACAGGAGAGGATCAGGCTAGGGGGTGTATCCACCCCAGGACAGGGACCTATTGGTCCTTGCCCTTGCCCTACCTGTAACTCCCCTAAATTCAGCATTTAGGGGATCCCTGAACGTTCCTTCCTCAGATCCCGATACCAAAAGAAGATCAAGAGGAAGAAGACCCGCCGCACAGCTGCTAACAACAGGATGACAACAACTGACTTGGCCCCAGCCCTACCAGCCTGTCAATCTTGGAACCTTCTCCTGCCTAAATCATGGCCACTCTGGCAGACAGCAACCTTGGGACACCCAGAGGACCTGCCTGCCTTGACCCTCTTAAAGACTGGGACTCCCATCAGCAGAGGCTCAGCTTCAACAACCCCCTTGGTGCCAGCCAGAAAGCTCCGGACCAGCCCACTCTGTACCCGCCGAGCCCAGCACATGCCCGAGTAATCCAAGACCACAAGGACGTCCCCCCGGCAACTGGGAACCGAAGTCCAGTGCTCAAAGACCCTCCTCGATGAACCAGATGATGCCTGCAGACTCAGAGCCCCCCAACAGCGACCAGCTGAGGGTAAGCTTTTCCGACACCCAAATACACCCTTGCACCTGGCACCCTATAGCCCCCAGTGCCTCCCTTTGGGTACCTACCTGTGCTCTAAGATCCCCACTTACCTCGCAACATGCTGGTCGCCCCTGGAGTGTCTCCACCACGAGCCTGTAGCCTTTGTTCCCTTTTGCCTTTTCCGTTGGAAAACATTGAGCACACAACGGCTCAAAAGCACCCTGCACCCAGCCGCTCGAGTACCGCTGGCCGCGCCACCTTTGTCCTTTCCTGCTTCCCCCTTTGCCCTGAGCAAGAGACCAGGAGCCCATCTCCCACAGCCGCGTGGCCTGCTAGCCAGCAGCCACCAACCGGACGTCCCCTGTCCCCTATTGGATAACATTGGGCTTACCTACCTCTGCACCCAGCCGCCCCTGCGCCGCTGAGGGTGAACCAACTGTACCTACCTGACCCTGGGGAACCCCTGAGTCAATGCCCAAAACCACAACTTCACCATTCGAGTACCCACCAGGAAACCAGTAACCCACTTACCTGCCGTTGAATAACATGGACTGGTTTGACTTAAAAAATCTTTCAAGTGTCTACTTTTGAAAACTTGAAATATTCATATAAAATCATCCGAATTCCGAAATACTCACCTGTGATCAGGGGAGGAGCCAGTACTGTACCTGGTAGCCCAGTGCTGAAACGCAAAAGTAATCCCTAGCGGGTTTACTAGTAACTTATATTTTCTCCATAGGAATCCATTGTCTGCTTTTATATGAAATTTCTTCTGTCTACTTTTGAAAACTAGAAATATTCTCTAAAAATCATACGAAATACTGAAATGTAATTACTTACCTGTTTTGAGTTGAGACCCCAGTGCTGGCCCCAGGAGACCAGTAGTGGATTACAAAAGTAACAAGATCGTACTTTACCTGCAACCTGAATTTTCTTCCATTGGATAACATTGCAAGATTTCTGTTGAAAAGTTTCCAAATGTGAACTTTTAAAATTGCTTTTTATTCCTGGAAAAGCACCACAATACCTAAAACGTTTTTGCTAAACTGTTTCCAGCTTAGACCCCAGGACTGAACATAGGAGCCAGACCTGGAATTACCAAAGTAATCTACAAAGTAATCACCTGTGTTTATATAAGGGAATCTATTGAGCTCAATGCGAAATTGTGTGTATGATTGTGTTGCCTACTGCAACCCCTGTACCTATTGTCTTTACAAAATGTATTGCCTTTCTGCAAAGTACTCATCTGAGACCTCTCATATTGAGAGCAGTATATTTTTGATGCCTGCTGGTTCTAGAAATAAAATAACTATATCTTTTGATATAAAAACAATTGGCCTGGAGTTCAGTCTTTGAGTGTGTGAAACCTTTTGCTGACTGAGCGTGTACAACAAATGCTTTACACTGTCCTCTGGTCCTGCCTTACTGCTCGATCAAGCTACCACTTTAGAGAGTAAGGTCACACCTGGCTTTAACCTCTGTTATACCTCTGGGGTTTGTGGACTCTATACACACTGTACCTTACTCTGGTCCAGTATATATAGAGGCACTTTCTCACACATACATTATGGCAAAAGCAATTTCCAGATAATCACCCATTTATGTGCACATGCATTCCCAGAAGTAGGCGGCCATCTTTTTTTGATAATCACAATTTTATTGCCATCATTCTACAATTGTGGCACTGTATATGAGCAAATGTCATGCACATTAATTGCAATTTTAACACATTTCATTCCATTACACATTTTCTTCTTTTTTTGTAGACCCCACCCAATAAATCGTGTACCTAAATCACCCTTTCTCCAGTAAATCAGGCCTGAAACAGCAAGCAGCGATCACTAACAAACTAAACCTAGGTTACTTACATGATCAATCCATATACGTTAATGCGAGGGTGGCCAACATGTTTGCTCAAGTACCAAGTCCATAGAGTAGAGAAATCCTGTTGTTCTTCAAACAGATAGTAAGCTGGCAGCAGCGCACCCAACTGGCCATTAAATATTTACAATCATGAAGTGTTAAACCAGAATTTAACAAAGGTGGCTGATTGCAGTTGGGAGGTCTGGGGCATAGGTTCATGGAAGTTACAGGTTGATATACTACACAGGGCAAAGTGAACAAAGATTCATGTACATTGGTATTTTGTTAATGTGTGCTTTCATTTGAGCACTTAATTTGACTCTGAGATATGTTTTAGAGAATATTTGTCGCCACTTGAATTCTTCTCTTTGAAGCAAGCAGCTATAAGTTGATGCTAAGAAGGCAAAATAAGTTATGCCATTGTGTGACATTGGGGATGGCAGTATGTGTCCATGCTATGGTGATGTTTCATCTAGCTAACAAAAGGGCATGGTCTAAAATGTTGCTACCTCCCTAAAACAAACACAAGGAGACGATGGACGGAGTGTTGAAACTTTTCAGACACTCACTCAAAGTCACAGATCTGGGTTGAATCCTTCATCATTCTTTAGCTCACTTTGCCACCAGATATTAGTCACATCGATATTTTTGCTATCGATATTACTAACTTCGATAATAACAAACACAATATTTCTTACCTTCTGATATTCTTGATTTCAATATTGTTTCCCTACAATATTTCCAACTCGATATTCTTGTAGGTCGAAATAAAAAACTTGATATTTAGACTGTTTACCAATGATTACAGATCTATGAATTTAAATGTGGATTTATCAGTTCACAGCATCAATCCCTGTAGACATGTCGTAGTCTAGTCTGTTATTGGCTGGTGGTGTCATCCAACCAGCACCAGATTGTGTGGCAGGAACTTACAATGTGGCCAAAAAGGTCTCCACTTCATCACAACTGGTACAGGCTTGTGCCGAGTTTGGGAACACTGCATACAGTGGTGCAGGGGTCAGACAGGTAAGGTGCATGCATTTAAATGTTACTACTTCAATGTTTTTGGATTCTTTATGTACCTATCAAAGAGAAATGGACCATTCACTGTAATTTCCTCCCATATATCTTCATCCCATTTGGTATATGTTAGACCTGGTACCCTTGGCGGGGTTTCCTCTGACTTTTTGCCTAATGACCTCCTGTTTTGCTGACTTTCTTACTTTGCCTACTTATAAGCCACTAGTAAAGTTCACCATAAGTACCCAAGGCCTGTAAATTAAATACTACTAGTGGGCCTGCTGGACAGATTGGGCCATCCAACTAAGTAGCCATTTAAACATGACTCAAGCCTGCCACTGCACTGCCAGTGTGTTCAGTTTGAACTGCCATTTCAACCTGGCAAGTTAACCTAATTGCCATGCCCAAACCTTCCCTCTAATTACATATAACTGTAAGTCTAGTCTGAAAATGGCACTTTTAGAAAGTTGCATTTTCTTACTTTAACCACTCTCTGCCACTGCCTGTCTCTGGGTGATAGCTGGGCTGTGTGCATTCCGTCTAGCCAGTCACACAAAGGGAGCTGGGCTGTGACATTTGCTTCCTGATGACCCATCATTAGGCTAATGGGCATTTCTGAGGTAGATTAGGAGGGGGAAGCTGACACTTGCACCTGAATAGTGCTGTGCCTGGACCCATGCAAAGAGCTGCATACCCCCCTGTAGTGAGTCTAGAGTCAGGGCAGGAAAGGCAGGGACCTTGTGCTCTTCAAATGCCTCTTTAATGTCCCCACACTTCGAAGGCACATTTGGGTAGAAGTACTGGACCTCTGACACCACCAAATCAGTACTGTACTGGAATCATGACATTCTGCCTAGAAGAAGAGCTGTTTTGCTGTAGGAGGGAATATCACCTTTCTACCTGCCCTGATGTGTTGACCTGCTGTATGCTGCTTCTTGCCTGGGAATGAAAGGAACTGAACCTGCTCTCTACATCCTTGAATCCAGGATTCTCCAAGAGTGCGTTGGCTTGTCTTCTGTTCTTTGAAGTCTCAGGGTCACAAAGACTTCTTGCTAATCTGATGGTGCTTCTGGACTCTGCCATTTGTAACTCCTATCCTTGCCTGAGGTGCCACTTCAGTCAGAAGTAGATTCTGCAGCTGCTGCTACAAAAATTGACGCATTGTTACCACTGTGCCGATTGGCCCTGATTCAGTACCCTCAGACACACTGTCGATCCTAGGATCTCCTGGTGCGGCTCGAAAACGCTGCATTGGCCTGACTGCAAAATTCGCTGCCGTTGCAGTGTCGATCTGAGGTCCCGATTGTAATGCTCAATGATCACACAGCGTCGAACTGAAGACACCCCTGTGAGGCTAGACTTCGATGCATCGGTCTGACTGTGTGAATCGGAACTGGTGCACCGAGGCCTTGACATCAATGCTTGCTCCATACAAAGGTACTTTTTCAGCAGTCCCTGTGTGGGACCTGTAGCCGGGTTATCCTTCATTGTGGTTAGCCTGAACTTTGGATTTATTCCAGTCTAATACAACTTCAAGTAATCTTTTAGAGCTATTGACCTCTAATCACTGTATTTGGATCTAATCTTTAAAAAATCATACTTCAGCTTCTACTGACTGGATTTTTGTCATTTTTGGTCTTGTTTCACTAAGATAAATATTCTCTATTTTTCTAAACTGGTGTGGAGTTTTTTTGTGGTGTTTTCACTGTGTTACTGCAATTAAAGTGTGCAGACATACTTTACACATTGCCTCTTAAGTTAAGCCTGACTGCTCTTTGCCAATCTACCAGACATTGAGCACAGGTTAGTTTAAGATGTGTATCTGATTTAGCCCGACTAGGATAGTGGCTTCTGCTTGTACAGAGTGTGTGCTCTGCCAACCAGAAAGCTCAATTTAAAAAAAGTATGTAAGGCTTCTTGTTAGGTCTTGCGCTGCATGCGCTGTCTCAGCGAGACTTAAGTAATCTGTATGTTGGGTTAAATTTAATGTTATTTGTCTTTGCACTTCCTATTGGCTTAGTTGTGTTAGTGTTGTTGGTATCTCCTTTTCTATTGGCTGTTGGTGATTTCCTAACTTCCTTGTAGTCCCGATACAGCGGTGCCTAACTACAGTGTTATTACACTCTGCTTGCACTTCTTTCATCAGTGCCATCTGTTTCAGTGCCATCTGTTTTCCAAGCTGTAGTCTTCTTTTGTAATTGGAGACTTTCCAGCATGCTTGCTATTTATTTCCGGTAGGAGCAGCAACGCGCATGAAGTGTTAGCGCACAGCTGCCTTTCAATTTCCAGCTTCCCTGCCTTCGGCATTGCCGACATGTAGTGTGCTCCTTGTTGTGCCCCTATGGCACAAGCAGGGACTGACTACAGTGCTTCAGTATGAATAGCACTATATGGTCCCCCGGGGCACAAGCAGGCATCCACTCCTGCTTTCCTTTGTTATTGGGAAACCCATATTCAGAGGGGTTTCCCAGAGACTTCGCATTTGGGCATCCTGACTCCTGGTGACAGACTGACGCCTGGAGCACACAGTGCTGTGGTAATAACTTGTTTTACTTGCACTAATTTACAATTTGTGCCCGGCTTGATGTATTTTACTTGTTAATTATGCCCTTCACTTCTGTGATGCGATGCGCAGCCGAGAGCCATCCTGTCAGTAGCTACGTCATCAACTGTGTGTCCACCTTCTGGTCACGAGCACAGGCTTCACCCAGCCATAGACCCCTTTGCAGCCACGGCCGGCAGTGGGAGTACCTGCAAGGCGGTGACATGGGGAGAGGGAGGGGCAGGGTGGGGAGTAGTAATGTATGGATTACGGAGTTTTACAGGTAAGTAAACATTTAAATAAATAAAACGTATTTCGTTGCGGCCACTGAATCGCATTTGGGGATGCAGTGCACTCAACGAAATTAATTTTATTTATTTAAATGTTTACTTACCTGGGAAGCTCCGTAATCCATACATTACTAGCCCCCACCCTGCCCCTCCCCCTCCCCACATCACCCCCCTGCAGGTACTCCCACTGCCGGCCGCGGCTGCCCCTTTGTAATTGATGCGTTTTGGATGACTCACTAGGCTTGTGCCAAGCAGATTAGGCTGTTTCTCTCAACAGAGCTCTCTCGTTTTTAGGTTTCAGCCCCTCCCAGTTTGAAAACTTTTGTTTTCAGTAGGGATGTTCAGACCGCCTCTGTTTCCAATTGGCTAGCTCCATAAATGGAGGCTAGCCATTGGAAGACATCAGCGTCAATCCCTTTCTCCCGGTCAGAACGCGAATCGTGGGCGTTTCTGACTATTTTTTTAAATCCCGCCCCTTGATGTCGTGTGTCCCGGGCAGCGCTGTGATTGGCTGCCGGCCCGGGACACCCCAGTGACGTCATTTCCCGGGCCGCGCTGTGATTGGCTGCCGCCCGGGACACCCCCTTGACGTCAGCCAATCACAGCACGGCCCGGGACCTGACTTGTTTCATTCAGCGATCCATTTGTTTATCCCCCGCCCTCCCTCCCGTTGTCCGTGCCTCCTCCCTCCCACTCCACTCGCCGAGGAAGCACTTTTTAGGCCTACAGGAAGCACGAGGGATCGCAGTTCTCAGGTAATTTAAAATGGTAACTGGTGGCATTTGTAAAACACCTTACCGGCGTGATTTATGGCCAAGGAAACAAAAGATAACCCCTAAGGGCGTCCCCGTGTTGCTGGGGAATCCAACATGCTGTGCTGAGAATTAAGGGAGGCCAGCTCCGTCGCGCCTGCCCCAGAGCTGAGGAAGACAGGCAGAATTAACAACATAGCCATTCTTAGAGCCAGGCAGAAGCATACCCGACCAAGAAAGTACCTCCTATCGGGGTGCAGCCATTACCGTGTGCCCGCACGGAACCAGAGAAGCGCCTCGGCCCCTCCGCTGCAATTGCGGTGAGACTGGGAGTCCAGTGAGGGCTCGAGACAAGGGAACGCTCCACTGCCCCACGTGCCAAGTGGCCCGAGATTGTTGGCATCAGTGGCGAAGGCTCGCTGTAGGGGTCAGTTCACAGTGGAGACCAGACCAGTGAAGGTCGCGGGGTGAACAGAGGGAGGGGCGGGGCGAGGCGAACAGGGGGCGGGGGTGGTAAGGGACCTTGAGGGAGGGAACGGCTCAGGAGAGAGAAAAATACAGGGGCTTGCGGAGTAAGAAGAGGTGAAGAGAAGAGAGCAGAGGGATAAGGGTCGTGAGGTAGGAGAAAGAGAAGAAGGGGTCGAAGACGAGTGAGGGGCAGGAATGCACGAGGCACGGAGGGGCGGGGCTAAAGAGGCACGGAGATGGGGGAGGGAAAGGCGGGTGGCCCTGAGACCTGTGTAGCTCCCAATAGTGCAGCAGGTGCAGTGACACCAGGCCCCATGTATGCCAGTTACGGCAGCACTGGGGACCGCTGTCTCCCCGCTCAAGTCAATGGACAGGAAGTCGAAGGACACCGCAGGGCCACCAGAATGGGGAATAACTATATTTGGCATTTGTGGCTTTTCAGTGACGCGCACAGAGTCTCGGCTCCGAAACTCCTGGCTCTGAAGGCAGACACCATGTGATCTTGTGCCTGGGGCAGAAGAGTCTTGCGAAAGAGTCCCCGCGGTTTCACAAGAAATAACACCGCTTCCACCCCACCCCTCGAGTGCCTGCTTCTGTAGCAGGGAGTCCAGCACCTCGGGCCCCTGCACGGATCAGACCCCTGGAAGGGCCCCCCAGCAGCCTTGCTTCTGTAGCAGGGAGTCCAGGACCCCGGGCCCCTGCACGGACCAGACCCCTGGAAGAGCCCCCCAGCAGCCTTGCTTCTGTAACAGGGAGTCCAGCACCCCGGGCCCCTGCACTGACCAGAACCCTGGAAGGGCCCCCCAGCAGCCGGCCTCTCCCCAGCCCGCCGCAGGCACCGCTCTGAAGGGACCCCGGCTGCCTCAGCAGGTAGACTTCCTCCTCTGCAAGACTTGTGGTCACAGAAAGAACAGAAAACAACAGAAAAACAGAAGCGGGCATCAGCGGTGAGAGGAGGCGGATCCCCGCATCCGCAGCTCATCGGGGGCCAGGGGCGACCCCCCAGCATCCGCAGCTCATCGGGGGCCAGGGGCCACCCCCAGCATCCGCAGCTCATCTGGGGCGCTGTCCCCCTGCGGGGGGGGGGGAGGGCAGGCGTAGCCTGCAGAAGGGGTAGGCACTTGTTTCTGTGGAATTAAATCCCGGCTGCGTGCATGCAGGCTGTGACCCTCGGCACTTCCGACTCTCACTCTTGCCCACTTCAAGTGTTCTCTCGTCTGTGTGTCTCTCTTTGTGTGTCTGGGGGTGTGGTAGTTTTTCTGCGGGTGTGTCATTTCGTTGTGCGTTTGGTTTTCTTGTTTGTGTTTTTATGTAAGTTGCCGACGTGTGTGTATTAGCCTTCGCGTCTGCCTGTGTATATGTGCGTTCTTGGGTGTCTGTGTTTGTACACATGCATCTCTGTACTTGTCATCATGTCCCTTTGTGTGTGTGTGCCTGCCTGCTTGTGGTTGTGTGTGCCTGCGTGTGTACAGTTTTCCTAAATAACTATGTCTGAATGCCTGCCCCAGAGCCGAGGAAGACAGGCAGAATTAACAACATAGCCATTCTTAGAGCCAGGCAGAAGCATACCCGACCAAGAAAGTACCGCCTATCGGGGCGCAGCCATTACCGTGTGCCCGCACGGAACCAGAGAAGCGCCTCGGCCCCTCCGCTGCAATTGCGGTGAGACTGGGAGTCCAGTGAGGGCTCGAGACAAGGGAACGCTCCACTGCCCCACGTGCCAGGTGGCCCGAGATTGTTGGCATCAGTGGCGAAGGCTCGCTGTAGGGGTCAGTTCACAGTGGAGACCAGACCAGTGAAGGTCTTCGTGTGGAGAGCCTGCACGCCCCCCCACCCCCCCCCCCTTGTTGTTCTGTGTAGGGGACACTGCGAGGTAGAGCCTCGAAGGAGGCCCACGTCTTGAAACTTGCAGCACTTCAGGATAACTACCATAATGGGCGCAGGGGCCCATGAGCCCTACGATAGGTTTGCAATACAGTGATATCTGGTGATTAGTGGACACCTGGAAGGTGCACCTGGCGGGCGCGGACACCTGCCTCTCTTATCGTGCAGTGCGCTGTGTGCGTGCGTGCTTGCCAGCCTTGAAGGTAAAGACGCCAGCATTTTCCTGACAGTCCCTGCTGTATGTTTGTCTCTCTTATGCCCTATTCACCCGGCCTCGACCCTTCACCTTCTTCTTTGTGCTCTCTTGTCAGGTAAATAGTGCCCTCGTGGTTTGGAAACTATTGCTTTCTTTTCCGAAGACAAAGGGAACGCGCAGCGGCTGCAGTGGTGTTATGTTGTGGGCTTGTTTTTAATTATTATTATTTCTTTACAAAACGCTGAACATTTATTAATTTAGTAGGTCTGGGTTGGTAGCACCGCTATCTGTTTGGCCTGTAGTAACCACGTTTTCAGTGCAACAACCTTTGTAAATCGCGTTTCTCTCTGTCGCACTTTTGATCTCCCCTCACCGTAACTCCGTATCTTCTGCCTCCCGTCCTCATGTTTCTCCACCCTCCCGCTCCCCGATGTGCCCTGTTTAGCTTGTGTCTCCCATCCGTGCCCCAGTGTTGTTTGCGCCCCATGTTCTTTTCTCCAACCGCTTTAAAATCCCCGCCATGGTCCCCCGTTTTGCTTCCGGCCCTCTTTCTCCCTGTTACTTCAGTGCCCTAAGTTGCTTCGGTCCCTTCCAGCTCCCCCCTGTTGCTTCCGCCCCTCATCTTGTGCCCCCGTGTGGCTCCCCTTCAGTTTTTTCCCCTCCACCCATTTAAAAAAATATAAAGTATTTTCCGTTTCAGTTACTGATCCAGCTCGGAACGGTAACTAAAAATAATAGAAAATAAGCGACTGACCAAAAACTTTAAAAAAAAATTATATAGCCACAAGGCGCAGCATCTGTGATGCTATGCCTCACGGCGCACACACATTTGCGCAAAGTGGATAGGCCTCAAAGGTGCGACCTATTGGCTTTGCCAATGCGTGTTTATTGTTTTAGACAAAGCCTGGAACTGATTGTTGGTGTTCATGACTTATTTGGAGCCGCGGGGCTATGACCTTCGGCTGCTGACTTCTCACACCTGTAGCTGAAAGTGTTCAGTTTCGGGCTCGTACTTTCGTTGTCCGTCACCTCTGCAAGAAAGGTAAAGGTGGCCCAATTTTCCCCACCTGTTTAACAAGACCACTCAATTTCCGATTTTGTACTTACTGAGGAACTGCTGATTGCTCACGTTATTAAGGCCTTTTGGTCTGATCGGATAATATTATTCACAGTCCGTTAGGAGACCACTTTATTCCATCATGTAGAAAGCTTATTCTTATCCAGGGCTTTTCACTGTGGTTTGGAATTTTGTCAATAGTATCACTGAAAACAATTTGCTCATCCTCGGGTCAATTGTCTTTGTTTTATTTATTAGGTTTTCACTTGATTTTCCTCTCTGGGGGTTGGCGTTTATTGTTCCTTTTAAGACTTCCTTTTCAACAGGCATATTACTGTGTACATTTTGATAGCTCTGATTCGGTTACAGTGTCTGCATTTTTTTAATGTCCCAATGTTCCTGATCCCGTTTTTTTCACCAATCTCTTCTTGTTTGGGATAGCGCAGTCGCTCTGTGGCTCTGTGTGTGTGTGGCTCTGCGTGTGGCTCTGCAGGTATGAATGTGTGTAAATAAAAATGTTGTCATTTACACTGCCAATTGCTCTAACTTTTTCAAAGGCGAAACCGTTGCATTGTAAATGCTTGTTCTTTATGCTTCTTTAAAAGTGCAAAATGTGCACGCACTATTCTGCTCTGCTATTTCTGTTATGTGCTTAAAATTCTTCAAGTGTCGTGACCCAAAACACCTCCTGAGGGAGGAATTCATTTCCGCAGCTCTGGCCTACCCCCAAGTCTTCTTCCCAGCAGACTGCACTGCACACTGCCAGCCATGTCATTTATGAGCCCAGGTCAATAGGACGGACGGAGGGTGGAGGGGTGGTGGTGGTATGCAAAAGAGAAGAGAAGGAAAGAAGGCTCGTCACATGCTGCAGTTCTGTACTCCACGTCGTCGTCTATATCCTTCTTTTGTCAGGCTCCTTCTACGCTATGTGTCGTGCTATCAGGGTTCTATACACCGTGCATTCTCAACAACAGGAAACCAACTATTTTCAGATCTTTGTACTAGTGCGTTGATACCTGACGACATTCCCCTTTTCCCAATTGTAATCTGACTTCTGACTTCTCTTGGTAGCGCTAACTAACCACAGAAAAGTGAAAAAGTGACTGAATATTTCGCTTGTTTCTCTTAGAATTTCCACACTTCCTAAACTTATTCCCCGGGTTACCTGTTTGATCAGAGTTTCTTTGGTTAAGAGACCGAAATATGTCAAGTTCAAAAGATAAGATAAAACTGTAACCAGTTCGCTTGATCACTCCGATATTTTTGCCTCCTTTGTGACAAGGTTAACTCCGCCTTATCAAGACGAAGAGAATCAATGCTCAATTACCATGCTCAATTACCATATCCTTTTGTCACGAGCTCGAAAGTGTATTTCCAACTCATCGCAACAGACACATGAGTCTTATCTCATCGACGCAGCATAGATAAAGTATTTCTCTTCAGAGTCATTTCAGGAATGCTTACTTTTTAACCAAGTGAAATGTTATGTTTTCCAAACAATTCGCATTGCCGAATATATTCTTTTTAAGCTTCGTTTGCGTTTCCATCCTTGGAGGTTTTAGTTCTAAGAACATCCGGAAACTGATTTGCTACTACGTGTCCATAGCACGGGAATATCCTTTTTAGGCCTTTTCTTTTGTTCTAATCACATTCTTTCTTTTCTGAAGGCTGCACTGTGGTTCTACTCTCGAGGTCCGAGGATGGCTGTACACAAAGGAACAGGTCGGTAATGTCAGTATTTCTTGCCTGAAATGTAAATACCTGCATCAAAAATGAAGTATGCACAAAACTGCAGACGCAATGCACATTTAGGGGGTCATTAGGATGGCGGGAGGACTTAGTCCGCCTGCCATCCCGACGTAAAAAGGGACTGCGCGCCATAAGGGCGGAGGTCCCGTGTCAGCCATTAGGATGCGCCCGCCACACTGGCGCATCCCGCATTTTTAACATTGTGACAATGCTAAAAATACACATCATGCATTTCAATGCCACATTGTACATTGAAATGCAGGGGAGTACCATGGGTACCCCCCATGTGCACCTCCTACCCCCCAGCATCCCTGGGGGCACGCAACAGGCCCACGCAAGAGTTTTCCGCATGCCTAAAGGCATGTGTCCGCCCCTATCATAATATGAATGGCGGTGTCTAGCAGACACTGCCACCATATTAAATTCTTTCCCACCCGGTCGACTAGTCGACCAGGCGGAAAAGCGGCGGACGTTTTTTCCGTCCGCTGTGGCTCCCTCACCATAGTAATATGGCGGGGGGAAATGGGTGGCGGGCGGGGACGGATGTCGGCCGGATGGCCACCGCCATGAGGGCGGTGTCGATCCGCCTGAAATCCTAATTGGGCCCTTAATGGTATTACCCCGATTTTCCTTCCAAGTACATATTCCAGTTATATTTCAGTGCCTAAAGGGGGAGTGACTCCGGTTTTGCTAATGTGCGACTACTGGGTATGTATTTTAAACACTCATCGGGCCTGTTGCTCACATGTTATCCACTCTGGCAAGATTCCTGGTCCAGACCATAATGGCAGGCACTGCAACTATACCGCTACATAATGTAAAGCCCTTCCTCATCTATGGGCCAATATAACTTAGTTAACTCTACTATACACCTTCCCACTCCTATATTATTTTATCAGTGGCGTGGTCAGTTCCATAACAAAGAGCCTCCTGAGATTAAAGTGCTGTATGCAAAAGAATATAGCGTACTCGGGAGTAATGTCATCTAGAAGAGTTCTACCAGCACTGCTGGAGAGGGCAGTAACTTGTTCCAGAATGTCACCAAAGATCTAACAGTGGACACTGCCCAGCTCGGATTCCTCCTAAAAGCATCTTCTCTGTACACCCTAATTTCTTGATCAAAAAGGTTTCCTGTGAAATTGACCAGTTGACCACCTCTATAAGATTGAATGACGGAATCTCCTTCAGATTCTATAGCATAAGTATATGGAATGCATGATCATCCAGCCAAGTTGAGTAGTCATCTATCATTATGAGATATTTAGACAAATTGCTAAACAGTAATACATTCTGATGTTAAGCAGTGATGAATGCAGGAATAACTCCCAGACTGAACCAGAACTGTTCAATGAGCAATTCCTAGCAAGCATTGGTCACTGCAAGCATTGGTCACTGCTGCCAGGTGGGGTTGAAACAATGTACCAAGTAAATAATTAAGCACGAGAGAAGGGAGACACTTGTCTTGATGTAAGCATTGACTGTGTTCCACCAAAAGTTCGAATTAGCTGAGATTCTGTTAGATAACATGTTACCTGTAGGAAACACCTGAATAAATATTGGTAGTTTACTCCAGCAGCAAGGCTTTCCTCAGGGAAAAGCATGCCATGCGTGTTTGACAATTGACCAAAATAGCAACATGAACAATAATATAAAAATAATTAAATAGTCCAAATCCAAGTTAGGAATAATGCAATGGTACAAACATGAAATAATATGCAATGATAAAAATTAATGACGAAAACAAAAAAAATGGATCTAGAAAAGTCCGTTTTAGGAAGCGAAGTCTCATAAATACATTCACTCAAGATGGTTCCTAAATGCAGTAACTAAAGCAATGCGTTTTTGGTGATGAAAGAATGTTACCAAGGAAGTTTATCTAACAAACATTTTATTGTACTTTGAGAATATATTTCTACTCATAACAACAAATGTTCTTGTTTAAAAAATAGCTAAAAAAAAGCTGCCTGATATTCAGCTCTGGTTCATTTGATTCTAGTCCACGGTTTCCAGTTACTGGGACTTTCCATAATTAATACTCGGGTTCACATAAAAAAGTACATTTGCAACTGGCCTCTGTGTATCCTTAGCAAAAGAACAAACTCGCTGAAACAGAGCCATCTTCACCCCTAAGAAATCAGGGTTTTTTTTTCAAATGGTTTACACATAATCGAGAGGCAACCAAACAACTACTGCATCAAAATGTTTGAATCAAAGCAAATCTCCATGCCTCCAGATCTTAGTTGCCTATATGGAGGTCTTGGGGAGCAGCCGAGCTTAGGGAGGTCTGCCCCCCGGGATGTTTGGGGAATGGGAGCGGCACGGTCCTCTGCTCCGCCCCCTTTGGGCTTGTTGGGCTTTTTGGGCTATTTTATAGCCCAAGGGATATTTAGGTCTCGATTTTGTGTTTCCAGCCACCATTTTAAGGTATTCCCGGTGGCTGGTCATAGCCTGTGAGAAATGTTTTCATTTTTTTTTAATTTAATAAGTGAAGGTCCGGCTCCCTCTCGTTGGACGTGCTTGGCTGCTAGATTTAGGATCCCTTAGAGCAGCATGACATTTGCCAGGTGTCAGTGAAGACGGGGAACTCCACAGGGAGGAGAGGCTCCTCGCTGTGGCAGCTTGCCTGTGGCGTGGGAGAACTCCATATGAAGGCAACCTTAGGCGCTGCGGCGGCTTGCGGATAAACTCGTCGGTGCATGACCGCAGGTGAGACTCAGGTGGCTCCCGTCTCTGGAGGGCGAACCTGATGGGGGTATGTTGGCGCAGGCCCCTCCTTAGGAGAATATGGCTGTGTTTCGGTCTCTTGGTATGGGGGATGGAGAGATGATATTCCGTTCGGGGTAGAAGGGGTGCAGCCCGAGTTTGGTTCTTGAGAGGCACATCTCTAGCAAAAATGTTGTGCGGGGGCTCCCAAACTTTTTGGGGGGGAGGGGGGTTTATTCTGCCATCATTCTTCAGAGTTTTTAGTCAGGGGTTGTTTAGAGGAGCTGAAAAGCACCAATGCCTCATTACAAGTATGGTCTCCTTAGGACCAGGGCGGTATTTGGGGGCAGCTGTGCATGGTCCCGGGCGGCTCCCCGGCCTGGGATGACACACGCGATGGAGGGGGGCTGGACCACTTAGAGCCCAATTGTTGTTTAACACTTGACCCCCCCTTCTTTTTGCGATTAAACCTTAGTGAGCTACAGCAAGCGGAGGCGGGAGCTTTTCGGTTGGGGGGGCTGAAGGTTTCTCTGACCACCCTTTTTTCTTTAACTTCTTGACTGGCAGAGTGCGGCCACAATGCTGGGTTGGCATCTCAGTCTTATCTCCTTATTCTGAGCATCACTTGTGAAGGGGTCAGCTCATTATCTTTTCTCAGAGTGGAGCAGATTTCCCTCTCCCACTTCTGTAGGGTTAGTCAGCTGGGTGCAGCCGGGTATTTTTGGATGGCAGATTAGGATACAGGCAGGGACCAGCACACCGGACCATATATTTGTGGCGGGATCACTTTTTCAGCTTCCCGACACGGGAGAGCACTGTACGGCTCCATTACCCTGTGGTGAAGAGAAGGCTGGGCCCTTTGCAGCCAGGCTGGAGCATCGGGGGACCACAAGATCACTGCCACACGTAGGCCCTGTACGGCTTCGGCGGTGCACCAGGTCAAGGGGGACAGTACACCCCTGGCGGAAATCGACTGGAGGGTGATGGACCACAAGATCACTGCCCCACGAAGGCCCCATACGGCTTCGGCGGTGCACCTGGACAACAAGATCACTGCCCCACGTAGGTCCCGTACGGCTTCAGCGGTGCACCTGGAACACAAGATCACTGCCCCACGTATGCTCTGTACGGCTTCGGCGGTGCACCTAGACCACAAGATCACTGCTCCACGTAGGCCCTGTGCGGCTTCGGCAACGCACCAGGCAAATGGTGATTGTACTCCCCCTGGCGGCAAGTGACTCAGAAAGCAGCTTTTAGGGTATGGTACTGCCTCACATAGGCCCCGTACGGTTTCAGCGGTGCACCAGGCCAAGGGGACAGTACTCCCCCTGGCGGAAATTGACACAAAAACACACTTTTAGGATATAGTTTGGCTGGAAGGTTACAGTACAGTTTTCAATGTGGGCGCAAGGGTATATTGATAAAGGTGGAGCGCTTTTGAAGGGAGCTATGGCTCAAATGGTAAGTGGTATGCTGTTTTGGGTGACAGGTTCAAAAGATAGGATTCCGGTTCCTGTCGATGCTGTCAGAGTATGATGAGGATGTGTAGTTGAGCAGGAGGGTATGCGGGAAATGCTGCCTCGTATGAGGGCCCGCACATGGAATATCATGATCTGGTCTATGAGGGAGTAGTTATTAGACAATAATTTGGAGGCACGGGGGGGATCTCACCATTTGTTCATGACATTTTCCAGGATCTTTAATCGGGCAAGCGGACAGAGAGGTCAGTTGCAACAGAAGAGCCGTGGGGAGCCCGACAGGAGGTGAACAAAAGGGGACAAAGGGAGGGCTCCAGCATGGACACCGGTTCTGGCACAAGGTAAAAGGGCAGCAACATACTTTGGGTGTCGGGTGTAATTGAGGAATGAGCTCTGGCATGAGAGTTCAAGGTGGTGTTAAGGTACGAGGGAAGGCAGGTGCTGCGCTGGGGAGCATAAGTTTACACTATGGGAAGGGCCCATGGCTGTGGTTAGACGGTGTGAGCTGGCAATTAAAGAGAAAAGCTGATACTGGTGGTGCGGGCAGGAGCCTTCATACCGGAAGGGCACAGGTATTTTGTAGGTAGTTAGGCAGATCTACAGGCCCCGGGGGTACACTTTCTATTACCAATCTTATGGCAGACGGCGGCAGGGACATATCAACACAGGCATGCGTATGGGAACTGCTTCTAACACACCTAGTAATTATGATCTTTTAATATTTTGGATTGTGGCGGTATAGTTCCACAAAATTATGTTAATGGCCAAGGGAAACGGCTCAAGCTTGGGGTATTCTCCAGAATGTAAGGGTTAATAGTGGTTTTTCATCCAAGATTATTAAGCAGGGAGTGGATCACTTGGAAGGTGCACTGTAGGAAGGGGGCCTGGTGCGGCTACATTTGTTCCAACTGGAATGTCATGGACGACAGGGCATTTTGAGGTAACATGCCACTGGGGAAAATTGATAATTGTGGGGTGGCGAGTCTTTTCTGGAAGTCTGGATATCTTGGGGCGTTCAGGTGGGTCTTAGGGGTGACTTTTGACATCAGAGCCATTACGATGGATTCAGTGCCCAGCGAGGTTTGTTTACAAAGTGATACAGCCACCAAGATTGGGATCAGGTGGGTGTTGGGTACATGGGAGCGCAAGAGCAGATAGCTGGACACGTTTTAGAACTGACATATGAAGACATTGAGATCTATCCTGTGGCCTCAGAGGTCTGGTTATGATACAGCAAAACACAATGGGGGATCATAGGTGATTTGGTGATTTGGGGCAGGACAGCAGACAGCTCGACCCAGGTTGGGGGCTGTCAAATACAGCTGGACCCAGGTTGGGGACTGTCAAATACAGCTGGACCCAAGTTGGGGGCTGTCAAATACAGCTGGACCCAGTTTGGGGGTTGTCACATTACAGCTTGACCCAGGTTGGGGGCTGTCAAATACAGCTGGACCCAGTTTGGAGGTTTTCACATTACAGCTGGACCCAGTTTGGGGGCTGTCAAATACATCTGAACGCAGGTTGGGGGCTGTCAAATAAAGCTGGACCCAGGTTGGGGGCTGTCAAATACAGCTGGACCCAGTTTGGGGGCTGTCAAATACAGCTGGACCCAGGTTGGGGGCTGTCAAATACAGGCCGGTTAGATGGAGCCTGGGGCCAGGGCGGCCTGGTTACCAATTGTGATAGAGCAAAGGCGCTTACTTCGACAAATCGCCCAGTACGGCACTAGCATACGCTCGAGGAGCGCAGAGTTGACCATGCGGTACCATATACAACTTTGAGGATCCAAGGACCAGAACGGATATAGCACTGGTTCCAAAGGCTGCCAGAGGTTGCTGGGCAGGCTTGAGGAGCTCAGAGTGCACTAGTGGGGTACCATTGGCAACACAGCAGACGGGTGGCCACTATGTCAGGAGCACATGTTAAAGGAGTTTGTGTTGATATTTTGGGGTTCCCTTGGCAACATATAAATCAAGTGACCAGAACAGCACTGGCATGCAGGAGCATCAACAATGATAATGTGGCCATGGAGGCATAGCTGCTTGATGGCGATTAAAGCTGATAAGCCTGTTATGCGGTGCCAGGGGAGGCTTGACAGTTACGGGAGGCATAGGTGACAGCGTGATAGTCAGCCAGATCGGCACGGCACAGTCATTCCTGGGGTGTGATATTGAGGCAGTGATCAGGGAGGTCCTGTGTTCAGGTAGGGATTAGAGAGGATATGCCCGGTCCACGGACTGGGGAGAAGGCGGGGCAGTTTTGGGAGCTCGGGCATGTGCTGAGCACTTTGGCAACAAGGAAAGCAGCTGGACTTAGTACGGGCTGCCACTCAGGGGCATTGTATTTGATACTGTGGCAAAGGGGGGTAATTAGAGGGGACAGATTTACCGAGCTATTTTTTCCATAGGCTGTCAGTAGGCGCGGGTCAGTGTTTTGGTGCAGCTTGGGCCTGGCTTTGGAGCCAGTGACAAACAGGGCAGACAGTGTGCCCTGGTACGGCGCTGAATTTGTTTCTAGGTTAAGTAAGTAAGTAAATAAATCTTTATTCGGTTTTTAAGTAGCATAAAAAACCATAAAAGAATTTCCACAATACATTTTATAAAATATATCAAGATTCTCATCAATAAAACAAGATTAATATCTTTACATTTAAATCAAACTATCCTTCTTCATTTTCCTCAGCTAGTCATACAGTACTGTATCAGAGATTTATCCTATGTTTAAAAATGCATTTCAAGAACGTGCTTACAGTATTACAGATCAATTCAGAGCTCAGAAATTGCAACCACAACACAGCGGGACGGCATCTTCTAAGGCCTAAACTTCTCAGGAGGGGGGTCAACCATAACTTACGGTGTACAGTATAATATTTACAAAACAACACAGTGTGAATCGTTGCTGGTTCACACATTTCATCACACGGGCACACCGCTAAACTTTCATCCCAGCTATTTCTATCGGGAAAAGCTACAACCCTGTGGAAAATGTTCAGCCTAAATCTTGTTAATAAGAAACGCTCAAATTGCGACTCAACGTATGTCAAATACGGTTCAATCTCTACAGTAGTCATGACTGCCATGGAGTGTTGGACTGAGGGTTTCTTTATCTCTATGCTGATACGTAATTCTTCCATGTGACTCAGAGCCCTTGTTTTTAGATCTTTATTTGGGATTTCAGCAATTGTTTCAGGATGAGAATAATATTTTACCATCCCCAAATCAGTAAAAAGGCTTTTTACATATCTCAGCCATTCTATTTTTTCCACATGGCCCAATTTCATACAGTCTGCTACAATCTCTTTTGTGAAAGAGTTTTTCGATGATGTCCAAATACGGCGCCAGAGCAATATGGGTTGGATCTTTGCCAAGTCCTCAATGTGGGGCATTCCTAGTTCTGGATGGCAAGTGAAAGTGGATACTCATTTGGGGACCGCCAGGAGAAATCTCATGAATGTATTCTCTGCTACCTGCAAAGCTTTTGTATTTTTATGTCCCCATAGACCCGCCCCATAGAGTGCAATGGAATGACACTTTGCTTTATAGATACGAAGCAGCTCTACTGGTGGTCTCTTTCCTAGCTTCTGTGTGAATTTCATGAGGGCGGCAATTGATCGCAAGAGTTGGTGTTTGCGGGAATTTATAGCCGGTTTCCAATTGAGCTTTTCATCCATCATGATCCCCAGGTAAGGGTATTGGGCAGTTAGTTCTAATTTTTAATTTTCTAGGAAAACTCTCGTCCCCCCTTTCTTTCCTTGACCTGCCACCATGACATATGTTTTTTTAATATTTATGTTGAGGTCTTGGCTGCCCATAAATTTTGCATACCTATTCAGTGCTTTCTGTAGCTCTTGCGGTGTGCGTGCCAATATCACAGCATCATCTGCGTATAGGAGCACAGGCACCAGGCGATCTCTAACTCGGGGGAGGTCCTGACCCCCCTTCAACATCTCTACCTCAAGCTCATTGGTGTAAAGGGAGAAGAGAAAGGGGGCCAGCACACACCCCTGCCTGACGCCGCGCTCTACCGCAAATGACTCTGATAATTCGCCCTGCACTCCAAAACGCACCCTATATGAAGCAGTAGAGTACAATTCTCTAAGGAAGGTTACCAGGACTAAATCTATTCCCATCTCCGTAAGAATTGTCCACAGTTTAGTGTGGGCGACGCAGTCGAAGGCTGCAGATAGGTCGACATAGACCATGTACAGCCTCCCCCGCTTTGCTGACACGTACTTCCCCATCATTAAGGCCAAGTTCAGGGCTTGATCCGTTGTTCCGAAGCCCTCTCGGAAGCCAAACTGGATGTCAGAAAGAGTCCCGGTATCGTCCACCCACTCCTGTAGACGCTGGAGTACCTCTCTGCCCAGTACTTTCCCCAGCGAATCCAGGAGCGAGATTGGTCGGTAACAGGACACATCCTCCCTATTTCCCTTCTTAAATATGGGAACCATAGTTGATTGGGTCCAAGATTTAACTAGCCCGCATTTCATTGCAGCGTTGAACACTCTTTTTAAAATTGGAGCCCATAGATCTAGTTTGAATTTAAAAAAATCGACTGGTACCCGGTCTGGACCAGGGGCTTTTCCACTTTTACTGGCTTTTACTGCATTTATAACTTCGTGGAGACCAAAATCGAATGGAATTGGGAACGGGTTATCCTGATTATTCCAGTTATTTCCCTCAGTTAAATCTACATCTGAGGGTTTTCCAAAATTTTTTTAGAAATGGTTTACCCATACGGGACCTTGAATCGCAACATCTATTTTGGCTGCTTGTCAGTATCTACCAGAAATGGAGCTTTCACCACCTTCCAGAATAGTTCACTATTTTTATTCAGTGAGCTCTCATGGAGTTGCTCCCATAGGGCTTTCTTCAGTTCCTCTTTTCTTGTTTTGCAAGCCAGTCTATATGATCTTCTTAATATTCGGACCTCCTCATGATCTCTAACAGCTTTTGTTAGTGCTATTTTCAAAGTTTTGTGGGCCACTGTACAATTATGGTTAAACCACCCTTTTTCCGCCTTTTTTCTCTTTTTGCTTTCTTGTGAGAGATTCATTTATATTGTCTAAGATCACCCTAAAATTTTCTAGGACTTCCTTTTCCCCTGTGTCAGTGTCTAAACCCTTCAAAATTGCCGGGTATGCCGCGGTTACCACCTTATTTGTTAAATCTACGGGATCTATCTTTCCCCATCTAGGGTATAGCCATTTGTTTTTGTTAAGTATATTTTATTCTGGGCAAGTGCTGTCATTAGGAGCTGTGCTGATAACTGCCCCTGATCCATAAGTAAGTCGAAGCCCAGGGTGGCATGATCACTTAGGGTATTTATTAATACTCTAAATCTCTGGGCCTTGCTTACAAGGGTCGCTGTAATCAGTATATAGTCAATTGTTGACTCGCAACCTCTTCCCAGATAAGTTGGCTCTAGATGCCCACAGGGGGTTTTTACTTCATTTAATATTACCAAACCCAGTTCAGATAGAGTTTCATTTAAGATGTCTCCCACCACTGAATGGCTAAAGTGGATTGTTTGGTTGTCAATTTCATCCACCATACCGCAGATGTTACTGTTATTTCTCTCGCAGGGGTGGTGTTTGAAATCGCCCCCCCAGATAATACTTGCGGGGTCTAGGCCTTGCATTTGCTTTGAGGAGATAAGAAGTTTCTTGCAGAGAGCTCCGAGTGTTTTTACTCTCTCGATTTCTGCTAGATTGTCGTACATATTTACTAGTAGGACAATCCTCTTCTTCTCAAAAATCAATCTCAATATCTGATAGTTTGGTTCCAAAGTGAGCTCTGTCACTTCTAGCCCTGGTATAGTGTTTGCTACATAAGTCATCAACCCCCCCCCTTTGCCCTACCATAAGTGCCTGCAATTGCTGGGGAGAAAAAGGTTTTGTACCCCGGCAAGTGCATTTCCGTAGTAAGCCAAGTCTCCTGTAGGGAAATCACCTGGTAGTCCTGTACAAAATCTAAGGCGCTTCCATCTACAATTTTTACACGAAGTCCCGCAATGTTCCAGAACATAATTTGTAATTTTATGTCTTTCTTTCTAGGGTCTGGTCTTAGAGTCGTTCTACTAGCCTCATCCAAGACTGGGCTCTCCAAGACCAATTGCCCTTCCTCCCTTATTCCCCCCAGGTAGACCACTAGGTATGTTCTCCAAAAGAGTGTTGTCTTCACCCTTTGCGGGTATCAGATTCCTCAAGCCCGACTGGTTGTCATCTTCTATTTGTTGTCTATCTACAACACCTTTCAAATTATTGTCCCCTTGCAGTTTGATGGGTTCTGCCGAGGAGAATTTTACTGAGGGGGCTGGTTCCCGGCCAAGTCAATCTACTTCATCCAATCCAAACAGTGTTGAGTAGTGATTAGAGGTGGGTACATTAAACCCCTGATATGATTGGTAGTTGTCATTATGAGACCCCCTATATAATTGGGGATATACTGTTTGGAAAGGTTGATTATACGGACTTTGCTGGGAAGATTGATAGCCCCGTTCTCTCCAGTCTGAATAAAACCTTTTTTCCGAATTCTGTTTTGGGCGCGTCATCAGCTCTCGCGGGTAAAAATGACTAACATAGTGCGTCGAGATACCGTCCCCCCCCCCCCTGGCTTCGTACCAATCACCAATACACTAACCCTGGGCGAAGAACTACACTCCGTTCGCGGAGCTTGCGGAGTTTTGGCAACTCCGCGTTCCACGGAGAACGCGAAGCTGTCGATTACTCCGCGATCCGGTGCGTAGCGTAGTTCTCGCGCGCTGAATAACATTATCGCGTGCGCGGCAATGGCTTACCTTGGTTCTGCGTTGGCTTTTTCCTGGTCGCGTGTGCCACCATGTTTGGAAACACTCTCGCACAATCCTGTGCGACTGTGCGAACGCGATAACGTCATTTGGATGCGCGATAGCGTCATAAGGATGCGCGAGGATGCTTGTTGGTAAGATCGAGTTGCCGAACACGCAGAAACTGCATTCTTGCACAGAATAACTCGCGAGCATGTTAAAACCATAATAAATTACCATTTTGGTTAGGAAAAAAAAGCAAAAAAAGTAAAAACCTTAAAGTTGTACCTTTGGCTGTATTTTTTGGGGGGAAGGAGCCCTCTTTTTGTTTCTACTCTTGTTTTGAAGAGTAAGGAGGAAGGAGGAAGGGCCTTTGAGTTTACAACTTCCTGTTCCTGTCCACCAGGCTCCTCCCAGTGCTTTGTCCATGTGGTGCTCACTTTCCTTTGGATTTTGAGCTGGAAGGATCACTTTCTGTGGGTGTTGGCTGCATTACTGATTTTTCTTGGATTTATTGAGGACTTTTGGATTTGGAATTCTCTTTTTCAAGTAAGTTTGTGTAATGTATGAGTGAGTATGATGTAGACTTGTGTTTGTTTGATTTGAGGTTTTTTTAACTACTGTATTCAATCCTGGAATTAAATTATTGATGGAGGCCTGTACTTTTATGAGGTCCCAACTTGTATTTTTACTTTAAATTTCATCCAGGCTACATAGAGAGGTACCCATGGGTCCAATCATGTTTCTGTAGTGTGTGTTTAAATTTGTATTCCAGTTTGTAAACAAACATCATGGATGGCATTGGATTATGTTCATTATGCAATAGCAATGTCTGTTGTGGAATTTCTGTTTGTGGAATTTGAAATGTTTTTTTTTTAAGCCAATAGCTGACCCTAGTACTCGATGTAGTTAGTGTGTAGGCATGCTTGAGTTCATTGTATTAACTTTCTGTGGTTGGCCTGGCCATGTGTTGGCGGCCATTTTATGTTTCCACGTTCCAGCCACTTTGCTCTTGCCATAGGCCTCCAACCTCGTGGCCTACTCTGCCAGTAGGCCAGAGGTACTACTCATAGGGTCATGAAAGTTAATCAACTGTTTTTGTGGTGTACCCTTATTTTGAAAATCATGGATGGCTTGGATTAATGTAGAAAATCTTATTTTTATGTGTGGGGTATTTCAGGTTTTGGGTGTGTTTAAATACTCTGTCAATTTCTGACATTAGGTAACCCTAGGAATACAGCTTGGGTAGTTTTGGTAACTTCGCACAGTGTGAGAACGTGACCTTACATTTTTTGTCTTGTTCGCGCACTCAATATACTTGCTCGGGAACGCGAAAACGACGTTTTCTTCCATTCGCGCTGCCGAACACGCCGAAAATGTTTAATGTGTTTCTTGTGCTATAAAAAGTCCTCATTTATGTTGTCATTTGGTTGTAGTTTTCTCTTTTTGGAGCATGGACCACTTCCATTTTCTGTCCTCTATGTAATGATTTCTTGTTTATGCGTGGGGTGACCAATTTGGGCGGTGGTGGTGTGTCCATTTTGTGAAGCAAAGCATTGTCCCTTTGCCATTGGCATTATTGTCTGTCTTCTCTTTCTTGTCATGTTGTTGTTGGTGGCCAGGCCATGTGGTGGCGGCCATTTTGTGTATGCTTCCTTTGTGATTTTGCCATGTTGTTGTTGGTGGCCAGGCCATGTGGTGGAGGCCATTTTGTGTATACATTAAAGTTGTCCGTGTTGTTGTTGGTGGCCAGGCCCTATGGTGGCGGCCATTTTGTGTATGCTTCCTTTGTGATTTTGCCATGTTGTTGTTGGTGGCCAGGCCATGTGGTGGAGGCCATTTTGTGTATACATCCTTTGTGATTTTGCCATGTTGTTGTTGGTGGCCAGGCCATGTGGTGGAGGCCATTTTGTGTATACATCCTTTGTGAATTTTCCATGTTGTTGTTGGTGGCCAGGCCCTATGGTGGTGGCCATTTTGTGTGTCCTTCCTTTGTGCTTTTGCCATAGGCATCCAAGGTTTTTGACTATTCTGGCAGTAGGGCAGAGTTACTACTACTCATAGCCATAGGTGCATTAAAGTTAATCAACTCTTGACACGCGACATTACATTTTTTGTCTTGTTCGCGCGCTCAATGTACTTGCTCTGGAACGCGAAAACGACGTTTTCTTCTATTCGCGCTGCCGAACACGCCGATTTTGCATTCTCGCGGACAATATGTCCCGAGTTGCATAAAAGTTTCTCGAAAATGTTGCATGTGTTTCTTGTGCACCCAAAAAAACAGAAGTTGTCATTTGGTTGTAGTTTTTGGAGCCTGGAACAATTCCTGTGTCTGTCTTCTTGTTTGTGGGTGGGCTGACCACGTGGGCAGCGGTGCGGCTACTTTGTGAAGCAAAACAAAGCATTGTCCCTTTCCCATAGGCATTTATTGTCTGTCTTCTTTTTTCTCTTTCTTTTCATGTTGCTGGGGGTGGCTAGGCCATGTGGTGGCGGCCATTTTGTAGGTACTTCCTTTGTGCATTTATCATTGGTCTCCCAGCTTTTGGTCTGATCTGACAGTAGGCCAGAGTCCCAGAGGTAGTAGTTAGCGGGGGTGCTGCCTTTATGTAGCTGTTTTAACTCTTGACACGCGACATTACATTTTTTGTCTTGTTCGCGCGCTCAATGTACTTGCTCGGGAACGCGAAAACGACGTTTTCTTCTATTCGCGCTGCCGAACACGCCGATTTTGCATTCTCGCGGACAATATGTCCCGAGTTGCATAAAAGTTTCTCGAAAATGTTGCATGTGTTTCTTGTGCACCCAAAAAAACAGAAGTTGTCATTTGGTTGTAGTTTTTGGAGCCTGGAACAATTCCTGTGTCTGTCTTCTTGTTTGTGGGTGGGCTGACCACGTGGGCAGCGGTGCGGCTACTTTGTGAAGCAAAACAAAGCATTGTCCCTTTCCCATAGGCATTTATTGTCTGTCTTCTTTTTTCTCTTTCTTTTCATGTTGCTGGGGGTGGCTAGGCCATGTGGTGGCGGCCATTTTGTAGGTACTTCCTTTGTGCATTTATCATTGGTCTCCCAGCTTTTGGTCTGATCTGACAGTAGGCCAGAGTCCCAGAGGTAGTAGTTAGCGGGGGTGCTGCCTTTATGTAGCTGTTTTAATTCGGTGTATGCAATTAACATCATTAGGGCATGTGTGTATGGCATTGCATTCCAAAATGTGTTGTCTGGGCAGGGGTTTGTTTGTATGTGTTTTTGCGGTGTTACGTTTACAACCTCTGTCTTAGCCATGGGGTATTTTATTCCTTGCATTAACCTGTCATGTGCAGCAGGCATCCTCCTTTTTCTGTCCATATTGGTATATATAGGCCTGCTTGACTTTATTGGTTCTTTCTGGACTTCATGTGGCTTTGAGCTGTGGTGCTGGACTGGTATTATTAGTCTTCTGTTTTGTCTTTTATACATTGGCCTGTGTGCCTTTCAATTGTTCATGTTGCCTTACTGCTTGTTTGACTGATGTTGTTCTGCCTTCTTTACTTGTAGGTGCACAAAAAAAGACTGAGGAGGTGCTGGTTGTTTTTTCATCCATCGCTCGTTCTACTGCCAGACGGACGTCCTTCAGTTGTACGCCACGTGTGGTGTGTGACTCATCTGACCAGACATCTCTGCAATTTGTGCTGCTGTGAGCTGACTGACATCAGAAGAAGATGGGCCCTAAGAAGGCTACCAGGTCCTCCACCACGAAGAAAGTTGCTGAGAAGAAGGAACAGAAGAAGGAAGTGTCACTTAAGTCTGGTATGGACCCCAAAACCTTTTTTGGGACCCCAAAAGGTACGCCTGCAGCAGCGGTGTCTGGGGTGCAAGCTGGGACCAGCACATCCGCATTAGTGGGGGCAAGCCAGCATCCCAGGGCCAAGCACATGATGAGGGTCGAAGAGGTAGCCAGCCTTCTGTTTGCGAGCAGTGATACTGAGCCTGAGCTAAACGTATCGCTGTCTCAAAGTAGTACACAATCCACGCAAGATGGAAGTGCTCAACAACCACCGCCAGCAGTAGATGTTTAACAACCACAACCACCGCCCGCAATAGGAGTTGTTCACCCACAACCACTTCCCGCAACAGTTGTTGAACAACCACAAGCACCGCCCGCAACAGTTGTTGAACAACCACAACCACCGGCCGCAACATTTGTTGTTGAAGAACCACAGCCCGCAATAGTACTTCCTCAAGAACAACAACCACCATCTCCGCACGCAATAGTAGTAGTTGTTCCTCCTGAAGTCGGGGCAGTTCAGGAAGTAGAGCCTCATTCCGAGCAAGAAGAAGAGGAAGCCACTTCTGGAGGTGATCTATTTCCTTTGAATTCACCAAGGGAAAGGAGGGTTAGTGCATCGAGTTCTTCGCCAAGCATCCCTTCCGATGACCTTGATACGGATTGGCAGCCACAACTATCTGCGCATTCAAAGGAGAGACATCCCAAGAAGACCAGGCTAGGAAAAAGGAAGTTTCCAGGCAGGCTTGAACTTATGGAGGCCGATGTAGGTGAGCAGGATACTGCTGGTGATAAAGACGGGTCTGACACTGTCATCATCACGAGCGTTATTCCTGGTGCAGAGGATGTAGAGACCAACATTTTCACCCTATCCAGAAATGCTGCAATTAGTGATGAGCAGGTAGCACGCATAACTACTACACACTCAACACCCAAAGTAACACCAGCTCCCATTTTTTCATCAGCGAAGGCCCGGCAGCATCCGACATCCAGCAGAAGCGCCACTTCAACAGAAGGAGGTAGTGGCAGTACTAGGACTGAGCTGTCACATAGTGAAATTCAACAATCCTCCAGTCCATGCGGCATTGGCAGTGGGTCCTCCTCTTCCTATAGCAGGAGACAAAAGTTTACCTCCCCAGTGTGGGACTTCTTTACGGTTCACCCAGTTCAGGAGAACATTGCTGTATGCACCATTTGTCATGTCAATGTTAGTCGTGGTAAGCTTGGTACAAACTATGGTACTGGAGGCCAAACGACCCATTTGAAAAAAACACACTTGATCAGGTGGGAGAACCACCTTGCAAGCTTAAAAAATGTTAGCACTGGTGTTGGTGGGGATACAGTGGTACAAGGTCCACTCATGGTTGACCAGGAGGTAGAAGAAGAGGGAGACAATGACCTTCTATCTAGGAGTGGTACACAAAGGAGCCCTGTCGCCAGCACTGGAGTGGTAAAGTCCACATCCTCCGCATCAGCAACTTCTCAGTGGCACCAGAGTCAGCTGGAAACACCAAGGAGTGCAAAGTCTGCGATGCAAGGTGGTCCGTCTAGCATAACTCAAAGAAATGCAAAGCAGCGTACCATTCCTAGCATGTTTAGGCAGGAGGGAAAGTACGAGCGGAACCACCCAGTAGCACGTTTGTACAATGCCAAACTTGCGAAAATGTTAGCACTGGACCTTCTCCCATTTTCATTTGTTGAGGCTGTTGGATTTCTGGAATTAGTGGCAACCCTCTGCCCAAAATGGAACGTTCCCAGTCGCTACTATTTTGCCCGAGTTGCTGTTCCAGCACTACACCACGACGTGCTGGAATTGATTGGGAAAGCCTTACAACAGAGTGTTGTCCATTGTATCCACCTGACAACAGACATGTGGAGCAGTTGCGATGCTACAGATTTCATGTGCATCACCGCACACTGGATCTCTTTTGCAGGTGTTAAAGACAAGTTAACTTCAGGCCTCCGTGACGTTGCTGGAATTTTTAATGATACGCGCAGACATGCAACTATAGCCATGTTTGGTATGGACAAAAGTCATACTGCTGAAAACATTTTGTCTGACTTTAACACCAAGGTCTTTGAATGGCTGAAACCAAGAGGCCTTAAGATTGGTTTTGTTGCCACCGACAATGGCAGTAATGTAGTGAAGGCAATGAGAGAAGGACATTATTTCAGGGTACCCTGTTTGGCACACTGCATTAACTTAGTCGTGCAAGACTTTCTGAAAACTGAAGCCAAAGTCAGCAACATACTGATCATCTGCAGAAGAATATGCACGCACTTTAACCATTCCTTTAAAGGACGGAAGCTGCTACGGGTCATTCAGCGTGAGCATAACTTGCCAGTCAAAGCACTGATCCAGGAGGTCCCAACATGTTGGAACTCAACTTATTTCATGCTTGAGCGTCTCTTTGAGCAGTACATCCCACTGAATGCTTATGTCATGTCAAGAAGATTAGGGGATCCTACTGTTAATCTTAAAGCCCTGACCATTGAGATGTGGCAGTGGGACCTCATTAAATGCATCACAGAGATGCTACTACCCTTTGAGGTCTTCACACGTGCAGTTAGCAGGGAGGACTGTACTATGGGCCAAGCCATCCCATTGTTGTACATGCTTGAGCAACAGGTGAAGGAGGTCTGTCAAACATACGAAGGTGACGAACAAAAAGTTGATGCATATACCTTGGCCAAGGGCTTAACCAACCGCTTGTGTACAAACGCAAGGCTCAACAATATTGTGTCAGGTGAACATTACATAACTGCAACAATCTTGGATCCACGGTACAAATTATTTCTCAGCAGTAGCGCAGTAATTCCTTTTTCAGATGAGGATGTTGACAAGTACAAAACTTCCATAGCTGCGGAAGCTAATGAGTTAGAAACTGAACGGCTGTTACTTAAAGGCCTGCCACTGCCAGCCCAGGCCAGTCCAAGTACTCCTGACGCAAGTTCTTCACAGCATGAGAGCAGTGCGTCTGCTTTCCAGCAGGCACCAACAGTACCAAAAGCAGCACCTACACGATATGATTCAGCAGACCCAACCAAAAGCATAACTGCTTTTTTTCTACAGAAAGGGATGGGTAAGTCCGTTGCTGTTGCAAAGGGAAAAGAGGACCAGCAAAGCCGAGCCCCAATGAACACTGAGCGGATGGTTCAGGCCTATCTGGATGACACAACAGAGGTGTTCATGGAGCAAAGCCCATTGCTCTATTGGTATGAAAGAAGGAGACAGTGGCCAGTGCTGAGCAGGCTGGCGATAAAGTATCTGGCTTGTCCTGTAGCCAGTGTCTCTTCTGAGCGGGTTTTCAGTGCTGCTGGTGCCATTGTCACATCGAAAAGGACTAGTCTCTCCCCCAAAAGCGTGGAGCGGCTGACAATGATAAAAATGAATCAACGCTTCATACCACCAGACTATCAAGTACGTGAATCAGCGCAGGATGAAGAAAGCGAGTCCGAAGACCTCCTCACTACTGGGTTACATGACCTACTTCTGTCCGAACGCACAGAGTTTGAGGACGAGCTCCTCTTCCCTGACAACTAGGCTTTTAAATTGTTACTTTCTCCCTTCCTTTATTTGTGTTATTTTCTTATTAACAATGGCTTTCTGGTGATAAACTGCAAATAAAAAAAAACCACAACCAAATCCATCCCCACAACTCATTCTTTTTATGTACCTACTGGAGTTGCACGACTGCTTTTATTTTCACTGTATCTTTTTATTTACCTACTGGAGTTGCACGCCTGTGCATTTGTTGACTGCAGCACTCCTCAGAGTCTTGCTCCATCTTCTTGCCTCCCACTCAAGTCAATACAATTCCATCTTGCCAGCCATACATTGGATGTTGTATGTAGATGGAGTATAGTACAATAATGTAGCCTCTAACAGTCCCTCCATAACAAGTGAACCGTACAGTCATGACTACAGCCATCCTCTATATCATTTGAAATCTGCAACTCATCACTGTCTTACTCTTAAGGCTACCACCTCTGTCTGCAGGCATTCATAGAGACTCTTCAGTGTCAATACTTGAGCAGGCATCCACAACTGAAGTCAACTTGATGTGATTTTTAAAAGGCTCGGCAGCATCTGTGATCAATCATCTGATAGTGAAACACAAGAGCAAGACAGGTATATTAAATGAATGATGCAATGCATTGCATAGGATGTTTAGCTGACTCTGAGCAAATGTGCATGGAATTAAAGTATACTAGTAAGTTCAGACTCACGTGATGGGCAATTTTTCCATGTTATTTAATAATATAAATTATTTACGCACTTGTGATCCTACTACTACAGGTGCAGTCAGTACTTAATTTATCGTTCGTAGTCACTCACTACAGAGTAGACTGAGTTGCTGGTGCTGTTGGACTAGACGTGCCAGACCTGATAATGATGGTGACCCCACACATATCATTGCACGCTGCCAGTCAGTTCGATCTGCGCTGATTGATGTACGATGTTTCTTGGAGTGGAATACAAGGTAAATACAAATAAGAGGCACAGCACAGTAGAGTAGACCCAGGCTACTTCATGTGTGTGCACTGCACTGTGCAGTGGTACAGTACAATAGTGGTATTATTGCTGACTGAGAATGACGCATTGATTTGGTTGATTAATTTTGAAAACGCTAGGTTGCTTTTTTAATTTTTATGCCCCTTTCTCTGGCTGAGGCAAATTGTTAGGTAAATGCAGTTTGTGTTACTGCGACCCTGTGTCGTGGGTCTGTTCTGTGCTGGCTCCTATCTTTTCTTGTACTTCTAGGTTAATAATGATGTGCAACTAGTAGACTTATACATAACATATTGTATCGAAGCCGCCTCAGTCTGAAAGTCCTCTCTCTCTTTACGACTATTCCGCTTGTATTATTTTGTTGATCCGCACTGTATTTCAAATACACTTTGTTTAGGTCATTCACATTCTTTTGTATTTGCCTTTTCTTTTTCAATCCACACAGGCTGGACGTTGTTCACCCACTGCTATTATACTATGAGCGTCTACTCACCGTCCATTACCACTAATCATCAAGCAATTGGATGGCGGGAAACAAAGAATGATATTCTGCGTATCCTGGTTCTACATTTATTCCTTACATTCATTGGCTAGTGGATCAAATTCAACATCATAAATCATCGTCTTCATTGTTTTGCTTTTGTTGTCTACATGCGTACTGTTTTTATTTCTTAAACCTTTCCGCAAACCCCCGTACCCATCCATTCAACAAACCCTAACCCTCTTCCCCCGGGCTGCGTGGTTTCATTGAGGTGCGATGTTTGTTACATTAAATATACACCAACAATTTGATCACGCGCTTGCTGGGGCAGATGTGGTAAAAAGCAACAATAGTGTCAGACTCATTTTCAACAAGGCATGGCCGGGATCTTCTTCTGCTTCCCAACTCAAGCTCTGTGTATAATGCCAATTAATTTACCATTACCATCAAACAACCAATACGTAATGAATTGGCGTCATTGTTTGTGTTTAAGTTTACAGCATTATGATTTAGAAAAGTTTGACGTTGACGTGAGTACTACAACTACAGTTGAACTTCTTATCTTCTCTTGCACTTACTTTCCAGTCCCCAAAACCATTGTTTTGTTTCAGTTTAGTAGTTGCAAAATTGTATTGGCTCAGTCGTGTAATCTACTGTACTTAATACTTATACTACCCCCACATTGTCTATCACGAAAATGACTGCCTCTTTCTTTTTGTCTCAAAATGCTACTGACAGGGTCTGTCTACTACTATCTACTATCACAGAAGTTCAGAACAACAGATTCTTATCCATTGTCTTGGGAAACAAATGCAGCCCACGTCATCATCAGCAATCACAGGTAAGATAAGTTTGCTGTGAGGTATAACGCAAGACAGACTGGTAGTTCTTCTAATACTACAAATAGAACTCGGTGAGGGTTGAGCGCATCTACCTGTCTGCATGTTAAAGATGTGGACAATATATTTTTTAATTCGAAAGCACTGTCCCCCCTGACCTGCATGCCCAATTAAACGTTGTGATGTTGCACAACGTACATTATTTGGTGAAACAGTCCCCCCTCCACCCCCCAACAAACACAAATGAACTTCAAATGTTTTCTTTTGAAAATATCTTTGTCTCATTTTTATTTTAACATAACGATGATAGAAAAATAAAATATATATCAAATGTTACCCCCAGGCCCAGAGCTGTCCCTACCCTCCCCTAACCCCAACCAAATTTCAAAGTTAAATGTACACCCCAATACCCACATCCCACCCACCAACAAAAGGATTTAAAAAGGGGCAAACAACAGGGTCCATTTCAAAGCCGGCGGGCTTTCAGGTCTTTGTCCACCATGATCTTTACACGCTCCTCTATTCCATCCTCCAGCTTCTTCCGCTCCTCCTCAAACTTAGTCGCTGCCCGGCGGAGAATCTTTTCTTGGAATTCCTGGCACCTACATTTGCACGCATGTTGTTGTGGGGGGGCCGCCGATGATGTAACAACTCGGCGGCGGGCGGCTGCCTGACCACGGCGACGTAGTCCTGCAGGCTTGGGGGCCGGGGCATTGGAAGAGGCAGCAGCTGCTGCCGCCGCCTCCTCCTCCTCCTCCTCGGCCTGATCCACCAGCCGGCGGTAGGCCTCTACGATACCCTGCAGTTTCCGCTGCCAGGCCTGGACTGCCAACTCCTTCCTTGTTGGTTTTTTGGAAGGAGTAACTATAAAGAAAGAAACAGAATTGTTGTAATCCAAAATCCCCGCAAATCAAGAACACAACATTGATTCAACACATAGTGGGCGGCACAGTAGCACTAGCAAGCAAGCTGAGTACAAAAAATTGTGTTGCATCTATCTTGAACATTCTACGGCCTATATTAATTTGTTGGACTTTTTGGCACGGCATTATGCCTGCCCTAGTAGCATGGGTGTACTTCAACGGTCACACACATTAGAACGAACACCTGTCTTTTTCATATCTCGTTTTATATTATATACTCTGATTCCGGGAAGGCGGGAACAGTCTCAAACTAACATTAAGTAACAGGGGGCAGCTAGTAGTACATGTCTAGTAGAGACTATCATTCTTTATATCGCGCAATAAACCTTATTTGGTTTGTGTTTCACCAGCAACGACCCATGCACCCAGTCGTCCCCTCCTTCCCTTGCCTTTGGGTTTGCCCAAAACACCGCTGCTGCTGAGACTATCCACTAACCACCGGTATTGGGTGTGTCTCCCAACCACGCTGGCAGCTGTGTTTTCCCCTTTCCATGCTTCAACAACAACCCATGCATCCGACTGCTATCAGCCACCTGCATTACTGTAGTGGTAATGCTAAGCATGGTAATGACAAGTAAAGGTAACATCATATATTGTCCAGTAGAGTACAGTGAGGTAGTTTTCCCCTCCAACCAAGTAATGCGGATCACTATTGAATGTAACTTACCATCGCCCGCCGCTGTTGGCTCCCCCCCCACTGCTGCTGGTGTAGGTGCCTCTGGTCCTCCTGTCCCCGCCGGGATCGCTGAAGCTGCGCCGCTGTCCCCGTTAGCACTGGTGGATGTTAAGGGTTCTGCACCTATAAAAATAAGTACACCTTTTTAGATGGATGCACAGCCCCCTTTGTACTTGTTCACCAAGAATGGAGTTCTTCAAAACAGTTAAGTACAACGTACGTAATCAGTAGGAGTCCACATTGCATAGTACAGCAGAGTCACTACACATATTAGCATTCATTGTTATGGTATGGTACCCAAGCTCATCTCATCTGTCCTGCTACTCTAGTCCTTGGAAATTGGAAGTGAACTATGTAACCTTTGTACATCAATGTATCCAGTTTTGCGCATGCTAACTCGCAGCTTGTTGCGCAGTACGAGAAGACGCCTTTGAGGCAACACATCATTGTTCAATGCATACACCTGAAGAGGTTGGAAAATAAAAGGGCCCGTATTTAAGTTTTCTATGTGGATTGTGGAATAGAGTTTGCTTACAGGTTACAACTTCTTTTTAGCATGGCTGCATAAAACTGGCATAAATGTATTTCATACTGTCTAACGTGCACCACTTTTGTCATTAATTTTCGGCAGATGAGAAGATTTCCTTCTACGAAACAGACATTTCCAGAGCTTACAAAAAAAGAGGCATATCTAACCAGTATACGTTAAATGGTGAGGGGTCTCCGATATTTCCCACATTTCCCTATTGTGCACTAGTAGCTGTACAAATGTTGATTACTTTATTCTGCCTTTTTTAACTCTGGATTTTTTCTGGTGGGCCCTTCGACGTATTTCACGGAACAACTTAAAAACATTGATGTTACTTACTTACTTCTAACAAAATAAAGCTTTTGAAGTACCACTTTGACTCTGAAGTTTATTTTCAGTGTCTGTTGTCTTGTAGACTCACACGAGTGAGTGAGCAAAAGGGGGTTTCTTAGGTAATGGTTTGTGTAATAAAAGCATTGGGCATCTATTGGGGTTCAGGAGTGTGATAATTGAATAATTGACCAATGACTGAGCCCATATAGGTTGTCGTTCAGTGAATTGTGCGTTCCTCAGAGTTCTGTGACTGAGGTGTAAGTAAGGTCCAACCTGCCTATCAGCACCAACATCAAATTTTCTGGTGCATACATAGTTATGTAATATGTATATGACTCCATAGAAGATAGAATACCCACAAGACTAGTAGTGGTATACTAACGTTTACAAAATACTAGACAAACATCATTCTGGATGCATACTTGGTTGGTGTCAATTGCCAAAGCAGACACATTACAGAGGAAAAAACAAGCACTGTTGGACTTACTGGGGACAGCAGCAGGATCCTCAGTAGAGGAGCTCTGTGTCCGTGGTTGTTCACCCGCCGACTCGGTCCCTGCATTCTGCTTGCCCCTGGGTTCTGTGGTTCATGTAAAAAATAATAAACAAAGAGAAAAACATTGAGTGCTGTGAAACATAGACATCATTGCAAAAAACACTGCTAGAACATTAAAAGAAACAAACATTGATCTAACAAATGACTACTGCCTTGCAGGATTCACTGACTGTATACTTGTAGAAAACAAATCACATGTTCCATAAACATTCTGATTGCAGATTAATAAGTAACACAGAGGCAGTAACACCTGAACAACACCACCGATTCAAGAGATTCAAGAATGGGGTAATCAATTATCTGTGAGTAGTCATTTCTTTTTCATTTTTGCCAGCAAAATGCCATAGATCATAAGGAGGAGACATGCAGAAATTTTGTGCATACACGAAATTGTACGTTCGTTGCATCATATTTTGTTCTGCTACTGACTGAATGCTACTGCTGCCAAGCCTACCACTCATTAAACAAACTACATCAGTTCTATGGAGGGCTGAGGCAGGGGTGGCTCTAGGCTCATGGTGGTCCTCCTGGGCAGGGAGCGTAGGTAGGGGGCCCCAGAAGAGGAGGTCGGGGCGGAGGACGGAGGACAGTGAAGAGGGGGAGTCAGTCAGGGTGTTTGGAAGTGGAACAGAGCCGGAGGCAACAAATCCATGCCAGGGGCCGCAACGCAAATATGTATCCATCCTCAGAGGATTATTAAATTAAGGATATATATTGGTGCGGTGGCCCCTGAAGTTTGGTGGCCCTGTGCAGTTGCACAGCTTGCACATGCTTAGAGCCGGCCCTGGCTGAGGTAAGAAGAACAAAGTAATTTTAGCATTCATTGCCAGAGGAGGATTCGATTCATGCAGAAGAGAAGGCAGTGAAAAAAATGCTACAATATGCAAACTACGTACAATTATCCATCCACCGCTATTTCACTGACGGACAAAGGAAGGACAAGACTCTATTAATAGCATTAACTAACTTCAGTTCTCTACAATAAAGAAAATCTCACATCAATAAACAGCAACAGCTAGCGCCAAGTTGAAACAACACGCAAGAGTCAGTGAAGAAGAACACTGTCATACAATTACAGTAGATATACCGGAATACATCGGAAATGTAACTAGGAGCAACAGTCATTGCGTTACTTATTCAGCCAATATTTACAAAGATACAATAACAATATTTATACTACTATATATATATATATATATATAAAACTATATATATATATATATATACACACACACTTTATTTTTGGGGTAGCCACTCACCAAGACCCACAACCTCGACACCAAGCAGGTCCAACAGGTCCTGCTCCCGGTCCAAAATGTCGGCCCAGCGGTGGGACAGCTGATGGTGGGTACGCCGGATACCGGAGCAGCGGAAGACTGCACGGCGCACCTTCGCCCACCGCCGGAGACGCTCTTCAATGCGCTGGTAGCCGGAGCCGGGCCTGCCGCCTGCTGCCAAAGTCAAGGGGAGGTGGCGCTGGATAAAAAGACCAGGGCAGCCACCTCCTCCTCCCCAAAAAGTTGGCGGGGCGTCACTCCTGCGGGGCGCATTCTGCCGCAAGGCAGGCGGTTTTTTTTCGGCACAGCCGCCTTGCCCTTTGAGCCGCCGATGCTGCTGGCACCCTTCACCATGGTTCTGGGTGGAGGGGAGAAGAAAAGTTGAAGACAAAAAGGTAGGGGAAGGAAGAAGCAAGGTAAAGGAAGGAAGCAATATAAAACAAGAGAAAAGTTGCAAAAAAGTTGTCAAAGTAAAAATAAAATGAAAAATATAAACCTAGGCACAGAGAGAGATAGGTAATAAGCAAAGAAAGTTTGAAAAAGTGAGTGAAAAGACCAGGATGGAAGAGATAGGAGTTAGATGCTAAAGTAGGCCCAAAACCATAGCCAGAGTGTGAAATCCAAGATGGCTCCGCCCGTCGCGACCGCCGGGGTAAGTTCGCACGATATTTGACGCGATCACGCACTTTGGCAGTGCGAACTAGAAGATGAGTTCCCGAACATGTCTAACACAACGCGAACACGTTACTTGTGACCCGGAACAGGAAATAAGGGAACGCAAGCGGGCGGGACAAACCTCTTGAGTAACTTAGCGCGCTAGCTATCTCGAGCATGCAGGCAGTGCCCTGAACACGCGCACCGCTCTCCCGAAGACGAAAAACGGCGCGCGAACGGGTCTAGCAAGCAACTACGCATGTCCGCGGAGCTACGCGTAGCTCGCGGAGTGCAACTGCGTCTTCGCGTAGCTTCGCGGAGTGCGGCTACGCGAACTACGCCCAGGGTTACAATACACCTCACTACCCTATGGTCCTTGAAGTTTATAAATATTACGTCTCCCCACTTATCTTTTGGTCTTGATCCCACCCACTTTGCACGTCTCACTGTTAGAATTACTCCATCTACGTGTGCGGGAAGAGGTCTATTTTGCTTCAGCCAATAGATAGTTTTATTTTTTAGGGCATGATAGTTCTCCCTAACCCCCTCTGCTAATTCCGGTACCCCCGTCATAATGATTGTATAGGGGGCCGATTCAGGCGGTAGATCTACTATCCTAGTCATTGGTCTGTACGAACCCTGAGGTGGCTGTTCCCCTTTCTCCTTATCTAATCTGTTTTTCGTTGATGGGATGCTCTTTACAGGGGTAAGGTTCTTTTCTACTTCTCTTTTTTCTCCCTCCATTTTCCCTCTAACAAGTAACGTCTCTTCATTTTTTGATTGGTTAGTTATTGGGGTCTTAGGCTTTTCTTTATTAACTGTATCCTTAGTTGATTTAACCATTGCCTTTTTCCCCTGCGTCGTGCCAGATTTCACAAATGCACCACTAGTAGCCGGTTGTTCTGAGTGCAAAATGGAGGGGGGAACAAGATTAGTACTAGAATTTTTAGACTGCAGCATTGACAAGTTTGTTAAAGCCAGAGAGTTCCCTTCTATTTGCTTACCCAGCTTATCTAGGTGTGTACTTATTAATCTGGTTCTCTCTAAGAGAGGAAGCAGACGTGACTTCACCATGACCTCTATTTTCATAAGGAGTTCTCCCCCAAAATTATGGTCTAGGGATGGCCCTAAGGTATTAACCGTCAAAGATTGATCATTTGTCTGAAGACACCGTGTAGGTGATGGTGTTGAGGGTAAAATATTAGTTTCTTCTTTATTGTCCAGACCTAACGGAAGGGGAGAACCTCGTCTCTTTCTTTTTTTGGATTGATTCTCTAGTTGTCCTATAGTTACTGGGGGGGATATAGCTAACTTGGGAGAGCTAGATAACCTTGATATATTTGGGCTAAGTGAGGAATCGGAGAGGGACATCAGGGGAGTTAAACCTGTTATTTTCCTCGTTCCCTATGACAGTGGGGGGAATGTTATCACTCACAGATTCCAGGTCTCTCACCTTTGGGGAGGGGGCATTCCCTATTTGTCCTAACGAGGAGCGTTTACCGGTTAGCAAATCCAATGAGAGGCGCTTTTCTGTATCAGCAATTTCCTTCTCCAGCACAATAGTCACCCGTTTAAAAAACTGATCTATTGTGCCAGTTACTGCCCCTTTGGAGGTATTTACAATATTATTTTGTGGTTTCCCTTTTTCTGATGACATGATGATGCAGGGATAGTGTCTTAAAGTTTCTAGGCATAAATAACACTGTTCACAGCTAATGACTGTAGGTCAGCCGATTAATAATAGTGTCCAACAGGTGCTGATAAACAAGGAAGGCTCTTACCACGATGCAAAAATTAGGGAGCTGGTCCGTCCCGTCCTTTGTCATCCTTGGACGGCCTTAGACGGCCCGGGCGCTCCCGTGCGCTCACGCGCAGCGGGATTCGCAACCGTTTATGTAACCCGTTGATGAAGGGGTGGGCGGGGCGGTCAGGGAGAGTGGGCCAGGTGTGGCGGCCTTGGGGTAGCCGGGACTCCTGGGATATCGAGTCCCGGTCCCAGCGCTCGCAGCCCTGAAGCCCAGACACACACCCACAACTGGCTCCAAGAGTCCGGTCCAGACTCGACGATGGTGAGTAACGATGCGGGACGCGCGAAGCGGGTTCCGCGAGGAGTAAGATGATCCTAGTAGCCCACTGGTAACAGGTTAGCAGCTGATTAGAGTAAGGCGTCCCTCGAGCAAACAGCTTCCTGTTCTTTTGACGATGGAAGGATGGGCGGGGCGGTCAGGGAGAGCGGGCCAGGTGTGGCAGCCTCGGGGTAGCCGGGACTCCTGGGATATCGAGTCCCGGTCCCAGCGCTCGCAGCCCTGAAGCCCAGACACACACCCACAACTGGCTCCAAGAGTCCGGTCCAGACTCGACGATGGTGAGTAACGATGCGGGACCCGCGAAGCGGGTTCCGCGAGGAGTAAGATGATCCTAGTAGCCCGCTGGTAACAGGTTAGCAGCTGATTAAAATAAGGCGTCCCTCGAGCAAACAGCTTCCTGTTCTTTTGACGATGGAAGGGTGGGCGGGGCGGTCAGGGAGAGCGGGCCAGGTGTGGCGGCCTCGGGGTAGCCGGGACTCCTGGGATATCGAGTCCCGGTCCCAGCGCTCGCAGCCCTGAAGCCCAGACACACACCCACAACTGGCTCCAAGAGTCCGGTCAAGACTCGACGATGGTGAGTAACGATGCGGGACCCGCGAAGCGGGTTCCGCGAGGAGTAAGATGATCCTAGTAGCCCGCTGGTAACAGGTTAGCAGCTGATTAGAGTAAGGCGTCCCCTGGGTTAGTATGCGCAGATTGGAACTTCAGGGCTTGTTGTTAGCGTGTCAGGCGACAGGGAGGGGCTCGGACATTGCTTATGCTTTCTCCGGCGCACAGTGGGTGAGTCCGTAAGAGGTTCACGGTTACAAGGCTTTAGGGGCTGCCCTACTTTGCAGGGAGCAAGAGAGTAAAAAAATTCAGAGTGAGGTTTGTGATCGGTACAGTTTCTTGGCATCCGTTTGAACTGGGATAGTGGTTGTGAGTGGGACAGCAGAGTGGTCCGCAGTGCAGGGTAGATTTGGTCAGGGATACTTCCCATTTTCCAGACATGTGGTTTTTAGGTTTTTGAGTGGGACCCCCCAATTTTCTCTCCGTAAACTGTGGAGTAGGTGCGGTAGGTTATTCCTTAAGTTCCTCGGGTGTGTCTCTGGAGAACCCTTTAGTTGTGTTTTTTTCCCACTCATCGGGGTGGTTTTGCGGGGTTTACTCTTGGTTAGGTAGTGGTATGGTTAAACTAGTAATCTTAGGGGTAGCCTCCTGGGAACAGCATACATTCGGATTTTTACACGCCTACCATAAATCGGATAGGCCTTTGAAGGGTGCAGGGCGTAGGTATTTAATTGTTATGTTTGCTCCGGGACGTGTAGTCTTCCTTGTGAGTTGAGTGACAGCGGGCTGGGGCATGTTAGGTCACACTGGGGCGCCAAGGGGCAAATTAGTCCATTGTTCCATGTTGCTGTGCATCGGCAGTCCCACAAGGTCTTGGGAGTCTGGCCATGGGTTCGGGGCATGTAGGTCCTGGGGTCTTGGGGTGAAGGGCCTGTACTGCTGTTAGCATTGTGTTATGGTCAGGGGGGTAGTGGTTTTTCAGATTTTTTGTTTTCTGAAATATTATGGTTGTTCTTCAGGTTCGGTTACAGTTGGAGGCTACGGGGTGTCTGTTTCGATATGGGAGGAGTCTTTGTTTTACATGGGAAGATCAGCAAGAAAGAGAAGCAGGCTCAGAGTTTCCTGGGCCCGCTTCATATTGTTTGCACATGGGATCGTATAGGAGGTGGGGGCCTAGGGGGGAGGTAGCTGCTACCCTCTAAAAGATAGGCTGTTGGGGCGGGGTGTAGGGGTTAGGAATTTCCTACAAGTGAAATATACCAATGGTCGAGCTACAGCTAGGTGGGTTGAGTGCTGTCCATGCAGGGCAGGGTATGGGGTATTTTTAATTGGAGGCAATAGGAAGTCATGGAAGGGGTCTTTGGTGCCTGGGTTTATTTTCTCGAAGCCCACGTGGCGGGCATTATCTATGACTCGTAGGTGATTTTAGGGTCTTTTTTCGTGGTTTCCTTTTTCTCATGGATCGGCTGGTGTCAGGTGCAGGTTTCTTTTGCAGGGCTTCTTCAGTTTTCCAAGTTTTTGGGGGGCAGAAAAAGGGGTAGTTCACCCCACCCTTTTTCTGGGTGGCGGTTGTCAGTCAAGTTGGCATGTTTTAGCCAAGTTTATTCGTTATTGACAGAGGAAATCCAGGCTGGAAGGGAACGGGTAGACAGGTTCATGAGGTAGGATCTTTAAGGTGCTTCAGGAAGTTAGGTTAGTGACAGGTTAATAGTCGTAAAGGTTAAGGTTGAAAGTGGAAAGGTAAAAGGGTAAAGTTCAAAGGTCAAAGTTCAAATGCAAAGGTTAAAAGGTCACACCAAGGGTAAAATTGTAAAGTTCAAAGGTCAAAGTTCAAAGGTCAAAAGCTAAAACCTCACACTAGGTGGTACTGTATTGCAGGTTTTAAATGTTGTGTCGGAGAACATTAGGGGTGGGGGTAGCGTAATATAGGTAACAGCTTGTATAGTGAGGTTGTAGTTTTGTAAGGCATTTAGACCAATGGCCTTTTATTTGTGATGTGCACCTGTTTCAATAAAGCGGCCATATCCACACTATTTCGGTGTCAGTGGTCTGTGCTGGACCCCATATTCCCCAAGGGGGTCTTGGGAGGCAGCCGAGCGTAGGGAGGTCTGCCCCCCGGGATGTTTGGGGAATGGGAGCGGCACTCTGCCCTTTGGGCTTGTTGGGCTTTTTGGGCAATTTTATAGCCCAAGGGATATTTAGGTCTCCATTTTGTGTTTCCAGGCACCATTTTAAGGTATTCCCGGTGGCTGGTCATAACCTGTGAGAATTTTTTTACCCACCCTCCTTCTGCGGGCAATTAATTTCCTGTCTATCAATCTGGTTTTTATGGTTGGCTTTGCTTTGGAACAGGTGTGCAGGGGTTATATCCGTTGGTGTTAGGGTTGTCGCTTGAAGCAAGTGCAGTGGCGGTTGTCAGTCAAGTTGGCATGTTTTAGCCAAGTTTATTCATTATTGATACAGGAAATCCAGGCTGAAAGGGAACGGGTAGACAGGTTCATGAGGTAGGATCTTTAAGGTGCTTTAGGAAGTTAGGTTAGTGACAGGTTAATAGTCGTAAAGGTTAAGGTTGAAAGGGCAAAGGTAAAAGGCTAAAGTTCTGGTACCTCCAAGATGGGGAAGCAAGATGGCGGCCGTGTAGTCGATCCTGTTGCAGCAGTGCAGTGAGGTCGTGAAGGAGCCCAGGGGAGATGTAACCATTCACGGCCAAGAAACCCCCCCGATATCGGAACTAAAGGATACACTCTTCCCTTGCTAAAATAACCGGCATGCTGACAGCTCTTACCTGTCGAGGATCTGCCAGGCAATTGTTGCGGGTGCTGCTATCGACACTGTCGGTCTTCTCTCCCGGCCACGGACGCGCTGTGAGAGGCAGTGGGTGGAGTCATTCTTGGAGCTGGTGGAGCGGCGAGGAAGGACTGGAGAGACGGGTGGACGCCGGAGAGCTCCGATCAGAGCCCGCAGGAGCAGCAGCAGAGGGAGAGAGTCTTGGAAAGAGGAAGAGGCAATGGCGCCCAAAATAAACGTGGCAAAGGCAGCATACCTAAAGAAAAAAGCCGCCCGGGAGGGGATGGAGACAGAAGAAAGCAAGGAGGTGCGGCGAGATCCTTCACCCCCGGCGGAGCAGATCAAAAAGAGGCAACAAGCTGCAGGGAGGACTCGTCAGGCGGCAGCCTCAATTGCGGATATGTTTGCCAAAGTGGGTAAGGAGAAGGGGGGAAAGAGTTTAAAGAGGATAAAGATGCGGGCGAAGTAACCAGTGAAAATCAGACTATTTTGTCTAATGAACCGCCACTTAATCTTGCCCAGCTCCTAGCCAAGGTCACTCCGGGGACTAGTGAAAAACAGCAGACTGTAGTGGGCGAGATATCCCTAGGTGGATTAACCCCAGGTCTGGAAAAAGGAGCCAAGACTTCCTCTCCATGCCCTGTGACTAAAGCACCGGCGGATCACCAGACTCCCTCGCAGACTCTTTGTAAAGGAAATATGGAAGACTCTTCAAAGTAGGGGGTCACAGAAATCACAGACTATACGGATATCCAGATCGATAGCCAGAGTGATACCCAAATAGCAGAAGTGGGCCAAACGACGGGTGAAGGTGGTAATGAAAAGGAGAAAGGTTCAAGCGAAGCCTTTTACTCAGCCTCAGATGACGCCGGTTGGACGGAGGAGGAAGAGGAAGAACACAGTTCTTATCCAGGTACAGAGAGCGACCCAGAACTAGATCAACCAGCAACTGTGATTAAATCTCAGGCTATTATGAAGCCCCAAGCTCATCCACAACAAGAGCTGAGCTGGGATCTTTCTTCGGTCATGCCTCTGCACGGAAGCCCCCGTGAAGAACTTACCCATATGTCGCTTCTGGAGACAATCCATCAGGAGATTCTTGCCCACAGGGAGGAAACGCGGCAAGACAATCAGAAATCTCAGGCCGCCATGAGAAAAATGCAGGGAGTGGTCAGGAAACTATCCAAAGCCTGTACTAACATCGGGGACAGGGTCTCTAACTTGGAAGAGAGAGTGGTGCTAACCGAGGTCAAGGCGGCTGCAGCTACCAGTAAGGTTGATGCCCACTGTGCTCAGTAGATCGATCTTCAATGGAAGCTCGAGGAGATGGAAAACAGGCAACGCTGGAACAATTTAAGGGTCCTGGGAATCCTGGAGGGGATCGAAGGCTCTGACATAAGGGCATATATAATCAAGCTCTTTGAGAAAGCGTTCCCCGAGCTTTCAAACTGGAACTGGTCTACCGAGCTGCAGAGAGTGCACCGTACCCCCTTCAAAATGCAAAGGAATGCTAAGGAAGGGGATAAACCTAGAGCAGTTCTAATATTCCATGGTAATTTCATCTTAAGGCAGGCAATTGCGGAAAAGGCCAGACCGGATGCCAGGAGAAGCAGTGAGGGGGTCTCTTTCTTTGTCCGCCCGGATTACTGTCACTCGACTGTAGAGCGAAGATGGCGCCTGAGGGAAATGAATAAGCCTTTCCAGGACAAAAAGCTTCAAGCTTATTTGATAAACCGGGCCCAACTAAAAGTAATCAATGAAGGGAGGACATTATACTTCTCTTCAGAAATTAAAGCAAAGGAATATTTAGACTCTGTTGGATAATAGACACAACGTACAAGGCTGGGTTTAATGTTTTGTTTCAAACTGGGAAACTTGTTGATACAGGATGAGAATTAGGGCGGGGGTCTGTTTGGTTGTGAAATATTTATTATGATCATTGATTTGTAAGGCTATATAGGAATCTTTAGGTTTTTGTTATTCAGTTTTAGGCCTCACTGTTCACACTGCCAGACCATCACGTGCACAGACTAGGTCTGAGCGCTTCACGGAGTGGGTTTCTGGGAGGGGGTTCTGGGGGTCTTTGGGGAATGGGGGGTGGGTTGGAGGGTTGGTTGGAGTGCAAGGGTGGGCTGGGTGGGACTAGGGAGAAACTTAGAAAAACGAAGAAAAATGGTGCGTTTTATACGATTTTGTTTTTTTCTTTCTTCTTATGCAATTCAGAAAGTCATTGAAGGACTGTATGTTCAAGGTTCAGGGTAATATAGTTGGTCAACTAGTTTGTGAGGATGGTGAACATTAGAATATGCTCGCTTAATATTGGGGGGCTGAATGACTGGAGGAAACGCCAAAGATTGGCCCATTTTGTGAAGTACAATAGTATTGACGTTCTCACTCTCCAAGAGACCCATCTCCCATGGGCCAAGAGGAATTTAATGTTCCTTAGTGGTTCTGAGTTACTGGCTTGTTCTACACAGTCTTCAATGATCAGGGGTGTGGCAATTCTGGCACGTAAATCTTTGGGAGGTATGAAACGAGCGAAGACAGACAGTTTGGGTAGATGGGCAATTGTTGAGATGGAAATGGGTTTTACATTATGTGCAGTTTATGGCTCAAATAGAGATGATCCCGAAATCTACGATTTTTTAGAAACAGAATTAGCTGGCTGGATAACCTCCACAATATTCTGTGGTGACTTCAATATCTCAGCAGATTGGGATAATAGTGCACCATATGTAGGTCGGAAACCAAGAGTTTTTAGGGCAGTAAAGGCTCTTATTAGTTCTCATGGATTGAGGGATATTTGGGCAGTTAAAAAACCAGACCATCCAGGGGTTACATACTTTTCAAACCCCTATAAAAGGTATACAAAATTGGACTATTTCCCCATCTCTTCTCCCGAAATAAACAAGGTTGGGATAATAATACTCCCCAGACAAATTTCAGACCACAATCCATTGATTTTAACCTGTGAATTGGATAAATTAGTTAGGAAAAGGACCAGTCCCCCAGCTGAAGCTACTGGGGGATAAGAGATTTGTGGACCACCTCACTAAATGGGCGGATGAATTCTTCGCTGCTAACAGATATAGTACCTCACGGAATGGGGTATGGGAAGCATTCAAGGCAGCTTTAAGGGGCGAATCTATAAGCTGCTTGGCTAGATTGAGAAGAGAGGATAGAGAGGAGGTGGAGAGACTAATGATGAAACTAACTGAGGCAGAAGAACAGCATATTAAAGATATAGCTCAGGGGGCAGCTGGAAGCGAGAGCCAAATGAAGTTGATGAGTGTTAAACCAGAGCTCCAGAAGGTGGTAACACAGAAGGTTACTGCAGAATACCAAACATCCAGAGTCAGACGATACGAAACCGGTGAACAGGCAGGAAGAGTCTTAGCACTAAGGATTAGACAGGAAAAAGCACAAAATACTATTGTTAAAATAGAAGAAGATGCCAAAGAATTTACCGAGACTAAAGAAATTCTACAGGTGTTCAGGAACTTTTATCAAAAGCTATATCAGGAGGAAGATAGGGATGGAGTACAGGAGGAGGGTTGGGATAATGGCCCACGATTAGACGAATCAGCGACAATGGAACTGAATAGAGACATTACTAGTGGTGAGGTTATTGCTGCACTACAGGAGCTGGCCTCGGGTATAGCTGCGGGCCCCGATGGGATTCCCCTGCAGGTCTACAAATGTCTCAAAACTGTAATTACCCCATTATTTGTGGCTTTATTTAATGGTATAATGTACTCAGGAGTGATTCCAGATTCTTGGAGAGAGACCAGTATTGTAATCTTCTGTAAAAAAGGGAAACCTAGGGAGAAACCGGGATCCTACCGCCCAATCTCGCTGATAAATGCGGATACAAGATTGTATTCCAAGATTTGGGCTAAGAGGTTGGGCAGGATCATAGGCGGTCTTGTTTCCCCGTGGCAGCATGGGTTCGTCCCTGGTCGCGATACGACGGACCATATAAGGAGAGCAATAGCTCTATTTGACGCCCAGGCTGCTATGGGGGGGGGGGTGGCCTTGATACTGCTTGACGCAGAAAAGGCCTTTGATAGGGTGGTATAGAAGTATCTTTGGTCCATTTTGGCGGGTAGAGGCTTTGGGGATAAAATTATCGGTGCCCTCAAAGCTATGTATAGAGAACCTGAGGCTAGAGTGTGGTCATGGGTGAAAAATCAGATAAGATTTCCATTCAGAGAGGTACACGTCAGAGGTGTCCTTGCTCCCCGATCCTCTTTTCTCTTTATATCGATCCGCTTATACAAACAATCTTAGGGTGCCCAAGTATCAGCCCGGTAGTATTAAATTGCCATGTAAATAAAATCTTGGCATACGCTGATGATCTAGCCGTCATCACTAGTGATCCTCAGCAGGCGATGCCAGTTATTGCTGAATTGGCCAAGGCTTTTGACAGCCACTCAGGCTATCTATTGGATGAAGCCAAAACTCAGGAAATCTGTACAAAAAACATTGCTAAATTCGACCCCAGATATGTTGATGCTGCAGTATATCTAGGGGTTAGAATAAATGCCTCAATTGAAAAAACTACTGGATGAAAACTATCTCCCTCTTATTAAATCAATAGAAACAGAGCTGAAACGAATAGATGTGCTTCACCTCTCATTGATTGGGAGAGTAAATGCGGTAAAGATGACAATGTTTCCTAAAATATTATACTTGTTTCGGGCCAAACCATTGTACATCGAAGAGGGACTAATGAAGAAATTGCAAATGGTATTTATAAGATTTATCTGGCAGTACGGCAAGATCAGGCGGTCCACTAATTATTTGTCACTTTCCATTGAAAGGGGGGGGCTGGCCTTACCAAACCTAAGGTTATATCATTGGACATGTTTACTTATACAATGGCAATCCTGTTTCAGCCCGAGAGGGATTTTGTAGATACAGAAACTCAGAACCCTCCTTCTGTCTTTGAGTTCCTGCTGTGGAGGAAGGCAATAGGCTTACTTTTATGCGAAGTTGATCGCAGATACTATAAGAGGGTACTGCTTAAGATCCTGGAAGAGGCATGGAGTATATGGAAGTCTGTTTTGAAGTTTTTTAATGTCCCTAAGGTTAATGTATATCAACCTTTTTGCAATTCTAGCATTTTCTCTCATTTGTGCGCAGAAGGCAACCTTCAGGTTTGGAAAGGGCTGGGCATCAAGACTATAGACGATATTATGGAAGGTGAGAAAATATTAAGATTTGATGCTCTACAATTTAAGTTTTCTATCCCATCCTCCCATTGGCTTTTATATGCTCAAATTGAATGCATTCTAAAAGCATTAAGGCCTAAGCTGGTACATATGGCCAATTTTTCTTTACTAGATTCATTAGCCAAAGGATGTAAGAAAATAAAAATAGTCTATAATCTTCTCCTGATGGGAATCCAAGATGATCTGGAAAAGACTGAATCCACTTTGGCAAACACATTGTCCAACCCTGATGTAGATTTGGATCTGGCCTTAAATCTGAATACAAAAATCTTTCGGTCTTCAAATCTGGGAGCCCAGCACTATAAAACATTATCTAATTTATACTATACGCCAGCAAAACTATTTTCTTGGGGGGTTAGGGAGGACAATTGCTGTCCCAGATGTAATGAGGGACAAGCAGACCTATTACATATGTGCTCCTATTGTAGTGCATTAGTCCCAACTAGGGATGAGATTGAATTTTTTTTGGAGGGGCTGCTATGTCATAAGATCGATCTATCCCCAACCCTGATGCTACTGGGCATAGATGAGAAGTTACGGCTCGGGAAAGATGAGGAAGCTCTGGTTTTTATATCAGTAGCGGTACTGCGGATTTTAATTTCTTCAGGCTGGAAAGATACTTCCGCTCCTTCATTCCAAATGTGGCTCACCAGATTACTGGGCATACATAATATAGAGACATGCTTCTATGAACAGAAGGTTAAAAAAAATGCGGGAGCTCGGGAGTCGCATTTGGGCTCCACTTACAGAATGGAGGGAGCAAAGATTGTAAATTTATTTTCTTTTTTTTTTAATACAGACTTCCCTGGTTTGAATTTTATCAACTTGCAGAGTCTCGGTTTTATTGTTAACATCATTTTATCCTGTGGTCAATATTCTAATTGTGCTGAATCGGCAATCGTATATCTCTTTTTTAATCATGGACTTAGATTGATATTGAATGCTATGAATAATGAATTGTATCTGTTCCTTTTTTTTTTACTCTTTGTACGCACCAGAAATTCTTAATAAAAAAAAATGGTAAAAAAGGTAAAAGGGTAAAGTTCAAAGGTCAAAGTTCAAAGGTTAAAAGGTCACACCAAGGGTAAAAGGGTAAAGTTCAAAGGTCAAAGTTCAAAGGTCAAAAGCTAAAAGGTCACAATAGGTGGTACTGTATTGCAGGTTTTAAATGTTGTGTCGGGGAACATTAGGCGTGGGGGTAGCGTAATATAGGTAAAAGCTTGTACAGTGAGGTTGTCGTTTTGTAAGGCATTTAGGCCAAAGGCCTTATAATTATGATGTGCACCTGTTTCAATAAAGCGGCCTTTTTCACACTATTTCGGTGTCAGTGGTCTGTGCCGGGCCCCATATTCCCCAAAAGGCAATATGCTGAAAAGAAAGCTAGTCACAAAAGGGACAACGACACATTTTCAACATATTTACTTTTAGTTTCATTATTTTGGAACATTTTGGGACTTACGTCGTTAAACAATCGAGACAAGAAAGCACTTCTGTGTCTTGCTAGAGTAATCATAAAATTGTACAATTGGATAATCATAAAAGAAAAAGATGGCTGTTACCACAGACTGAATTGAAGAGCAAGAAGGCTGCATGAACACGTTGTCACTCTGCCTACCTAACTGATTGGCCAAACAAAGATCCTGAGGACCAATGAGCTACTAGGTTCTGGGTCACAAATGCCAGTGTTGTCAGCTGTGAGTGGGTAATTGGGTGATAAAGGAATACTGCAGACTTTTATCTGCTAAAATAACCATGCAATATATAATCCCTGTCCAGGGAGTGCTGCCCTTCTCCGATTACAAGCAGGAATGTTCTATATTAGGGATTATACAGTGAGGAAAATGATCCTTCATCTAAAATGCCAAAATGACAATTTTTTATTAGGTCTCCCTGTTTGCTCTGCGAGGCTTCTTGTAATGGGGATATTTCAGAAATTGAGTTTAAGCCCCGCCCATCTTTTTGATTGGCTGGCTTCAGCCTCCATGCTAAACTCTGGCAACCTTTTGATAATGAGGCTTCTTAGTCCCTCCTTATTACCCCCTGTCTACTTTTGTGACCGACCATCAGGACTGGATCTTACTTGAGGCGTCACAAAGTCTCCTTCATTAGTCGGAAAGCACTATTTTCTTCCAGTAGGCTTTGGCAAGGGCAGGCGCTTGTTTATGGTATACAGTCAAAATATCGAGTTAAAAATATAGAATTGCATTAATATTGAGTTAAAAATATAGAATGGACTAAATATCGAATGGACAGAATATAGACAACAAAAATATCGAATGTAATGGACAAAATATCGAATGGACAGAATATAGACAACAAAAATATCGATTTTGAGGTAAGTAAGTAAACCCCTTCGCTGCGGGGGGTAATTCCACGGCTGTGCTGGGGAAGGGGGGCGCACACAGCGCCCGCATGCTCCTGACGAGCTCAGCTCGTCATGAGGCACGGCGCTCCTGTGCTCATGACGAACTGAGCTCATCACAGGTGCACCGGCTCCCGTGGAACGCTCAGCATAGCAGGGAAATTCTCCCCGCACCTGAGCGTTCCACGGCTCATGACGAGCTGAGCTCGTCATGAGCACCGGAGCACCGTGCCTCATGACGAGCTCAGCTCGTCATGAGCATGGTAAAGGTTAATATCGATTTACATAAATATAGAAAGTCAGAATATCGAAGTATATAATATAGATGTTAAATATATCGATTTTTTAATAGTATCACATTTTTTAAAGTGTTTTTTATGTTAGTATATGTGTGAAAAGTGTATATTTATTTTATAATTTATTTTAAGTAATGAATTTTATGGTATTTAATTTTTGCGTAATTTAAATCTGTAGCGGGTTGTGGGTTTATAGAGGAATAGGGTGGGAAGTAATTTAATTATGATTGATTAAATGTTTTAATTTATTTATTGCTATTTATCTTGAATTAATTGTTAATTAATTTTTAATTGGTAATTAATTAAATTATATTTGGTATTTTATTTTTTAATAATTGATTAATTAATAATTCTGTTAATTGTATTAATTTTTTTTCTGTACCGGGTTGTGGGTTTATAGGGGAATAGGGTGGGAAGTAATTTAATTATAATTGATTAAATGTTTTAATTTATTTATTGGTATTTATTTTAAATTAATTGTTAATTGATTTTTAATTGGTAATTAATTTAACTTATACTTGGTAATTAATATTTATTAATTGATTAATTGATAAATATGTTAATTGTGTTAATTTATTTACTGTAGCGGGTTGTGGATTTATAGGGGAATAGGTTGGGAAGTAATTTCATTGTAATTAATTACATTTTTAAATGTATTTATTGGTATTTATTTTTAATTAATTGTTAATTATTTTTCATTTGCTAATAAATTGTTGTAAATTGGTCATTCATTTGCATTAATGGGTAATGAAGTTTTAATAAATATTTTTTATTTGTATTTTTAATTGATTAATTATTATATTATATTAAATTGGTAAGTATTTTTAATTAATTTGTAATTGGTATTAATATATATTTATATTTTTAATTAATATATGAAGCATTTACTTTCCCTACTGTTGCACTCACTGGAGTGGGAATAGTACTTTTTACCCCTACGCTATCCAACGCTTTCCCTACTGTTGCACTCTCTGGAGTGGGAATCGTAATTTTTACCCCTACACTATCCAACGCTTTCCCTACTGTTGCACTCTCTGGAGTGGGAATAGTAAATTTTACCCTCCCCTATCCAACGCTTTCCCTACTGTTGCACTCTCTGGAGTGGGAATAGTAATTTTTAGCCCTACGCTATCCAACGCTTTCCCTACTGTTGCACTCTCTGGAGTGGGAATAGTAATTTTTACCCTCCCCTATCCAACGCTTTTCCTACTGTTGCACTCTCTGGAGTGGGAATAGTAATTTTTACCCCTACGCTATCCAACGCGTTCCCTACTGTTGCACTCTCTGGAGTAGGAATAGTAATTTTTACCCTCCCTTTATTCAACGCTTTCCCTACTGTTGCACTCTCTGGAGTGGGAATAGTAATTTTTACCCCTACGCTATCCAATGCTTTCCCTACTGTTGCACTTTCTGGAGTGGGAATAATAATTGTTACCCTCCCGCTATCCAACGTTTTCCCTACTGTTGCACTCTCTGGAGTGGGAATAGTAATTATTACCCCTACGCTATCCAACGCTTTCCCTACTGTTGTACTCTCTGGAGTGGGAATAGTAATTTTTACCCCTACGCTATCCAACGCATTCCCTACTGTTGCACTCTCTGGAGTGGGAATAGTAATTTTTACCCTCCCACTATTCAATGCCTTCCCTACTGTTGCACTCTCTCGAGTGGGAATAGTAATTTTTACCCCTACGCTATCCAACGCTTTCCCTACTGTTGCACTCTCTGGAGTGGGAATAGTAATTTTTACCCCTACGCTATCCAACGCTTTCCCTACCGTTGCACTCTCTGGAGTGGCAATAGTAATTTTTACCCTCCTGCTATCCAACGCTCTCCCTACTGTTGCACTCACTGGAGTGGGAATAGTAAATTTTACCTTTTCCGCTATTCTACGGTAAAAATATTGTATATTTTTTATTAATATTACGTTAATATATATATATATATATAGATATATATATATATATATATAGATATATAGATATATATATATCTATATATATATATATGTATTAACAAATAAATGTGTATGTTTTTTTAACTTGTATTAATTAATTATACATTTTAAGCTTATTTAAGTATTTTAAGTATGTTTAAGTTAATTATATTTAATATTTCATTAATTTTTAATTTCTTTAAAGCATTTTAAAAAATTCGATATTTTGACGAATTATATTTTTTACAACAATATTTTTGAATCAATATTTCTGTACTTACCAGTTTGGAGATAGGAATTCGATATTTTGGCATTCTATAATTTTTTACTCGATATTTTGGTAGTTCTATATTTTTGTCATTGATATTGTTTGGATGTATGACGTTACAACGCATACTTTTACCACGCATACCTTTACAACGCGGTTTTTACCACGCATACCATTACAACGCATAGCGCTTAGAGGTGCTGGATAGTGGTAAGTATAATTTTCTATTCCAACTCCAGTCCCCGTGGACACTAGGGAAGGTGTTGGATAGAAAATTAAACTTATTACCTATCCTAGAGCGCCCCCCAGCGCAATGCGTTGTAATGGTATGCGTGGTAATGCCTTTGTTGTTATGGTAGTGCGTTGTAAAAATTTCGTTGTAAACGTTACATACCATATTGTTTCAGTGATCCCTTGTTTATATTTGCATCGCCTTTCACTTAAACAATAGCAGCTATAGTTAAAGTGAAAGCTTGATGCAAATTTAAACAAGTGGCTGCCTTTGCGTAATGGTGACAGCGTGTTTACCCTTGAAAGGAGTTTTATTTAAAACTTAGCTTTGCTATTTGTGGTGAATGTGGGTGTGGTTCTACTGTATTCACTGACTGTGCACCAGTTGTTTCACCAGAACAGATGCGGCGCTGCTCCTCGCTCCGAAGTGGTTTCCTGGGCAATGCCTGCTTCCAGCTGTGTCCGCAGAATCGTCTCACACAGCTGGTTAATGTGCCTGCTGCCGAGATGTTTGCGCCAGCAGTAGGAGGTAGTAAATTCTAATGGTGGTTGGGGGCAGCCTTTAATCTTTCAGGTGGAGGATGTAGTGAGTACCCTTGGCTTCCGTTTATGCTAGTGGATGCTGTTTCACATTTAAACTCAAGTAAACAGAGCCAGGACAATTGTTTCTTGACTCTTTAGTGAATGTTTGTGTTCTTGCTTTCCGGTGTGGTTAGGGGGTAATGCAGCATTTCCATAGCACCTCCTACCCCCCAACAAGGTCACAGTTTGCTTCCGGATGGATGAGGAAGTTATTACTCCGTTCCTTGTGCACAGCTGGTAGAGCGTGGGTTTATATAGTGCGGCCTATGTGTGATGTGATATGTACGTCACATATTTGTGGGACTTGTCTTTATGTTGCGGTGAGGTCCGAGGGGAGCTCAATATGTGATGGGAAGCACGTGCTGGTGCCCCAAATCATGGAGGAAGCATCCAGATGTGGGGGGTAGTGCTGCGATGCGTGCCCTAGGCGTGCTTGGGCGGCAGGGCAGGGACTTTTGCCTGCTGCAAGAAGCAATACTTTTGTTTTATTAGGGTAGAAAAAATTGCTTCCACCCTTTCATGAATATGTTTTGTATCATTATCCATGACAATTTATTGTCTATTGTCATGACACGGTGGCTCTTTTCAAAGCAATAAACAACACAATGATGGAAGGAATGCTTGACTGTAGCGCAGCTGCTGATTTGGTTGGTGCCGCATTCCCTGTCATAGTTTTTTTGCCTCTGTGCCACTCTGAACAGAGACCAGCCATATGCAAATCAGTCCTGTTCGTAGAGGACAGTGCAGCCCAGTCTGCCCTGCTAGGACCCCTCCGGATAGGAGCGCTAGCAGCTGCGCCCCCTTTCATAGCAGTACTTCTAGTGAGTGGGTGCCCTAGTTCAGTAGAGCCCCAAACACGCCGCAGTACAGAGTTTGTATGTATCAAATATGAAACTATCCCCTAGTGAGACATGTACAATCAGAAATGGAATGGAATGGAATGCGTCTTAAAATGTAATAGGTAGAGATCAGCAGCATTAGATGTGGTGCGTAATTTGCCTCTAGTCTAGTCATATAATATGCTGTAACATTGGCATTTCCTTGCCACGAAGTCTCTCGTTCCATCACTGCATGAATTAATGTATCATGATGGTCCTCGAATGCACTATTGCAATGGCCACGAGTGCAACCCCATCCCCTCGTCAACAGTGAGATGAGGAACAGTGCAAGAACTTTCTGTGGTCTAGGTAGAATAGCATTTTGTTGTTAGAGCACCTCCTCCCACTAACTAAAAGCCCATTGTTGGGGCCCTTTTCTTGTGATTCAGTGCCACATAGTGTTGGAACTTGAAGTCTCCCTCCTTAACCCACTTATGGAAGTACAGCCAGGGACCGGGGACACACGAGTATTGGTCATGGATGAGTAGTTTTGTTAAGCTTTCACTTGGCTCTCCTTGGCCATGTTCAGAGTTTCTACTTTCTCACTCCATGGGGTTGATTACACACACCTTGGTGTAGGGGGCACGAGTGGGGGGTGAGGCGGGAGGTTATTATCAATGAACATTTGGCACAAAATGCATTAGTTTTAGGCCTCTAATTCTGCTCCAACAGGTATGGGCCGTAGAGATGTAGGGGCAAATTATCAAGAACGGCGTTATAAATTATTGCTGGTTTAGCGGCAGAAAACTGCCGCTAAAGCGGCGCTAATGGGCTTGGTAATATGCCATTGAGAATTCCAATAGAAGTTCATGTTCTGGTGTGAACATGGGCTTCTATTGGAATACTCCGGGGCATATTATCAAGCCCATTATCGCTGCTGTAGCAATAGTTTATTGCCACTAAACCGGTGATAATTTTAACACCGTTCTTGATAATATGCCCCCTAGTGAGGGAGAAAAGAAAAATAACACTATCACTGAGCAACAGTTTCTAGGCGCTTCCAATCACGCCACCACCCTGTTAGGCCTGCAGGATGGTGCAGTGAGTTCACGCTCACCCACTGATATATGCTGTTATCTGCAGACCGCAGGGTTGATTTCTGGCTTGATTTTCCATTCTTCAGGAACGTAGGTGTGGAGTTAAAATGGGAATTATGAGGCATATTAGCAAGAACCTCGTTAAAATGATCGCCGTTTTAGCGGCAGGAAACTGCATCTAAAGCGGCGATAATGGGCTTGCTAATATGTGTTATAGAATTCAAATAGAAGCCCAGGTTAGATGTGTAGGATATCTAACCTGGGCTTCTATTGGAATTCTGTAACGCATATTAGCAAGCCCATTATCGCCGATTTAAGGGCAGTTTCCGGCCGCCAAAACGGCGATAATTATAACGAGGTTCTTGCTAATATGCCCCAATATGCTTCTTTGGATAATGCAGCGACAATTAATGTGCCAGAAGGCCTGGATTTCAGTCCCACCCGAACTTCGAATGACATCTTTCAGACGGTGGTAAAATGAGTGTTTCTATTTTCGGGTAAAAATACAGATTAGCTTTGCCCTTTACTGGGGTCTCTCGCGCTGCAACTCCTTGGTGTCTTTGCGTCTCTGAGAATGGGCTTCGGATCTCTCCTCCAATGTGGGTGGCCATTCCTCCCAGCCAAGGAACTCGACTGGATCAAGCCAGTCTTTCCCACATCTGGCTCGTCGCATAAACATAACAAGCATTTGCAATCCAATAGGTCTCGGATTTACACGAGTTTCAGCTATTGACATTGCAATAACATTGCCTTTTATTTTTATTTTTGTTTTTAAAACATAAATAAAAGGCATTGTCATTTACACTGCCAATAGCTTAAACTCGCAAGACCTATTGCATTGTAAATGCTTGTCTTTGTCAGTTACTTTGACAGGGTACTGCAAGGGAAAAAAATATTTCCATACTTGACTTCAAAAATTATATTTTAAATGCCTATTGCTGACGCTTCTGCTGCATACAAGCTGAAAGTCAAAAAAGTGGAAGAGGGGTGTTGTTTCCAGACCCCACAATCCACAGGTAAATGAACAAAGTTTCATTGATCTATTGCTAGCCTTCTATTTATTAGTGAAACCCTCACTGGGGTTGTTGTTTCTCTACTTCTGGGGGAGCTTGTCTCCAATCATGCGGTCCCAGATTTACCTAACCTAGAATGTCCTGCTCCACCGTTCACTTCCTGTCCAGTCGCCTGGACAAGAAGTTATGTCCAGTATCCTCTCTGTTGTCCGGGGAAACACTCTGCCTGCAGGGTCCTAATGTCCCCACAACACAAAAGCAGGAGAATATTAAAGGTTGCACCAGAAGATACTGTTTGTTGTCTTTGAATCCTACTGTGTTTTGCTGCTTACCTAATGAATGTGCAATTGCAGAATCTGCAAATATTCTTCGAAACAGTTCACCAATAGTCTTCTAAACCCACATAGTGTTAGCCAAAGTTAACGAACAAATGTGTTTATAAATGTCCCATCTGCAAGTAGCTAATCGGAAACCCTTATCGAGCAAACTCACTTGATACCAACCGACCCTTAGAGTGTGCCAATACTTCTGTCCATGACTTCCCTTCACTTCTGCCATGTCTTACTGGTTACACTCATGATCTCAGGTAAACGTCATGATTGCCTTTTCGGCCTGCTATTGGTTAAAGGTTTAAAAGAAAATGTCTGTGGCTCAAGTTCCGCTGCAGATGAGGGTTTATGATCAAACTGGGATGGTGGGATAGTTGGTAAGTTATTGGTTGTGTTGTGCGATTTTGCATTGTCTTCTTCTGGAGACGGATTGGGTCCATCCACGTAGGAGATGGAGAGCTAAGCACAATGTGGTCAAATGGGGGTAGCCAGGGGTAACAAGAGCTACTTGTATTTCCCTTTTTCTAGCTATAGAGAGTGATGCTGGTTTAAAAGATGTGGCTGGGTGAACGCAATTCTTTTGACAAGCGACAAGTGAAAGCAATGTAATTCAGGTCGAATTGCCAGCAAGAGAAGAGACGAAAGTCTTCGGTTTTCAAAAGCAAGGGATGGTTGGAAAAGCTAATCAGATAGATAACTTGTGGTGTCTATTCCTAAACCTCATGAAGCACCAATCCATAATCAGGGTCGGACTGGAGCAGAAAAATACCCCGGTACCAAAGGAAAATTACCCCCTATCAGTGAATTACAAATCTAAAAAAGTGGTCAATGTTTGCAAATTAGGGACGTTTTGAACTTGCAAAGACACGCTGTATAAATGTTTTGCAAGGTATGCATTTGTTCCTGTTGTAGGTAAAGTTTTTTAGGTCTCGCGACCTATCGATGCGCGCATGCGCATCGAGCGGAGCGAGAATTCAAGTGGCGAAAACATCATGAAACCACCAGCTTTTTGCTGGCGTTTTCATGGCGTTTTCATGCAGTTCATGTGAACCACGTGAGCAACATGCACGCGCATTCACGGCCAGGGCTTCTCCTCCCCTAATTATTCATGGCCGGCCGCAGGCCGGCCGTACTTTCAGTTTCCCGCTTCTCCTCCCCTAATCATTCATTCCCGGCCGCTCACAGCACATCAAAGGGCTTCGCCCAGCATGCGCTCTGCATTCTCTCCCCAGTCAGCTTCCCCCATCCCTTGCACCCCCTCCTCCTTCAGGCCCCCACCATTTGCTTTTGCTTGTTTTTAAATGAGGCCCTTCCTCTTCCTCTACTCATTCTTCCCCTCCCTCAGTTTATAGCCTTAATTTCTTCTCCGTTCAATTCTTTCCCATTCCTCAAGTCTTCCGTCCCCTTTCTTGCCTTCCTTCCTATTCCAAACATTATTCCCTCTCTTCCCGCGTTTCTTTTTCTTTCTTCAAAATACCTTGAACTAAACAAAAAAATCACGACCCCGTTCAAAAGAGGAGGGGGTAGTAGCATTCTTGCCCTGCTCATTTCTGGTGCTCCGTGTATGCGTGAGAACAAACAATGCCGTCATCTTCACTTAAACACCGAAAATCAAGCATTCATATTTTTTTTATTCTACAAAGACACGTATACAGTTACGGCTGGAACACGCCAATTTAAAAGTGCCTTGAATTACCGGATGTTACGAGTTACGTAAGAATTATGGTACACACAATGCACGCGGTAAACAGCCCTTCTATATGAGCTATGGCGCTCTACATAAATATGCGATATTAGGCAGCGTCGGCGCAGGGGTTAACATATCTACATACTCATTTACAGTGAACAGTCGGGGCTGATTGTTTCCTTTCAAGGCAGCAAAATTGCACCTCAGCTCACGGCAAATTGTCAGCCCGCCTGCCCTCGCGCCCCCACCAGGAGATGGGATGCTGTGAAATGTCTCGAGGTACTTCCTGCATACATCTCTCGAGGACCTTCGATGCCCGTCCAAACATCCCCCTCCCCCCCCCCACACATACACTTTCTGCATATAGTCCGGAGGTTAAACACCCTAGGAAACTGCGGGACTCAACCTCCCACCAGGATGAGATGCTGTTAAATATCTCGAGGTCCTTCGATGCCCGTCCAAACACCCCCTCCACACACACACACTTCCTGCATACAGTCGGCGGGTTAAACACCCCAGCAGAATGCGGTACCACTGCACCATGGAGGCTGTGGGTCTGGCAGGATAAATTTACAGGAGTGATATGCAGGTTGGAAGGTTTCCCGGCCAGTGATAAAGTGTGTCCTATGTATATTGCCTTGGACAGCACGGATGGTGGACTTCAATGCGTACTTGCGTTTGTGATTGTGAGCGCACACTAATATATACGCCACATTTCCCACAGATAACCAGAAAATAAAAATGCACAAATATGTTAAGTATTGGCATTGCCAATAGGTCTCGCTTGTGGGACCTTATAAGTATTTAGTTTTGCAGCACAATATCCTTGTTGCATAATCGGATATTGTGCTGCAAAACTAAATACTTATAAGGTCCCACAAGCGAGACCTATTGGCAATGCCAATGCTTGTTTATTCGAGTGACATGAACAGTAAAACCCGCGCAAAGGACCCTGAAAGAGGCCCCCAAACAGGCAAAACAATCCGACCTTGGCCATATGCACCCGTTTCCCAATCATACCTGCTCAGTAACCTGCTTCGCTCACTATATGCCGATGTAAACCTTCCAACTGATTATCCTTTTTATATATTTCACTTAAGAGGTACTTACTCCATCATCTTCATTTTTCAATTGACATCTGAATATTAATAAACAAGTGTTTTCCACCGCTATCTCTAAGAAATTGTCAAACGCGATCGGAAATTAATTCCAACATATTTTTTACTGCAAATTATATTTTCCTGCACATAATTCCTGACATTAGAAAATCTGTGAAGAGTAGCACCTTTTTTTATTCTGATTACAGAATGGACCAGCCATTTTAACAGTTTTGTTGAATTTAATGAGGGTCCCTGTCAACGTGGGAAGAAATCTTGCATGAATCAGTCACACTGTGCTTCGGATTATATAATTAGAGCTGGATTGTAGCATCGCCACTATAACCAGAAGAGCGATCTGCAAACAGCACGACGACTAGAAAATAGAACCATCACAGAGGTAAGGATGAGTACAGTACAGTCATTTTGCATCGCACCCTCGGGAAGTGACAGACAGTAGGTGGAAGGTAGGAGAGGTTGAAGAGGTCAGGCTTTTTACCATATCTCGGAGTTTTGAAGGTTAGTAGTGGCAGTGCATTAAAATCGACATGCCGAGGAGCTAATAAGCAAAACAGGATCCGCCCACAGCGACTTAACACTTCCTTACAAGCACTGCAGATGGGTAGTGGGGGCTCACTAATGCTTCAAGGATTACAAACCACTCTGCCTCCTAAAATCGGCCAGCGCCGGAAATGATACACACAGAGAATAAGCAGTCGAAGAAAAATGCCGTGCTTTAATGAGCTTACCGAATGTAATGTAGCTCCTTAAGCCAAAGCAAAGTTTAAAAAAAAAAAAGAAAGAAAGGCAGAAAGCATTTCTTGGCGGCTGGTTCAAATAACTAATTAAGGGGGGGGAGCGATACAAACATATAACGCATTGACATTAATCATATACAAAATACTAAGTGATAGTTTACGTCACAAAAGAGAGCAAAAAAAAAACAATATTAGGCACTAAAAAACAAGTCTTTCCGGAAAAGATATAACCACATTCAGTTTTTTTTATATGTATGTTAGTGGCAGCTAATTACCGAACAAACAAAATGGCAGATTTTTTGTGAATAACATTAAGTTGTGATGCTTCAATGGATGGGATGAGAATAGTTTTCAGGAGATGGCAAATAAACGTAACTGCTCTATACAACATTTCATGCTTCTGAGAGAGCACAAGTTTGAAAAAAAATGTATAAGTGTACCATATTTACAAGCACGTAGTTAGTTAACATGTACTTTGCACCAGAGTGTTTATATTTAGAAGTGAAATACACAGAGTGTCTTATATTCAGTGGTGAAATGCATAGAATGTTTAAGTAGAGTAACAATAATCATAACTGTGTGAGACTAATGTAAAATGTTTGAGATGAATATGAAAAGCTCATGTTCTCATGTTAAAGGAATCATGTTAGAGTTGAATAGAACTTTACAAAACCAGTATAATGTGTAGGCCTCATGGCAATTCACAGAAAATCTAAACGTGCTGCTAAAATAATGTGAGACAAGGTTGACGTGGTTCTTCCAAATGTATTATCGAACTAAGTTTGAAATATATGCTTTATAGATGTGTTGTTTTAGAAACGTATGCTAGTTAAGAATGTTGTTTAAATCAAGTTAATGTTTTAAGAGTGCAGGGACCTGCTTCATGTAAATCAAGTAGGCCTGAACTGATAATGTCATATCGTTTGAACTACCATGTGCTCGTTAAGGAAGAAGTCGAGAGGTGTCCAGCACAGAGCTTGGAGTGTGTTTTATGACTCAAAGATATGGTGGAGTCTGGAATTTGAGGCCCACTGCAGGACGGACTGTATGCAGGTGCAAGGGTCTTAATCAGCTAGAATGAAAGGGGCTTTGTTCAGTGGCGCTTGGCGCAGGCCTGTAGGAGTTTCCAGGAATTTCAGGGGGTATCAGCGCACTGGAGAAGAAGCCTGGGAACCAAGGTCAACTTTAACGAGGGTCTTCAAGAGTACCATCATGGAGTTTGCCGCGCAAAGATGTACCACGTGAGGGGCGTCCCAAGGGGCGTTTCTTTTGGAAATGTGATTTGGTATTAGGGAAAGCGACCCGGGAGGAGAGCAGAGCAGATGATTTTGGGAGCCTAAGGAAGCGGATGGGTAGGCAGATAGGCTGATCAGGAGAGACCCATTATCAGAGAAGAGACAAAGAGAAGTGCGTGATCTTCTTAGGAAGTCACCACGGCTGACACCTAGAGGGGTAAAGATCTTGTTAAGTAGGGATGTCACTTAGTATAGTGTAGGGACGGACTAACCTTAATTTTCTTTTCTGTAATGACTTTGAGGTTGCAACTTGTATCCATTTTGGCAACCCTTATGGTTTTCGAGCTTGTACTTATTATTCTGTTTTTCAGACTCAGATTATTCAAAAAGTTCATGTTCATAGTGATACCGATTTATCTTCTGAATCTCATTTTGAGAAGTTTGTATCTTCAGTTATCTTTGACTTTATATTAAATCTTTGAAACTTAAAATTTGGTCAGTGGTCATTTAGAGTGGTGTAAGTTCTTAAATTGATTGACTTATTGTAAGATTACCTTTTACTCAATGACAGGTACCAACGATTCAGTCGACATAGTTTGGGATTTGGTAAGGTAACTAGTAACCAGTAATCCCGCGTTAGCAGTTGGTAGCAGAGTGAGGATGGTTATCTTCTTGAGGAAGGTAATCTAGAGAGGTTACTTTACCCCAAGGCCCCTAGACGTCGAGAGACGAGCAGCGGAAGAATCGTGTGCCGAAAGGTGCAGACGGTGCGAGAAAAGCAGCAGTATCGGAGAGTGAGTATAAAAAGGGTCATGCGTGAACAGATTGCGGTGTTTTGTGTTGTATTTGTATTGTAATGTCTTGCGGAGTTGAATGCCTGTAGTGTGAATGAGAGAAGGTTGTGAGCGCGCGCAACCTGGTAAGCTGGTTACCTGGTAAACGGGTGAACTGGTGAAATCTTAAGTTCAGGCCAGAGCTTAAGTGGTTTTGGGTGTATCGAACATCCAGGGTAGTTGTCGACCATAGTACGGAGGTCACGAGGTACCATTGACCGCCGTGGATCCAAGATAGGGGGAGTGTAAGAGTGAGTGTATGAGTAACGGACGCTGGTCGAAAGTTACTGTGTGTGAGTAACCTATTGGAGAAGGCGATTGTCTGGAAGTAAACGGAAAGACATTTCGCCAAGTTAAGGTGACAACTACAGAAAGACTGTGGGCGTACAGTCAAGAAAGGTGATCGCTTGGACGGAAGTAATCATTTTTCAGAGTATGAATGGGACGCGTGCATGACCGAGGAGACGAGCTGAGAAAGGAGGGGAACTGCTGCGAAGGGGGACGGGTGACGTCGGCTAGAGCCGCGCTGTGATTGAGCGGTTGGTGTGACGTTAGCTAGAGCCGCGCTCTGGTTGGGCGGCTAGAGTGACGTCGAAGGAAAGTCGCGTACGGATAGGCCAGTTAGTGCGAACGGGGCTGAGATTGGTGGATTGTCATCAGGAAGTAAATAAACGCGGAGAAAGAGCGAAATCATGAAGTGTTTTAAGTGTTTGAAAGGGATTTTTAAACGTAAACGAAGTGAACATTATTACGGGGAAGAGGCTCCGCCGGAGGGTACACCAGCTCATTATATGGCAACGAATGTTGGGCTGCATACGATATTATGGATTGGGGCTTGGAATAAGCATACGGAAGGGAATGAGGAAATGCAGTTCCCGAAGTACGGGACGTTTAAGTTAGAGGTGTTACATCGGCTAAAAGCAACCATGTCCTCATTGAAACCCTCGCCCAGACCAACACAGTTTGAGGCCCTTAATGCATGGATTAGGGCTGCACACGACAGAAATTTGAACAGGCGTCAACAAAGACTGACGCGATCGGTAAGAGCAGTGCGAGATTCTAAATGGGATGAGGAAGCAAAGCGGTGGAGGGTACAGGTTATTGAGGTGGAAAAAATGTATCCGATGAGGGAGGTGGCAGGAGGAGGAGGAAACCTCATGGAAGAAGACGAGGAAAGCGAGTCGGAAGACAATCTGATAAATAGATTGTTAATGGATAGACCACCTCCGAGAGTTGAGGAAATTGAAGATAGAGGGCTCGCAAGGGAAGATGGGAATGCCATAGAGGGGTATACACCACTCCCTATATCGGAATGGACACCTATCAAAGGTGGGGAGACACCTCAACCTAGTACAGCACAGAGTGTAGTGGGAAGGTTTGTGGTGCAGAAAACGCCAGCCACCGAAAGGGTTGAGTCCTTTGGATTGCCAGATGCTCTTCAAGTGCCTGTTACCATAGGACCCATAGTTTCGATCTATAACCCTGAGAGAGATAGAGAGGAACAACAGAGGCAATTGGATAGAGAAAGGATCGAGATGGAAAGGAGGAATAACGTGACAAATGCATGGAAGCAATTGCCAGGATCGGTAACATGGAATACCCCATTAGACACAACTGTCGGTCCCAACTCAGAACAGGGAGGTCCGAGAGGACCAATGGATCTAAGGGGACCGCGGCCAAGACCCTATTCAGAATTAAGAGCTGATTTGAGGGAATGGGACGGGTCCACAGTATCCCTGAGTAACAGGACAAGAACGGAACCAGAGTGGGAAAGCAGGGGTAACGGGACTGTATCTCACTGTGGGGCCAGCGAAAGCAGTCAGGGTCGGGAAGGCCGAAGTCCCGAGAATAGAGGGGATGCATGTCCTACAAATCAGAGAGAACAGCAGGAACAGAATACGAGGAGTATGGAGTGTGAGGAGGTGTCTCGCCTCACGCAAACAGAGGGAGACCAAAGAACGCAAGAGTACAGAGATAGGTTTAGGTGCACTCATCACTCACACGCACCTGGGGAAAATGTACAGCACTGGCAAAGAGGGAACAGTGAAAGGTCATGTCATACATCGAGTGATCGGAGGTCACAGATGCAGGGGGAAGAAAGAGGGAGTAATGGAACATCTTGCCCTGCATCCCGTGAAACTAGCCAGGATGGGGAGAGAGAGGCTAGGAGGCATGAAGGAGTGTTTCACCACCCACCCCGAGAAGATGGAAAGGCATGGGACCTAGAGAGATGGGAACAGGGGAGGACTCCCTATAATTCACCAATACCTAAACGTAGATCTCGGAGCTGGGATGGGAGAGATGCGGATGGAGGAGCTAAATTGAGTGTCTTGAAAGCTGAAATTAAGGCAAAAAGGCTTGATGTTACTAGTTTAAAATCAGATGTTGATGAGATAATAGATGGAACCTTGCCTTTGGAAAGGATAGAATTGTATGAACAGGATGAGTTATTGTTCATGGCAAAGGATATTACTAGGAAAGCTAGAGCGTTTCATGAGAAACTGACTGATTTGGCAGATAGGTATGCCGTGGATTTATCTAGGACAAGGGCATTGCAGAGTAACCACAGATTACAGTACGCAGACCAAGACCTAGATGAGAAGAGGACTACTGGATTGAAAACTCACATAAGGGAGTTGATATCTGGGATAAGAGTGTGGAGAGAACTGGATAAATGGGAAGAAAGATGGTCAAAAAAGGGCACGGTTAGGCGAAGTACAAATGTGATGACCCCTGAGGGAAGGGTAATGCAGATGGAGGCATTCCCTTTGCGAGAAATATCAAATGGAAATTATGTACATGTGCCCTGGAGTAGAGGAGACTTAGCTGCATTTACCAACTCATTTCCGAAGTTGAGGGACAATCCAGTAGAGTGGTATAAACAGGTAGAGAGGTTTGTCAAAATCTCGAAAGTACTGTGGATTGATTTGAATACGTTGTTTGACATCGTGGTCCCATCTGATTTATGGACCCCGTGCAAGACTAGTGTTGAATGGCCAAATACTGAACCAGTGAGGGATGTTCGGACTAATGGACCGTCCGAGATTGTCATGCGAAAGTATGAAAGGGTAATAGCATGGCTGAAAGATAAGGTACCACCACAGGATATAGATTGGGTGAAAATAGACCGAACAAGGCAGGAACCCAAGGAGACAGTTCACGAGTTTTATGAAAGATTATTGAAAACATTCAAGCAATACAGTGGACTAGATGTAATGGATCCCAAAGATATAGGGCAGTTTGTGTCAAAGTTTGTCTTGGGGTTGAGACCTGATATTTGTTTGATGATACAGCAACATTTAATCTGTTGGCAGAACAAACCACTAGATGAGATTTTACGTTATGCGAGGTACTGTAGTGACGAGATAGATTCTAAAGCCAAGAATCTAAAGGAGAAATTGATGGTGGTGCAAATGCAGTCCGCTGGGAAGGGTGGCCAGCAGAAGCAGGGGATGGGACGAAAACCAAACGGTCAGAACAAAGATAATGAAGAAGGGCAGAGACCTAGGATAGACTTTGCCACTTTAAAGAAAACGACAAAGTGCCATCAGTGTCACCAGGTGGGGCATTGGCGACGCGAGTGTCCCTTTAACCCCGAAAATGGAGAGCTAGAAGTAGAAGAGCAGGTTCAAGAAGTCCCAACTCCAAAGGTGACAGTTCCAGGAGGCAAGGTGGCCAAAGGGGGGACTTCGGCCCCACGGGCCCAGTTCCCACAGCCACCGAAGGTAGCGACAGGGAGTAAGGTCTTTAAGCAGATGCCTCTCTTCATCGAGGAAGAAAAGTGTTACTACATTGATCCATTGACAGGACAACGTGTGAGCAGTGAAGAGGACTGTACCCTCGGGGCAGTCCTAGAAGTGGATCAAAGAGGGCCATTTGTTGAGGCAGAAGTGGCAGGGTGTCCCACTACGTTCTTAGTGGATACTGGGGCTACTCGTTCGACTCTGAGATCAGCGGTGGTTCTAGACTTGCCAATGTCAGGGGAAACTATTCAGGTGGTAGGAGTTGCAAATAAAAGAATGACTAGTCCCTTGACAGAACCAGTGTCTGTGAAAATTGGAAACCACATGAACGAACATCAGTTTGTGGTTTGTGACTCGAGTCCGGTATGTCTGTTAGGAAGGGATTTGTTGTGCAAATTGAATTGCACCATATACTGCACCCCACAAGGAGTGGAGGTACAGACTACCGATGATGATGCTACCTTTAAGGTGGCAAATTCAAAATCCTGTGTAGAACTATATCCTACTCTGACTGTAGAAGATCTTCCCCAAGATTTAAGAGATGCAGTGGCGTCAGAGGTATGGGATTTCACAGGAGAAGATATAGGATTGATTAAAGGGGTAGAACCGGTAAAAATTCTGGTAAAACCAAATGTTGAGTTTCCAAGAACGCCTCAATACAAATTGTCCCAGGAAACGATTGCGGGAATAAAACCTGTGATCGAGTCAATGATACAACAGGGAATACTGAAAGAAATCGTGGGTAGTCCTTGTAACTCCCCGATTATGGGTTTGCAGAAACCTAGCGGGAAATTCAGGATAGTGCAGGATTTACGAAAAATTAACAACATAGTCGTTTCATGTTGTCCCGTGGTACCGAATCCTTCAGTGATATTGTTTCAAATACCATGTCAAGCAGAATGGTTCACAGTGATAGATCTTTGCCAGGCTTTCTTTTCCATCCCATTGGATGAAGAGAGCAGGTATCTTTTTGCTTTTAAAATGGAAGATCGCGTTTTAACATGGTGTCGAATCCCACAAGGATTCACAGACAGCCCATCCATCTTCAATCAGTTGTTGAAAAAGAATCTCGAAAATCTAGTACTGCCCCAGAACTCGGTTCTGGTCCAGTACATAGATGACCTACTTGTTGCGTCAGAGACAGAGGAAGCCTGTAAAGCAGATTCAATTGCCTTACTGAACCATTTAGCCGAAAATGGACATAAGGTATCTCCGAGCAAGTTGCAGTACTGTCTGACGGAAGTACAGTATTTAGGGCACCGGTTAGAGAAAGGAAAACGTAAGGTGTCACCAGAGAGGATTGAGGCGATAATGAAGATGAATGCGCCTACAACACAGAGAGAAGTTAGAATGTTCCTAGGAATGGTGGGTTACTGCCGACAGTGGATAGTTAACTTTTCACTGAAAGCAAAGCCCTTACAGAAACTGACGCACAAGGAGGTGAGTGATCCGGTACCATGGGACGAAGAATGCTTGGTGGCGTTCTTGCAGCTGAGAGACGATTTGTGTCGTGCTCCGGCTCTGGGAATGCCCGATTACGAGAAGTCATTTTCACTCTATTGCTGTGAGAGAGAGGGATGTGCTTTGTCAGTCTTGGCACAGACCCACGGAAATGCCCGTAGACCAGCTGCATATTTTTCGGCTACATTAGATCCAGTAGCCGCAGCGTTGCCCGGATGTCTCAAATCCGTTGCTGCAACGGGTGTCAGCATTGAAAGGAGCGAGAGTATTGTGAAGGGACATCCAGTGGTGGTGTATGTACCACATTCAGTTGAATTGCTAATGACCAGGACGAAGACGCAGCATCTGACCAATAGTAGGCTCACGCGCTACGAGCAAGTTATCCTTGCTGCGGAGAACGTGACTCTTAGGAGATGCTCTGTCTTGAATCCTGCTACGTTGATGCCATTACCTACTGTAATAGAAGGCGAAGGATGTGAAGACCACGATTGCCTTGATGTGACTGAACTATGCACGAAACCCAGACCAGATATTGTGGATGAGCCGTTGTCTGACCCCGATGAAATTTATTTTGTTGATGGCTCATGTTTAAGAGACGATACTGGTCGATTGAGAGCAGCTTATGCTGTTTGTACTATTACTGGAGTTGTGGAAGCCGCTTGCCTGGAAGGAGTACATTCCGCACAGGTAGCAGAAATCATTGCCCTAACTCGTGCCTGCATAGCAGGAAACGGAAAGAGAGTCACCATATACACTGACAGCCAATATGGTTTCGGTGTGGTTCATGATTTCGGGCAGTTGTGGTCTCAGAGGGGTTACATGACCTCCTCTGGTTCGCCCATTCGAAACGGAGAATTTGTGAGGTTGTTGTTAGAAGCATTACAAGGTCCAGTTGACATCGCAATAGTAAAGTGTGTAGCACATACTAAAAATACAGATTTTGTGTCACAAGGCAACAGATACGCTGATGAAGTCGCACGCTATTGTGCGGAACAAAATTATTCTTTCTCAAAGGTGGAAATAGAAGGTGCAGAAGAAAAGACTGAATTAAGTATGATGTTAGAAACTGTAGACACTTGGGAGGATTTAAGAATAATGCAGGAGAACGCACCTGAAACAGAGAAAAAGGCATGGGAAATAGCAGGTTGCGTGCGAAGCGAAATGGATTTTTGGGTTTCAGCAGATGGGAGGGCTGTGTTACCTGAAGAATTAGCTAATCCCATGGCGAGAGAAATACATGGTCCAGTACATCTAGGAAGGGATGCTATGATGAGAGTGTTTAGGCAAACTTGGTATTGCCCTAAATTTAGAATAGCAGCAGAATCAGTATGTAAGAGATGTGTTACCTGCCAACAACTGAACGTAGGTAAACGAACACCAGTCACACTGAGTCACATTGGGAGGTCAGGGGGGCCTTTTAATAGAATGCAACTAGATTTCATCGAAATGCCAAGAGTTAATCGCCTTCGGTATGTGTTGGTGATTGTATGCGTATTTTCCAGATGGGTTGAAGCGTACCCTACACGTAGGTGCGATACACTCACAGTGGCTAAATTATTGCTCAGGGAGTTGATACCGCGCTTCGGGGTGCCTGCCTCTTTGGAATCTGACAGAGGAAAACATTTTAACAGCGAAATAGTGAAGATGTTGTGCTCCACACTGAATATCGATCAAAAGCTGCATTGTAGTTATCGACCAGAAGCTTCAGGAATTGTGGAACAAGTGAATGGCACATTGAAGAATAGATTGGCTAAAGTAGTGGCATCCACATCTTTGAGTTGGCCAGATGCTCTTCCTTTAGTGCTCATGAGCATGCGCAGCACACCTGACAGGAGGACAGGTCTCTCTCCCCACGAGATCCTGATGGGGAGGGCCATGAGACTTCCCACAGTTCCAACTACTGCCCTATTGAATATTACAGATGATCTGATCTTGGATTATTGTAAAGGACTGTCTGACGCCATCCATTCTGTGTCCCTTCAGGTGCATGCGGCTGAAGTTCCAGCATCGAGGAACCTGTGTCATGACCTGAACCCAGGGGACTGGGTGTTGGTTAAAAAACACGTCTGGAAGAACTGCCTAGATGTTCGCTGGCGTGGGCCCTTTCAGGTAATCCTGATAACGAACACCGCGGTGAAGTGCGGGGGGCTGCCAAATTGGATCCATGCATCCCATACTCGAAGAGTTCCAGCACCTCTAGAAGGAACAGCTCCTATCCCAGACGAAAGCCCGGAAGTGGAAGAAGGGTCGCAAGAAGGGATTGCAGCAGCTGAGGGGGTGTCGGAAGAAGTTGGGAACGCAACGGATTCAGAAGAAGAGCGAAGGCAGGACGGCAGTGAGACGGAAGACGCAACTGAAGGAGAGAGCAGAAGTGAATACGACTCAGACTCAGATCCGTATCAGAGCAACCAAGAACCAAGTGAGAGGACAAGGAATAGGAGAATAAGGCTTGGAGCTGCCACTTGGCCAGCAAGGAGAAGAAGGCTAAGTTTGAGGTCGGCCCAGGAAGAAACGCTTGCTCCTATATCCGAAGACTCAGATCCAGAAGAAGATATCCAGGATCAAGCCGAGGAGGGCCTTAGAAGATCAAGGAGGGTGCGAGTGCCTAGTAGAAGATACTCTACTCCTGATTGGACCTACCTCGTTGCAGATGTCTGGGGGGCACAGAACCGGGAGGATCCGGGAAGTGGACCTGGTCAGAACTAACCCGATCATCACAGTGCAAATAAGGTTTCTACTGCCAGGAGCGGAGACCGAAAGGTTGCTGACACTCAACATCGTTCATCCTCCTCTCCTGAGCGGAATAAGAAAATTGATTTTAGAGACAGTTGAGTTTCCAGTTTGCTGTTCACGATATCCAATATTGGAGGGAACTCTTCTTCGTTTGGAAATGCTTGAGCGAGTAGTAGAAATTCTAGGAGCGCTCATAGTTGTGGATTAATACCATATTGCGAATGTCTTCAAGGGGGCGCAGAACTGGAAAGGTGAAGAAAGTGATCCTGATTAGAACGGACCCCTTTGTAATTGTGGATATAGAGCTGATAGTACCAGGAGTAGAAATTGAAAAAACGTTAACTCTCAATTTCGTCCGTCCACTTGTCCAGAGCGAAATAAGGAGAATAATCCTAGAAACAGTTGACTTTCCATGTTGTGGTACGAACTGCCCAGAACCTGAGGGAATGTTACTTCGGATGGACATTTATGAAGACGTAGTGTCCCTCCTTGAGCCATACATAACTTTAGCAAAAGAAAGACATTGCGAGAAAGAAAGACTTTTGGCTCAGAAAAGAGAAGAAGTGAATGCTGGAAGAAAGTCAAGAACTACACTGTTTGAGAACATGGAGGCTGGCAACCCGAAACCGCAGGGCAAAATGTATAGTTGGCACACTGTTGGGAGTGGTGATTTCCCTGATAGTTCTAGTGGTTACTGTCTCATACATAGTGGGACACGAGAGAGATGCAACTGCAGTGAAGGAGGACAAGGGAGTGTCAACACCGAGAACTCCTATTGCTAATGATAAGGGAAACATCAATGATAAAGACAAAGCATTGTTAGATGCAGAAGTAAAAAGGTTACACATGGATGAGTCACAGGGAAATTACAGGTCAAATGCTTATGCTAAATTGCTTTATGAATACGTTGACGTCATGGAGGTGAAGAATTGCTACGTTTGTATGCAATTACCAGCTTCTGTGGAGGAGGGTATCAGATACCATCATCTTCCATTGACATATGGAATCACATGCAGTTTGTTGTTGAGCATATTTTATGGACGAGATGGATTTGAGTATTATTTCTCGAATTTCGACTCGACATTGCCAGAGGTCCCGAATTTCAAGCATTTGAACAAATGGGACTATTACAAAAGCAAAGACAGATTACACAAATGGTTTATTCCATGGAAAACGTTAGACACTTCACATGCCCGAAGAAACAATCTGACTTGTCAAGTATCAGAAGTTGAGAAAAAGTTTATAGGACAGGTAGATACTAGATACAGGAGGCAGAAGATTTTGAAGGCATCAGGACAATGGGAAACAGATTGGACCAAGGAGGAAAGGGCACATCAAAGAAAAGGTAGTATTGGTCCAATTGCTTTGGATAAGGAGAAACGGGGGAAACTGTGCATTCACAGGAGTTACTCCTATTATGAGAATTTTTATGTAGGTCAAGTCAATTGTGAACATGCCTTTCAACTGGAGTATTACTCTAAGGATTTTTTGAAGGGGATGCAAGCAATTCCAAATGTATATTTTGTATGTGGAAGAAATGCCTATGTGAAGCTACCAGATAATTGGTACGGATCATGCTATCTGGCTGTTGTCTTCCCTAAAATATATCATGTTGAGAATTTAGAAACGACAAAGAAAGAAATACCAACTAGGTGGAAGAGAGGGCTGGGTGCAGCAGAAGTAGTTGGAGATGTACTCGGTGCTGCATTCCCTTTCTTAGGACTGATATTGAATGACATTAAGATCAGGAGGTTAGCTACAGTCGTAGATAGGCTATCTGCCAGTACTGCAAGATCATTGATGCTGATAGAAGGGGAGATGCAATCGATTAGGGCAATGGTTCTTCAGAACCGACTTGCTTTAGACGTTCTGTTAGCTAAAGAGGGAGGAGTCTGTAAGGCTTTGAAGGTCCAGGAATGCTGCACTTACATTCCAGACAATTCAAAACCTCTAGAGAAGTATATACGAAACATCACTGCCATACACTACGAAATTGAGGACCTGGCAAAAGTAAATGTGTGGGAAAAAGTAGGTCATGGAATGGGTAAAGTTGGAGGTTGGTTTGCCAACTTAGGAAAGGGTATCGTTTGGTACATACTGAAACCCATCATCATAATTGTGATTTGCGTAATCACTTTGTGGGGATTGGTGCGTTTGTATCAATGTTATAGAGCAAATAGGTTGCAGAGAACTATGAAGAAACAGGAGGAAGAGTTGACAGCGATGCAGGACACTCAATACAAGAGTCTGAAAGCATTGGAGACTATGAAAAGAGGTGGCACTGCCATGACTTCACTTTGAAGGGTTCTACATTTTTAGTGTCTTGATGGTGATGACCCCTGAAGGTCATCAAAGGGGGGACTGAGAGAGCACAAGTTTGAAAAAAAATGTATAAGTGTACCATATTTACAAGCACGTAGTTAGTTAACATGTACTTTGCACCAGAGTGTTTATATTTAGAAGTGAAATACACAGAGTGTCTTATATTCAGTGGTGAAATGCATAGAATGTTTAAGTAGAGTAACAATAATCATAACTGTGTGAGACTAATGTAAAATGTTTGGGATGAATATGAAAACCTCATGTTCTCATGTTAAAGGAATCATGTTAGAGTTGAATAGAACTTTACAAAACCAGTATAATGTGTAGGCCTCATGGCAATTCACAGAAAATCTAAACGTGCTGCTAAAATAATGTGAGACAAGGTTGACGTGGTTCTTCCAAATGTATTATCGAACTAAGTTTGAAATATATGCTTTATAGATGTGTTGTTTTAGAAACGTATGCTAGTTAAGAATGTTGTTTAAATCAAGTTAATGTTTTAAGAGTGCAGGGACCTGCTTCATGTAAATCAAGTAGGCCTGAACTGATAATGTCATATCGTTTGAACTACCATGTGCTCGTTAAGGAAGAAGTCGAGAGGTGTCCAGCACAGAGCTTGGAGTGTGTTTTATGACTCAAAGATATGGTGGAGTCTGGAATTTGAGGCCCACTGCAGGACGGACTGTATGCAGGTGCAAGGGTCTTAATCAGCTAGAATGAAAGGGGCTTTGTTCAGTGGCGCTTGGCGCAGGCCTGTAGGAGTTTCCAGGAATTTCAGGGGGTATCAGCGCACTGGAGAAGAAGCCTGGGAACCAAGGTCAACTTTAACGAGGGTCTTCAAGAGTACCATCATGGAGTTTGCCGCGCAAAGATGTACCACGTGAGGGGCGTCCCAAGGGGCGTTTCTTTTGGAAATGTGATTTGGTATTAGGGAAAGCGACCCGGGAGGAGAGCAGAGCAGATGATTTTGGGAGCCTAAGGAAGCGGATGGGTAGGCAGATAGGCTGATCAGGAGAGACCCATTATCAGAGAAGAGACAAAGAGAAGTGCGTGATCTTCTTAGGAAGTCACCACGGCTGACACCTAGAGGGGTAAAGATCTTGTTAAGTAGGGATGTCACTTAGTATAGTGTAGGGACGGACTAACCTTAATTTTCTTTTCTGTAATGACTTTGAGGTTGCAACTTGTATCCATTTTGGCAACCCTTATGGTTTTCGAGCTTGTACTTATTATTCTGTTTTTCAGACTCAGATTATTCAAAAAGTTCATGTTCATAGTGATACCGATTTATCTTCTGAATCTCATTTTGAGAAGTTTGTATCTTCAGTTATCTTTGACTTTATATTAAATCTTTGAAACTTAAAATTTGGTCAGTGGTCATTTAGAGTGGTGTAAGTTCTTAAATTGATTGACTTATTGTAAGATTACCTTTTACTCAATGACAGGTACCAACGATTCAGTCGACATAGTTTGGGATTTGGTAAGGTAACTAGTAACCAGTAATCCCGCGTTAGCACTTCCTTGCATCACACATGGCGTGAGCCTGCATGTTGCAATCAGAAACGCTTGTGGTATGGACCAAAAGAGAGACTGCACTGGCAATGTCCAGCCCCTTTAGACAAAGGCAGGGAGCGTTCTAAATGCTCAGAGACTTCAGTACCAGCCAGCTTTCAGACCACAATCATGCACCTTGAATAGAATTACATTGAAATGCATTTACATTGTGCTGCACTTACTTCCCTTAACAAGGTATTATAGCGCTTTATTGTAAGTAAAACGCTACTCGGGAACGCGGATTCAGTGGTTACTCCATTTGTTATTGGGATTAGTCATTTGTTTAACAAAACCATTCCACACATTTACTTCAGTTTCTTCGTTATACATTAATGATTTAGGTGTGATCATTAGAGGGACCTATGTGAGAACGAAATAGTTGATGAAATGAATAGGCTTATTGTTAGGTTGCAGATGTTAGATCTGGGGGTCTCTAGTTGGCAGAGGTAGGTACCAATGTCCAAATAGGGACCCTTGCTTCTAGTCAGGGTAAGGGGGATACACTCTTTAGATAATCCTTGCTCACCCCCTTGGTAGCTTGGCACAAGCAAACAGGCTTATTAAAGGCAATGTGTAACGTATTTGTACCAACACTCACAGTAACACAGTGAAAACACCACAAATGGACTCCACACCAGTTTACAAAAATAAAGTTATTTCATCTAAACTACACAAGACCAAAACAACAGAAATCCAAAATACACAGTTCAAGAATATGATTTTCAAAGAGTTCTAGGGTTTGAGTTAAAATAATCCACAGTTGCGTCACGTTTAGCCAAAAGTACCTTTAGATGCGACAAAAGTTCCAAATGGAAGCTGCAGCGTGGAAAAACAAACGATGTGTCACTCCTGAGACCCTGGGGAGGCAATGCGACAGGCCCGCTGGATGCAGCACGCGTGTTGCGATGAATCCGGTCTGTATGGAGAGGGATGCGATACCTTGCAAAGATTCTGCTGCGCAGGTTTCATAGGAAGCGTATCGCAAAGGCACGATGTGACGATCTTCGGGACGGCGACGATCTCAGGTGCAGCAGCGATGCGCGGCGCAACGTCGATCTTCTCCTCTTGCAGCCCCTCGATGCGATGGCTCTGCGACGATGTTCGCAGCGACGTGATGCGGTCTGCAAGCAAGCGTGCGGTGATCTCACCCAGCGACGACAGGTTCTGCAACGATACTCGCAGCGATAGGAATCTTCCCGCACAGGGGCGATGCATTCCGCAAGCAAATGATGCGTCAGTTCTCGCAGTGGCAACAGGCACTGCGACAATCTCGATCCTGATGGCAACGGGAATTTCCTCGCACAGCAGGCAACAACTTCCAGAGGCCCCACAATTTGATCAAGGACTCTAGGAAGGGCAGATCTCACTCAGCAGAGTTCAGGGGGGAAGCTGGTGGTGAAGTCCTTTTGTTCCTGGGACTTTTAACAGGAGGCCAGCTCTCCTCAGGCCCTTTTTGATCTCTTCAAGCAAGGGGACACAGCAAGGTTCTTCCCCTCTCCTTGGCAGCAAAGCAACTGCAGGTCAGTCCACAAGCACACAGCAGCATAGTCCTTCCTCTTCAGTCTTCCAGCTTTCTCATTGGCAGAGGTTCCTTCTTGATTCCAGGATGATCTAATTTTCGGAAGTCTGGGTAGCCCTTTTTATACCAATATTCTCTTTGTTCTCTGAGGGCAGAGAGGCCTTTGCCTAATCCAAACCAGTTCTGGAGCACTCTGTTTACATGACTCCTTTCCTTTCACAGTGCAGGGCAGAAATATCAGACGCACCACAGGGGGTGGAGACAGCACTCTGGGGGGCAGGCACAGCCCTGGAGCACTTTGTTTACTTGACTTTTGCTTTTCTTTGAGAGAGAGGGGCAGGGTCGTCAGGTGCCCAGCAGGAGGTGGAGCCAGCATTGTGGAAGCAGGCACAGCCCTATTCAGGCCCAGGTGCTATCTCCTCCACTCAAGATGTAGATGGAGCTGTTCAGCCCAGGGATGACTCACTCAGCCCCTGGGAGCCACCCCAGCCCCTGTCGCTCACAAAACAGACAGTCAATTCACAAACAGGCCAAGGCACACAGAAGGTTAAGACAAGAAAACAGACACTTTCTAAAAGTGCTGTTTTCAAACACAGTATTTAAAAAACATCCTTCCAAAAAGATGTGTTATTAAATTTTGAGTTCAGGGATACCAGACTTTAATTTTGTATCTTTCGCCTATGGGAAGATAGGCAAGTAAACTTTATTCACAGCATTTCCCATTATAGCCTCTGGACCTGATTGCCTTTCAATAGTGAAAAACGAAAATGGCTGTAATTCACTACCAGAGCATGTCACCCACACTAGTTCATGCTCTACCTTTCACATACACTGCACCTTGCCCAGGGGGGTACCTTGGGCCTTCCATAGGGGTGTCCAATGTGTACAGAAAGGGAAGGGTTACGCCTTGACAGTGTGGACACTGGTCAGGTCAGCATGGCAGTTAGCAACTGCATACAGGCACTGCGGTGGCAGGCCTGAGACACCATTTTAGAGCTACTCACATGGGTGGCACAATCAGTGCTGCAGGCCCGCTAGTAGAATTTGAATCGCCAGCCCTGGCACACTCAGTGCACTTTACTAGGGACCTACTGGTAAAACAAATATGCCAATCATGGATAACAAATCACAAAAACAATTTATACAGAGAGCATCTGCACTTTAGCACTGAACAGCAGTGGTAAAGTGCCCAGAGTCCTATTGACAACAACCACAGTTCAGGAAAAATAAAGGAGGAAGAAGCAGAAAGTGTGGGGATAACCCTGCAAAAAGGGCCATTTCCAACAGCAGGGGTATGGTTTCAAAAAAGAAATGTAAGTGTTGGAAATGCCCTTTTTGCAGGGTTATCCCCAAACTTTTTGCTTCTTCCTCCTATTTTTTCCTGACCTGTCTTTGTTGGTTTTTGGACTCTGGGCTCTTTATCACTGCTGATCAGTGCTACAGTGCATATGCTCTTTGGGTAAATTGTGTTATGAAATGGTGTTTCAATGATTCGCCTATTTAATTTACTTGTCAGTCCCTAGTAAAGTTCACTGAGTGTGCCAAGGCCTGTAAATCAAATGCTACTAGTCGGCGTGCAGCACTGATTGTGCCACCCACATGAGTAGCTCTGAAAAGGTAACTCAGATCCTGCCACTGCAAAGAGTCCGCGCAGTTTGTAACTGCCATGTCGATTGCACCCACTTGCCAGGCCCTAACCTTCCCTTTTCTTACATGTTAGTCACCCCTAAGGTAGGCCCAAGGTACCCCTGTGGGTAGGGTGCAGTGTATGTGAAATGTAGGACATGCACAGATGTGTGTGACATGTCTTGGTATTGAATTACAGTGCATTTCGTTTTTCATAATTGAAAGGCTATCTGGCCCATAGGAAAGCATGGAAGTTAATTTATAATGTCTTATAAATATAACTTCCCATTGGGACCAGATAGGAAAATAAAGTGTAGTATGCCTGAACTTATAATGTTAAAATGCGTCTTTTAGTGAGGGTGATTTTTACATTCTGTGTTTGAGATACCACTTTTAGAAAGTAGTCATCCAATGCGCCTATGCTAGGATGTTTATTGACTGCCTGGCTGTGGAGTGACAAGGGCTGGAGATGTGCAGTGGCTCCAGAGAGTCTGGATGAGTCAGGGCTGGTCTGAATAGACCTGGGCTGCATTCAGAGTAGTGGGAGGAGTTGTCACTAGCACCTGAATAGGCCTGGTCTGCATTTAGAGTGGTGGGAGGAGATTTCCCTTGCACCCGCATAGGTGCTGTCTGCGTTGGACAATGCTGTCTCTGCCTCCTGGTAGGAAGCTGGGCCAGAGAGGACCAAACTGGTTTGGACTAAGCACAGACACTCTCTGCCTGAGAGAACATATGCATTTTGCGTATAAATACTGGGGCCCAGACCCCAGAACTTTAGAACTCTGTTGGGCCAAGAAGACTGCCAAGAAGAAGAACTGGAGAAGTTGTGAGGAGAAACTACTACTTTGCTTTGCTGTGTTGGCCTGCAGTGGCTGCTTCTGTCTTGGGCAGTGAAAGGACTAGACTGAACTTTCTACAAACTTCTATATTGAGTTTCTCCAAGGGTTTGAGGTAGAGCTTGCCTGATGTTCAAGAAGTCTCAGGAAAAGCAAAGACTTCAAGTTCTTCTGCCCTTATCACTGGGGACTGTGTGTTTTGTGCTGCAACAGAAGAAAAGCAACCCGATGCCATCTACGATGCCGCTGCAGATTCCGTGTTCTGACGGCACTGCCAGAACGCCACACTGCAACCCTGGTCTCATCAACAACGCCTGCTGACACCACCATCGAGCAGCTGCTTGCACAGCGACCTGTTGTCTCCCCACCCCGCACCGCTGTACTTCACATCATCGCACTAGTATCCCTGATGCCACTCCATGCTGACATCGACTTAGCTGCTTGGACCATGGTTCAAGGGCACCGCTCGTAAGTTACACTACGCACCACCCTCATCACGCACCGCAGGCTTGGCCTACTGATGCTGGTGCCATCGACTCCAGTTCGTCAGCCGACGACAGTGCTTCAACAATGACGCTGCCTGCACCGTGAGCTGCCAGCACTGCGACGAGCACCTCATCACTTCGCACCGCAGCCCTTGTCTCACCGACACCACTGGACGACCGTCATTGTGCCGTTGCCTTCACCGCAACTCGAGGGCAATGCACACCGGGCCGCTGCACTTCGCATCGCATCACCCGACGGCAGCGCTCCTAACTTCAACTGTGAGGAGTTCAATCTGCAATGCGTGTGACTTCAAGGGCCCGATGACTCCTGCACCTACCTCTAGATCCGACACCAGTGGATGCCGTGCTTTCGGAGCTCAACGAGAGGTCGCCGATACCCTGCATTTCTAAAGGTACTGTTTTGCGGGTCTTCCCGACACCATATCTGGCCCGCGAGACCTTGGTCAGCTGCGACAGTTTGGATTTGTTGTTCTCTAATGCCGTGATAGCTCCAGACGGAGCTAGGTGACTGAAGACTTCTAAGTACTGTATTGTGGATTTTTCTCATTGTTGGTCTTGTCTTAAGTATATCAAAATATTGGTTATGTTTCTAAACTGGTGCGGTGTCCTTTTGTAGTACTTACACTGTGTTACTGTTGGTTAGGTGCAAATGCTTTACACACTGCATCTAAGATAAGCCTGACTGTTCATACCAAGCTACCAATTCACAGCAAACCAGGTAATCCTTCACCGACCAGTAGGAGAAAACAATCTTGTTATATACAATTATTCACAGCACCATGCTTTAGCCGCATCAACCTGTCAAAAGCATTAAGTACATCAGGCATGACATTACTTGAACTTCAGTTTTAGCCATACATTTTTGCAGCAACAACATGTCAAAGGCAGTAAGAAAGATTAGGCACAACATTACACCATTAAACCTGCACTTGAACTAGGCCTTACAATGGAATTTGTCCGACTCATTCCGCCAAGCTCTCCACTCAGCTGCGCACATTGTGCCGGCAGGCCCCAACGCGCACAGCAAAGCGTTAGATTACTTGAAATCCAGGGCACCGCAAAACGCACCGGCCCACTGGGGTGCCTGAACACAGGCAGTCTCCCCTAGGTTCTACTCAGTCCATATGTTGTGGGTTAGGGCAGTAGAATCCAGGACTACTGGCAGGTCAGTCCTCCTCTTCCGCCTACCCTCAGCACACGTGGATCCTACCCTCTCCTGGGGTCCATCCAGATGCTGAACTTCCCTTATTGTGCATCCCCCTTTGTTTTTAACTGTCAGTGCTCCACCACAGGGTGAGAAGCCACCCGGTGCACTCGCCCTCCCCCACATCATCACTGACCGTGCTCCCTAATAGCCACCCAAATAATCCCGTTAACGAGCTCATGTGCATGTCCTGAAAGATGCACCCTATCTCTGCGGAACTGGCCCCTTTCATCTACTTGAGCCAGTTGTGCCAATTTGTACCTGTTGTGGCAAATTGCAGATTTACTACTGACCATAGGCGTGCACCAGGCCTCCCGCTTCAGATTCCTTCCTAATGACATTAGATCCCTCCCCTAGCGTTACTGACTAAAGGGACTAGGAAAAATCCCGGCATTTGTATTCTGCCCAAATTAATGGATTTGCTGCTTTGCTCTACACCAAAAGAATGCCTACAGTAACATACACGGACCGTACTGCGCTCATTAATGGGGGGGTGTCGCCACCGCTGAAGTGCCAATGCGGGAGACAGAAACCCTACCTGCCACCTAATTTTGCTAATGTGGGCTTTATGTATGAAAGAAAGCCTAATCAGAAAACCTTATATTCCCCTCTTCTGGGCTCTGGCGCCCACAAAAGTGGGACCCTGGTCCTAAAATTTTTGGCACTCAGAGATCAATAGGAGAAAACTCTACTATTTGTATATAAACAATAATTTGTAGCATCATCCTTTATCCGCATCAACCTTAAAAGGCAGGAAGTAACGTGAGCACGACGTTACCCTGGAATTTCAGTTCTGGCTGTACACTTTAGCGACAACAGCATGTTGGAGACAGTTAGAAAATTAGGCACAACATTATACCTGCACCTGAGCTTGGCCTTACAACAGGACACCACAGACTCATTCTGCAAAGCTTTTTACTCTGATGTACGTGTTACAACAATTGTTTGCATTACTGAAATGTAGGGAACCGCATACCGCACCGGTCCACCGGGGTGCCTGAACACAGGTAGCCTCTCCACGTTCTATTCAGTTTCATGTTGTGCGTTAGGGCAGTTGATCCCGGACCACCCATAGGCACAACATTATACCCGCACTTGAGCTTGGCCTTGCAATTGGACATGAATGACTCATTCTGCCAAGTTTTTCACTCTGCTGTACACATTGTGCCGGCAGGCCACAGCATTTTACAACAAACAGTTACATTACTATAATGTATGGCACAGCCTACTGCACCTGCCCACCATGGTGCCTGAACACCTGCAGCCTCCCCCCGTTCTATTTGTTATGTTATGTTATGTTAAAGGGGATTTCTATAGCGCTCGGCTACTCTGAGGAGTGTCCCGGCGCTTACGATCCTCATCGGCAAGGGAATGGAGGGCGAGAGAGGCAACTACTGATCAAAAAGGAGAGTTTTAAGATTTTTCCTAAAGGCCAGCAAATTGCCGTTAGTTCTGAGTGTAAGAGGTAGAGCGTTCCATAACTGCGGTGCGAGGCGTTTAAAGGAGCGTCCACCGCACCGGGCGCGACGAATCGCCGGAACTACGGCCAGGGCCTGAGTGAAAGATCTGAGTGATCTGGAAGGAAGGTAGAATGATATCCGCTTCTGGAGATACCTGGCGCCCGAGTCATGCAACGCTTTGAAAGCCATCGTTAGCGTTTTGAATACGATACACTTTCGAATAGGGAGCCAGTGAAGAGTTTTGAGCAGGTCACTGGCGCTGGCTCTCCTATTAAGACCGAAGATGGCATGAGCCGCAGAGTTCTGGACGACTTGTAAGCGAGCCAGGAGGAACTCGGGCAGACCCAGATACAGCACATTCGAATAATCGAGGCGCGAACCTATCAGGGCCTGAACCGTTACTCTTCTATGGTCGATAGACAGAAGGGGCAGAAATTTCCTAATCATCTTGAGGATGGCAAAACATTTACCCGCCAATCCCAGGACCTGGGTTTTGAGCGAAAGGCAGTTGTCGATCTGTATACCCAGGTTTTTCGCGGCCTCAGAGTCGCTTACATGGGGAAACATGGCAGCAGGCCACCAGTCTTTCCACCTGGGGTCCGAGGGGCATCCAAAAAAGAGCACCTCCGACTTGTCGGAGTTGCATTTAAGGCTGTTCTGACAAAACCAGTTAAAAACCTCCTCAAGGCAACCCCTGATGTTCGCCCCATCAAAGTCGGAATCTCTGTCGCACGCGAACAGGAGTTGCGTGTCGTCAGCGTACGACACAATCTGAGCCCCGTGAGCTTCTGCCAGTGCCGCCAAAGGGCGTTTAGATGTTAAAGAGAGTTGGGCTCAAAATAGAGCCCTGAGGGACTCCCACCTCCAATGGCGGCATGGTGGCAGAGAAAGGAGGAGCCCAGATCGTTTGTTGTCGATTGGCTAAAAAGGACTTAAACCAGCTGAACACCGACCCCCTTAGACCTATCTCCCAGAGTCTAGCCAGGAGACGGTCATGAGGGACGGTGTCAAAGGCCCCCGAAAGATCCAGCATTATCAACATAGCTTTCCCTCCCTGGTCCAGTGTTTCCTTAATGGCCTCGGTGACTTCAAGCAGAGCGGTCTCAGTGCTCAAATTAGAGCGGAAACCGGACTGCAACTGGTGGAGAATATCATGTGTCTCGAGGAAGTTAGCGAGAGTGTAATGGACATGCTTCTCCACAACTTTTGCCAGAGCAGGAAGGAGGGAAATAGGTCTGTAATTTGCATGGACCTTTGGGTCTAGGTTAGCTTTTTATAGGAGAGGCAAAATCAGGGCCTGTTTCCACGGCTGAGGAACCACCCCTGTACTGAGGGAGAGGTTCAGCAGTGGATTGATTAGAGAGTTAAGCACAGGAGCCACCTGAGCGAGGAGTTTAGCGGGGCAGGGGTCTAACGAGGAGCCTGATTTCAGTTTGGAAAGGAGATCCAGGGAGGTTTGGAGGGTGAGCGGTGGAAAGTCCCAAAGAGCGGGACCTTCCGGGTTCGGGAGCAAGAAGGGCAAGGGCTTTTCCTGATCACCGACCACATTGGCTGCAGTGAAGGAGGCCTGGATGGTCTTTATTAAAAAGTTGGCAAGCTCGGTGATCCAGAGCTCCGAGTGCAGCGTTTTGGGGGTGCACCAGGAAGGGGAGATGAAATCCTTTACAACCCTGAAAATTTCTTTGCAGGAATTAGAGGCTGCATCTATTCTTTTCGCCAGATAAGATTTTTTCCCTGCGGTAATGGCATGATGGTATTCTCTAATGAGCTCCTTATAAGCTTCTTTAGCACTGATGTCGTAGTGCCTGCGCCATGCTCTTTCAGCTTTTTTGCATTGTCGTCGCATCTCAGCAAGCGAAGAGGAAAACCAAGGGGCGGAAGCAGTCGTGGAATTGGTCCGATGGGCCCGGGGGGGAGACAATTCATCGAATCGTTGGGAAAGCCAGGTTTGCAGAAGCTCGAGATCCGTCTCCAGCCGCCCTGACAGCTGGCATGGGTGGGTACAAAGAGCCTGAGCCAACATGGCTGGTGAGACCCTGTGGAAGGCTCTAACATCATGGGCTGGACGAACATGCCCACTGAAGGAGCCCGTCACAACGTGAGTGGTCTGAAATTCTGCTAAAAAATGATCGGACCAAAGAATCAGTACGAGGGAGGACAAATTAATCGGGATCGTGGAGAATACCTGGTTCAAAGTATGACCCTTACTATGCGTAGGGGCCAAGAGATAGGGAACAAGCCCTAGTGAGGAGGTGATGTCAATCAGCTTGATGCTGTCTGGGGCATCCACAGTGTCCATATGAATAGTAAAGTCTCCTAAGAGGAGACAGTGTTTAGACCTAAGACAAAGCGTGGATATAACAGAATAGAGCTCATCCAAAAAGGAGCCCAAAGGGCCCGGGGGCCTATAGACCAGGAGCCCTACACATGCTTGATGTGGCGACAGGGAGAGAGAGAATCCTAAAGTCTCGCAGCCCTGAATGTAATCCGTGGGTATAACTGAGCAGGCCATGCTCCTGTCGACCACCATGGCGACTCCGCCCCCCTTCCCGAAGATTCTGTCTTTCCTGAGGATTACGTGACTGGGGGAAATAGCAGTGGCAATATCTGGACCTGAGCTCTCTCCCAGCCAGGTTTCAGTCAAAAAAAGACAGGAAGGATTTTTATCTATCAGTAGATTGAAAACATACAGAGCATGCTTCGCCAAGGATCTGGTGTTGAGTAAGAGACAATTACTCTTGTTGGGCATGGGAAGAGGAGGTGAAATTGTGCCCTTACCAGGTAGCCAACTACAGCCAGGACAACGCCGGTTACCCTTGGGAGGTTTGGGGAAAACCGTGCGACAGGAGTTGCAGTGGTCCCTGAGAGCAAGGAGCTCCTCCTGCGTATATAAAATCATCCTGCCCACTAGCCCCGCCCACACCTGGCCGCCTCCGGGACGCTGACGGGCTTTCCTTTTGCGCTCCTTAGGCGCGTCCGCTGCGCGGAGGAGGGGAATTCAGTTTTAAGGCGCCACCGGAGATATGCAGCACAACTAGTCTTCCGCCCCACGGGCCTGCCTACTCCCAAGATGGCCGCTGAAAGTTTAGTTCATATGTTGTGTGTTAGGGCAGTAGAGTCCAGCACTAACGGCAGGAACTTTGCAGAAAATCGTTTGTCAACATACGGGGCCCTATGAATTTGCAGGGCTGCAACCACGTAACAGAACATTGCATATTAATGGTTGGGCGTTTAGTAAGGCCACCCGATTGTTGAAATATTAACCAGCAATTCCTATTGCCTTTGCAGTATGCCTGAAATAACTCCCCACCCGTTGCTGGATGCTGTTTTCAAACACATTTCTTGCATATGGCCCGCAGTATGCTGACAATGTTGCACACTGCCCATCCCTCTTGAATTCTGCTGACCACTACACAGGAAGCTGCCATCATTCTAATCCTTATTCCAGCTGGCAACGATTCCAAGTCGTCACCGCACAGGGTGACTACTAATTTGCAACAGCCCATCCCCTTGGACAAATTGGCGCTGAATAACCCTCAGGTTGGAAAGGGCTATGCGTACGTGCTGGGAACTGACCCTGTTAGCATGAGGTTGAACACCGATCCCCGTAATATATGCTTTATTACATAATACAAACCACTTGTGGACACGGACGCCAGGTCATATCAGCAAAGAAATATTGTGTCACCAGTCTGCCACTAACATCCCAACTTGCAAGGAGTGACTCCAGGATTGCTGCTACCCATACCCCTGGGCATACTGGTGCTGAATAACAGATGCTCATTTACTAAATAGCATCATGTTTAGTGGTCTACCTCCGCCACGATAAAAAGACTAAGAGTACCTCGCAGGAATTGAACCCATGACCGAGAGGTGGAACCCCAGGCCCTGCAATGGATATGTTAAACCATAAATCTCCCCTATCCTGCCGGACAGCCCAAACAAACTATTGAAAATAGTATGACCTATGAATTGTAATCTGAGGGCCTGTTGGTGTAGCCCTTGAACCATAAATACTTAAATGGGGAAAGAAACCCGAACCTTTTAAAAGGAACGCATTTAGTACAATGGAAAACCAAGCTAAATGAGGAATGTACTAAGTAATCACTAGTCATACAGGCTATTACATTACCAACTTTCCAATAAATCAACAGCATAACATGAATGCAGGCACTTAACATAAATGCATACACTTAATACCTCTGCTATTTCAGACACTCAACTTTCCAATAAAATCAACAGCATAACATGAATGCATTCACTTAATAACTATGCTTCTGCTGACCTGGCCACGTCCACTCTGGGTGTCTGCTGATCGTGTGCCTGCTAACGGTACCCCCTGCCTGCCTTCCGCCGTCCCGCTGGTTCCTGCCATCTAGCCAGCGCGACCGCCAAGCGGAGGAGGGGCTGGGGACCACAACTCCCATCAACCATCATTGAACCGTGCCAGGAGGCGCTTAAAATCGGTGCAATCCCCGCCTCGCGGGACGCCGGGCGAAGCCCGGGCAAAGGGCGGGCCCTCTTAGGCCCTCAGAGGCCTGAGGAGTCTGGTCTGGGCCACACCTCTTGATCCTACCAACAATTCACCGTCTAAGGTAATATTTATTTGCCTAACCGAGTGTGATCATATTGTGGCCCTCTTAAAGACCCCATAAGTATATCCATTCTAATCATGATTAAAAAGACACCAATGTCTACTCGATCGACATCAAGGAAGCAAGCCCAGGCAACAACCCCACTTCCAACTCTAACTGCCATTGATAAAATGCTGCAACAAACTATTGGGGTTGTTGTCACAGCTATAGAAAACACCGAAAGACGCCTCTTGTTACCACCGAGTTTGTGCCTAATAACCCAGTCTACGCAAGGAGCAAATATACCTGCCAATACATCTACAATCACAGCTATATCACAGGATTCAATTCTATTAGACTCCTTTGTGGATTTACCGGGGAATGGCGCGAATCATGCAGACATTCTACAACAGTCACCGTCTGAGTGTTCTTCTCGGGAGAATAGGCTGTCATTAACTCCCACTTTACAGCCCAGTGAGATCCCTTCTCCCCTTACAATGATTGTTGTGTCCAACGTCAGAGTGGATGTAGATGATTGTGCAAATAATGATATTAATTTGTCAGGTGGAACAGTGAATATGAGCCCGTCATACAGCATGAGTGATCATGAAGCTGGTTGATCCAAACGCAGAACAGTACCTAACAGGAAGTTGGTAGCTTCAAATAGACTTAGGAGGGGATATAGAAGTAGAAAGAAGAAGGCAACTAACATAATCCCGATACAAGGGGGGGATAGGAAATGCCGTACAACAGAGTGGAAACTCGCAATTAAATGAAAACCAGGGCACCGTTCAACCAAACCTATTACTACAGCTCGAGCAGCTAGTAAAATCACATATTACACCAGTGACTGAAAGACTGAGCGCCTTGACTAATAAGGTAGAAACCCTAGAAAAGTTAGGAATAGCTAACTTAGACTTGCTATAACAATTGAGCACGCATATCAAGCATCCCACAACTAGTGCGCAAAAGGCTAAACCCACCAATAACCCGGCGGACAGTCAAACAAAAACAGTTAGCCACCCCACTATGGTCAATGTTGCCACAACCCCGGCAATACCAGCTATCAACACCTCCAACGTAACAACGGGGCAGAAACCTGTTTTGGTTCAAAGGGATAAAGGTGGTATAGGATTTAATAAAACGGACAGGGTAGCGCCTACACGTAATATCACCACCAATAATATAATTCCTGCGGTGATAAATTTACCACCGGAAAGTAGCGCGTATGTAGCTATTCTTGCCAACGTACCAAAGCTTAAGCCTACTCAGTTTGAAAATCAGCAAACTCTCAAGAATAAAACACTGCATTGGCTCACTCATAACTGTAGATCCCCAATGCGTGGGGAAAACGAGATTATTTCAACACAGAGAGTAGGATGGGTGGGACCTAGTAAAAAGGAAATAAATGATGATTGTATAGTCATAAACTTTAGAACTCTTGACTGGGCCAGAGACTCGATCCTTAATGCACCTGCGCCTTCCAAATATGAGTACAATACAACATTGCTCCCTCTAGATTACTTCTATAGGGGCTAGTCAGGGAAATATGCTACAGTCCAGATTGCCGACTATCAGAGAGATATCCAACATAATCCATATAACGCAGCTCACGTTTTTGCTCCATTTCATAATATATGGGATAACTTTGCAATCCCGACTCATAACAGATTTCAGGTGTTTGGCTCATTAGATGAGAATGACTGACTGGAGGAACAAATTATACCGCCCCACTTTGAAGTAGCTGTACCTGGGGGAAATGTTGAAAATGACCACGGGTCGCGGGTTACAGAAATGGAAGAAGGGGATAACATAGCAGGGCCGACAAGTGATGATCATCATAAAACTGATAAAACAAACTATCCTGATGTAACCTCTGTTATAGACACAAATTTGGGGGAGAGTCTAGAAAGATCTGATATGGTGGCGCTAGATGACAGCCCCCATGCCAATACCGCTGAAGGCCTCATGTTTATAACCTGGAATATAGTGGGAATTGCTGCTAAAATTGGTACGCCCTTTTGGAACAGTTTCATCACATACGGCCATGATATAATTTGTCTTCAGGAGACGTGGCACAAAGCCCAAATACAAGTTGAGGGGTATACATCATATAGTATGGATGCAACTGCTTCCTTAGCAGGAAGAGCTAAAGGTGGGCTATTGACTCTGGTATTGAACTCATTAACTGAGTTCAATTTTGGGAGTTATGCGGAGGTGGCCCCGTATGCATCAATTTTGCGCCTTATACACAAAAAAGGAAGGGACCTAGTTGTAATAAACTTCTATAATAATATCACTGGACCCAATCGGGGCATGATTGTACGGGACATAGAGCAGGCAGTAGAGGGAGTATTAGAGTCATCAAGCAACCCCCCTGTAATAATTTGGGCAGGAGACTTCAATATTCAAGCATGTAGCCATGCACAGAAGGGGATCTGTGGTCATCGCGGGGAATATCATAGTGGAGGTAGTATCATTTTTAATCATTTTCCGCACACCAATTATGGAAGTGCTTTGAATAACTTAGTAGCCAAATTAGATTTAGAACTACTAGACTGCACTAAGAATAAAGATAATGAAGATTGCCCGTCATTTATTGTCCATATCTTGGTGTCTAACGGTTCAGTTTACACCAATATCTGGATAATTGTGCAACCAGTGAGCGACCATAATAGTATATCACTGGTACTATTTGGATGGGGGCCAAAAACTCTTGCCTATGGGAGACCTATTCAAGGAATCTCAGCTGAAAGACCAAATGGCATGAGAATAAAGTGGATTAGAATTGACCCTACTAAATTTATGACGGATGTACTTGCAAAATGTAGGAGGGAAATAGGTTACTGCTTGGCACCTAAAGTGTCCCCAGGAAATGTAATTGTGAATTTCCGGAACATAACCAAAGCAATTGACGCCTCACTTACTGCTAGGAGTAGAAAATTAAGTAAAACAAAAGTGGTATGGTTTGACAAGCACTGTGTCCTGCCATTAAACAAACTTAAAATTGCTCTTGACACTAGGCCTAGAGACACAGTTAAAATTAAAGAAGAGCGCCATAACTACAAGACTGCCCTGGCCACTAGAAAAAAAGAACTTCAAAACGAAGCTTGGTCCACCCTGGATATGCCAGCAGAAACAAAAATCACAAACTATTCTGGGATTATGTAAACAGCTCATTATTAAAGAACAATAACATTCCTGAAATTACTTCGCATGTAAGCTGCCGCGCCTGGATAGCCCATTTTACAGGGATTTTTAATTCTGATTTTAATCTAGATGGGAAAATTTTAACCACAGATGTTGTGCCTAGTATAAATTGGGAAAAAATGCAGCTAATTGTGACCCTATCCGAAGTTACTGAATCGATAAGAAATAGTAAAGGTGGCAAAGCCCCAGGTCCGGATGGGGTGCCCATGGATTTTTACAAACATGAAATACATCTATGGGCTCCAATATTGACACGATATTTTAATGCTGCTATAGAAGATAGACTCCCACCAACATGGGGTCAATCTATTATTGTACCCCTCTATAAGAAAGGCTCCAGATCAGAGGCACGTAATTACCGCCCCATCTCGCTCCTGGACTCATCAATTAAAATTCTTAGTCGAGTCCTTCTAGAAAGGTTGGAAACCTGGGTCGAGGAAAAAAACATCTTATCCCCAGTGCAGTATGGGTTCAGAAGGGGGATGGGAACGATGGAGCAGTGTGTGAACCTGGAACTTATAATCGGCAAGTACACAAAGGTTAAAGGGGATAACTTATTTTTGTGTTTTGCCGATTTGAGTTCGGCATTTGATCTGGTGGAACACTCGCTCCTATGGCCGATTTTGCTAGAAATGGGTGCCCCGACTGAAATTATCCACCTCCTGGCCAGACTGTATGAAAACTTGTTCTGGAAAGTTAGATTTGGATCTGCGGGAGAATGTACACCGTTATTTAAAATTAATAGAGGCATTCGACAAGGAAGTGTCCTTGCCCCACTTTTATTTTCATTATTTATAAATCATATAGATCAAATTTTAAGAGCCGTCCAAGCAGATGCCCCTATTATAAATGGTAACCCCATTCCAATTCTTTTATACGCGGATGACGCGGTCCTTCTCTCTCTGACCCAAAATGGCCTGCAAAGCCTAATAAATAAGTTCCATACTTTCACTGAGAGTAGAAAGCTGATAATTAATAAAGGAAAAACTGTTGTAATGACTTGTGGCAAGAAGACAAGATAGAGCAGGACCTTTTATTTAGATGGGGAGAAATTGGAATCTGTAAAGAAATTCTGTTACCTGGGCATTACATTCTCAGGAGACGGGAGGTGGATTAACGAACAAGAGAGTGTACGTTTTAAAATGATAAGAAATATTAATGGTGTTTTTAGATTTGCAGCTAAATTAGGGAGCCGTAGAATTCAAGAGATGGTGTATATGTACAATTCTAGGTGTATATCATCAGCCCTGTATGGGGCAGGGATTTGGGGATATCACACACAGAGTGGCAACCAAATACAGCAAGAGGAAAATGCCTTCCTGAAACGATTGCTTTGTGCCTGACTGTGGCTTCAAATGAATTAATACATAGGGAAGTGGGACTAGAACACATTAAGGATTTAATAGACCTGCGCCCCTTGGCCCTATGGCGATCAATCTGGTCCAAAGATGAAACAAAATTTACACAGGATGTGATTAACGATTGTTTGAAACTTGACCACCGTTTAAAAATACCATGGTTGTGTCATATCCGATGTTGGTACAAGACTCTTTTTGAACATGATATCTGTGGAGAACCCACAATGGGGATAAGCTTATCAAAAAAGGAGCTTAAAGTTACTTTGTTGAAACACACTAAAAGTGCCAGAATGATCAAATATGTAAAACAAAGCACATTTAACTCCTATTTAGATTACAATGTTAATGAAGGCTTTCAACTGTATTTAAGTGTAGTTACTAAAAATTCCCATCGCTTTGTACTATCACGTTTACGCCTAGGAATTGTGCACCATCTAGTGGCATTTCCACTAATTAAGAAACCTGGAACATGCCTATGCCCCTGCGATGGTATTTCTAAGCAGAGTAGCTGCCATTTTATGTTGTTTTGCAAATGTTATACTTCTTATAGAAAATCTTATTTGAAACCCATCTTTTTAAAATACAATACGCGCAATACTAGGGCAGCGATGTTATTGGTGTTTAATTTAGAGAACCCAGACATATGTTTTTATGTGGCTACATATATTTTAAAATGTATTTTTGCACGAAAATCAATCACTGTATGAATTGATCAAATGGCCCTGATTTTGAAGTACTTTAGTTCTACAAGTCTGCACATGCATAATTAAATTGAATGTACCAATATGCACTTTAGTTTTGCTAGTTTGCACATGTATAATTAGTTGATTGTACTAATATGTACTTTCATATTGTTAGCTTGCACATGTGCAACTAATTGAATGCATTACAAATGCACTTTATCATTGCTAATTTGCACATGTACTGGAAAATGAGTTTTAATTGGTATATGATACTTCATTTTTGAAGCACTTTGGTTCTGCAAGTTTGCAAATGCATAATTAAATTGAATGCACCAATATGCACTTTAGTTTTGCTAGTTTGCACATGTATAATTAGTTGATTGTACTAATATGTACTTTCATATTGTTAGTTTGCACATGTACAACTAATTGAATGTACTATAAATGCACTTTATCATTGCTAATTTGCACATGTGCTGGAAAATGAGTTTTTATTGGTATACGATATATATTACGATGTAATTCAATGATGTATATGTATTTTTTTATGAATTGTTGCTATATGGTTACATTCATATACCGAATAAAGCACTTTCAAACTGAAACTAACTATGCTATTACAGACACTCAACTTTCCAAAAAATTCAAAGTATATACGTGGCATTCCTGATGACGATACAGTTATGTGAGTCCAGCCCGCAGGTTACCATAAACCACCGTCTCGAGACTATCACTGACTGTACAGTAAACTTAGCTGAGCCCAGCCCGCAGGACTGCCGAACATGAATGCACACTTCATACCTATGCTCGTTCCCACGCTCACCTTCACCAATAAAATCAACAGTATAACATCAATGCATAGACTTAATACCTCTGCTATTTCAGACGCTCAAGCTCTACCAAGGCATGAAGAGCTAGAGATACGTGCGGGCGGGTGGATGTTCAGCAAATACAAAAAGCAAACGGCATAATGTGCAACAAAGCTTTAAGACTATGATACAACTACAGCTGTTCTATTTGTACAGCTATTTATTGTAACCGAGGGAAATCAATGTAATCAACCAATTGGTACAGAAAGTACGGATCAAAAGTAAAATTAAATACCACGTGAAGAAATAATTGTGCCTTGAAAACGTTCTCTATAATGAAATGTATTGGCAGGACTCGTGCTAATGGGACCATCCCTATGTGCTGTTCCAACGTTGGATAACAATGCGGGAGCTGGCTGCAGGGCGGGCCCGCTTTAACGTTGTGCCATGTGTGCCCTGTTGACTTTTGCCGCCCCTTTGAGACCGAGGGTGCACTCCCTTAACACTGTGGGCCAGTGCAGGAGCTGGCTGCAGGGCGTGCCCGCTTTGACATTGTGCAATGTGTGCACTGCCGACTATCGCCACCCCTTCGAGACCAAGGGCGCGTTCCCATACAGCTGTGGATCGCCTTCCAGTGATCCACATCTCCACTTCTCCGGGCGCGTCCTCCTCCCACTCTGCAACTGCCAGCCTTGTTAGGCGAAGAGAGCCTCGCGGGATGCGAGGATATTACTGCTCCCCCCTTCACATACGGGCTTTGCCCCTCCCCTCCGCCATTGCACTTGGATAAGCAGCTGCCCGCTTGTTATGTTATGGGGCCCCAACTTCGGTGGCCGCGTACCGCTAGTACCTCCCCCCCCCCCCCAGTGAGAACACGGGCGCGTCCCCCGTCTATCGCGGCATACCCTGCATTGAATCCCTCATCTATGTGGCATGACGGTGCTTTTAACGCAATAAACATATACTAATTTAAATACCACCCCACCGCTCTAGCAGTGAAAACAAGAGCGCATCCCCCACGTATCGTGGCGGGACCTCCTAGCCCTACACTGAGTTGACCACTGCTTCTATGTGGTGCGACGGCGCTTTTAACACACTAAACATATACTAATTTAAGCGCCACCCCAACGCTCTAGTACTGAAAACAAGGCCGCGTCCCTGCATATCGCAGCAGGACCTCCTAGCCCTACACTGAGTTGACCAACGCTTCTATATGCGCACAGGGATTTTAAATGCCTAGAAGTATAAACTGAATACGTAAACTACAACACCTACTAAACTACACATATACTAAACGAAACGTTATGCCTAGGCCCCCTCAAACCTCCTGTGCCACAATGCAGACCGCGACCGGAAACCTCGCTCCACATTAACAACGTGCCTCTATGGCTTGCTGGAGGTCTGAGGGGACAATATTCAAGGGGGCTGCCTTAAATAACATCCCATCCCTGCGTGACCTGATGACATCATCATCCTTCCTTACTCACACACCCCCTTAGCCAACCCTTAAGGGGCTCAGTCACATGGCCCAACTAAGGGCACCCCTCCCTTAGACGCGGGGGCGCCTGTTCATTCCCATCATGGACTAGTGCGAAATGTACTCATGACAAGGGCAGAAGGAAATAGCTTGTTGTTTTGGAAGGCGATGGGAACACTCACAGAAATTGGGGATGTATGGATGTCTCTGGAGGGAAAAATATGTTCCCTGTGTTGAAAAGACAAAAAACAAGTTAGCAAGTGAATTTGAGCTTCCTTTACACATAATCAAATGAGGAAATATTAAGAGATGATTGAGCATATAAATATGAAACTCAAGAAAACATTACTGTCACTACGCTTTGAAATCTACAATTTCAGTATTGCAGATAGTAGTTTTTCAAAAATAGATAGCTTAAGCTGTCTGTAGGTGAGACCTAAAGTGAAAAATGTGTGGCAAGGAAGTTGCAGAAGCGAAAGAAATTCCCACACTCGTGTTACGGTGCAGCTCTAGCTATCACATATCTTCATGTATGCAAGTGCGTAATATCACATGATGTAACAAACAATTTACATTTTCATTCTAAAAGGCTTACTTGTACATATATATGCAAGATATTGTGAGGGTAGCAAATCCAATGGCATACAAAAATGAAACAAGTGACCACTTCTAAATAAGACTGTAAAGCACAAATTCTAACATCTGACTTCTATCTGGGATTTGTGATTAGAGTAATTACACAGCTGATCCTTCCTGAATCAAATTAATAATGCACCTGGGTCTTAGTGTTTAGTTAAATTGGCAATAGGATTACAGAAATAAATACAACGTTTCTAACCTGTGACTCCTTTTTGAATAGCACATATTTTGAACAATGAAGAATTTCATGCAGTGAAGTCACGCAAGTATTCTAGTTCAGTCTGTAGAAAAATGTGATCTATTTTCCTGTAGGAGAATATTAATCCTGTTCTCATGTGTTCACATACTCTAAATTTGCGAGACTTTCTGGAATGGGAGTGGCATCATTTTGGCTCCATCCTTTTATTTTTTATTAGGCCACATATACATGTGGCCTTACATACTCATGTGATGTAATAATACTAATAAGATATGGTGCAATAAAGGTATAGAAAGTGCATTTATTGTGTGTTTTTGACATATATGTGTGTGTGTGTGCATATTAACTTTTATCTTTTCCAGAAACGTCTGGATTGCTGCTATTAATTTCCTATAGGGTTAGATTGTAAAGTGTTGCGCTAAAATGCATTTAATGTAGTGCATTTGCAAGGGATTAGAGAGAATGAATCTATGTGTGTTTCATGCTTTCTTTATAAATTGCGACCAGTTGTCATTTCTGTTTAATAATACATGAATTAGATGATTGTGCTGCATATAAGAGTACAGTATAATAAAGCTTACTTTTTCTTATTAAAGATTTCATTTATTGGATTATATTGAGGTAGTAGAATTAATATTCATTTAATGGAAATTGCTAAAATAGCATGATTGTGGGCCTTCAGCGTACAGTTGAAACATTTAACACTAAATAGAAAGTTGGTTTTCTGCATGTTTCTTCCTCTGGAGCATCAGTCCAAAGGCATTGATTAGTTAGCAAAAAGCACATTGTTGTTTCAGAGAGCATGAGGTGAGCAAGAACTGTCAAGGACAACTAATTTTAACGAAGAACAATGGGAGTGTTACCAGTTGATACTATCAGATAAAGGGAGGAACCCAAGGACTTAAGAGCGAAGACTGGAATATGGGAGTAGTGTTTAAGGCACCAAGTTCTTTTCTGGGAACCAGAAAACTACTGTGATGTGTATGAGGTCATATTTTTTTTAATGTTCTTTGTGTATTTTAATTAGAGAGCCCACCTTTGGGTTAGTCAGATTCCCTTTAGACTTGAAGAGGTACAGACCTCTCTTGACATCTCTGATTGTGTGGCTTCATGGTTTACAGACTCCTTAGCTACAAAACTTCTCCTGAGGTTCTGAAGCTGACAGCTTTCTTGCTTCCCCGAGTCAATCGGGGGGTTCCTTATTCTTAGTGAGTGCAGGGTTTAGTAGATGTTGCAATTCTTTACATTTATATGGAGAGGATCAAAGCCATTCGTCAAGTCTTCAGATCCTTTTCCTTATTTTCTGTGTGACTGCCACAGAAATTCTTATGTGCCCTCTACTGTTGAGGGCCATTATTTTATGATGTTTTGGTCTTCCTATGATAATCTAACATTTCTACGGTATGTTTTTGAAATAATTTATATTAGTCTGAGTTTGAGTTTGTAATACATTTTTTAATTTCAAGTTATCAACTAAGACTTTTATTGTGTGGACTTAATGAAAACACTGTACCTTGAGATTTTAATTGTCGTTAACCCCTTTTGCTTTCAGACTACTATCAAGGGCTAATGACCACAAAATTAAAAGAAACAGCACAGAGCATTCTCAGACAGATCATGTTGCCTACCAAGCCTTCCCCTCTTCAGTCACTCACCTGGTTTCTACTTCCACTCCTCTCATACATCAGAGCAGCCTCAAATTTTTCTGTGCCATTGACCTAAAGCTTTGGATTTGCATGTCTAAGATCATATACTTTAACAGAGGTTACAAACATATATTTTAATTTTAAAAGTGTGCAGTAACTCTTTGCAAGTATATCAAAGATACAATTTAGTAGTCCAGTGGTAAAAGTTGGTTTCACATTGTAATAATGTTGCTGTGAGTTATGAATGTTAATAACTTCAGTTCAAAGATGTGTCCTCCTTTTACAAAGTTATTCATTTCAAATTTATTCTAGTACATCAGTTTGGTTGCATTTAATTGTCTTCACTCCCACACAGGAGACATTGAACAGAGATCCCTTGTGGGTTATTTCCACTCACCAGTTTTATGCCTGAAGTCAAAGCCTGATGAATTTACTTAGATCTGAACAGCTATAGTTGATTGATCACGTTGTGTTCATAGGCTCATGTTGTATTTCTTCATAAAAAGAAAACTTGGGAAAATGGAGGCCATGGTGTTACTTACTTTGCTATTCATGGTACATTATTAATATAACTCGTATTTCTTTCAATTCCTGGTGGGCCAGACTCAACCTTTACTCATTCTGAAGTAGATACAAGAATAGTCCTGAATTTGGTAATTACAGCTATTGTTTAGTGCTCAAAGTAAATTCCATTCGTAGACTGCACTTTTCAAATCTTTAATATGTTATTATCATGTTTTTATTGTTAGAATTCTGCTCGTCATGACGTTATGATTCTTCCACTTTATTTACAAATGAATTTTACAAGTCGCTGCCGGTTTTGATTTAAGGATAAATCAAAGTTTGATAAATTCCCAAGGTAAGTAATGTCTTAGGGGATTTAAGGCAGACACACATAGAACTGGGCCAAAGGATGAAATCCCAGAACAAGGGAGTATGTTCCCATCAATAATTTTATCAGGGAAGAGGAGCAAATACTTTTCATGTATAAGGGAACAATAGTATCTGATCATGAGCACCCTTCTCCTTTCCTACTTTTGCTCCTGTGTAACTCATAAACTATGGCCAATACTAACTTTAGCCTCAGACAATCAGCCCACATGCCTGCTGCAGCCAAGCCCATCATTTCTCTGAAGCCAATCAGCAGGTTGTGGCTGTTAATTAGGCCATCTTTCAGGCAATATCTTAGGGTTGTGGTGTCCTGTAGAATATACAGGGTCCATGTCTACACCACCCATTGGACCACCATTGTGTCTGCCCCCGGGTCCTGTCCGTTTCAACATGCAGGGGTACGTAGGTTTGCACAGGGTACCATCATTTCCGTAACAGAATGGCTAGAAATATATTCAAATATATGCATGACAACAACATTTTTCAGTTTGGGGGCTTTGTCAGATTTGACTTTGATTTAAATCTGAGTATTTGGATTTTTCAATTCAGGATATAATTTTAGTTTTAGATCATGTTTTAGGGGCCTTTCTGTTGACAATACTAGATTGCTCTGCTGCAAAATTACTTTGAGTCATTTTTAGACATCTAGTCAGTGGATTGCATTTTTCAGAGCCCATGAATATGCAAGGTATAAAGACATATGTAGGCAGTTGTTTTAGTTGTGTGTTTTAATTGAAATATTGTACAGGGACAATATCCTCCACACCCTTCACCTTACTTTCCCCGAGACATATCACTTTTTGTAAATTAATGTGTATCTTAACTATATATTCTGTGTCTTTCCTGCTTTACAACTCCTGTTGATATTGGTGTAAAAAACTTTCCTTAGATTTAGATTGGTAATGCTAGAGCATTTTTCTCTTATTGTTGTAAATTTTGCCTTATACATGTTGTAGAAAGCAACCTCTGTACTGTGTACCAAAAGGAAGTACACTATGTAGCGAGTGCAATAAATCCTAAAAAGGCAAGTAGAGGTAAAGTAAATAATACTGTCTCTTTGTGTTAGTGTGGGCAAGCAGTTAGGCATATCAGAGGGTAGTGCACAACTAAGAATAAATCTGAGACAAATTTGTAAAAGTAATGCCGATTTTTATATAATGTTTAAGACCATAAACATAGATCTTAGGTAAGTACTTTCAGACTTACAATTTTTGAAAGTTCTGAAAATATATCACTTTTGTGCACAATTAAACACTTTAGGAAACAATGGAGAAAAAAAGAAAAATGCATATAAATTCAGGCAATACTTTTATGCAGTTCACCTTTAGTTTAGTTTTAGATTGATGTCGGGCCTGGTCCTAAGTTCCAGTAGGAGAAGATCGGGAGCATCCCACATCGACTTGGAGCATAGGTGCTGAAGTCTTGGAAGCTGGTGCACAAAGACGAAGTGGCCCACCTGAAAAAGCACTGCACAGAGGGAATTACAGGTAAGTTTGATCGGTCTCCTCGGAGAAGGGAGTTGCAAGGGCCTGAAGACAATGAAAGCAGGGCTGGTTTATTGGTGCTGGGGCTGGCGGGGCCGGGTGCAGAGCGAATAGGTCTGCCGGGCATCATACATCTTGAGGTCCTCACTGTCAGGAGCAGGCAACTTGGAGAAGCGATCTGCTGTAGGTTCTGGTGCCTCCAATGTTGGTGGAGAGTCAGATCTGACTCTCCAGAGCTGTTTTACCTTTTATTGCTTTGGTGCTTCACCGAGGTCATCAGGGAGCAGCAAGTCGACAAACTGGACTTCACAGGATTTGTGCCTTGGTGTGTAGGGGAGTAATGCTTTCACTTCAAGAGAGCATCGCTGTGATTTCTGGAGGTGCTCTGGGGTTCTTGGAGTTCTTTCAGGTTCTAGGATGACACAGCAGCAGCAATTGTCTATTCCTCAGAGCAGCAGGCAGTTTTTGGCCCCTTTTTCTTTTGCAGCAGGGCTTCAGTTCTTGAACAGCAGGTCTTCTTTGTCCTGGTCTACTCTTGTCTGTCAAATCTGATGTTCAGGTGTCAGGGTGCCACCTAAATTTGGCATTTAGGGGAGTTACAATGGCTGACAGGTAGTATCCAATGGGCTACTTACCACCAGGGTGTCTACATCCTCTAGTGACCACTTCCTGTGGGAATAGGCACTAACCTGGCCCTGATAGGAGGTTTTCTCAGCATGGCAAGATGGTGGAATTTCAGGAGAGGGGTTCACCTTACCTGCCCTGCCCTAGGGGTGGTGTAGGCTAAGTGGGGACCCTCCTCCTATTCTAACTAATTTTCTCACTTTTCCTCCCACCAAAAGTGGATCAGGATAGGGGGCCTGATCACCCACACTATCTGGAGGTTCCTGGGTTCGATTTCCAAGTTGGCATTGCCTCAGAAGCTTCACACCCATGAAGACCAACCTGTCCTGGAGGCAGTGTGAAGCACCTCCAACCCAAGCAGGCTTTGTTTCTGTCCTCTGCTCTCACCTCATGAGGTCAGAAACATGCCTAATAGTGGCAGGCTGGAAAAAGAAGTTAGGAACCACACCAGTGCTTTGTAGTTTTTCCTATGGGAATGTATTAATACATCTAACACTGACATCAGTGAGAATTTATTGAGACAAGATGTTTGGTACCAAATGCCTCAGAAATCAGTGAAGCCATCATGGAGCTAGGAAACTTGTGTTGACAAATATACCGACCATGTACTCCTTATGGCTTCACTGTGCACTTACAAAATGTCAGAATGGACTGGACATTGTAGGGGCATATCTGCTCATGCTGATATGCCCACATAGAGGATATAGTCCACCCTGCATGGTGCTAACGGCCTGCAGTAGGGATGACTTACCTATATCCCATGCAGTGTATGGGAGGCATGGCACACAGGGATTTGTGCCATGTCAACTCTTCGGATTTCTCTGCCCTAAGACTGGAAACCTGCATTGGCAGAGTGCATAGGCTCGGTGAGGGGTCCATGGGTTGGCACAAACAGTGCTGAGCTCCAGAGGATCCTCTTCAGTACCCATGCCCGAGGTAGCAGGGTTACTACTTATTAAGGACTTACAGGGGTAACTGAAGTGGTGCCAATCATAGTACTGTTTTTGGGAAGGAGATCTGGCACTGGGAATCTAGTTAGCAGTGACCAGGTGCACTTACAGCTCGAAATTACATCAGACATCAGGCAAAAAGTGGGAGCTAACCATGTCAAAAGAGGAACTTTCTTACATGTGTTTTGATGTTTTGATATTACACTTCTGGTTCATACATTCATGTTTTCATTTGGATAGAGGGTTCTTTGGAAAAAAACATAATAGCTATAGAATCTGGTGCAATCGGTGCAAGGGAATTCTCATGTTATTTCTCCCATCTTACATCATAATCATGAGATTGATTTTCTCAAAATAAGGCTTCATATTTCATTTAATAGGTTTTGGCAGCCCACTTGAAGAGGAGAATGACTGTGAGCTAAGCCATTTGAAGCAATTTGTCTCATAACATATTTGCCATTGGAGACAAAACGTACAGCCAATCCTACAAACTGGCAAACATGAGTAATACAGGTAAGAATGTTTGCTGATTCTATTGAAGTACTGACCCTCATTATAAAAAAGCTTTGAATGCTTAACCCCTTCTGTGCTCCCGTCGGCCGTTGGCCGTTGCGGGCACTCCCTCCCTGGTGCTGCGAACGGCCAGTGGCCGACGCAGCCCCGCCCACTCCATGGAACCCCAGCACTGCAGTGAAATATTTGCCGCGGTAAACGAGTTAAGGATAGGCATGCAGGGATTCCTAAAATGCTCTGTAAATATGTTACCAATTTTTATACTATTTACATATTTTGATTATGCTAGCCTTAAGATGTTTCAGGTTTTTTGTTATTCAGTACAGGTCCAGGGGTGTTGTTGAAGCTTGGTATTTCACTGAGAGGAGGAGAGTGGGTGTACTCGTTGTGCCCTATAGATTATTGTTGGCCATAACGTGTATGAGGGGCTTTGTTAGTTCCTTTAGATTGGGCTGGTGGCCCTGTGACCAACACAGTAACATCCTGCTGTAAGGCTTTCTTCCCAACTTTAATTAGGGCTTAGAGAAGCTGACTATTTATTCTAATATAGTATTCAACTATAAAGTTGACAACAATGCTTGATTCTTCTACTCTTGCAGCATCACAGAGATCTTATAAAGAATTTAACCAGACAAATGGGCAATAGTGAGGCCCATTGAAGACCATTCTTTTCGCTTTTTGGAGCATTTAATGTGTGCTTGAAGACAAATGTCAGAAGGTCAATGGGAAAACAATTACTTGACTGTTATATTAATTGTGAAGCAGTTAACATTTGTATATTGCAACAGCATGGGTTTTTAAATACTTGTCTGGGTCCAAGAAGGCTATATGATGATGTGATACCATATGTTTAAATGTAAACCAAGATAGCATTTGCTAGTTGCCTTTCTAAAGCATACATATATATAACAATATTTGCCTCACTTTGAAATTATAACTATGTTCACTGCCTTTAACACTAAAATAAAAAAAACACCTACCTGCAGGCTGGCCTCCGCCTCTCAGTCCTCTTCGGCTCCTCAGTCGACTCCAGGAGCAGGAACCAAAAAGCACACAGGCTCCCAGACTCCCCTATCCAATCATGACATTGACTTACAGCAGCGTTGTGATTAGTCTGAGCACCGTGGTTCAGCGGTCTAAGAGGGACTGGAAGGCTGTGCATGTTCTCCACCCAGGCTGTATAATACAGCCAGTGGAGAACATGAACAGTCCACATGCACACTTAGACTGTGCTTACCACTCATCCCCACGGCCCCTGCTCAGGCCAGTCCAGCCCCGCCCGACTGACCCCACAACTAAGCAGAAATGGAACATTTAAATGACAATAACATTGCAGTATTATTATTTTATTTTTCGTTTTTAAACTCGCCTTAGTGGAGAAGCCCCCCCTGGTAAGGACACCGTTCTCTCAGCATTTTGGAAGTTTTCGCTCTTATTTTTCAATTTAGCTCCAATCAGATTAATTTCTGTGATAACAGAGTCTTTTTTTATTTCCAATGTGTGTTTCATTTAAATTATTGCTGACATAATGTCTATAAGGGAGAGTTGCATTGCAGTTGATTGGACCTTGTACGTTATTCATGTGGCTCTTCCTAGACCACATCAGTACTTGCATGTGTTTTGATCACTGCATTTTCTCCGTCATGTTTTCTTCACTATCTCTGCGCTCTCTGTCTCGAATCATGTTGTCTCTTGCCACATGAGGTGATATTCACGTGTCCATGACAAGTTTATAATGCTGGGTTCAGGAGATGGCGGGTTATTTTCAGCTCCCTATTTTGGTCCGGGAGGGGAAAGATATTTGCTGCCACCAACCATTAGGGGAGGGGATTGCGGGGGGACTTGTCCCCTGTCTAAGAGGTTTTGGCACCCCGTGACCTTTTAGTTTTCTCTCACTATGCTCTCTTATTCTCAGACTCTATTATGTACTGTCCATCCCATCTCCCTATGTTCTGCCCGATTCTGAGGGGCAGATTTACAAGCCCCTTGCACCGCTGTTGCATCACGTTGCGTGGCGCAGTGGTGGTGCAGCCTTCGTTGTGATATTTACAAGCACAGGTAAAGTCACCCTGCAAAACTTAACCTGTGCTTGTAAATATCGCCCCTGTTGACGCAACACTTTGCGTGTTATGGGGGTGACATGGGTGTTCCCACGCAACGCCCATGTCCACTGATGCATTGCCAGATTTACGAGAAATCGTAAATCTGGAAATGCGTCAGAATGCTACGGCAGGCATGGCGTAGCAAGGTGTAACGAGGAGAAATGTTTTCATTTCTCATAGTTTTTTTTCTCTTTCAATGCGTGCTGCATTCTACATCACACATTGGAAGAGGAAATCACCTCAATTGATTGTTTTTGTGCAGGAAGGTACCCCTTCTCTGGATTCTCTCTGTGTTCGTGTTGGGCCCCAACACCAGACCTGTCACTTCGCATCAGGCCACACTCAAGTTTCCAGGCCTCTGTCTAGGCAGTTATGTAACGCCCTGCACAGGAGGCATTGCAGATGATCTCTATCACCTGCTGCAGCCCGGTCCAACATTGAGCATGTCCACCTCTGGACCGCTGGTCTCAAACACGCTAGGGCCCCACCACCAGTGTTTCATTGATGTCTCCAGGCATGCCGTCCTCTCGCACATCTCTCCTTCGATGTCCAAGTGAGCATAATTTCTCTCTTTCAGTTTTCTTTAGGGATGGGTTTCTTCCCAGCTCAGCAGGTGCTCGAAAGTCCCAGGCACTGTCAATGTCAGTGCCCAACCCTTTGATAACTCTTTGCCTTGGCTTCCATGCCCAGTGGGTTTCTTCCGGCTCCAGCCACCTCCTGGCATTTAGGTTATCCTACACTGTGTCATTCTCAAACTAAGGCTGCTATTGCCAATGTGGTCATAGGCCCAGGCTTCTTTTTTAGCTTTCTTCCTCTCTCGGTCACCTTTTTCTGCCTAAACCTCTACAGATGACCAGTGCTCCCACTCTTCTGACCTATCAACATCTTTTGTTGGGGTTGTTCGGACATAATGTCATCAAGCATGAGAGCTGCTTTATACTGCACCCATCTTTGCTGGCTTTTGGCCAAGACCCCTCAAAAATATTTTTTCATTTCAAAAAGATTACTTTGCATACTACCTCTGGCACTGAAGAGAAATACTTTGCATGAACATGTGCTCTTTACAAAAGGGCAGAATTTAGTCACTCCAAGTGAGGTTAGAAAGTTGTTGTAGTAGAAAGAAGAAAAATATGACTGACATAAAACAGCCTGAAAGAAATAGATTTATTGATTGAGTAGGTGGAAGCCCCACTCAGACAACAACCAGAATCCTTGTCAGAGTGAACCACAAAAAGTCAGTAAATTAACTTGTGCTTAACCATCTGGTAGCTTGGCACAAAACAGTCAGGCTTAACCTAGAGGCAATGTATAAAGTATTTATTTAGCACACACACAACATTAAAGTGAAAACATAACACAGGATACATCCAAAACCAATTTAGAAGCATAGGGCCCAATTCACAACGGTAAAATGAGATGAAAGTCTAAGTTTATGACTTTCGATCTTCACAAAGGGCATTTACTATTTGTAAATGCCCTTTGTGAATACCCAAAGTCATAAAGTTCAACTTTTGGCATTCACAAAGGGCATTTATGAGTAGTAAATGCCCTTTGTGAATACCAAAAGTCGTAAATCTAGGCTTCCGGGTCAGTTTACCTTTGTGACTCAGGCCCATAGAGTAAATTTCAATAAATTAAATGATAGCAGAACAATACAAATCCAATCAGTAGAACCGAAGATATGTATTTTCAAAGTTTTAGGTAAAAGACAGCTTTTAGAAGCACAAAGCGCCAGCTAATTATTTGCTGCACACTGGACTAGCGCAAAGTCAGAAGTTCAGGATGATTGCAATGAAGTGTGGGCCAGATACAAGCACCATGTTAGTCCTGCTGAGAATTTGTATTTTATGTCCTTGATGTGAGAGGCTGAGTAACGATGCATCAGTTCCGATGAGGAGTTGTGAGGTCTATGATGCAAGGTCCTGCATTGAGTTGGATTGCATTGCCTCGGTTGTGATGAGGCCTCCATTCAGGAGCTGCGATTCAAAGTCCCGTGTTGCATTGCATTGTGCTGCATTGGATTTGGGGGAACCCACATTTAAGGAATGCCAGTCACTAGGGCTCAGGTTATCCTGGGATGAAGGAAACCAGGCCCAATCTTCATTCTCACACAATAAGACAGTGCTAAAGCAACAGGGTAGCCCTCTGGCAGATACAGGGCAGTTTTATAGTAGCAGGGCCATCCCTTTACTGTAATGTCCACATGTTGGGGAGTGTTCAAAAGAGTGGCTCTGGAGGTCCAATATGTATACCTGGTGCCAGCCTTGGGTTTAGAGGGGGATTCTCTGTCCTACTCCCACACCTGGTTCTAGAAGGTTCTTCTCCTTCCCTGTCAAGACTCTACACTGTCTGGGTGACCAAAGACTGGTGTCAACTTTCTTTATGAGCGCTGGAAGCAAGCACTTTAAAGTGTAGGATGGGCAGAGCAGAGCTCCACCACAGTCATCCAGGCAGGATAGCCCTACTGCCCACAACTAATCCCCTTTGTGTCACTCTCTGGGAGGAATATTTAAACCCCAACAGAAGAGGCATTAACAGTCATGTGATTCAGGGCACTGGCAGGAGGCACAAAGGGTTAGAGCCAGAAAATGGGAACTTTCTAAAAGTTACATATTCAGAATTGTGATTTAATGTCCAACTTTGGCATTAAAGATAATTTTAAATTACAATTCATTGAGTCTAAACAGTATATCTCAATCTGCTCCCAATCCAAAGATAGCACTTATTAAATGTAATAAGGTAACTTAGTGTTAGCCAATCAGAGAGATAGGTGTTACAGTCCTGTAAAACGACTTTAGGAGTAACACTTAATCCCACATGTCCTACTTTTTAAATACCATCCACCTTGTCCTATGAGTCTTAAGGGAATACGATGGAGGTTACTTATACTTTTCAAAAATGTCGGTATATGCCTCTAAAAATATTTATTTTGCAAGGTCGAAATATCGCTCCCAACTGTACCAAAACATTCGGACACTCCTAGAGAGATAAAAGACATGCTATTGGACTCACGCTCACTAATCAAGCATAACATAGAGTTGGCTGAGATGATAGGCAGTCACAGCCTCGATCTAATATTTGTAACCGAAACATGGGCTAATGATTCATCTGATCCGGACCTGCTACAAGCTTTCCCCTCAGGTTTCCAGATTACAGGGCAGATAGAACTAATAAAAGAGGTGGTGGGTTGGCCATCATCGCTAAAGATGGAGTACCCATAATAGCATCTTCATTATGCACTTCGCATGACTGCGAACTCCTATCATTTCAGGTACAACTTAGTCCTAATGATGCATGGAATGGCTTATTAATATACTGTCCACCAAAAGCCCAGGCCTCTTTGGTGGATAAGCTTACCCCTTTTTTGGAAGCTAGCATTAACTATGCGAACTACACCATCCTAGGTAATTTTAGCTACCACCTAGAGAATGCCTCGGACGCTAAGAACGTCGAACTCCTTGATACCCTGTCTGGCTTAGGGATGGAACAACTGGTCAAAGAGAGTACTCATGTCGCAGGACATACTCTTGATGGCCTGTTTACCTCCAACCCTAAGATTAAAATACGGGAGGTCCTATCAGTGATATGGTCAGACCACAGGGCCATCATATTCACGATTGAAGCCTCATCTCAACTTAAGACAGGGACCAAGTTATTGACAACACACACATACAGAGATTGGGCAAAAATTGATTCTGACCTCATCCAAACCTCATTAATGTTAAATAAGCCTAATTCACAGGTCGAAACCAATCGGGCAGTGCAAAACATAACCTCTTGGATCACTAAGGCCACTAATATAGTAGCACCTTTAAAAACCACCATCATAAGAAGGAAAAAACCTTCCGAACCATGGTTTTCTGATAAACGGAGGAAACAAAAGCAACTATGTAGGAGAACAGAAAAACACTGGAGGCATAACTACAACAAGGATTTGAAAATGAAGTACGCACAGGTATTAGCCACTTATAAAAAGTTAATTATGGAAGAAAAAAGTAAATATTTTACCACGAAAATTCTGACATCTAAAAACTCAAGTAAAGAGCTTTTTGCAACCGTCAAAAAATTAGCTAAACTTCCGACCAAAATTAAATCAGATAACAACTTAGATTTTTGTAACATGTTGGGACAGTCCTTTGCCGACAAGGTGGAATTAGTCTACAAAACATTCTCTAAGTGCCCTGACGAACTTCCATTCCAAAGGACTGTCCCCACTGCGAGTTCATCCAGTTTCTCCTTTTCCCTTCCTACTATGGACCAAATCACTAAAACCATAGTAGGTACAAAATCTGGGGTTCCGTCCGATCTGTGTCCGCCAAAGGTTTTTCATCTCTTTCCAGAGATTCTTAGTGAACAACTTAGTGACCTGTTCTCGGGGACAATACTACACGGAAAATTTCCTGAAGCATGGAAGGTAGCATCTGTGCTACCGCTGTTAAAAAACATCCCATCTAGACCCAGCCGATCCTAACAACTATTGGCCAATCTCCAGACTTCCGTTTTGTTCCGAGGTTCTGGAGCAATTTCTTAATATCCAGCTCACTGCTTTCATCTCCTCCAACAATCTGCTTGACCATTCACAATTCGGGTTTAGAGAGTAACACGGAACCGAAACTGCTCTAATCGCTGCGAGTGAGGAGCTAAGGAAATCACTGGACGAGGGCGGGAAGGCCGCCTTGATATTATTAGATCAGTTGGCAGCCTTCAACACCGTCAATCATAAAACTTAATCACCAGATTGTCTGACCTGGGAGTCCAAGAATCTGCCACGACTCTATTAACATCATACCTCATGGAGAGATCCTTTCAAGTCGAAATAGGCGAATCCAGCTCCCAAACTTTCAATCTACAATGTGGAGTACCGCAGGGCTCGTCTTTGAGCCCTACATTGTTTAATATTTACGTGACCCCTCTGGCCGCTTTGATTAGACAGTTTGGGTTCTCGGTAATATCCTATGCAGACGACACGCAGGTAGTCGTGTCAATAACCAATAATTAAGAGGAGGTTGCCAACCGTTTTAACAACTGCATGACACATGTCAACTCTTGGATGCAATCCAACTGTCTTAAACTTAACAGCAGTAGGACCGAAGTATTACTTTTGGGTGCCAATCCTTTGGCATGGTCTTTGAAATGGTGGCCTGCAGAGCTGGGGGAGTGCCCAACACCTGTCTCAGAGGCAAAAAATCTTGGGAACAAGTTTGACTGTAGGTTGACCTTTGACAGTCAAATCTCCAGTTTCTGGGCAATCCTTAAAATGACTCTGAAAATCCGCCCCTTTGTTCCCCCGGAGGCTTTAAAAACTCTGGTGACTGCTCTGGCCATTTCCAGATTGGATTATGGTAATGCACTTTATGTGGGGATTCAACCTCAACTTTTGAAAAAGCAGCAAAAGTCACTTTGCATTATGTTCAAAGCACTCCATGGAAAGGGCCCCTCGTACCTAATGTCGCACATAAAATACTATGTGCCGCCTAGGAACCTCAGATCTGCACAACATAGACTTTTGCAAATCCCCAGATTCAAGCAGGCGCGATGGGGAGGAAGGAACTTCTTGTTGGGCTGCCAAGTTTTGCAATCTTCTTCCGCTTACAATTAAAAATAGTTCAAATCTGAAAGCATTTAAGAAAGAAGTAAAAACATGGCTATTTCAAACAGACTTTTAAGTCCATTTGCACACTAGCTTTACATGCTCCTTGAGTCCTTAGCGCCAAGACGTCTCTGGGCATTCGTTGCACTCTACAAATCTAATAATCAAATGAAATCAATCAAATCGAATCAAATCAAATTGTGGTGTACCAAAAAACTCACCTCAGTATCCAGAACCCCTAACCGACTAGCATCAGTGTCTCATTAGCTCTCCGTCCTATAGCGAATCTACCAATGATTAGACAACCCAGAACATGTAACTTAGGGTACTCTCAGGAATGGTGGAAATGAAGAACACTCTTTCGGTTTTATTCTCATACCAGTCCACAATGTGAGTAATCGGAGACACAGAAAAGTTTAAAATGTATATTTTAACGACGTGCTTTAGAATGCAGTATGTTTGCTAACATAAGGAGGCATATGATTAAAAATAATACGATCAGCATTGTTACGATTCCATAAAACACAAAGGGAAAAATCATGTTATAATGATAGTGGAAACAGTTTCTATAGCACCTTGCGAAATACCATCCCCTGCTAGGAACTAGTATTTAGTATAGTGGAAGGTCTCTTAGGCTTGAATGGGGAACCCCATACCTCCAAGTTCAGCAGTGGTGAATCACCTCACAGGATTCACAAAGCTCTCTTTCACTGAAAAAAGGTTTTTCTCCAAGTGCCAAATCATGCATGCAGTGCAATATTAAAGGCACTAGAATTTCAGTTGGCTGCAGCGATGTTCGTATTGTGTCTAGAGCGTGGGCCGATCAACCTGAATAACAGCATGCATTCTTGAAGGCTTCTGCACGCAGTGTATAGACTAAGGTCACGATGTATGTCTAGGGATGTGCAAAACAGACCATTCTCATGTGAGGAAAATCAAGCAGTTTAACGTACAACAACAGTTACATATAATGTTATGTACAAAACCTGCAAAGTGGCAAAATGGTGTTTAACTTCTAATAAGCTTATGCTAACATAGCAATGTGTGCCAGCAGGGCCCTGTCTTCACTACACCCTCCCCCGATCGGACCACGTACAAGAAGGTAAGCAATTTAGGAACGCAGAGTTCAAGTTCGAGTGAGACAGAACCAAGTTCAAAATTTGCCAAACTATATAATTGGGAGTGATAAGTTCGAAACAGTAAGGAAAAAAGTAAAAAACAAAGAAGGGGCAGTATACTGCCCATCATGGAGATGGAAAAAAATAGTAAAGATTTTTTTTTTTCGAGTACAGTACGTGTTGAAGATGGACACATGCCCATTCAGTCCATTAGTGTATAGGCACAGTATGTTGCAACAGCCTCCATCAGAAATGAATTCAGCCATCCAATTTAATAAAGAGAAGGAACATACATGTTCTTCGAGAGCTGGAGCCTCTAGCACCATCAGTTGACAACTTGCATGTTTTTCGAGATAACTGTGTGCCAGGAAGTCATGTGCAGCCGCACATAGATTCCAATTCCCTAGGAATCCATGCGCCGCTGCACAGGCCATAATACTGATACCAGAACAGTCCAACTCATGAGCTAGTAAGGGACTCATTAGTTGATCATAATCCGGGTTAGGAGACACCTTATTGCAGGGACACAAATCCAGAGCTCATTCAAAATAGCAATCCAGGCAATGGAAAGCAGGTTGCACGCATGTAAAGTATGAAAACCGGAAGGATAATCCATATACTACACTCAAGGTGGCCAGAGGTAGCGTTCCGTAGTATTCAAGCATTCGCTTGCAAAGCTGTAGCAGCCGGGGCAGGTTGTCTTGTGAGACAGACTGTGCAGGCATTTTTGAGCAAGCAAAGCAACAGCAGTACACCAGCAGCCAAGGCGAGAATTAATGGTAACCCGCCGAAGATATTGGAAAAAATAGAATGAAAAAATGCAGTCACAAGGCCAGAGCTTACTACTTTAAAAAACTGTGCCAAGCCAGTCGTTGACGAGGCATTGAATATAGCGCCAAAATGCAGTGGGAGATCAGTATTTAAAAGCGCATGCACCTCGGTGCAGGTGTTTGCCACTTGAAGAACAAATGTTTTATTGGAAGAGGTAAGGGCAACTTCTTTCTGTGAAAATAGAGCCCTTATTAGACTTATTTCGTTGAACTCTGCTTTCAAGGTCGGAATGAAAGGCCAGATGGATACATCGAGCTACCCAAACGGGGCTGGGAAAAGCACATTTTTCAGCAGACTACACGTTGAAGATGGTCACAATGTACGGAATCCCTGCCAGCATACTGCAGCAATCTTCATTATTTAAAAGTAAATAGCTACCGTTACTCTTTAAAATGCATGCCGAGGCCCAGATGTAGGTAATAGCGATGTACCGAATGGTAAATACCAAATTTTACCGGTTCGGTAATTTCAATTCGGTAATTGCTATGTAGGTAAATAATTCGGTAAAAATACCGAATCGGTATTTGCCATTGATTCCTATGGGCCTTGTAGCCCATAGGATTCAATAGCAAATACTGATTTGGTAATTACCGAATCAGTAAAATTAACGATTTTACAAAGTGGACAGGGTGTCACTTTGACACCCTGTTGCACCCCTGTTTCGGGCTTGTGTGCCATGCGACACACAGACATGCCCTTAGGGCATGTCTGTGTGCCACATGGCACAGGTGTACATGCACAGATGTGCATGTACACTGTAATTCATTATTTACCATGGAATCGTATTCCGTGGTAAATAACGATTCTGTAAGGGCCTGTGGCACTGATTACTGTGCCACCTACATATTGATTTACAGAATCAGTATATTTACCGATTTGGTATTTTACCGATTCTGTAAATTTACCGAATCGGTAAATATACAGATTCTGTAAATAATATGCCCCCTACATGTCAATTCCCAAATACCGGTCGGTAACGGCCGAAATCGGCCGTTGCCGACCAGTAATTGGCGAGCTACATCTGGCCCTAAATTCGGAGCTTGCGTGTTACATGAGCCGTGCATTTGTATGTTCTTGCAAACCAGTGAGTGATCAGGTGTAGAAGTGCACTCCTCGCCCTTTAAATAAACTTGTTTAGCCTCCCTAAGGCATCTATGGGTAAATGGCTGAGACCAAACATCATGGAGATAGGCACTTCCCAATGATTCATATCTGCCTTTGGCATAGTGTTTTATACATGAACTGAATTTAAACAAAGGAAAGGGCTGTGTTATTAACCCATGAATGAGCCATACAGCTGAATTAGATTCAGCAAGAGAAACTGGTAAAGGTTTAAACTTTTCAATATGCAAAAGTGAATATGCAGCATCCTTCATAGATATAAACTGTTGCTTTTCAGTCAAATTAAACAGTAAAAATAGAGAAGAGATACTCATGTAGTTCCAAGGCACTTTCCCATATTTTAAAGTTTGTAAAGTCCAATCAAACTGCATAATGGAATGATTGATTGATTGATTGAAAATAATTTATAGTGCGCAAAACAATAACCCGGAGGTATCAAGGCGCCTAACAATAAAATCAGAAAATAGAACCATTCATCCACTACACATAGGCTTGCCGGAAGAGGCGAGTTTTGAGTACACCACGAAATGCCTGTAATGTGGGTAGGGACCTAAGATCAAGAGGAAGTTCGTTCCACCATTTAGGGGCAAGGGTGGAAAAGGCCCTGCCACCCCATTTAGCTTTTCTAATGCGAGGGGCTGACAAAAGCAATTTCCCAGAGGAACGCAGATTCCTTCCAGGGATGTAGTTGGAAATGATGGAGCTTACTCCCGAGTCACTGTTTTTTGTAATGACTCTATAAGTCATACACAGGACCTTGAACCGTACTCGGTATTCTACCGGAAGCCAGTGCAATGTTTTCCTGGCTAACGTAGCCGAAGTACGTCTGGGAGCGTCCAAGACAAATCTTGCCGTGGCGTTTTGGACCACCTGTAAGCGCTGCAGGAGGCTCTTATTCAGCCCCGCATACAGCGCATTACAATAGTCCAGCCGCGAGCCTATTAGTGCCACAGCTACCTGCTTTCTGGATTGTAGTGAGAGATATTTCCTAATCCTCCGCAGGGTATGGATTAGGCCCCAACAGGTGGAGATGGTTCTGCTCACCTGTCCACTCATATCCAGGGCAGGGTCTATCATCACCCCCAGGTTCTTGGCAGAAGTAGTGGGGGAAGGGCAAGCTCCAAGCGAGTTTGGCCACCAGCTATCTGACCAGATGTTATTGTTCCCTCCAAACACCATCACCTCAGTCTTCTCCCCATTCAGTTTAAGAGAGTTCTGAATCATCCAGTGACCAACCGCCTCCATACAAGATCTAAACTTGGAGGCGGTCTGCACGTCTGAATGGGAGAGAGAGACGAGGATTTGGGTGTCATCAGCGTAGGAAACTACCTCCATCCCGAAAGATCTTATAAGTCTGGCCAGTGGGGTCACATAGATGTTAAACAGGGTCGGACTAAGAGCCGACCCTTGAGGGACCCCACATAGCACAGGTCGGGATGGAGATAGAAACTCACCCAGTTTAACTCTTTGCTCCCTCCCAGCAAGGAAAGAGGTCAGTAGATCCAAAGCAGCCCCCCCCACCCCCACGTCCCTCAGACGAGATGTAAGTACTGAGGGAGAGAGGGTGTCGAAAGCGGCAGTCAGATCCAAAAGGACCAGGAGGGTGGTCTGGCCCCCATCCACTGCCCTACGGATGTTATCGAGCACAATGGTGAGGGCCGACTCGGTACTATGTTCCCTCCTGAATCCATGCTGGGAGGAGTCCAAGCATCCCGAGCATTCCACAAAGGCGGCAAGATGCTTGTTCAGGTGTCCTTCAAGCATCTTAGCCGGAGCGGGAAGCAGCGAGATAGGGCGGAAGTTTTTTAAGACCTCCGGGTCAAGGGAGGCCTTCTTTAGCAGTGGTTTTACCACTGCCTTCTTCCATTCCAGCGGGAAGACACCGTTTCTTATAGCTAGATTCATGATCTCCAGCAGCGGTGGAAGAAGGGTCTCCCTACATAGCTTGATGATTTTCAGTGGGCAAGTATCCATGGGGGAACCGGATTTGATCTTATTAGTCAAGATTTCAAGGTCCTCAAGAGTAAGAGGTGGAAAGGAGTCCAAGGAGCCCAATGAAGAGAAGTTGGTGGTTAGAATACTTATCTCAGCCATGACGATGGGCACACTAATACAGGCTCTTTGTTCCTCAGGAGCCAAGTGGATATCCTCTATCTTCGTATGGAAAAAAGAGGCGATCCTATCGCATAAATCCTGCGAAGGCACGACAGGGTCAGGGGCCTGTAGATTGACAAGGGAGTCGACAATTTTAAAAAGCTCCTTCGGCGAGGAGAGCGAGGATGTCAGGGTCACAAAGTAATCCTGTTTAGCCTGCACGATCTCAGCCTTATATTTTCTAATAAGGACTTAATGGGCCTCTTTGTTCTTGAGGTCCCAGCTGGAGTGCCAAAGCCTCTCCTTCCTCCTTACCTCCTGTCTAAGGAGCCTAAGGGAGTCGGAGAACCACGGGGCCGATGGTTTCTTCCTGGCTCGACAGCGGGTCAGTATAGGGGCCAGTTCATTCATAGCCTCAGTAATAGCATGCTCAAAATGACCAACTGCAGTCTGTACATCATCCATACCTGGGGTAGAAAGGCTGGCAGCCCAGGGCTCAAACGAATGGCTGTAAATATTCCTGAAATTTCTCGCCATTTCCACAACATGATTTCCCTTTTTGCCTCCTTCCTCCCTATCATACTGCAGATGAAATGGAATTGCAAGATGGTCAGACCAGGACAAGTGCAGCAGATCCTGCGTGGTAAGACGGACGTCATTTGATAAAATTCCATCCAACGTATGGCCTGCCCGATGGGTGGCCCCGCGGACTAACTGCACAAGTCCACAGCACGCCAGCCCCTCAGTAAGACTTAAAGTATCGGAGACATCATATCGTTCTAGATGGTAATTAAAATCGCCAAGGATGGTAAAGTTCTCCCGACCAAAGTATGGTTCAAGAACCTGCAAGAGACTGGAGGTAAAGCCAGTTCGCGGGCCTGGTGGTCGATATACTAGGATACCACTGAGTAAGGGGTGCTGTACTTCCTTTATAGTGAAGTAGAGAGCTTGAAAACACTCTGGGAAGTCGAGGATAGGTACAATATGGCATTGTAGATGATCTTTATAGAGGATCGCTATGCCCCCTCCCACTCGGCCCTGCCTGTCAAGTCTAGCCAAGCAGTACCCTTCAGGGACTGCTTCAATTAGGTCAGGGCCAGACGACTCTTTAGCCCATGTTTCGGTAACAAAAACAAGGTCAGGCATTCTATCCGAAACCATCTCCCTGAACATTGTCTTATTTTTAACGAGGGAGCGGGCATTGACCAGAAAGCCATTTAATCCCTTGCTCCTAGATATAGTAAGATCAGAGTGACCATAGGGAGAATTTCGGGGAGAGTTTATGGGCCTAGGGTTAGGACAACAGCCACATTGTAGGGGGGAGAGTAAATCAGCAGGCTCTAAAGTATGCGTGCATCGAGAGATGCAAGGTTTCAGGCGCAGCATTTCCAGAAGGGAGTAACAATGGAGGGGAGGACTATTAAGGTCACGAGCCAGAGTCCAGCCGTCCAGCGCGTCCTCAGCGCGGACGGGCGCAGACGGGCTGGACTCTGGCGTGACTCCGGCGTCACTGCGGCGCCCACGATGCGCGTACACGCTGCGCGTCATGTCCTTACAATATATAGAGGGCTCTAGTGAGTCCACGTGTTATGCTTCAGCCAGTAGCTGAAGAGCGACGAGCTCGCCCCACCCAAGATGGCCCCCAGGACAACAGAGCGCCGGGACCGGGCTGCCCAAGTGGCAGTGAGATTGGCAAGGTGCCACAGTGCAGGAATGCGGTCCGTGGCAGAAGGACACAGGTAGGGGGACTATCCAAATATTTAACAGTTCTAGCTAAATTTAAAACCAGGGGAAAAGCGGACAATGTAAAATAAAGCAAACGACAAAACGGGCAGTTTAAAACTGAAAATAGCCGGTAGCAGCCCGCTTCTAACGCGCAGCGCTATGTGCGTATCAGAGGTTCAAAGAAGGAGTAAGACTACACCTACCCGTATTAAGTACTGCTCTGAGTGCAGCCTCTAGCGAGTCCACGTGTTATGCTTCAGCCAGTAGCTGAAGAGCGACGAGCTCGCCCCACCCAAGATGGCCCCCAGGACAACAGAGCGCCGGGACCGGGCTGCCCAAGTGGCAGTGAGAGTGGCAAGGTGCCACAGTGCAGGAATGCGGTCCGTGGCAGAAGGACACAGGTAGGGGGACTATCCAAATATTTAACAGTTCTAGCTAAATTTAAAACCAGGGGAAAAGCGGACAATGTAAAATAAAGCAAACGACAAAACGGGCAGTTTAAAATTGAAAATAGCCGGTAGCAGCCCGCTTCTAACGTGCAGCGCTATGTGCGTATCAGAGGTTCAAAGAAGGAGTAAGACTACACCTACCCGTATTAAGTACTGCTCTGAGTGCAGCCTCTAGCGAGTCCACGTGTTATGCTTCAGCCAGTAGCTGAAGAGCGACGAGCTCGCCCCACCCAAGATGGCCCCCAGGACAACAGAGCGCCGGGACCGGGCTGCCCAAGTGGCAGTGAGAGTGGCAAGGTGCCACAGTGCAGGAATGCGGTCCGTGGCAGAAGGACACAGGTAGGGGGACTATCCAAATATTTAACAGTTCTAGCTAAATTTAAAACCAGGGGAAAAGCGGACAATGGAAAATAAAGCAAACGACAAAACGGGCAGTTTAAAATTGAAAATAGCCGGTAGCAGCCCGCTTCTAACGCGCAGCGCTATGTGCGTATCAGAGGTTCAAAGAAGGAGTAAGACTACACCTACCCGTATTAAGTACTGCTCTGAGTGCAGCCTCTAGCGAGTCCACGTGTTATGCTTCAGCCAGTAGCTGAAGAGCGACGAGCTCGCCCCACCCAAGATGGCCCCCAGGACAACAGAGCGCCGGGACCGGGCTGCCCAAGTGGCAGTGAGAGTGGCAAGGTGCCACAGTGCAGGAATGCGGTCCGTGGCAGAAGGACACAGGTAGGGGGACTATCCAAATATTTAACAGTTCTAGCTAAATTTAAAACCAGGGGAAAAGCGGACAATGTAAAATAAAGCAAACGACAAAACGGGCAGTTTAAAATTGAAAATAGCCGGTAGCAGCCCGCTTCTAACGCGCAGCGCTATGTGCGTATCAGAGGTTCAAAGAAGGAATGCAATTGATTTTGACCATGGTACAAAACAGATACTTCCTCCCGCACAATATCAACAACAGAGGAAACAATATTATCAAATATGTATATTAAACGCACCCTGAACCGCAAAAATATCCCTGCACCCCAAAACCCTAAACGCACCCTGAACCCTAAAAATTCCCCCTATACCCCAAAACCTAAACTCACCGTGAAACCCAAAATTACCCTTGCAGCCCAAAACCTAAACGCACCTGGCACTCCAAAAATACCGCTGCACCCCAAAACCCTAACACACCCTGATCCCCAAAATTACCCTTGCACCCCAAAACCTTAATACACCCTGAACCCGAAAAATACCCCTGCACCCCAAAATCTAAACGCCCCCCTCCGAACCTCAAAAATACCCCAGCCTTCCAAAACCCTAAACACACCCTGAACCCTAAAAATTCCCCTACACCCCAAAATCTAAACACATCCTGAACCCCAAATGTACCCTCACACCCCAAAGCCTAAACGAACCCTTAACCCCAAAAATAATCCTGCACCCCAAAACACTAACCCACCTTGATCCCTAAAATTACCCCAGCAACCCTAAACGCAACTTGAACCCCAGAAATACCCCTGCACACCAAAACATTAAATGCACCCTGAACCCCAAAAATACCACCTACACCCCAAACCCCTTACCCACCTTGACCCCTTAAAATACCACAGTACCCCAAAATCAAAACATACCCTGAACCCTAAAATTACCCCAGCACCCCAAAACTTAAAAGCACCCTGAACCCCAAAAATATCCCTGCACCCCAAAACCTTAAATGCACTCTGAACCCTAGAAATACCCACTACACCGCCAAACCCTAACCCACCCTGACCCCGAACAATAGCCCAGTACCCCAACATCAAAATGCACCCTGAACCCTAAAATTACCCCCCTACACCCCAAAACCCTAACCCACCCTGACCCTGAAAAAATAACCCTAAAAATACCCCCTACATCCCAAAACCCTAACTCACCCTGACCCCTAAAAATACCCCTGTACCACAAAACCAAAATGCACCCTGAACCCTAAACTTACTCCCTACACCCCAAAACCCTAACCCACCCGACCCCTAAAATTACCCCAGCACCCCAAAACCCAAACATACACATAACCCTAAAAGTACCCCTGAACCCCATAACATATATCCCTACACCCCAACTTCAAACTCTATACTTACCTTATACTTACATTCAAAAAGCATGCTTTTACCATTCATGTATTTACAACGAATTTCGTTGTAAAAGCATGCATGGTAAAAGCATATTAAATGTAATGCAATACGTTGTAATGGCATTGTGGAGTCATGGTAGATGTGTTGTCAAGGTATGCGGGGTGATGGTATGCGGGATAAAAGATTTGTGGTAATGGTTGTTTACCAAGTGGAATGTTTAAGCTAGTTCTGACATAATTTGCCTACTGAATAGGTAGTAACAGAATGGGCGTTTTCAAAATGGGGATCCATCCGAACCTGTGTATAGCCAGGGGCCATACCCAGAAAATTATGTTGGCATGAATCTGACTTTTTTTGCCATAATAACCAACCTTGGGGATCCAAGCTGGAAATATTAAAAGAGGAATGTAATATTAGGGACTGCAATTCATAAAGGGACTAATCAGTGAGTGTATCATGTAAGGTATTCCCCCAAATAAGTAATGGAAGGGGCATTTAATTTTTTAGACGTAGCCAATCCTAAGCAAGTGGTATGTGAAATTGTCGAGTTCAAAAACAACATACGGTTCGGGATGAGACATGCATGATGCAAAGCCTCAGTGCCTTGTACTTGCCAGCTTTTGGAACCCCAAACGGATTTAAGCTCAATAGTACCTTTCCACAGCTCATAGCCCCATATTGCTAATTGATCGATAAAGGACTTCAAATACAGTAATTTAGTGTGGGTGAGTCTAACTTTGGAAGAGGACTTAGCAGTCATCTTAAAATAAAAGGCGTCAGGATTGGATTGATTAAAATGAGTAAAATAAGTAAACATTTTCAAAAAAGTTTTCGAGCTGCCTTAAATGGGAGCTGGACAATGTTCCCATTGTGTATAATTTACCACATTTCAAAATGTGTTTGCTTTATGCAGAAAATGATTGCCATAGTGTTGGTAGCAGAATAAGTCTGCATAATTAGCTGAGTCTAAGTACAAATCTTCAGCATCAAAAGTAGCATAATATTTCAAATCAGAAAAAAGAGCCTCTACGGTTTGGACATCCCAATCATTAGAGCGTATATTTTGTTTCAGAAAGTCTCCCATTGAAACACGAACTACATTGGGGATATTTATAACCTCTGTAGGGCCGTGAATCTGAAATTCAACAGCATCCCATACAATTCCATCTAACACAGACCATGCCGTGATGTTGACAAAAGTTTGGTCCCTCTTCATGATGTGGGACGAGAAGTGGGGTGCCAAAGTTCCATCAATTAACCTAATTGAAGATCTTTCTTTAACATAATGTCCATTCACCAGACGGAAAAATTCAACTACAAATCCAATTGACATGAATAAAAAAACTGAAAAAAGTAGCAGCCAAATTTGAGTCCAAGGGGGTATCAAAAAATGTCTTTTAAACCAAACAGCAAAAATAGAAATTTTCGATGGGGTACTCGATGTTGTAGAGTTAGTGTCAAATGAAAAACGTGACTGGTTAACTGCACTTGTCTGCACACCAGGTAACGACACATTTGCTCAGTATCTTCTTGGGGATCACCACCCGGTAGATTCAATAATGGATTAGTAACTGTATGCATCTCGATGGCAATGTCAGGCCTGATGGTGTTTTTGCGAGGCCAAAACAGAATTTCTTAGCATTGCTGGAAAAGAGACCGCTGGAGTCATACTAAGAAGAATCGGTCACTCGCTGTAATTTGACATTGTCAATGGAAATGTACCTGTTATCCTTGCGACCAGGAAGTGGAGGTAAAATTACTGTTCTTGTACCCTGCATTCCAAGCACAGGAACTGGTGCACGATATGGGAGGCCAAGCTCCTTCTTGTTCTCCACCTTCTCACAGGCCAGGTCACTGATTCGGGAAAGCCAGCCAACTCCCAGACCTGAAGTGTAGCATCAGCTGTGGAAGGCAAGTGTTCCTTTGCAAGACTGTCCCAAGTCTCTTGTAGGTTCTGTAATACAGCAGAATGGTCATCTACGTCAAAGGGTGTGACAGACGCCACCATGTCTAAAACCTCAGGGTCTGGGACAAAAACTTTTATGGCAAAGAGCATTTTGTATGTGGTCTGCCCACCAAGAGACCTTCTAAGGAGATTATTAAGTGCATGTTGAACGATATACAGATGGGCCAGCCAGTTCCTGCCAGTACCTAAAACCCTAGCTGTCAAGGATTGCTTAAGTAACAGTTAATTCGCTCCAAAGCGGAATTGCCCTCAGGCCTGTATGGAGACAAAAATTTGACCTGCACTCCCAGAGACCTCATGGTATCCTTGTACACCTCAGAGGCAAACACTGGACCCCGGTCCGAATGGAGGGTGTCACATGCAAAAATCCCCACAAAGACATGCAAATCCCTGATGACAGTTCGAGCAACAGTACTACGTTGTGGCTAGAGCCATGTAAAGCGTGTGCACAAATCCACCGCAACTCACATAGGGAACTTTATCAGGACTTAAATGATAAGAGTATTTAGAAGGGAAACCTCTAGGGTAGTTACCTCGCTTCTCTGTTGCCGCAATGGCTGCCAAGATGTCATCATCAATCTTACTTTTGGGTCATGTAACTGTTGCTACTACATATGTTGCTACTGCAGCCTTTGCTGCTTTGTCAGCAAGACTGTTACCAACAGCGTGTACTCCTATGCACTGGTGACCAAGATTATGAATTACATTCACGAAAGCCAGATATTCTTTAAGTTCTGCGACACAAACCCAAAGGATTTTGGGTTTGATTGTTCTACCTTTGGAATTACGATATTCATTTTGAGTCCAAAAGAATAAATTGTCATTGAATGACTGAAAACAGTAGAAAGAGTCAATTACAATTAGAGTATTCACACGAGGATCAGCAAACTCCAGTGCAAGCACCAGAGCACATAGCTCTGCCAACTGGGCGGTACAGTCCGCTAATGTCCCCTAACGTCTGCATGTGCACAACATCGGACTTAAACTCTCCATTCACAATGGTACCCACCACTATTGCGCAGGCTGCTGAATAAGCATGCTTAGATATCGCCACCGGTTGCGCCAAACCGTCAGTATAAATGATGCAATGGTAATACTCAAGCGGGCACAAGGACAAAGGAGCTAGATGAACAAATTCATACTGCAAGTACTCCTGAGTCTGCAAAGAGGTATAAAAAATAAATGTGACATTCGGCGATGTCAAGGATGTGGCCCATTGTCTCCAATGTGGATTCAAAGCTTTTGAATTTGGTCCACAGTCTTTCGTCACTGACTGCAGCACAGGATACGGTGTAAGAACCAACATGCGTTTCCCCTGCGACAGGGCTTTCTCTTTTAGAATCGCCATCTGCACTGCAGTCAAAACTTTTTCGACAGAAGAAAATCACATTTTAGCCGAAGTGTACAAGTGTGATTTGTAAGCAATAGGAACTGTGTCTCCTTTATTAAACGTCAAGTACGTGAAACCCATTGTGCCTGGCACAATTCTTATTACCAGGTTTGTATGGTTGTCACGTGTCAGTAAGTATTTAGATTCAAGAAGATCAGCCTGCAAAGATTGCAATACAGCTGAATGTTCAGGCAGCCAGCATGATTTGGTAAAAGTTGGTTGTATCAAGGCACATAGCGGCTTGATACGCTGGACATAATCGGGAATGTAAGTATGCCCAAAATTCATAAAACTCATTAAAGATTGTAGTTTGTACGAGCGTGCAAATATGCGCATTTCTCCAGGAAGTGGGGTGCTAAACCTCGACCTTCATTGTTGAGCTCATAGCTCAAGACCAACACTGTGTACTCTGCAATGTGTGATTTTGCAAAGTTAAATTTGTAACCGAAGTCCGCAAACATAACAATGATGCAGGCAATGCGACACAGATGCGGCCATAATTCATCGTCTGTGAGATAAATATCATCAACATACGAGTACGCATCAGGGTCAAGTCTCTCTAACAGAGAGACAACACGAGCGTCAAAGATGCCTGGGCTATTTTTGCAGCCCATGGCTAATCTTTTGAACTGTTTTTGTTTTCCGCTAGAAGTGAAAGCTGTCCATTGACTACTAAGAGAGGACAGGTTATGGCTAAAAAAAGCCATTGGATATGTCAAGTGTGGTCTTAAACCTTTTTCTCACGAGACTATCCACAAGGGCAGAACTGTGAGTGATTTTTTTTGTACCGCATAGGTCCGACAATGAGAGTTCAAATGCCGGTAATCCAATACCATGCGGTACGACCCATCCCGTTTGGTCACAGTATAAAGAGGATTATTCATTGGTGACACACATGTTTCAATCACACCTTGATATTCCAACTGCTCAAGGATTTCTGCAATGGGAGCCTTCGCTTCACGATGCATGGGATATTGGGGTTGAGGCTGTGGCATAGACCGCAATGGATTCTCATGTCTGGGCGAAAGTTTGTCCCCTCCTCATTGAGTACGGTACAAAGCCGGTGCAAGCACCTTAGCCCACTCTTCTGCAAAATTCTGCACCTGCTCTTTCGACACAGTGTGTGCAAAACTAGGGAGGATTACCTTCTTCCCTCTCGGAGCGTCCAAAATAAAAGATGGGTACCAGTCTGCCTCAGCTAACAAAATGTCATATGTAGAGGTCAGATTTTCCCCAAAAATTCTGTTTATTTTACGCTGTATATCACCTTCAATTAAAAGGACTATCTCATATAGTCTGTCAGGGGGAGCCACTCTAGTGTCAGCTGTTTCTACAGTGATGAGCGTGTCAGTTGCTGTCACCTTCAGATATGGACGCAGTGCTTGCCGCACTACTGTAACCTCCGCTGCACTGTTGAGTAGCGTTAGCGCCCATGTCAGGTTCCGAAGCTGTGTTCTCACTATCCATGGCATACCTCGCCGTTAAAGCAGCAACCTTCTTTTTCTGAACCTGGGTGCGTTGAAGTTGAAAGTGTTCCTGCTTGCCTTTACCATCTGTCTGGTGGGACTGCTAACGTCCTTGTGGGGCACCCCGGCCTATGCTGTGTTCTCCTCCACCAGTTTGTAGGACCGATGTTTCCTCTAAAGAACAAGGAGAACGTTGATCAGGAACCTGAAATCGATCAGGTGACTTAATACTTGAGCGGTCGGCAAATCATATGTGCACTCAGTAGACACTGGTATTGGTGATGCAGGACGTGATTCTTGTTTCTTTTGCTGCTTCCCCGGTTTCTTATTTTTCCAATTTTGTTTAGGAAAAACTGGATGATCATCTTTATTAGACTTAGCCGTCTGAGTTTGCAGTTGAGCTGCTACTTTAGAAAAAGGCTTAACACCCAAACTATTGTGGCCAATGGTCTTATAAGCCTCCGCAATGATTTTCGGTAACTGCTGGGGTTTATCGGCTTCGGGGACATTGCGCAAAGCATTAGACACCTGAAAGTTTACAGCATCTCCCTTGACATTAGCAAGGATGAGATCGTAATCTATGTCAAACACTCCGACAATTCTCATTCCCAATTCAACAGCTGCCGCCGGACCGTGTTGATTCTGAACACGCTTGATCACGGAGGACAGGACAGTCATGGACGGCGTGTTGAAGCACTTTGAATATACTGCCATAAATACTTTACGCTAGGTCTCTCAATCTGTTACCTCTGGTACTAAGTCTTTCTGCAAACTAATGGTCATAATCCTGTGTTTCTCAACAGGAGTCGTATTAGGAAATACTGCTTTCAGTTGGTCAAATTTCTCAGCAAGCCAAAAAGGCATCTCATCCTTATGTAGGGGGCGCTTGCTCATAAACAAATTAACCATGACAAGACTAATTTTTATCCCGGCCAGTCCAACTAGTTGCACCACAAAACCACGTGCCCCCACCTGGATGTTGCGGGAAATGTATTGCACTAAAGTCCTTTGTACTCCAACGATGGAGGCATAAAGTAATCATAACTCAGCTATTGGGACTGTCAGATAAAGTGGATGCGGTGTGAACCCGGCCAAGACTGGTCAAGTGGACCCACGAATAGACAAGGGACCTAACCAAACCGGCTTTACGGAGTGGGGAAGGGTTCCATTAAACCAAACGTGATGCTGCCAAGCTGAAAGCAGAATCTCCTGTGTGGTATAAGGTGCATAGACCACAGGCACCACTGTGTGTGTGTACTTATTGAATGTACCATCATCCGTATTCACAGCAGGAAGCATAAGCCATGAGTAGAAACGCTCAAAGGGGAATGCTGCATCTGCACTAACCACAAAGAGCACCGCCATACCATCAGTAGTTACCCCATATTGATATAAGTGATTCTGGAGTGGCAGTCGACTATGCTGAGCAATTTCAACGCCACCCATAATGACGCAGTATAGAAAAAACAATTTAAATGAATTGTAGCACAAACGGGTTCTAATTCAAAGTACGAACCTTTTTAAAATATCAAGCATGAATGAACCTATAATTTATGCATATTGGAAGGTTAATCCGTCATTGCTGTCAACCAGAAACTGGAGTGAGGGTGTCGTGGACTGTTATAAGCTCTACTCGAGAGTCTCAAATATAAGACCAAACGTTAGGTGCGCCATATTGCGGGGATTCTGCTCATTCACAGAACTATGCAAAGGAAACCAGGACCTCAGTGAATTGTGGTGAACCAAAAAACTCACCTCAGTACCCAGAACCCCTAACCGACTAGCATCAGTGTCTCATTAGCTCTCCGTCCTATAGCGAATCTACCAATGATTAGACAACCCAGAACATGCGACTAAGGGTACTCTCAGTAATGGTGGGAATCAAGAACACTCTTTCGTTTTCATTCTCATACCAGTCAACAACTTGAGTAATCAGAGACATAGAAAAGTTGTAAATGTTTATTTTAAGGACATGCTCTAAGATGCAGTATCTTTGCTAACATAAGCAGCGATATGATTCAAAATAATACGACCAGCATTGTTACAATTCCATAAAACACAAAGGGAGAAATCATGTTATAATGATAGTGTAGATGTGAGTTCTTCAGTGCACTTGTGTTAAACAATGTTTTCAAAAGGTTTTAATCCAAATTACTGGTGTGCTACTCCAACCAAGCACTTTGTCTGAGAGTGCTAATCCAATGTCATCTATGTGGGGCAGACAAGTCTGTTCCAAAGGATATGTGCACTTTATTAAGAACGTTATAGTTTCTTCAATTCTTCAATAAATTTAGATATATTCCGAAACATTCCTTTGTGTTTTGCTTTCAGATGGTACTTATTGATACTTCAATTTCATACTTCAAACACAATTCGTGAAACAAAAATGTCATCCTTTCTGATTATCTGATGGTGACCCTTCATCAGGGGTCTGTGAAGAAAGAAAGGGAAACTTTGCGAGCTAGTCTCAACTGGGGAGTTACATGATATTTACACATTCAGTGTAACCGAAATGCAATCCAATATGAATGACCGCTTATGGAGATAATCAGAAAGGATGACATTTATGTTTCACGAATTGTGTTTGAAGTATGAATTTGAAGTTTATAAAGTGCACACATCCTTTGGAACAGACTCGTCTGCCCCACATAGTTGATAATGATATTGTAAACAGGTCCTTTCTCCCCTGCTAGGAACTAGGTTTTATAACAATAGAAGGTCTCTTATGCTTGAATGGGGAACCCCATACCTCCAAGTTCAGCAGTGGTAAATCACATCACAGGATCAGCAAAGCTCTCTCTCACTGGTAAAGGTTTTTCTCCAAGTGCCCAAATCATGCATACAGTGCAATATTAAAGGCACTAGATTTTCAGTTGGCTGCAGCTGTGTTCGTGTTGTGTCTAGAGCATGGGCCGATCACCCTGAATAACTGCATACATTGTTATGGTGACCTTGAAGGCTTCTGCACGCACTGTACAGACTAAGGTCACGATGTAAGACTAGGGATGGGCAAAACAGACCATTCTCATGCGAGGAAAAACAAGCAGTTTAACTTACAACAACAGTTACATGTAGTTTTGTGTGCAAAAGCTGCAAAGTGGCAAAATGACATTTAACTTCTAATAAGCTTATGCTAACATAGCAATGTGTGCCAGCAGGGCCCTGTCTTCACTACAGGATCGTCGTGTGGAGCAATGGAGAGGTTGCCCCAAAATCAATGTTGCTTTCTGCACCACGGGGGAGGGGCAGTGCATTAAGCGCAGTGTTAGCACCTCCCCCACTGCACAGCTGCGGTTGGAACCAAGCACCCTCGTGCAGCAAGGGAAGTTGTGTGGAGGAATGAAGAGGCTGCTTCTGGATCAATGTAGTGCCCCTGTGCATAAAATGGTCTACAAACCTATAATTCGTGCTCTGGAGAAGAATTGGGCTGTAGATGGCGTTTGGGTACACCGCGTTGACTGGAATCTGCAGTTAAATTAAACCTACCCAATTGAGTCCACTGTATTGACATGAAATAACCCGCTTTTCTGGATATTAGCTGCCAGACAAGTTATTCTTTTATTCTACTAAATATGTAGTTTTGCCATAGTGTTTAATCAATAATACGCATGGCATTAACAAATATGCCACTTTTCAATAACATATTTATCTACATTGATATTTTTCTGAAACGTCTAAAATGGAATAAAAAAATAAATATCAAAATGAAGTAACATGTTACAAAGATTCATAAATCGCTTCTGTTACTCTTTACATGCTAGTACTTTAGCCTTTACATTACTTAGAGATAAAATATTAATTTAAAAGGATATAGTTTAATACTATAAGAACATTATTTCAGGTTAATAATCATGACAAACTTTTTGAATTTTTAACTCATGAGTAGTAGTGACCTATCTTTTTTAATAGGGTTAGGTGCTAGTTCGCTGTTCAAAAAAGCTATTCACAAGGGTATCAAATCATTGAACTCAGTATCATTCTAGTAGTCATTCCAGAGCGATAGAAATGAGATGGGACAGATGATGCAGAAAGTGACTGCGAACTCTGTATTAAGCTTTGAAGAATGACGCCGGTGGAAAGAAGGATATGTCATGGATAATTGCCACTGTTTCTTTATAGACAGAAAGAAGGTGATTCTGAGATTGACATCTGTATGACCTTAGGCCTACAAGCACGGCCGGCTTTAGGGCAGTGCGAGTGGTGCAGCAGTGCTGGGCGCTAAACTCGGGAGTGGGCGCCAACCTCAGGGAGGGGGAGTTGTGTTGAGCAATAAGGTAGGATTTCAAAACACCTGCAGCAGAGCTCTTTGCGTTTTCAGTTTTCAGGCAGCATTAAAAAGGTCGAGATATCTTTAACTCTTAAGATTAATGTTCCTGCTAGACTCTAGTATGGTAATCATGTCTTTTCTAGTGCCTGCGAGTGAAACTGACGCATTCACCCTGCCTTACTTTGCAGTTAAAACTAACCCCCTCGCCCTATACATTCCTCGCCCAGACATGCTCGTGATGCAACGAATATCCAATGCTCTTTAAATGCTGAATCGTTCAGTTCTTTTTGCAGCAGAAATGCGCGCATGAAGGATGTGTGTATCATTTGTTATACAATCGAGAATTAAAGTTTCTCAAGCAGTGCATGCTGCGGACACAGACTGGGTCGTTTCAACAATATTGATTTAAACAAAAGGAGGTTTGGAAGGTGGTTGCTAATGACATTTTATATTCTTGCAAGACAAAAGACCATCTTCATAGTTAATTTTAAAAGGGGGATGTTGTGCAGTTTACTTGACAGGACTAATGCATTTGGTTTTCGTAGAAGGATGCTTGCGGTATCTCTCTGCAACCACCTCCGGCCCTAATGAGCCCTAACCCAGCTGCCGAAGTACAGGAGCATTGACGCTGGCTGGGAAGAAAGCTGTGTGCGTAAGGAGTATTCATGTTAGAAAAAAATGTAATTGTTTAAGAACATGACCTCTAATTTTTTAGCTGTGCAAATATCTGTTTGTAACCTGTCTCAGCATATATCAGTGCAGTGTCCTTGTAGAAGAGCAACGTACAGCATCGGCACATTTCCCCCATATCATCCAAATTAAGGAGTTTGCTTTTAATCTACTATAATTATTGTGTTAAGTGTTAAGGTTCATCTGGCAGGCTCAGGACCATGCACTGTTTACACGAGTGTCATGAGACTCTTACTATAAAAATGGTCTATTGTATATGTAAATTGCACAGTTGCAATCAGTATGTAAGTGTTGACATTGATTGGCACGGCACAGAGTACCCGTTAACACCATTGTCAGGAATCCCTGGTCCGGATATTTATATAGGCCAGAGTTCAGTGATATTGAGTGCGTCTGTTTTTGGGGGCATCGAGCGAAGCCAAGAGTAGATAAAGACACCTGCAGCAGCAACGCTAGAAAGGGAAACAGAAAGTGATCGAGGGCATTGCTTGAATTCATCGCAGCCACTAGTCATTACTCGGGGACACTGCCCATTGTTTTGCCCACCATGCCTCCTCAGACAGGAAGGAGTCTGTTGCTAATGACATAATATAATATAATGTAATATAATAAGCAAATTAACCTTGGTATTGCTCCAGTGGGAATAGACCAGCGCGAACTACCATGTCGGGTCCCCTCTAAGAAAGAATTCAAGAAAAACCGGACTGATTTCTGAAAGGTGCCTTCTGAGTCCTCTGACAGAGGGCATGGGAAACAAATCTGGGCATGCCCATTTCACTTTCACTGTTACACCGAGGAAAACAAAAAAAGTGATGGGTTGGGTTCAGTTTTGATTTGCATAAAAAAGCTCTTTCTAGAGTGGCATACTGGAGGAAAAATATGTGTTGGACTGCTACCCAGAGGAATTGCCAGTGGTTTATAGTATTTGCAAGCATTCTTCCCACCACCTTTAGTGTGTTTAAAAGTTTGATAGGGATCTTCTTCCTTGCACTTGGAGGCCCTAAGTATGTGCTAGACACCTCTGGATATTGCCTTGTTAACCTGATCTTCACAATAGTACAGCATAAGTTGGTGCGCTTTTCATTTACTTGCCTGCTGCCCATGAAGAAGGGAGTTGTATCCTGAAACGCGTCGGCACGAAGTGATTAAAAATGGACTAAGCAAGCAGGCTGCATTTCACTAAGGCAACGTAGCGTGACCTCCTATGCGCAGGCACATTGGTTTAAAAAAAAAAATATATATATATATATATATATATATATGCCAAGGTGTATTGAAATATGAGTGGGTGTATGAGTGCTTGAATGGAGGATTCAGTAGGTGTGTGACTAACTGTATAAGTGAGTGATTAAAAGTCTCAAACTGAATGCATGGGTTAGAGACTAAACTGTGTAAATATCTTCATTAGTTTGTTAGTTGGTGTGTAAGTGGCTGCATGGCATGCTGAGTAGCAACATGAGTGTCTCTATGGGTTATTAATTGAGTATCTGTGTGTGGACCTGAGTGTCTTGGTGGGTGGGTTGGGGTGTGTGTGACTGTGCATAGATATGTGAGTGGTTGTTACACTGGGTGTATAGGTTCAAGAGTGTGTATGGAAAGACATGAATGGGTGGGTGAGTGTGTGTATGGGTGTGTTGGTGAGTGAATGGCTGTCTCAGTGGTACAAGTGTGAGTAACTACATATGTTTTAAAGCATCATATATGAGTGCAGGAGTATATATATGACTATATGTGAGAGTGAGTGATTGCAAGAGTATCTGTATGGATGAGTGTGTGTTTCTATGAGTGATTGTTTAAGAGTGTAAGTATGTGTTAGTATCTGTATAAATAAGTGTGGTGGTGTATGTATGACAGTATAAGCAAGGAAATGGGTGTGTGATAGTTTCTTTGCATGACTGACCGGATGACACTTGAAAACCATTTTGCATCCTTTCTGTGCACTGGGACCATTTTGTTGTGCTGCCTTTGACCCGGGATCCGCCTGCTTGCCACTTAATAGTCCCCCCCCGCCACCACTTATACCACCATGAGCGGCCACAGAGTGGGGGGACTACACGCTCCAGGAGTCCTTGCGCCCACTGACGCTCACCACCGCGCCCGGAGGCGTATAAATTACCGGCACTCCAGGAGTGGAGCGGGAGACGCTTGAAAACCATTTTGCATCCTTTCTGTGCACTGGGACCATTTTGTTGTGCTGCCTTTGACCCGGGATCCGCTTGCTTGCCACTTGATAGTCCCCCCCGCCGCCGCTTATTCCACTACGAGCGGCTGCAGAGCGGGGGGACTACACGCCCCAGGAGTCCTTGGGCCCACTGACGCTCACCACAGCGCCCGGAGGCGTATAAATTACCGGCGCTCCCGGAGTGGAGCGGGAGACTCTTGAAAACCATTTTGCATCCTTTCTGTGCACTGGGACCATTTTGTTGTGCTGGCTTTGACCCGGGATCCGCTTGCTTGTCACTTGATAGTCTCCCCGCCGCCGCTTATTCCACCACGAGCGGCCGCAAAGTGGGGGGACTACACGCCCCAGGAGTCCATGCGCCCACTGATGCTCACCACTGCGCCCAGAGGCGTATAAATTACCAGCCCTCCCGGAGTGGAGCGGGAGACGCTTGAAAACCATTTTGCATCCTTTCTGTGCACTGGGACCATTTTGTTGTGCTGCCTTTGACCCGGGATCCGCTTGCTTGCCACTTGATAGTCCCCCCCGCTGCCGCTTATTCCACCACGAGCGGCCGCAGAGCTGGAGGACTACACGCCCCAGGAGTCCTTGCGCCCACTGACGCTCACCACCATGCCCGCAGGTGTATAAATTACCGGCGCTACCTTCGCGTCGCGGGACATGCCGGGCTAAGCCCGGGCAAAGGGCGGGCCGTCTGTGGCCGTCAGGGGCAGTCTAGGGTTGGGCTGAGCCCACCCTCTGTCACGGTCTCCATTGGACACATGATTGGGACATTACAGTAAGACTATATATTTATATCTTGGTGCCAATTCGTACTTATCTATTATTGTGTCTATAGGCACAGTATTGTCTCTTATTCTTTGGAGAGTCCATTCGTACTTACTGACTAGATATTTAATATGTCCTCCCGCCTGTCAAAGGGTCGACCCTCCCTAGTGGGAGGGTCAGTTAGAGGGGCTCTGGACAGTTTTATTACCAGAGCAACCTCAGTCCTAGAAAGGGAGATAGTCCTAGCGGAACAACGCTTGTCTGCAGAACATCTTAGCAACAAGCGTTCGTCTCTGGGTTCTATACAGCAGGCAACTACACCAGTTACCTTCAGACAAGTAGATTCTCAGCCCATAATTCATCAAGTGACAGTAGCATTCCCCGACTTTTGCAAGATAGGTCACCCTCAGTTAACCCACACACTAACCTAAGTGTTGATTTGTCTAGCTCACCCTCTAACTCTACCTCAGCTGTGGTTGTTTTATCAGGAGATTCCACACAAAAAATAAAGACCCCACAACCTGAGGTTCAGGAGCCCAAAAATAAAAGATCAGCCCAAGAACCCCCGCCAAAAAAAAGGAAGAAGGGGGCGGCTTTCATAGTAACCATGGCAAAACACCGCAAAACCAGATGGGCCCATCAAAAGACTCACATGTAACATCTAGATCTGTCCAACCCGAACAAAATTCGGTGATAGACATCTCAAATAAGGAACTACTGGGAAATATAGAGCAACTGCTGAGATCATTATTAATGCCACTAATCGAGAGAATGAAGAGAGTAGCGGAACAACTGGGGACACTAGAAAAAGCAATTGGAAACAACACTTCCCTAATTAAGAATCTCTCACCATCTAGCTCAACACACTTGCCAAGCTCCAGTCCTAATGAATTAAACATAACCACGGCAGTCCCCCAACCAAGAAAGTTAGTGAAAAAGATTCTTCCCATGTTAACACAAAGACACAGAGGCAGAAAGAGACAACAGGGACAAAGAACAAAGAGACAGAAGTTGGAATACAATTTCGTGCCCCAAAGCCCCGTCATATCAATACGTCTATAACACCTCCCTCGGGTCAGATGATTAGGGGGAGAAAGGTACAAATAGACCTATCACCAGAAGCAGCCCCATTTGCTGTGATACTAGCAGGGGTACCAGTTTTTTGAGAACGGGGCGAAAGAAGGATACCACCAACTAAAGAACAAAGTCGTATTTTGGTTACGACAAAATAGGCCACTACCCCCAAACATTAACAGAGAAATCCTTAATGTACGACGGGTAGATTGGGTGGGACATAGACCAAAAAACACCGAGGGAGATCTAGTCATTATTAATTTTAGGGATCACAGGGCAGTTTCTTACATCACCGACTGGTTTCAAGAAAAAGGGACCATTGGTATCATACCGTATGATTTGACATACTTTTACCCCAGGGCTCACCTGAGTAATCCCCAGAGTTCCCGAGTTCCGCACTTATTTAACACGCAAGGGCACACCTTCAATATCCCTACCTATAATCGTTTTGTCCCCCTTTCGGGGTTGGAGGGAGTAGATTGACTCTCTTCACCAAAGGATATGAAGAGAACCATAGACACTAACCCTATGGGAACACACCTTAGCAATTATTTCAAAATCTCAATTGAAAAAAGCATAGGATACCCTAACCCCGTACAAGCATTAGAGAATGACTTAGACTCATCTGATGGGGCAAAGGGACTCAATACAAAAGAAGTTAATGCCCCTTTAAAACCGAGTACTGGCGATCCTAACCCCATATACGCACCAGAACAAGATACAGACTCCCCGGCTAGGGACACAGTCCACCATCAGTTGCCCCCTTCTCTGGGGTTACCAAACTTACCTAATGCAGAATTAGCTCAAATATTACCTACAGCTACTGAGGGGTATAACTGCAAAGGAAATGATTCTCAATTGGATATTCTATTTTGGAATATTGCAGGACAGCGTTCTAAAATAACAAATAATGTCTGGCTTGATTTTATCTACAGGTTTAAAATATTATGCTTCCAGGAGACCTGGGCCGTAGAAGAGCTCCACATGGAAGGCTACACAACTTACTTTTCACCAGCCCAAAGAAGTCCATCAGGGAGAGCAAGGGGTGGCTTAACGACCTACATATCAAACTTACTACAAGCACATGAAATAAAACCCATTAAATTGGAACCTAACTTCCAGGTCCTTGATATCTGTCTAAATAAAACAGACACCTTCCTCTTGGTACATTTTTATAATAATCAGCAAGTTCAATAACCCTTATTGGCTCACTATTACTGTCTACAATAAGGAGGATACTAACAAAAGTCATAATCATTTGGGGAGGAGAGTTTAACCTGGGTCCATGCCAGGACAGTAACAGAAACATCTGTGGCATCCACGATGAGAGTAATAACCCAATCTTACATTTTAAACATACAACTCTAGGTAGTCGCCTAAACGAAATTATTTTTGAATTAGACCTGGCAATAGCAAATAAACCCACCACCACAGATACAGTGATGGCTGCCACTTTTCATAGGCGGGGTTTTCAAAGTTCCATTGACTATATTCTTGTTTCCAATGGACTTAGGAACACAGACACACTACTAACCATACACACAACTGCGCTGAGCGACCACTATCCCCTAAGCATTGGTTTACCGACCGCACAAAACTTTAACTTTAGCCTCGCTAGAACCCTAAGACAAAATAATTTGTCATTGGCGAGGCTTAATGGATACTCGCTAAAATGGGGAAAGATTGACCATGTAGAAACTACTAAAACAGTGATAGCAAACACTCTCCCTTCCATCCAGAAATGCTTGGATTTGGATACACCAGACGCTGAGGTTATTGCTAACTTCAATGAGGTGATAAAAGCAATAAATAAAGCACTGTGGGTAAAGGGTAATCGATCAGCAAGGAAGAGGAAGGGTTGGTTTGACCACAATTGCACAGTAGCCTATTCAAAGCTGAAACAGGCCTTGCGGAAGACACACAGGGTCCCTCACGGGATCACTAGCTTAAGAAAAATATACAATTCCGCTATAAAGACTACAAAAATCGAGCTAAAACAGCAACTCTGGGACCAACTCCATGAGAGCTGCACACATAAGAACAGTGCCGCCTTTTGGCCAGTAGTTAAGTACCCTTTTTTGAATAACGATGCAGACTCACCAAGATTAGAGGTAGCCATTGATGAAAAAGAATGGGTAGAGCATTTTTCAAAGATCTCTTCTATTGTGACTGAGGTCGTAAATACCCATGAAGCAAACCTCTATGTTCAGGCTTCCTCCCCCATCCCATTAAATTGGTAATGACAGTAGATCAGGTGGTCCAAGCCTTAAAAGCAAGTAAGAATGGGAAGGCCCCAGGCCCAGATGTGGTACCTGTAGATTTTTTCAAAGCTCAGATGGAACTCTGGGCTCCTCTTTTGACTAGGGTCTTGAATGCATCATGTGCGGTAGGTCTCATGGAGTCATGGTCTAAGTCAATTTTGGTCCCTATTTTTAAAAAAGGGGACCAGGGGTTGGTAACTTGTTATCATCCTATTTCCATCTTAGACTCCCTTGGCAAAGTGGCGGGCCGGGTAATCCTTGAGCACCTACAAGACTGGGCGGAGGGGGACAGGGTTATATCAGATCTCCAATACGGGTTCCGCAAGGGATTGGGGACCATTGATCAAGCCCTTAACCTATCACTCTTGATAGATAAATATGTAAATATCAAAGGAGGGGCTCTGTATATGGTCTACGTGGACTTATCAGCAGATTTTGACTGCGTCTGTCATGCAAAATTATGGTCTGTCCTTGCTGAGATGGGGGTCCAATCGAACCTGGTAACCTTTTTAAGGGAATTGTATTCAGATGCGACTGCAAGGGTGAGGTATGGGCTTGGGGGAGAGCTAACCGCGTCGTTCAAAGTGGAGAGGGGTGTCAGGCAAGGCTGTGTCCTGGCCCCCTTCCTCTTCACACATTACACTAACGGTCTGGAGAAGGAAATGATCAAGGGGTGCCAGGACCTTCCGATAGTAAACAACTGCCCGATCCCCGCGTTGCTCTACGCGGACGAAACGGTGATATTAGCCCGTACCCCCTTGAACTTCAAAGAGCACTGAATAGATATTCCGCTTTCATGTCAAGTCTTGGTCTAAATATTAACATCGGAAAAACATTTATCATGAAGGCAGCGAATGGACATAAACGTAAAAGCAGGAGTATATATTTAAACCAGGAAAAACTAGCGACCACACAAAAATACCCCTATCTAGGAGTAATTTTAGATGATAAACTTACTTGGAAACCCACAATCGAAGCTAGGAAACTCCTTTTCATTAGAACCACAGCCGCCCTTGTTAATTTTTCACGGAAATTGAGGAAGAGACCTCCTATGGAATTGGCCAAGATCTATAAAGCCAAATGTCTCTCGGTGGCACTGTATGGGGCAGGTGTTTGGGGCCACGTAATAACAGACGCCCTACAGAGGGTGGAAAATATTTTCCTAAGGTAGCTCTTATCGGTCGCAAAGAGATCGGCCACCTTTTCATGTCACATAGAGATGGGACTCTCCCATGTGTCTGATATAGTGAGAATCCAACCACTCCTTTTGTGGCGCCGCATTTGGTCATCAGACAAAGCCACATTCTCACAAATGATAATTTCAGACTGTATGGCCATGGAGAACGCTCACAAATCTAGGTGGCTATTATATGTAAAAAGGTTTCTGGCTGACATAGGATGGGAAAAACTTTACCACGATCCCCTCTTAGTACGGGAGATAACAAGGAAAGACTTCCAGGCAAAATGCCTTAACCACCTTGAAGAACTTCGCACTACGAGTGAAGTTATCAAACCAGTGGGTAGACACATATTGGGCATTCAAACTTCATTCGATAATCAACCTTACCTTACCTATAATACCACCAGCTATGAACGCTTTCTTTTGCTAAGGGTTCGGCTGAATTTTTTCCATCGACTAGTTGCCTTTCCAACAAAAAATAATTGGGCATGAGATCTCCCCCCCTGTCCGTGTGATGACACATCTAACCAAACTACAATTCACACTATTCTTTTTTGCAAGTTTTATAGTGAGTTCAGAAAAAAGGGCCTCCTATCGTTGTAAAAGTCAATGGGGTTTAGATGATGTCGCCCTGCATTCCTTTTCTTACAATTTCTGGAGGGCGAAAGACTTGTCATTATAATTGCTAGCCTTCTGAAATGTATTGTCAGCCACAGAAATACTTTAGAATGAGCAAGAGGAATTAAGAATTTTAAGGCATTTATATATTTTTGGGTTACTACCCCTTTCCCTTGCTAAAGGAGTTTTCCCCCCTAAAATCTTGAGTCATTTGCTATACTTAATTTTTAACTTGTTTGCTATAAAGACTTTCAATTAAGTACTATAATTTGCAATAACCCTAATGGAAGGAATATCCTAACGAGGTTGTATTTACTTCCAAACGTGCAGAAATCTCACTAAGGAGTGCAAAGATGTATATAATGAAATTATAAATATTTTAAATGTTTGAATAGCGCGGAGTGATATCCTCGATAATTATCTGGGTCTTCCCAAATTTTTTAAACACTGTAATACTGTAATTTTTAATTCCTTTTTAATTGTACAGACTGATTTTATTGTATATATTTGAAAGGATGTGTGTTTTTATGATTTTGCAACTCAAAGTCGAATAAAGCTTAATTGAATTGAATTGACTGACCGGATGTATGAGTAACTCTTTGGGTGAGTGGCAGTGTGTGAGTGTCTATATGGGTGAATGAGTGGATCTATCAGTGGCTGTATAGATGCATGTGTGACTGTACGGGTTAGTGGGTGAATGTGTGTGTAGACATACAAATCACTGAGCAGGTATGTACTAACTGCTATTGGTATGTCTATGGTTTCGATATCGGTGGTGTATTTTAGAGCGGGTGTATGAAAGTTTTTATTAGGGTATGAGGAGGTGCATCAGATGATCACGTGGATGATGTCATCAGTGATGTCATTTGAGATGTCATCAGTGATGTCACTGAGCATGTCATGAGTGATGTAAGATGTGATGTCATCAGCAGTGCATTGCTGGGGGAGGTACAGTTAGGCCTACTAACAATAACAGCCGAATTTCTATGGTTTTGTACGAATAAAATTTCCAACTGACTATAACGTCCCTGAAACCTATGTTTTTTTCAATGAATTTCTAAGGTTTTTTAATGCTAATTTGTAACTATAAGGTGCCTGAAACCTATGTTTTTTTCAGTAAATTTCAAAGGTTTTTAAAATGAACATTTCTAAGTATAACGTCCCTGAAACCTATGGTTGTTTGAGTGAATTTCAAAGGTTTTTTTAATGTTAATTTCTAACTATAACGTTCCTGAAAACTATGTTTTTTTCAGTGAATTTCTAAGGTTTTTAAAAATGCTAATTTCTAACTATGCCTACAAAGGTAGGACATGTGGCTGCATTGCAGAGAGGTGGTCCGACGCCATGCCCATTTTTACACCTCTCGGCAACACAACTCTGCGGCACTTACTGGAGGTACCTGGTGGGCTAGTTGGCCCACAGGGAACCTCAGGATTCAAGGGGACTTAATTCCCCAACTTAAAACATGCAACAGGTTGTGTTTGCACACTTATCACATCAGGCCAACCCCCTCCTTGCACCACTGAGCAAATGCACCCCATGGTGTGTTTTAAGTAGGGGGATTAGGTCCTCTTGAGTCCTGAGGATCCTTGGGGGCCAACAAGCCCACCAGCTACCTCCAGTAAGCACCACAGAGCTCTGTTGCAGAGTGGTGTAAAAAGGGGGCATGGCCTTGGACCACCTCTCTGCAACTCAGCTCCCTGGTGATTACTGGAGGTACCTGGTGGGCTAGTTGGCCCACAGGGCTCTGCAGGATTCAAGGGGACTTAATCCTCCAACTTAAAACGCACCAAGGGATGAGTTTCCACACTTCACATTTGGCCCGCCCCCTCCCTTCACCACTGTGCAAACATGCCCCGTGGCGTATTCTAAGTTAGGGAGGTCCTAACTATTACTACCTACTTCCCCCTTCCCCCCTCATCTCTATTTGTCTCAACTTTCTTTCCTCTCCCAATTTGTTGCTTAATTTTTGACATAATGTGCATTTGTTTTCATTCTCTGTAACAATGTGTAGGCTAATGTAAAGTGCTCTGATACTTACGGGTCTAGCCAGCACTATAAATAACTCATAAATAACATTCCTCTGAACTTCTGTTGGACCTTTGATGATGTCCCATGGGCATCAATGCTCTTTGTACTCACCTTGATACACGAGCAAGCTTGGCTGATGCCCGGTGGAGCTGTCATAAGCAGCTAAAGAGGACTCTGGCCCTGGTTTCACCTCCTCAGCCGTCACCTACCCAAACGGACATCTGACATTGTTTTCCTCATTTTTCCCATTGTTCATTCCCTCCCTCCCCCTCCTCCTCCCCCTGTGACTCTTTGATTTAAGTGATGTGACTATGTAACCTGTAACTCGTTGTATTCAAGTAAAGCGCTCTGATACCTCTGGGTCTAGTAGTGCTATATAAAACTTTTTTCATCAATCAATTTCTGAGCTGGGGGAATTGGTGCCTAAAGACGCACTGGATGAATTTATGAAACAACTACTGGTTCGCCTGGGTAAACTGGAGGATGAAATCACTGCAAAAAAACGGTGAAAGTTTCTTTGGGATTTTAAGAACTACCAGGCAGAGTGGACTTTAACTTTCCACAAAAGATACAACCAAATGTTTGAGAACAAGGATGGTGGTTGAGTGGAGATGAAAGTGGCACCAATAACCACAATAGAAATCAGCGAAAGTGATGTCTCAGATGGAAGCCTGTTTGATACCTCAGTGTCAGCTTTGAGCCGGGGCACTACTCATGAGAATCAGAATAATTTTTTTAACGACAATTCCAAATGTTAAATCAAGGAAGGACAGAGCAATTCCAGGATCAAAATGCCCAGAGGGGCACAGGACGAGGAGGCAGAGGAAGAACCAGAGGGAAGGCAGAGGAAGAACCAGAGGAATAAAAAAGCAGAAGGAAGAAGCGACTAGTTAAAGACCATTGAAATGCTGACAAAGGGCAAAAAGTGAAACCAGGAATGTGGTGAATTTGTTTCAGCAAAATCTTTTGTCGGTAGAAGAGGAACTACTCTCAATGGGTCTGTCATTTTGTCGATCTGCAAACCTAAATTATACACAAACTAGAATTGATTTGTTTTATTTTTCCAGGAAACTGAAACTTAAGAAGTGGTTTGATTCTCAGCATGTAAAAAGAAATTCTCAGAATATAACAACAGAGCTCAGCTATTTGAATATTGATGATGTTGAGGTGTTACATACATTAAAAACACTTGATGAATTTTATGATCATGATGAAGATGTTTTTTCGAATCTAGATAATTGTAATCTAAAATTGGATGTTAATCCAGGAAGTACTTTTAAACCAAAATCAATATTCTTACCTAATATAGAATGTGATGCAATTGAAATTTTCGAAAAGGGAGTGTTAGAAGACCTTAAAAAGATTAGGTATAAAACTTTACCAACAAATAGGAAGAATATAACTATCTCCCAGATGCAAGTAATAGAGGGTCTGAGAACAGATAGTTCCATTGACATTTGCCAAGCAGATAAAGGAGGAAATGTGGTGGTTTTGGATAAAGCTACACACTTAACTTAAGGAATGAGACAACTGAATGATGTCAATTGCAATTGTATCTCTAATAATATTGAGGTATTACGATCCAGCAAAAGATTTGGGGAAATGCTAGTTGATTCGAGAGAGAAGGGGCTGTTGGTATGGGAGGAGTTTAATTATCTGAAATGTACCCATCCTAAAATGCTGATATTATACCTCTTGCCCAAACTGCACAAGAATGCAGAAAATCCGCCTGGCAGGTCTATTGTTTCATCAATAGGCTCTTTATTGGATAATACTTCTAGATTCATTGATCACTACTTGAGAACATTTGTAATGGGGTTGCCAGCGTATCTACCGGACACTACACACTTTTTAACAATAATTGATGGCATTCATTGGGAAGAAGAATACACTCTTCTATCCTTGGATGTCAACAGTTTATACACAAATATTCTGCATGATTTTGGCTTACAAGCAGTGAGACACTTTTTAAAGACATGCTCAATATCCTTATATTTTTTCATTTCGAAATGATTTTAGATATGATTTATTTCTGTCTAAGTAATAATTTGTTTATCTTTGACAATTCCATCTACAAGAAGTCACAGGGCACAGCGATTGGCACCGGATTTGCCCCCACATATGCAAATGTCTTCATGGGCTGGTGGGAGGAGCAGGTGACCGCCCAGCTGGAGGATTTTGAAAACTGTGTGGTGCTGTGGCTGCATTTTATCGATGATATATTTTGTATTTGGAAGGATGATGAAGAATCTGCCAAACGTTTTGTGCACAAGCTTAACATCAAGTCTTGCAATTTGCTTTTTACTGAGCACACCAGTGGAAAAAAAAATTGGGATGTTCTAGTAACTATAGAGGAAGGAAATCTGCAGACTAAGATATTCAGAAAATTGACAGCAGGCAACAGTCTGGTGAATGCAAGAAGTGCACATCCCTCTAACCTGATATATAATATCCCCTATGGGGAACTATTATGAGCTAAATGTAATTGCAGTACTATAACAGCATTTTCTCATGAAAAAGAAATTATGTGCAAATGTTTTATAGAAAGTGGATGTAGCCAAAATATATATCATTGAGCAGGCTAGTAAAAGAGTTAAGTTAGTGACCAGAAATTAGTTATTACATCCAGTGACACAAGAGAAGAGTTCTGAACATATAAGGTTCATAAGAACATTTTTATCCCATTTTAGCTTGACGGCTTTCTTCAGTGCCGGTCTCCCTTTAGGACAGTGTCCTTACTTGGGGTACATATACCTGCTCATAAGTCTCCTCCCACCAGAGTGATGGCCTGACCCCGCCTCTACCTCAAAGGTGTGGTGTTCTATCTGACACTTTCTCCATGTGCTTTCAATTTTAGACTGATACATTGTGGTCTTTGTATGCCTGTATAAAAAAACATTTAGTAATAGGGCTTTTCTGATACCCATTGGCATCCCAACACATGTTGCTTCACTGGCAGCAAACCATCTCCTGCAGCCATGTCCAAGGCAGGAAGTCAACTGAGAGTTCCTGCGCAGTCACATACTGCTTCCTCCCTTCCCATGCAGTAGGTAGTTATAGCTAGGACCTAGTTTCCATAGGAAAAGTATTTGTTGACTTGCATTTAACTTTCGCGTCCTTTGACCAAATCTCGTGGCATTTTTTGAAAAAAGTCTCAAAGTATATTTTGTGTGTCATTGAAAGTTTGGGGGTGATCCGTGCAGTGGGGACCAAGAAACTGTACTTGGATTATACCCCAGATTTGGGACAACCTTTGTCATTAGAAGACACCTCACTCACCAACCTATTTGGTGACATGCTTCATCATCGGGGTCCCACGCAGACAGCCGAGTGCCATCTGGGTGTGCTGCAACACCTGACTACAGTGGAGCTGGTTTTGTAGTTTTTTATATGTGCAAATAGACTTAAAATAAGTGTGGTTAAAAGTTGGCCAATGCAAGGTTTTTATTCTGGAGTGATTGGGCATCAATTTAAAATGTAGTATGGGACACCCTTGCCTGATTAGGTAGGCTTTTGGAGTCAATAAAGTCGTGTATTAAGATGAAAAAAAATTTGAAATGGTCTACATGTTCCAACCTATGTGTTATTGTGAGGTTTTTGTCAGGACCAGAGTGCAGAAATCTGGGTGGTGTACACGCGCTAAGGTGTACCCAGCCCTCAATTTTGTGGTGTCAAAATCACAAACTTGTGATTTAATGAAAAAAGTGTTTTTCTCCTTGATTCCAGGACAAAAACCTGTGAAAAAAATGGGAGAGAAAAGGGGTGGGGGAAACCAATATATAGTACATAAATTGGTTCTGCTGCACCTCATGGCAAACTTTCGCATGACGTATTCCATATCACGGAAAGTTCACACAGTATAAACCATGGGTCATTACTATCCACAGGCAAACATGCTGTTCTTTGTGTGACTCATAGTTTCCACAGTCAACCGTGCTTAAAAAGAACGAATTGTCAGTGGTGAAGTATTTTAGCCCACACACTCATAGTTGTATTATGACATTGTTGGTAGGAGTGTGGGTGTCCAAACGCCTTTGTATAGGAGGGGGAAAAAAAGTTTTGGCGGGGGGAAAAAGATTCTTTTCACACGTCACGCCAGATAGAAATAGTTAAAGTTAAAACCATATTAAAACATAGCATACATTACAAACAGACATACCGAGGCCATGAATTACTCGACAATGATACAGATACAACACAGCGAGAAATGGATATTGCTCTTACACGAAGCGCTCACATTTCGGGCCTCATGGGCTTCTCCGGGTCTGCCGTGGGAAGGATCCACGATCTAAGAGAAGTGACAAGTGGTAATCTGAGATTCAAAAGTTCAGGTCACCAGAGTATCTGCGTGGAGTACCCGTAATGGTGCTAAAGTGAGGCCGATCCGTTTGTCAAGGTCGGCGCGTGGGCACTTACTTGTGGTCAAAATCTTCTGGGCAGGGAACCTGTAAAATTCGCCCGGATGGAAGCCCCGTGGGTGCGGACTGATTGTTCGCATCGGGGTAATGAAGGAAGCGAGTGACTTCTGGATTTAGGGGCGGGGCAAAGTCACGTGGGGCGGTTACTGAGGAAACCACCGCTCGCGTCCAGACGCGTCATGGCGCGATCGGACCCACCTCATGTTTTTTTTTATTATTTATAGCCCACAACTTTATCGGGTTTATGACAAGATGCTAAAAAGGCCAAAAGGTGATAAATAATACAATACCCATTTTTGTATTGTGCGAGGGATGATCCCTCTGGGTAGTAGTGCAAGTTTAGCTACCGTATTTAGGATATTGGGGTTACAAAGACAGGGACGAGGCACTGAGAGGAAAGTGGCAAGTTGTATTATTTACATCTCCTATCTTCATAACTGTTTAGATGGGGTTGTTCTCAGATAGGGACATTGGTAGCCCAACTCATACGTGCATACATAACGAGTCAATCTACATTTCCGGTTGATTCATACTGTTAGAAAAAAGACCCATATGTAATTCCTCTATCTATTGGAGATTTATATAGGCAACCAGGCCTATGGGTACTGGATTCAAGATTGCTGTTCTTACTAGCATGAAGTGCTAGGAGGTGGGCATTTAAGGATGGGAATCCTAATTGGGGGAAACAAAATGGTATCACAGAATGCTATTTGGAGAATACTGAGCTCCAAGGAATATTGTCATTGAGCCCGTTCTTGTGCATGGAAAGTCTATATATCCAGCGCTGTTCTTTTTCGAACAATCTTTGTTGTAGTCTTTCTCATGCACTGATTTGCTCTATAATTGTCCATCGCACGTCGTTTGTGGTATGATTGGATGTAAGATAATGTTCTGTGAGTTTAGTCATGGATTTCTTACATCTTATTGTGCTCCTATGTTCACAGATAGGCTGTTTGATTGCTCTAATCGTCATCCCAATGTATCGAAAATTGCAAGGGCACGTGATTAGGTACACAACATTTTTGCTGTTACAGTTAGTGTGGGCACGGATTGTCCATGTTTTTCCTGGTTTAAGGGATAAGCTCTTTGTATTCTCTGTGAGGTGACACACGCTACAGTGTCCACAACTGTAATGGCCTGTAATATTAGGCAGACCCCACGCATTCAAGACTGTTGTTGTTTGGGTCTAGTATTAACTACATTGTCTTTTATACTCCTCGCTCGTTTAAAGGAAAACATGGGTTTTTCCCATTTCAGGTTCCCAGTATTCAACATTTGCCAGTGTTTGTTAATTGATTTCGTTACATAGTTGGATGCTGTGTTAAAAGTTTTAACACAGGTGAGTGGAATATCGGCTTCGTCTTTTCTTACATCCTCTAGTAATGCTTCTTGAGGTTGGTTACGGGCCCGTTTCTGGCACTTATTGAGGATTTTGTTTGGGTATCCTTTAGTTTGTAGTTTTGCTGTGAGTTCTTTCTCTTGTTCCCTGTAGTCACTGGTTTTGCTGCAGTTACGACGGATCCTAAGGTATTGTCTATACGAAAGATTTTCCCTCAGGTGTCTGGGATGGAAGCTTTCAAATCTTAATAGATTATTTCTTGCAGTTGGTTTGTAGTGTGTTTTCGTGATCAGACATCCCTCTTCCTTTGTGATGATGAGGTCCAGGAACACCATAGTTGTAGGATCTTTAGTGTATGTGAATTTTAAATTGGCATCTCGTGAATTGACCCATTCAAAAAAAAGAGATGAGAGTAGTTTCAGATCCTTGCCATATTGTTAACACGTCATCAATATAATGTTTCCAAAATAAAATCTGGGGTCTGACAGGATTCTGGTCGTTGAGGATGTATCTCTCCTCAAAGTCAAAGACGTACAATCCAGCAATACTGGGGGCAAAAGTACTGCCCATCGAGGTCCCCCGAGTTTGTAGATATAGGGTGTTTTCGAACTCAAAATAATTCTTTTTTAGGGCTAATCTGGCACATTCCAAGATAAAATTCCTCGGTGTCCTGTGTGTCCATTCTTCCTTATTCAGTACTTATTCAGTGTGTCATCTTGGGGGATGCTTGTATACAAGCTCTCTATGTCAAAACTGACAAGTAGTGTGTTGTCGTCGATTTCGATTTGATTTAGTAACTGTAGAAGATTTCTGGTATCCTTTAAATAGGTTGTGGCTTTCTGGACCATGGGTTTAAAGAAAGTGTCGCAAAAACAAGACAACAAGACAAAAACAAGAGAAAGTGATCCGATGCCTGATACAATCGGTCTTCCCGGTGGAGGGTGTTTGTTTTTGTGCATTTTAGGCAGCATATAAAAATAAGGGATCTTGCCCTCACTATTGCACAAAAAATCGGCCTCTTGTTTGGAGATGTAGCCGTGGGTTTCTCCATGTTCTACTAAAGATTTTATTTCACTTTTCAGGTCTTCCTTTGGGTCACAAGGTAGTTTTCTGTAGTTCTTATCATCAGATAGTAATCTCAAACATTCGGCCTGGTACATTGTTTTGTCCTGGATCACCATGCCGCCGCCCTTGTCGGCTGGTTTGATTACAATAGTGTTGCACATTTTCAGATCCTCCAATGCAGTTCTTTCTTTTCTGCTGAGGTTGGTAAAGGGTTTGTCTGGTTGATGCGCCTCGATTTCATTAAAGACGGCTTGTTCGAAGGCTGCCAATTCTACCGGTGTCGTATGTGGTGGTGGCACAAACGTAGATTTAACGCGAAGGCCGGTTTCATTTTCGTCATCATTTGAAATCCTTTCACTGTTTTTTTAAAAAAAAGCCTTTCATTTTAATTTACGAAAAAAGCTTGATAGTTTACAATGGAGTTGGAACTTGTCGAGTTTAGGAGTGGGTACAAAACCTATTCCTTTATTGAAGACTTCCATTTCAAAGGTAGACAGAGCTCTTGTTGCCAGATTAGTCACTAAGTCCTGTTGTTGCTGGGTCTCGCTTGGGGGGTTTTGCTCCGAGTGTGATTCATCACGGGATCTTCTGTCATCCAGTGTACTTGATTGGGGTTTCTCCGTCTGCCTCTTCCCCTTCCGCTCCTGCCTAGGAAGAACAAGACCACAAGGCAATTGGCCTATCCCGAATCCCCAGATGATGCAGGTTTCCAAGGCCCACACAACCACCCACAACAATTTCCAATGTATGGTTGTCAACCACCGTTCCCACAGCCCTTTTTTACACCCACCAACTACAGGCTGCCTTTTTTAGGCAGGGGTGGAAGGGGAAGAGGCAGACGGAGAAACCCCAATAAGTAGACAATAAAGCTTCTAGTCTGCAACAAGAATCCTCATGTCCAGGGCGTCAGGTGATACAAATTCCCCACCCCTGATATATATATATATATATATATCACCGAAAAAAACAAAGTTTACAGGGATGTTAAAGTTAGGCTCAGATTTCACAAGCACAAAACCAGAGAAAATGGGTATCTAACATCTATGTTTTGTTAATTTTATTGTTCTTCAAATCTATTGTAACACTACTTGCTTATAACTTGCCGTACAAACATGTCAAAACGTCTCTCTACAAATAAGTACAGGTAACTTTTAGCAGTTATCATGATTTACTTTTTCACTTTTTAAATATAAGTGAACAGTCTGGGCCTGATTCACAAAGGTAAAATGAAATGAAAGTCAAACTTAACGACTTTCGGCATTCACAAAGGGCATTTATCTTTCGTAAATGCCCTTTGTGAATACTGAAAGTCGTAAAGTTAAATTTTTGGTATTCACTAAGGGCCTTTACTAGTAGTAAGTGCCCTTTGTGAAAACCAAAAGTCATAAAGTTAGACTTTCATCTCAGTTTACTTTTATGTATCAGGGCTTCTGTGTTTAAGTCTTCAAGGAAGTGTGTGGACAACATTTGCAAACAAGCCCTTTTTTTGTATAACACTGTCTTAAAATTTGTAATCTCTTCTTTAAAACTATCAACTGTAATACATGTGTCTTGTTCTGCAACTCCTCCTCTTAACAACTCTTTTTTTTTTCTCCGGAATCCTGCTCAGGACCAAAGAAACAAACCTTTTCTATTTGTGCAATACTACCATGCAAATGTGCTTCACTTATTTCTCCTAAACATAAAGCAGGAGGTTTCACATAATACAGGCTCTGACATAAAGTTTGCATTGTTGACTGGTATAACCTATTTTATGTTTTAAACTTCACCTTGGAAAGATATGTTGGAATTTCTTCCTAGTACAGCAATGGATTGCTTTCTAATACTAGAAACACTACTACACTTCCATCTGTATACAGTACCCTGTCTAGGCCTTCCTTTTACCTCTTCTGCACTAACTTCTTCTACATTTCTAGGTTCCATCACCTGGTTTGCTATTGAATTACCATTCTTTATTTCATAACAGCGTCCTCTTTAATCAATAGCATGAATTAATTTATTATCCTGAGCATTCCGAGCCATCCAACACTACCTAATGGTATTCACTTTAATGCTGACTGCATCCAATAAAAATTTTTTTTAGCTTTGGTAAAAAAATAACACCTCAATTTTAACTGCCATTCCTTTGGAAAAATACCTCATTCAGCTCCAGCCTTCTCCTGACTAGTATTGTTCCTACACCCCAAATTGCTTAAAGAATGAATTGTTGGTGACAACTTCATCTATTGGGCTAAAGAGGCCTCAAAAGATATCGGTATTCACAGGGACTTGGGTTTAGTAAATGAGCAAATTACATAGTTTGCCCAGAGAGCGTTAAGGTTTCATCAGTTGCTGGACTTGGATAAATTCATGGTGGATTCCCAAGCTCCTCACCTAATGATTGTGCACTGTGGTGGCAAGGCCTTTGGCACATTGACTGGGATAGGGCTGGAATCCATAAAGAAAGAAACCTTTGCAAAAATGATGTCTCTTTTCTCTCACACTACCTTGGTGTACTCTAAAATGTGCATACAACAAAAATTAAAGTGGTCAAATCAATTCTGTCCAGAGATTGACAACACCAGGAAACATGTTAATAAAACTGCTTCTGCATTCCTTCGAGACAATCTGTGTTTTGACATGCATCAAAATTATCGAAGTGTTTCTAAGTAACCTGAAACTCTGCATTCGGTCTTATGTGTCGCAGCCATGTACACACAACCAATGCAACTGCTCCTGTCAAAGCCATCCTAGTACCCGGAAATTGTGTAGTTAGTTTCGAAAGGTTTTTTTGCTTTCATTTTTTGGGATCTTCATGAGGACGTTGCGATCCCCATTGACATGTCACAAAAACATAAAAAAGCATGCATTCAATGGCTACCAGCACGTCAAAAAATAATATGTAAAAAGAGCCAGACTGAACATTGCCCTACACTTAATACTATATAGATACTTCTTTCAAAGCATGTTAAAACCCATATTTTTGTACTAAGTTTCTTTAAACCATTCTTGCAGACCTATTCTCCATTTTTTGCAGTTATTCGAGACGTCGCATTGATGTCGTTAACCGCATCAATCGTGCCTGTCCCATAAAATGAAAACACATATAAGCACACACATTACAGTATTCTACACACCGGGGCCCTGATTCACAGAACTAATCAAAAGTAATAAGTGCATTCTGAGAATACAAAAAGTAGTAAGTGCCTTCTGTGAATACCAAAAGTAGTAAGTTTAGGTTTTTGTCTCAGATTAATTCTGTGAATCGGGCCCTAGAGGTTTATTACTGTGCACTTCAAACAATATATTTTTCTAGTGTATTTCTAGGACAGCCATCTCTAAAACCTATTTTCCATTTTCGAAATGAGACCGAAGATCGCAATGACATCGGCAATGGTACACCCGGGTTTATTGCTCTAGTGGTAGTGTCATTGTCCTGAATATTTCTCGCAATTTAAATATTACATTTTGGGCACAACGTTTCTGTCACAAATACCTCTATTTCTCCACCATTGGGTCAGAGCATCTCCACCCTGAACCCTTATATGGGCTTTCACACAGATATTCAGCACCAGGAACCGTTCCCTATAGATGAAATGGCAGCCGCAACTTTCAATTCGGGTTACGTCCAGCCAATCAGAGCATTACCGTTGGCACAGGCATTCATGATTCATCTAGAAACCATCGCGAAATATCCGCAGTCAGAGATCTCACTATAAATTTCAACTTAAATTTCTCAAAAACTATTGAACAGATTTAAATCAAATAGGCAAAAGGCACTTCCTTGAACCAGCATCTACCTCCCTGCTAAATGTGGTGAAGTTCGTTCAGCGATTAGGGCTGTAGTTGTGGCTAAACGTTTCTATAGGAATAACCATTGCAAATGCAACCTTATTTCACGCCCCAAATTCTAGGCCCCACTGCACGGATCACCTTCAAACATTCCCAATCAATAATAACCACTGTGACACTTTTTTAGCAACATTTCATTTGATTGGTCAAACAACACCAAAGTTATAGCCAAGTCAAAAAATGCTTGGAAATTAGGTACTAACTAAAACTATCTACTTTTTAAAGTAGTAAATGTAAAAACATTGACCAAACAATTTATGTTACGTAAATTATATAGGAGCAGATTTACAAGGCCCTGTTACGCCACTTTTTGCGTCACTTTTAACATGGGAAAAGTGACGCAAAAGTGACGCAAGGGGCTTGTAAATAAGCCCCATAGTTTTTAATAATAGTGTTACATCATATATATGTATATGTAATAATACATACACAAAAAAGTGTGTTTGTTAAAAAAATATATATTTATAAATAGTATTACATATTATTTGAATGTATTTAATTTGCAGTATATAAAATTAAAAATGTTAAACTATGTATATATATATTACCTACTGGCGGTCGCCAGTAGGTATATATAGTTAGGATTTTTTCTCTATGGGATTTTTGAAAATTCTATGTCTAATAACTTTGGCGTTTGTGGACGTAATTGGCTGAAATTTTCAGGAAAATGGCACATTTTGTTTCTGAGCAGCCCCTGAAAATTGGGGGGGGGGTTCGTCCAGGGGGGGTCGAGAAAAAAGGGGGGTCCCAAAACGTGTTTTTAACATTGAGTTTTCCATAGGGCGGTTGGCCTCACTTTTAGCCCGAACGGCTGAATGGATTTGCACGAAACTTGGCAAAATTGTAAGGACTGGTAGCCCGATGTGCCTTTTGTAGGTCTCAATATATGTGCTACAGTGGATTTTGAGAAATTAACGTTTAAAAAAAGATATATATCTGTAACAGCGGACCGGGCAGCGCTCCAGTACGCGTACTTTTCGCGCAACGGAGCTTTGTGAAGCGAAGCTGATTGGTTCTCCGGCGTCTGTAAACATTCCAAACAGTCCGTAGCGGCCGCCATCTTGTCTCTCGGTAGGATCGAGAGACAAGAGGAGGCCAAAGCGAAGGGGCAAATGACCATAAGGGGGCATAGTAGATCCTCGCTGACCCCCTAGGTTTGATGTGGAGGTTTTAAAAGGGCCCCGCGGGGCAAAAAAAAAAAATAATAATAATAATCGAACGGCTGAATGGATTTGCACGAAACTTGGTAAAATATTAGGGACTGGTAGCCCGATGTGCCTTTGCTAGGTCTCAATATATGTGCTCCAGTGGATTTTGAGAAATTAACGTTCAAAAAAAGATATATATCTGTAACAGCGCTCCGCTTCGCGTAACGGAGGTTTGCGAAGCTGATTGGTCATTCTGTCACTGGGCTATAGTTGGGCTACATCTGGCTGATATTTGGGCTACATTTGTTTTTTTTGTCTCTGGCGGCCATCTTTGGGCTACATTGGGCTACATTGGGCTTCATTGGGCTTCATTGGGCTACATTGGGCTACATTTGGGCTCAAACATATATATAGGCCAATGTAGCCCAATATATATTTTTCAAAGTTAATTTTCGTAAAAACCACTGGAGCATATATCTTGAGACATAGCAAAGGCACATCGGGCTACCAGTCCCTACAATTTTGCCAAGTTTCGTGGAAATCCATTCAGCCGTTCGAGCTAAAAGTGAGTCCAACCGCCCTATGGAAATGAAGGAAATGAATGGGTAATTTGTAATTAGCAAATAGCTCATCGCAAACTAGGAATGGTAAAGAATCGCTATTTATTCCTTAAAGTTCGCTATTTAGGAAATGCAAAAAATTTGATGATACATATGGCGGTTCATCTCTAACAAGATAAGAAGCATAGGGATAGATTTATGATGACTGGCGCATCACCAGGGATGTGTTAGTCATTCTGTGCCGCTGTTCCGTCACCCATGGTGTGCTGCATTTACAATGCGGCGCATCATGGGGCAAAAACAGCACAGATGCGTGATGTATCTGTGCCGTAAAGGTGGTGCATTGCTGGAGTTGTATCGCAAGTGTGATGAAGCTCCAGCAAGGGTCGGGGGTGCCCCTGTCGCAGGGTTTCTGTTCTCACACAGAACTGTGGACAGAGGATTGGAACCTCGGCGAATTAGGGTGTCCTAAAACTCACCTTAGTAATCAAAAACCCCTTAGCAAGCTAGGTACAGTGTCACATTGGATATAACAAACTCTCAATGTTTAGACAATCCAGAATATGAACTTATAGTACCTCAGGATACGTGGAACTCATGAACAGTCGGTCGTTATATATTTCTTAGAAACCAGAACATGGAGTTAAGAAGAACACATGTGTATTTGAAATGTTTATTTACTAATGCCGTCTTCTCAGGCGTAGTATCTTAGATAATACAAGTACACATATTATCAGTAGCAAAATTACCAGCATAGTTACTAGTACATAAAAAGCGAATGGTGACAGTATGTTAACATGCTGTAAATGAATAAGAGTTAGGAACACTTATAAGCAGCCACGGGCCGTGGAGGGAGTTACGGTGGGGCAGGGAGGCGGGGAGGGGGAGGGGCAGGGTGGAGAGGGCTCCACCCTGCCCCTCCCCCTCCCCGCCTCCCTGCCCCACCGTAACTCCCTCCACGGCCCGCGGCTGCTTATATCTCACCCTCCCTAATACACATATTATATTATTTGCTAAGAAGGTCTGTTTGTGTTGGTTTAGGGCGTGCCCATACTTTAGTGTCTTAGATTTGAAGGAATCACATCAGCATACACCAGCTCTCTCTTCATGTGAACCGCATCAACTGTTGTGTATGTGTGTTCGGCAAAGCAATATAAAACCCGCCTCATGCCCAGAATTGGCAGAAGCTGCACTTATGTTATGAGTATGAAGTCGTGGAGATCAGACCTCATAACAATTCTGTATCGTGTTGTTCTTGAAACTTCAGCACTCGCTGTACAGATATAGTTTAACAAGCAAAGCAGATAGTAGAGCAATAACATATTATTCTCATGTAAACCACGATGAACTACTAGGTTCAAAGCTAAAGCAACAACTAAGTGTCGTGTGCAGAAGTTGCAAAAAAGGAAAAATGGCGTTTAAACCGGTAATGAGCCCATGCTAACTTAACACGGTGTAAAGATATCCAGGACCTAGATGACACCTCCCCATGATCCGGAAACGAACTGAATAAGATAATAGAAGTGCCATCTCATGAGAGCAGATTGCAACTTTATATGTGGACGGTCCGCAAGGTAAAACATTAAAAACTAGGAAAATTTAATGCTAAAGAAAAATAAAACAGCCAAGTACTTTATCGAGTCTTAAGCCAATAGGCAAGCTAAATAATAAAAACTTGACAAATAAGTCAATGAATTGTCAATGAAATGCTAGTACTCAGCATATCAAACATGAAAAAGGTCTATGACATAACTGTGTATGCAAAATAAGCTGCAACAGCCTCCAATAGGAAGTCACCGTCTTCATCCGAAAAGAGTTCAGCCATCCAATTTAAAAGCGGAGAAGAACATACGTGCTCTCCCAGCACCGGATCCTCTATCACCATCAGAGGACAGCTCGGTGGGTTTTCAAGAAAGCTCTGTTCCAAGAAAGACTGTGTTGCCGCCAGTAAATTCCAGGGACCAATTAGTCCATGCATCAATGCCACAGCCATAATCCTTTCGCCAGGACAAACCAACTCGTGTAGTGTAGCTCCTATTTTCCCAATAGGCTCTGCGCATTGGAATAGTACCTACAGCAGTAAAGGCCTAGGCCAGACGTTAACTAGGTCTACTACTGTCGAAACTAGACTTAATTTTTGGGTTTGCCAGCTAAGCTCAGAGTTCGCTAGAAACTTTCTCGAATGTTCAAGGAAGGATGAACTCCCCTGATTAGACAAGAAGGGATTTAGTTTCTGACAACCATAGAACATGACAACTTTGCTCTCCCCTAATCAAGAGTCAATCTCGAGAGTCGTGTGAGCACAAGGCAATTATTTTACTCAGTCAGTACGTGCATTCTTAGTCTCATCAGAATGTAGAGAAAAGGAAGAGACGGGCGTGTTCAATAAAAGATGTTATTTATTGATCAGTCTCTTTTCTCGTACAAGAGAAATGGATCGATATTATTGCGATACTTATAGTTAAGTAAAGTGCATACATTAGAAGCAATAGTATAAAATAATACTGTAAAAACATTGATATGGTTTCTGAGCCATATGATGTTTAAAATGATTAAAATATATTTACATACACATATACATTTGACTAAACGTACTCAACTGGTGTTTCTAAATACGCCTACCCCGTGTACCTGACCTAAGTCTAATGCGTGGGCGGGAATAGAAAGTTACAGTTTAGTTTAAGTTTGTTTTTGCCAAGTGAATAACTAAAGAATTCTCTAGGAGGGGTTATTCAGTTCTGTACCTGGAATTTAGGATGAATGAGGAATGGTATCTCTTTCTCTGCTCTCGATATTCCAGGCTGCCTGCGAGGGCTGCCCAGAAGCGCCGGTGCTGGGTCTCTCGGCTTGAGATAGCAGCGCGTCTCTCAGCGCGTCAGGAAGGCGGGGCTGCTGCCTGCGGGGTCTGCTTCTGCTCTCGGCTTCGGCAAGTATGGCTGCTCCGTCTTGTCACCACGCGTGTGTTTGCATAGGGCAAGGTCGGCAATATTTATACCTTAAAGGTGCCGAGATTGACGTAAGGATGGACATAGGTACGTCAATAAAGATGTCATACGACTTGCTCGTTAGCACATTCTTTACTAAAGTTCTCTGTGAAATCAAAACAATGGCCGCACGGATTATCCAGGTTGTCATAGGTTTGATTTGTTATGAGAACGTCGTATGCCTTATCAGGGGCTGGAGGAATATCGCTTGTCTAATTAGATCTCAAGCGTTATGACCTAATCAGATAACACGTTCCTGTGCCGTAGTGTGACTGCGTCAGATAACGGTATCTGCATCATGGGGGATTTCTTGCCTCATGGGCTGACTGTTAGTTAACTAGCTAGTAAGTTTAACCAGAATAGGGTCAGGAATAGGGGGATCGAATCAGAACCTATAGAAATACACGACACCCACTCCACGCTAACTATGGTCATATCTACTAATCTATGCATAGTATAACATAGTACAACATACTATAGAGTATAGTGTATACCTTACCACCCCAAAATACATAAATGCATTTCGAAATTTTCAAATATACTGAAAAATTGCAGTCATATATATTGTATGCACTTAAGCTATGAATTAGATGCAAAAGTGAACACGCATTGTTATGCATTATTGATTGTTGGTATATGAGAAATACACATGAAATGGCTCTTAATATGGCTATACAGAAAAAAAGTCGAAACCATTTCATCACATAAAATCTATTGCGAACATACCAGCGGGCAGCTAAAGTCTATAAAGTCTATAAAGTATCTAAAATAGAAATCTTAGTTCTCTAGGAATAGTCTCTTACTTTAAGCAGAAAATCAGTGTCCCGGGAAAAAATATATAGAAAAATATTTTAGGGGCTTGCTGAAAAAAGTTGCTGTCCGTGAACTGGATTGTAATTGTTCATGTGACTTTATTTTTAAAGTTGAAGGCCGAATTCAGGGAACGCCGTGTGCGAGTTTACTCAAAAGTCTCTATTTCTGTTCCGGAGAGAACATCATATCATTCAGGCTTTCGAAAAAACTGTCAACAGCTTCATGGGAAAGTTCCACTAAGTCGGAAATAGGGGTAACCATGCATTCATGCGCATGATTGTCTCCATTGACATTCTGATTTGCATTGCTGACAGAAGGTCGTACCTGTTCGATGCTGCTTTCATCTTGAACTTCACTACTCTTCAATCGCAGTGGTGAAGATTCCAGGAATGCCGTCATCAGAATTGGCAGCCTTTGAGGGCAGCACAGTGCGTGAACCTTGGTAGGAACCAACAGTGTATCTGCATCCACCGGCGCATCCGATTGTAGCGTCAGACAGGTGTCTAACACGCATTCTTCTCCGCATAGCAGACACCTTAGTACAGGTAAAACACACCTTTGCCACATTGGTCGAAATGATAGAAACCAAGTCATGTTTAGGTCTCTAAGCCGGGATAGTCCCAGGATTTTTGATATCCGGTCCCGGTATCCAATGGCTAGGATCGTATCTTCCATTGTCGCGAGAGTTTGATCTGTGACATGGGTTGCCATAACGAAAAATAAGGACTAGGAATAGGATTCCTGCAATTAGTCCTAGGATCAGGGGAAGTCCGCCAAAAATCGAATGGACGAAGTCTGGAAAAATACCCAGTATGGCTTTGAATGGTGTTAATGCCATCGAAAATACTGTCTTAAATACCTTTGAGACCCCTGTGGTATCAGAAATATTTAAGATTTCGCTCAGGATTTCCGCGAAATGTACGGGGGAATTAGTTGATAATAATGTATGTATCTCTGCAGTCGTCCTTGCGACTTGTAGATCATACGTTTCTTTAGATGACGTGAGCCTTGTAGGCGTCTGAAGAAGCACTGTTTTCATTCTGCTTAAAGTGTCTATTCGAATAGAAGTAATTTTCAAACTGGGCCATGCCCTCGCCTCCCTGTCTGGAAAGGAGCTGGGGAACAAAGAACGTCCACAGCACTTGACCTTCGCCGTCGTAGTGACGAGATAAGGAGTCCCGGGCATAAGACTACAGCATCTGCGGTCTACAATAAGAATGTAACTCCCATTATAGAGTCTTTGAAAGAATGGTTCTATTTCAGTTGCAGGTGCGCCTTGCTGGTGACATGAAAGGTTGTATGAATTCCCTTCACAGGCTCCGTGCAAACTAATACCGTTACACAGAAGCGTGCCGCTTAGTGACATAGCACAATTGTTGACACTAAGAAACACTTTCTGTCCTTTGTTACTGACACATGCATGTGAATAGGGCAGGTTCCATGTTGTTTTAAGGTACCCCTTTCCCAATTTCTCGTACATGCCAGCCTGTATATATTTTTGGCAGTATTGAAACCTGAAGGTTGAGATTGGAATATTTATGATTCCGTGGATTATCCATTCACTGACAGGTCGTTCTGACATTGTCAACGGTAATCTTTCTAGTTTTTCAATGCTCAAGATTGTATAATCAGCACCCTTCTGCGCCATACCGATTTGTCTATCAGTAAGGTTAAAGATTTGAAATAGTGACGTTGTGTTGATTAAACGCCAAGGCACATAGCCTGAACGCAGATTTTGTAACGTCCAGCCAAGCTGTACAATAGAACGCAATTGTGACTGACCATGTTGTAATAACAGTAAGTCTTGCGATAATATATCGATTGCTGAAGACACAATGCTGTCCAATGAAAAAATTCTGGAGGACAGAGTCATTAACCCATTGTCCACTACAGAAAGTGATTTTTCCAAATTAATACGGTCAATTTCCCGTATTCTTTCTGCTGTCTCAATTTGAGTAACCTTCCAGGCCTCATTGTATGCTGCATATACAGAGGCTGCTATGAAACGCTTTTGACGCTGTTTGCGTGGTCCCATTATGAAATCACGCAAGTCAGCACCATCAGTAAGTAAAGTTAGGTGTTGCTTAATTTCAGGCAGTGTGGAAGTTTGTAGCCATTGAAGGCATAATTTGCCCACACTGTAGGTTGTTATTATCCCTGGGTGATGTCTTTGGGGATATCTAGGGTCTGGCCTGTTCATTTTGAAACCCTGTGTTTTATTCAGGAATCTATCTTGACAGTTATTTGTATCTGTGGGCCAGATCAACCATTGTTTCCAATCAGGATGTGTTCTGTTTTGGTTAAGTATATGGTTTATGTCTATTTCTTCATCTGTTTCAGAGTTATTGCTAAACATTGTTGGCTTTGGAATAGACAGGTTATTTAAATCTTTGATTTTGGCTAAGCCAAGACAGGTGGTTTGTTGAACGGTGTCATTTAAAAATATCATTTGTTCTGGGATCATGCAGGCTCTAAACAAAGCTTCTATACCCTGTACTTGCCATTCTTTTGTACCCCAAACACTTTTCAAATCAACATGTTTGTCCCAATAATCAAATCCAAAAGTATTCATTTTTTCAAAGAAAGAATCTGAATATATCAATTTTGTGTTGGTTATCATGGTTTTCATCCCTGTCTTGTTTGACAATTTGTAATAAAATGTTTCAGCATTAGTTATGTTAAAACCTGAAAAATGTGAATATTTGCCATACACGGTTCTAGAGCTCCCTTTTGGAGGTGTAGCACAATGTTCCCATTGATTAAAATTTAAAACATTTGTAGGTTGTGCAGATTTATGCAAGAAATGGTTACCATAATGGTTATAGCAGTACATGCTGTCATAATTTGTAGAACCCTGCAAATAATCATGTTTTGTAAATTTAGCAGACATTACTAAGTCAGACATCATATTGTTTATACTTTCAAAGTCCCAATCATCAGCAAATGCGTTTGGTTTTGCAAAGTCACTCAAGGAGATCTTGATTTGGTGTGGATATTTCAGGATCTCGACCGGACCATAAATTTCATAGTCAGTGTTGTCCCAGGCTACCCCACCAGATATTGGAATTGCTGTGAAGTTGGCTGAAGAAAGTTCTGAAGAAAGTTCTCTTTTCTCGACGTGTGAAGATGTGTGTGGTTTGAGGACCAAGTTGATGTTCTGACTTGCTGTGTCCATTTTAGCATATTTTCCCTCAATGAAGCGTCCCAAGGTAAATACCATGATGAGCCAAAGTGTGAGGATAAATGCACCAAAACCCACCCAAAATTCAATCCATGGAGAAACCAGATATGTTTCTTTCAGTTGTTTCAAAAGTTCCTTCGCTTTGTCTTTAAAGGATTTTGATGATGGCTGTGTCTTTTGTTCGCTGAAGCCTTCAGAGGAATCATCGAAGTTGATGAAGTAACCGGATGCAGTTCTGTCAATTGTTCCAATTGGTTCAGGATTTTTGTTTCTCGCATTTTCACTTGGTACTTCTGTATAGATTGGTGTGTCTCTGCTAAATGTCTTTATTTGGGTTTTCAGAGGTCTAAGTTCTATTGCATTGTTGCATAGTCCTTGTTGTTCTTCTGTAGGCGTTTCGAATGTGATGAGCCTCTTTGATAGGACCTCTGTACTGGTAGCAAACCTTGGTGTTCTGCTACTTATTGGGAGTCCACTTGGCCTACTGTTGGTTATCGGCCACATGTTGTGGTTTTACCAGGTCGATGGATACAACTCGGTTCTCCTTTTTTCCAGCAAGTGGCGGTAGTACAACTGATCTTGTCCCGTTGACAGACAATACAGGAACTGCTTTTCTGTAAGAAGGCCCAAATTCCTTCTTTACCGCGATCTTCTCCCTGACTAGATCCCCGACTTTTGGAATCCAGACAGGTCTTGCTGGGACAGGTGGTGATTCTTCAGTGGTCGTTGGCTGTTCTTTCAACTGTATGTTGCTCAGGTCTTTTCTTGTTTTGTTTAAGTCCTGCAAAATAGCCAAACGGTCTTTGACATCAAAGCTTTTTTCTGTTACCACTGAAGTCTGACTATCAAGGTCAGAGATCAACATCCTAGTTCCGAATAATAATTCGTACGGACTGAATCCCTTCAGAGAATTTCTTGGCAAGTTATTTAGACTACGTTGGACACTTATTAGATGTTTGACCCACCCAGCTCCCGAACCTAATATCCTTTCTATTATAGATTGCTTTCTGTCTTGGTTTTTTCTTTACACCATCCCATACCCTCAGGAAGGAAGTGAGAAGATTCCCGCTGGGCTGTGCTCATTTGGCCATTCTTTCCCCCCCCCAGGCTGGATTGCCTGAGAAAAAGAAAAAAATGGTCGAACGTAGCATGCTCTTAGCGTATATGCCATTTAGACTCGCAAATCTTGTATAACAGTCCGGACGTCAGCCGAGTGCTGTGGATCTACATTATAAGTGGAACTAGCCTGTGTATGTTAATCGCAAGCCATTCTTTTTGTTGGTAATATTATCTGCCTTCATACGACGAGGTATTAAACTGCTTCTCTCCCCACTGCGATCTCTGTTGCAGTTTGGGCAGTTTTTTACAAACATGGTGTAGTGCAGGCTCATGCCTGGCCACCAGTACCGTGATTGTAATTCTTCCAGAGAATCTTTTAATTTAAGGTGTCTGAGACCCTCGCCCATGTGTGCGTCTGCGATTAACAAGTTTCTCCTGTCCATGTTTGGAATCACTCTATCCCCCACTCCAGGGATTCGAGCAAAAGGGACGGAGTTTGCATCGATTATGTATGTATAATTGAGTGGATAGTTGATCGGTAACGCTGAGCAGTCGCCTTTTGATGACGTTTTCACCGCCAGCAATGTTTCGCCGTCAATGTATTTTAATGTACGCTTTTTTCGATCTACGGGAGCCGGTTTACTGGCTGCCGCTGCGGCTGTTTCAGCCAATGAATTCCCTACAACGTGAACGCCATCACGCTGGTGACTCAGTGAGTGTGTCACGTGAGTCTTTGGTAGTTCTTTTTTCAAAAGAGCTACTTGTTCCCAGAGCAGTCTCTGCTTTATTGGTGCATATGTGTCATCTTTGTAACCGTTCTGAATCCATTTCTGCAAATCCTTGTTATATGCTTTGACGCAGAAATATGAATCTGACACTATAAGTGTCGGGAATTCGCGATCCGCATTATCTAGCGCCATTTTCAAAGCTATTATTTCAGTTTGTAGTTCTGAATTAGTTTCTACTGAGTGTGATTTTGTTAATAGAGGTCTTAGTTTACCTCCGCGCCACACTTCTTTTGTAATCTCACATGTGGGATTGTATGCATGTTCTCCCCAAACGGAGGGTTGAGCATGTCCGTCTGTATAGATTACACAGGCGTAATGTCGTAGAGGCAGAATGTCGATTGGCAGAGGATACGTTTTTTCATATTTTAGATTTTTTAATTCTTCTAGTTCTGGATCAAAGAAGTAATATACTTTGTCCGTTGTGATTGAATTTACCCATTGTAACCATTCTGGATCCAATGTTGTTGTTGGTAAATTACACGGTGTTGTTAATGCCTCAAAGGCTGATTCTGCTGTTCTGACTGTGATATGTCTACCGTCAGCTATGTCTTTTTCTCTAGCTATTGCGGTTTGAACTGCTTGAACAATTTTTCCTTTGTTGCTGAATCTCTGTTCAGCTTTTGTGTACAAATGTGATTTGAATGCAATTGGTACCTTATCTCCCTCATTAGAGGTTAGGTATGTGAATCCGCATCTCCCTGGGATGACTCGGATCACAAGGTTGCGTGTATTATCACGGGTTTCTAATTTTGTTTTAATTAGCATGTCTGTTTGTAAGGATCTCAAAATTTCTGTGTGTGCTTGAGTCCAACTGGATCTTTTAAAGTCTGGTTTAATTAGATCGTAAAGGGGTTTGACCCTTTCTGCGTAATTTGCAATGTAAGTTCTTCCGAAATTTAGGAAGCCTAGAATTGACTGTAGGTTTTTTAGTGTTTTAGGAGCTTGGATTACGGCACATTTCTCTAGGAAATTGTCTGCCAGGCTTTTGCCTTCACTTGATAACTCATATCCTAAGAATAGGACCGTCAGATGGGCAATTCTGGACTTTTTGAAGTTGAATTTGTAACCCTCTGCAGCGAAACCAAGTATTATGGTGTTCACTCTTTTCAAGTGAGTTTCCAAGTCATCATCTGTTAAGTAAATGTCATCGACATAAGATAATGCTTCATCATCATATAGTTGTAGTAATTCTGTTACTCTCGCTGAGAATACCCCCGGGCTGTTCTTGTACCCCTGGGCTAACCGACAGAATTGTTTTTGAGTGCCATTTACTGAGAAAGCTGTTAAATATCTGCTCTCTGGTGCTATGTTTTGACAAAAGAATCCGTTGGAGATGTCCAAGGTTGTTTTGTATTTTTTGCGCACTATGTTATTCATTAGTGCAGCACTGTGTGAGTTTTGCACTGCAAAAGTTTTGCAACATGTGTTAAGGTGTCGGTAATCCAAAACTAGGCGATATGAATTGTCTGGTTTGGAGACCGGAAACAAAGGATTGTTCATTTGTGAGGTGCAAGTTTCAATCACCCCCTGGTATTCTAGCTGATCTAGTATTTCATTTACTTGTTTTTTAGCTTCTTGCTTAATTGGGTACTGCCTTTGTGCAGTAGGTTGTGATTTTAACTGGATTTTGTGAGGAGGAGAATCCTCATCCCATCCTACATGATTTTTATATAAAGCAGGTGCTAAGGCCACTGCCCACTTTCTAGCAAGTGTATATTTTTTATGAATCGGGATTTGATTCGAGAAGGCAGGCATAATTACTTCTTCGCCATGAGGGCACTCCCTGACAAACTCCGGTGGCCAGTCTTTTTCAGCTAGAAGGATGTCATAGCCTTTGGATAGGTTATCCCAAAATAGTCCCCTTATTTTCCTAGTCTTATCTCCCTCTATACGTAATGTTATCTCGTATATTTTGTGGGGCTTGCTAACTCTGGTATCTGCAGTTTCCACTTGAAGGTATTCATTCGTGTCCACTGTCTCCAGATGATTCATAAGGACTTTGCGAGCTATGCTCACCTCTGCTGCGCTGTCTAGCATTGTCTGAGCCCACTCTCCGTTTTTCAGTTGTGTCCTCAGTATTCTCGGCATTGTTAATTACCTTGATACTGGCTACCTTCTTTTTTGGAAATTGTGATTTCTTTTTCAGTTGAGCAGGTTCCTTGTCTTTGGACTTGGCGTGCTCTTCTGATCGTCCTCTTCTTTCCGATTTCTGCGAGGAATTCTGAAAAGATTGAGACGGACGTGTATCAATGTCTTGATATCTATCAGGTTTTTTAATATTATCCCTATTTCTAAGGTTATATCTATTCCCAGAGGGTTCACTCTGAGGTGACCTTTGTCTCGGGTTTGGAGATTTCTCTCTTCGCCTAGGAGACCTTCCTCTGGACTGGAATTTCTTTTCTTTAGGATTGGATTGTTTATTTCCATCCCAGTTCTTTTTTGGTGAATTATTATTAAAAAATATTTTTTCTGGACTTGTAGTCAGTTGCGGTTTTACTGGTATTCCACCTAGACTATCTCTGCCTAGTTCTTCATAGGATTTTTCTATGATTCTGGCAATTTCAGCTGGTTGGTCTGCTATATCTGTCTCTTTTAACCTCTGGCGGATCGCCACGTTTGCTGCTTCACCCTTTATGTTGACTAGTAATATAGCCGAGACCTGCTTGAAGTCTTTCAGTAATTTCATACCAAGAGTTAAAGCAGGTTCTGGACCGTATTCATCTTGAATTTGTTTTAGCACATCTGGTATTACCGAAATGGATGGAACACCGTGCGTTTTTGTGTAGATTGAAGCAAAGACCGTACCCCAAGTGTCACAGTCCTCAATGTGTGGTGCGATTCCCATTGGGAGACATATAGTCAGAATCCTGTGCTTTTCTAATGGGGTGGTGTCAGGAAACACCGCCTCTATTTGGGTGATTTTCTGTGCCAACCAGAATGGTATCTGTTCCCGTTTAGCTGGAACTTTACCTAGGCAGGATTGGATGTTCTGTGGTGTGATTTTATTTGTGTTCCCCTGGTGAGGGGTCAGCTGTGGAATTTTAATCGCTGGCTGAATTGTTGAAGTCCGCATTACATACTGAACTAATTGTCTGTGAATTTTTAGTAGTTGTTTTAGCTGTATTAATAGCTCTGGTGCAGTCATCTCGTCGATGTCTGGATGTGGTGTGTATCCGGCTAAGACCGGCCACGTTGCTCCTGGTCTTCCTAAAGGACCGAGCCTCGTAATGTGATTATTATGTTTTAGGGCGCCATCAAATAAGAGCAAATGCTCTTGGAATTTGAGTGGTACTTCCACCTCCTCGAAAGGAGTGTACGTTTCAGGAGGTTCCTCTACTTTGTAATAGTGGAAGTACTTTGTTACAGCATTTGCTGCTGGAAAATGTATCCATGTATAGTATACCTCTGTCTGCCGATATTCGTGTGCCTCAATTACGAATATGACTGTGCCACCTCTAGGTGTCAGTCCATTTTCTATAAGTTTTAAGGTTATAGATCTCCTTTTGGCGACCTGGATGAGTATTATATCCGGGTCTGCTGTTTGCATGGTAGCATCAGCATCTGCTATTTCAGTAGCTAATCTAATTGCCTCTCTTTCTCCATCACTGTCTCCCATTTTACTGACAGGATGGTATTATTTTTATTTGCAGATCAGGTTTCTTTATGGAACAAAGATTAGGTGCACAATATTTTGGAACTGTTTTATCCTTCAACGTTGACTAGACCAAGAACCATACATAGGAGTTCCCTCCTGCGAGGTTTTGGAGGATATAATAACCTTTCACCCACTCCAGACGTCTTTGGAGTATTTGGGAAAAGGGGTCTGAGTGAGAAAGCACGACTGAGTTACTCTAAATGTCTTACGTTAGTTTTATCGCCCTTTCCAAACACGTTGGGCGCCATGTAGTGTAGCTCCTATTTTCCCAATAGGCTCTGCGCATTGGAATAGTACCTACAGCAGTAAAGGCCTAGGCCAGACGTTAACTAGGTCTACTACTGTCGAAACTAGACTTAATTTTTGGGTTTGCCAGCTAAGCTCAGAGTTCGCTAGAAACTTTCTCGAATGTTCAAGGAAGGATGAACTCCCCTGATTAGACAAGAAGGGATTTAGTTTCTGACAACCATAGAACATGACAACTTTGCTCTCCCCTAATCAAGAGTCAATCTCGAGAGTCGTGTGAGCACAAGGCAATTATTTTACTCAGTCAGTACGTGCATTCTTAGTCTCATCAAAATGTAGAGAAAAGGAAGAGACGGGCGTGTTCAATAAAAGATGTTATTTATTGATCAGTCTCTTTTCTCGTACAAGAGAAATGGATCGATATTATTGCGATACTTATAGTTAAGTAAAGTGCATACATTAGAAGCAATAGTATAAAATAATACTGTAAAAACATTGATATGGTTTCTGAGCCATATGATGTTTAAAATGATTAAAATATATTTACATACACATATACATTTGACTAAACGTACTCAACTGGTGTTTCTAAATACGCCTACCCCGTGTACCTGACCTAAGTCTAATGCGTGGGCGGGAATAGAAAGTTACAGTTTAGTTTAAGTTTGTTTTTGCCAAGTGAATAACTAAAGAATTCTCTAGGAGGGGTTATTCAGTTCTGTACCTGGAATTTAGGATGAATGAGGAATGGTATCTCTTTCTCTGCTCTCGATATTCCAGGCTGCCTGCGAGGGCTGCCCAGAAGCGCCGGTGCTGGGTCTCTCGGCTTGAGATAGCAGCGCGTCTCTCAGCGCGTCAGGAAGGCGGGGCTGCTGCCTGCGGGGTCTGCTTCTGCTCTCGGCTTCGGCAAGTATGGCTGCTCCGTCTTGTCACCACGCGTGTGTTTGCATAGGGCAAGGTCGGCAATATTTATACCTTAAAGGTGCCGAGATTGACGTAAGGATGGACATAGGTACGTCAATAAAGATGTCATACGACTTGCTCGTTAGCACATTCTTTACTAAAGTTCTCTGTGAAATCAAAACAATGGCCGCACGGATTATCCAGGTTGTCATAGGTTTGATTTGTTATGAGAACGTCGTATGCCTTATCAGGGGCTGGAGGAATATCGCTTGTCTAATTAGATCTCAAGCGTTATGACCTAATCAGATAACACGTTCCTGTGCCGTAGTGTGACTGCGTCAGATAACGGTATCTGCATCATGGGGGATTTCTTGCCTCATGGGCTGACTGTTAGTTAACTAGCTAGTAAGTTTAACCAGAATAGGGTCAGGAATAGGGGGATCGAATCAGAACCTATAGAAATACACGACACTCGTGAGTAATGATAGGAGTCATCAGCTGATTAAAGTCGACGTCAGGAGAAACCGGTCCGCAGAGACACAAATCAATGGCCCAATCGAAATCACAGGTCAGGCAGTGAAATACAGGCTGGACACAGGTGAAGTAGGAGAATCGAAAAGATAATCCATATGCCGTGCTTAATATCGCCAACGGCATTGTGCCATAATATTCTAGCATGCGATTGCGGAACAGTGTCAGCAGCTGCAGGGCGGGAGCTTGCACAGGAGGGACATCCATATTTAAAAATGTAAAAAAGCACAAGAGCGTCCGCTGGTAATGCAAGTAAAAATGGGAATCCACGAAGCAGAGTGGAAAAAATAGAATGAAAGAAAGCAGGGATGACTCCAAAGATTTTCTCAAATGAAGTCACAAGACCACTGGTAACAACTTTAAAAAAGTGCGCCAGGGCCTTTGTGGAGGACGCGTCAAAGATAGTCCGAACCATGTCGCTGAAATGCAAAGGCGAATCAGTATTTAAAAGGGTCTGCACCTCTGTACGGGTGTTCGCTATGTGAAGCACGAAAGTTTCACGGGCCGAACTCAAGGCCACCTCTCTCTGAGACAAAAGAGCTCTTATTCTTGCCATGCCGTTGAAATGTGCTCCCAAGGTTGGTATTTGTGGCCAGATTGAAAACTCCCTATGTTCATGTGTGGGAGGAAATAGAACATTTCTGCAGCAAATAACCCGTTCACTTACTGTTACGATAAAAGGAATACTTTTAATTAACCCAGAACAATCTTCATTATTGAGCATCAAATAACTACCATTTTCCAACAACTTGAACGTGGGGATGATAGCAGGAACTGGCGTGCCTTGCAACACGCAAGCAATATTTGGTCGGTGTTTGTTGCATGAACCGTGTAACTGTATGTGCCTACACATTAGTGAATGATCTGGCGTCTCAGTGCATTCCTCTCCATTCAGATAAACTTCTTGATCATCTTTGAAACATCTGTATGTGTATGGAAGCGACCAGACCTCATGAAGAAAAGCACTACCTAAAGGTTCATAACGACCTATTGGTATATATTTCATACAATTTGAAAACTTATATAAAGCAAAAGGCAGCGTTATTAAACCGTGGATAAGGCACGTTGCCAAAAAACCCGCAATCCTCTGCTGATGATGTCACTGAGCATGTCATGAATGATGTAATATGTGACATCATCAGCAGTGGATTACGGGTAATAGTATCTCTAGTTTACTCCCCTATAGCTGTCTTTCTTTTAACATAAGTGTCTGTTTCCTTCCCTTATACTTACTGTTTTTTTTTATTTTTTTTATTTTTGGTTCACTTCCGGTTCGCGTACCGGCGAGCGAACTGGGAAGCGAACTACGAGAAATAGAGGTTGGCACAGTTCCAAATATTGTACCAATTTTTTAATAACGGGGAGGTAGTTCTGAAAAGAACTTTTTTTTTTATTGTTTTTGTTGTTTTATATTTTTTTTATTATTTTTCTGAACATTTTTTTACTTTTTTTGAATTTTTCTGAACAGTTTTATATTTTTTGGGGTTTTTCTTGCAGGGGGCAATGAAAACGATTCATTGTAAAGGGCTCAACAGGAGCAACAAAACAAAAAAAAAGTATTTATTATTTGGGGCGTTTCGTACAAACTTGCATATGATAGTCAATAGCTCTGTTGATCAGAGTGATGCTTCTTTCTCCGTAGCAAATGAATCCATTGCAATGTACGCAGACGTGTTTTACTTCATGAAATCTCGTTTGAATATTTGGCACCATCTCCCTGCCCTCTGGTCCCGTTACTTCCGGTACAACAGATCTTCTGGCCATAATAGGGAGATTATCTAGGTCGTTACGAAACTGTGCAGCACTGTAGTTGTTAGGATGCCACCTAGTTATATGGCGATGCATTGTGTAGTTTCCGAAACTGTATTTTTTGTCGGTCCCTCTGGACAGTCTATCTTGACATATAAGGCAAGTTACGTATCTTGCATTTACTTTTTTCTGACCTTTGGGAATTTTAAAAAATTGCCAAATGAAGTTTTCTTTCCGGTGAGACGTCCTGGGCTCCTCAGGCAAAAAGTGCCTCTCTTCGTGCTCGTCGTCCTGTTCTTCTTCTTCCTCTTCTTGCTGAATTATAACTTGAGCAGGTGGTCCACTCTTCCTTGGATGTGGTGGAGGTGGTGGGGAAGCACCAGCTGAAGCTACTAAAGAAGCCATTGCTCACTGGTAACAAAGGGTCTTTCTCTCACAAAGATGAAAGTCAGAGTGAGGAAAGAAGGAGGGGTTTTCATCATTTGGGAAAAACAATAGTTCTCAACCAATGAAAAGTGTTCATTTTAGATTATATGACCTAGTCTTACATCATTAGGAAACCAAAAGCGAAATGAACCAATGAAAAGTGTTATTACCAAGTCACATGACCTGCTGTGTTTACGTTAAGCGCTTTGCAGGGCCTCCAGGTTTGCTTCCAGAAACCTGTGCTTTGCGACTCGGTAAGCGTACCAGTTCGCTAACGTAGCACGTCATATGACGTATCACGCAACAACGCGAAACGTCATGCGGACGGGAGGCGTCACGATGTTGTTTTCTAACGCGGCAGTTGCGGTAAAGAAACGTTTACCGGCTCGCGGTCTATTTCGCGGCATCAAGGTCAGCTAACGGGAAGCTTCCCGATTCGCAAAGCGGGAACGAAGAAAAAAAAATATTTAAAAAAAAAATTATTAATAAACATATAAAATATATTTTGGGATTTAAAGAAGAATACATTTTACAGCTACAGATATTAGCTGTTAAAAAACCAATGAAATTCACTGAAAAAACCATAGGTTATAGACCATATATAGTTAGGAATTAGCATTTACAAAACCTTGAAAATTCACTGAAAAAACCATAGGTTATAGACCATATATAGTTAGGAATTAGCATTTACAAAACCTTATTTTACTCACACAAAACCATTGAAATTCCATATATAGTTAGTTGCACTAACTATATATCGCGCACCCGCAATCCACTGCTGATGATGTCACATATTACATCATTCATGACATGGTCAGTGACATCACTGATGACATCACTGATGACATCTCAAATGACATCACTGATGACATCTCACTTGACATCAATGATCACATCACTGATGATATCATTCATGTGATAATACAATGCATCTCCTCACACTCTAATATAACCTCCGTTACACCCAGTGTTAAATAGAGAGTATAATTTTTGAAACCATTGACACACCAATACTAGTTACTACATACGCACTCACTGATTCCTATGTCTACACACACATTCACTCATACAATCATTCATACATACAATCACTCATCTTTACAACACTATCATATGCACTCATACACCTATACAGACACTCACACTCTGCCACTCATCCATGGAGTTACTCACACACCTAGTCAGTCCTGAAAATAATCAATCACACTTCCATTTTCTCATCTATACAGTTAAACACAGAACACCTTACATTTTTGAAACATATACTAACACATACTTACTCTCTTATAGAATCACTGATACAAGTACACATTGATCTGCACAGAGTCACACACCTCCCAGCCAGCCATACACACACTCAGTCTCCCATACAAATACTTGTGCAACCAATCAATAACCCATATAGCTACTTATATAGCTACTGATCAACACATGCAGCAGCTTGCACAACAACAGACATACTGATGCACACTTTCAGACAGTTTAGTCACTAACCCGTGCATTCAGTAAGACGCATTTAATCACTCACTCATACAGTCAATCACGCACCTACTAAAACCTTCATTCAGACACTTATACATCCACTCATTCTTCAATATGTAAAACATATTTAAACTTTACAGAAACACATAATCACTGGATGTTGTCATCAGTGATATATATATATATATATAATATTTGTGCATGTGTGTTAATAATAGTGTGAGAACATTTCTTTTAGATACTTTGACACTTACCATTAAAAGTACAGGGACACAATATTTTTGTAATAGATATTTTTGACACCATATTTTGGAATCACAATATTGCATTTTTTCATATTGTGATACTGACCCACTGATCCATTGTGGTCATCCTTAAGTTATGCCTAGGACCTAATCAACAATGAACAGTGACGTCTGATTTACGCTTTATTTTTTCATGGTGCATTTTGCCTTAATTCTTTAGAACAAATCAATTCTCCTTCTGGATTTTTGTCATTTTGGTTTCATTTTGTTTATTACATTTTACTCTGTTTCTCTGAATTGAAGTGGGATTAATATTCTGTTTTGTTAAGTCAGTTTTTTCAGTGCAGCTAGTAGAGCTTGAGATCAGTTTTAAATTACTGACACCTTTGCTTGGACCAAACCAGTTTATGACTTTCTTCCCGACTAATACAGCACTTTCCTACATTGCCCAGTTAAAAGTACAACAGGTAAGAAGTGCTTGTATTATTCCACAAGAAGTGTAACAGACATGCAGCTGCGGCCGGTAGTGGGAGTACCTGCCGGGCGGTGACTGGGGAGGGGGAGGGGCAGGATGGGGGGTAGTAATGTATGGATTACGGACCTTAACAGGTAAGTAAACATATAGATAAATAAAACAAATTTCGTTTCGTGCACTGCATCCCCAAATGCGATGCAGTGCGCGCAACGAAATTTGTTTTATTTATTTATATGTTTACTTACCTGTTAAGGCCCTTAATCCATACATTACTACCCCCACCCTGCCCATCCCCCTCCCCACGTCGCCGCCCGGCAGGTACTCCCACTACCGGCCGCGGCTGCAGACATGCTAAAAAGTGTTGGTACTGCCTATTAGTGAGAGTGCTGCCATGATGATGTTGGTACATGATTACACTGTCTCACTAAAAGGGAAAATGGTCTACTGCAGGGCGATATTAATAATCCAATAAAACAAAAGTTATGGAGCACTGCTGAGAGGTGCTGGCATTGTACATAACTTCTACAACAGACTGCCGGGAATCACTGGTCCTTCATAATTTAATTCTCACTAATATAGGTGAGGGTGGAGTGCCACAAGGTCCATCAACCACTGTGCAACAATACTGTAGAGAAAACCCTCACACCACCAGCACATCACGAATGGTTAAGTAGGCCTGGTGAAGCTTAGATGTCCTATCTACTGCCGAGACGGTTAATTTGGTAAACTCGCAAACATCCTTCCTCCCATGAATTCCCAAAGCACAAAGAGGCGCATTCATTGGTGAAGGCAGTGTTGTACACAACATACGCCGTTTCACCTACTTTAGACTTGTAGCTTCTTTTCACCATGATCTATTTTCTCCAACCTCTGCCTCAGACAATGGTGAGTTAGGAGAGTAGATTTTCTTTAATTTTCAACACTACTGCATTTAGATGTAGGAAGCTTAAAATTAAATATGTAGTAAAATCGTAGCTTCTGATTTCGGACACTTTATGTGTGACTTACTCAAAATGTCGCCTTCTTTCATTGTATTTATTATGAACCCTTTGGTGTGTGTAGTACCAAGATAAATACACGCTCTACGTGGCCTCGCTATTCAATTTAAGATATGAACATTTCCGCGATAACTAAAATTAAATCTTTCTAAATTCATCTTAATAGTGCTATCTCTTTCTTGTTCTTTTGTTAGCAATCTATTTCACAAAGTACGTTTTACACAACAAACCTTTCGCTTTCGTAAATATTACGTCTAGGAGCAACCGTTTTGAACCCTCACAAATTTGTTTAATAAATATGCTCCACAATATGCAAAATTCCCCAAGTTGTCTCATCTCTGAGCTCATGAGGAATGACACCAAACGCACTGACTGACTGCTGTAAAAGAGTGTCATTTTATATTAGTATTTGTTTAATTAAAAGTATTGCATGTTCAGTAGCATCTTACCTCAAGAATCAAATCCTTTAGCAGCCTTTACCTGACTTTCATAATCTTGCCACTCATCGCTCGATATAAGAGCATTTGCTGGTAGGGGGCCCATCTATTCAGCATACACTCTCCAAAGATGTTGAAGCCCCTTTGTTCTTGGAAATTGTTTCTTTTATTCTAAGGGCTCCATGCTGTGCAATCTCGCACTATAATAGTTTAATAGTTGAGGTCGCCTGATGATTCATTAGGGTTTGAAGATTTGAAATATTTAAACTTGCAAACCCTGTTTAAAAACATGAATGCTCAAATGCTGCCCGAAGAGGTGCTTAATTGAAGCCTCCACCCGCCCCTGCGGAAAGATTCAGCATTTCTAAACCAGTCATTTTGTTCTCATTACATTTAGTGTCTGTTTTCGCTGTGTGGCTCTCAGTGTTTGACAAAGCAATGGTATTGCCGGTATTGAGTATGTCTGTGGGTAATTAACCCAGAGTACCTGTGGGAAAATGCCCCTTTTGCCATTTTTTTGCAGAATTTTCTTGCCGTTTTTTAGATTCTGCTAACTGGGACCCTGCTGTCCAGTTCCCAGTGCATGTGCTCTGACCCTAAATCATGTAGAAATTGGCTAATCCCTGATTGGCAGATTCAATGTATCTATAGGGCCATAGTAGACGGTGTAGAAATGCACCTATGGCCTGAAAAGTTAAATGTCATCTTCGGACTGCAGCACTTATCGTGCCATCTACTATTGTGGCAAAGGAAAACATGGTTTCATGTCTAGCACTATAGCCTGAAAGCTGCAGTGTACAAGGTGTAGTGTGACATATTAACATTTTATTTTTGACAGATAATATTTGCCAATATAAATATTGGTAAGTCACCCAAATTTGGGCTCTGTAGACTACAAGGTAGGGTGCATGGTATTTAGAAGTGAGACATGCAGAAAATGATTGTTACCATGTCCCTACAGTGTCAAGGCCCTGAAAACTATTTTCAGTGTGGAAGGCCTAGGAGTCCTATGTACATAATCAAAGTACGGCTTAAAATACTAATATTGTTTCACTGGAATAGGACAGGCTAGAAAGATAATTCAGCCAGTATTTGTAATATTTATTTAAAATTCAATTCAATTGTGAAGTTAGATGTTTAATAAATATTGAGGAAAGTAACATTTAGAAAGTTACTAATTCACTGCCAGAGGTACCTGGATGCTAATTTAAATTAACTCTACAGCTTCTCACAGCCTGTGGTCAGCCCAGGAAGAGGTGGGAAAGAGGTGTTAAATGTCTTATGTGAGCAAACAATAGGCTGACCTGAAGGGGTATAGATGACCCGTCTGAACTCTACAGATTATGATAGATCAGGGCTCTGGGCATTCTCTGAAAACACAGTGTCCTGCTTGACAGGTCAGTTCTTTGTCACGTTTGAAAGATTGAGAACATGATGCCACGATAATTATTTTGTATCACCTATCTGGTTGCTTAAGGACCCTGCTTCCATCATACCAGACTTCTGTATCTGGGTTTGTTGTGAGTACAGTGCCTGCTTTGCACTGTATTTTAGTATTAGATGTGGGAGGACTCTAGTAACTCTTTCACGCACCCCCAACCCTCAGAGTCCATGTTTTGAGAGGTTGAAGGCTATTGCCATCTTGAAAATGACCAGGGTACAGTCAAAATTTAAGGCCAACCGTGATGGGACATAGGTCAGATACATGAAGTAGTTTAGTCCCACTGAAGAGTCACCTTCTCAAGACCAGTTTGAAGGATGCCATTTACGTTGGTGCTGGCTGCGGGAAGGAGGAGGCTGTTGGGGCAAAAATGTTGTTGAGTGTTGCAGACAGTCATTGCTATAGCACAAAGAGCTGGACATTGCTGGAGCTTTGGGTTGTTTGATTGTTGTGGACAGTTGCTGTCAGCATGAAATACAAGTCTTGCTGGAGCTACGCACTTGGCAGTTAGTGCGAATGGTCAATTTCTGGTGCAAAGGGTTGACTTTGTGATCACAAGGAGCCCAAAACCTGTTAGTTTACCTTTTCTTCTAAAGGGCTTCTCATTGATGCCAGCCAAGGACCCAGGACCTGTGGGGCACCTCTTGGGGATCAGTACTCACTCCAGCAGAGGTCAGAAGTAAGCCTGGATGGAGTTTGCAGAGTTCTGCTATGCAGAACTCCTCAAAGTGACAAAGAAACTCCACCAAGCTACGGGGACTACCATGAGCTTCAGAGGGGGTTACCTTGCACTGTTCACACTGATTTTTAGTGCCGGGTGTTTGTCCTGAGCTGTAAAATCAGCACAAACCGAGGGTGCTGCTTCTTTCTGCCGCTCGAGTAGAAGTTCTACTTGAGCAGCAGCTTCCTCAGCGTGAATGGGAGATTTCTCAACGTGAGCAGTAGCAATCATCCCTGACTGCCCACGTTGGAACATCTCACAGGGAAGTGGTCTAGCCTTGGATTGTCCTCACTTGCATTTACCTACTTACTGTTGGCGAGTGCGAGCAGGGAAAAAACTCTGTGAGCTCTCCAGAGCTTGGAGTGTGAAAAACTTAGCAAACTCCGCAAACAGAGCAGGGTTTTCTTCCCAGGCTCAGGCAGATCCAGGCAGGTTCAGTTAGTACTGGACAGCTGATCAGTTGAACAAATGTGTTTGGAAACTTGTAACCCCGTAGCTCACACAGGAGATTAGCCAACTAACCATTGGTGTTACTCTGGATGAACTCAGTTCAAGGCAAGCAGGTCCAATCCTTCTTCAATCAGCATGGAAGTCCCTTTTCCGCTGACAGTAGGGCTGTGCTTCTTCTCAATCTTCCACAGGTCCAGGACTGTTCAAATGAGAGTTTCTGAAGATCTGCTTTTATACCTAGTGCCAGCCTTGTGTGAGGGAATTCCCTGGCCTATCCCCAAAACAGGTTCTCGTCAGTTCTTCTGTATAAGATGTCAAAGGCAAGGGCAAGCCTGGTGTCATATTTGTTTGTTTAAGCTGCAGGCAGAGCCCTTTAAATTGTAACCAGGGCAGTAAACAAATCCTTCCCAGCCATACTGTCAGGAAGATCCGCTAATCTAGGACCTATGCCTTCTGTGTTCCAATGCCTGGAAGCAATACACAAACCACACCAGAACAGCCATTTGGGATCATGTGACCAAGGGCACTGGCGGAAAGACACAATTGTTCAGGGCAGAAAAATACATTTTTTCTAAAAGTGGCATTTTTGGAATACCCTCTTAAATCCCAACTTTATCATTAAAGAAGATTGTTTTTACATTATTTCAAATTTATTTGAGTATGAATTGCCTATTTCGTTTCTCAATATGAAGTTATCACTTATTAAGAGCAATAAGGTAATCAAGTGTTAGTTTATGCAAGGGATAGGCTTTAGAACTGTGTTAAACGACTTTAGGAGTTTTTCACTGTCAGGACAAATAAACTTAAGCCTACATTTCCTACTTTTTAAACATCATGTACCCTGTCCTATGGGTTGGTAGGGCCTACAGTGGGAATGACTTAAAATGAAAGGTGCAGGCCTGGCAAAAGGTTTATTTTTCCAGATCTAAGTGGCAGTTTAAAATTGTGCTACAAGCTGCAGAGATAAACCATGAAATATGTTAAAAGGTGACTTCAGTGGGTACCACAACAAGTGCTGCTGCCCAATACCAGCATTTAGTTTACATATCTTGGGTACATGTGGTACTATATACCAGAGAATTGCAAGTAAATAAAATGTACCAATCAGATTGTTGGCCAGTTTTACAATTTTATCATTGGAGAGCCAATCGTTTCATCACTGGTTAGCAGCGAAAAAGTGCCCAGAAACCTAAAAGCCAACAAAAAGGGTTCAGCAAAGGAAAATAAAAATCTGCGATGATCCTGCAGAAAAGGCCCGACCCAACAACATTCTTCTGAAGAAACCTAGCTGATCAGTGGTAACTGAACCTGGACTGGACTTTGTGTTGCTCTCTGAGTTACTGTGTACCTTAGAAATTCACTCTTATGGTTGAAGGGGAACAAAATATGTTTCGTATTTTTTCAAAACATTTGCTCCAGACCTCCTGTTGGAAATTGGATTATTAGTAGTGGTAAATATACATCTACCAGTGGCAATAAGGCCACTAACACAGTCTAGGGCTCAGTATAGGTCTCAGTATATTACTCCCATGCTCCACCCTTGGTAGCTTGGCTGCGAGTAGGCAGGCTTAACTTAGGAGACAGGTATATAAGGCATTTAAAACACAATTTTGGGGGGCGTGGCATGGACAGCAGAGCCGATGGTTGCTTGAGCCCATCCTGCTGTCAAACACGGAGTAGATATAAGAGATATCCCAGAGTCTATGTGATTGTTGATGCACTAGAAAGCCATTTACAGGTTTCGGATGGTCTGCTGCTTCTTTGGGTGTCGTCATCATTACCATTCCTGTGTGGAATCAAGGATTAATGTTGCCGAAAACTTTGCTGGTTGCGAGACCTGACAACTTAAAATATCGGATTTGGTCGACTTGATTACGCAGGGGTCTAATAGTCACCAATGATCCTATTTTCTTCACCAGACATCGGCTTCGCGAGTTTGATTCTGGGCACACACTCGATGAGGTATTTGAAGCATTATTGGCATTGACTTTTGCGGTGTTTGTTTAACGTATGCAGCCAGATCACATAATGACGGCTACACACAAAATACGTAGCTTTTCTTTGCGGCTGTAAGCTTTGGTGTCCTGCTAACGAACCTCTAGTCAAGGGTAAAGGATCAATGCCTGCGATTTGAAGTTTCTTTTGGCATCTCATATCCAACTGTAGTCTCATGATGACCTACGGATGAGCGGTGCCTGACTTGAACATGACGACCGTGTAAGACAATGCAACCCACTTCACTTTCTCTATCTGAGCATGATGTATTAGGAAGATAAAGAGCGGTACAATGTCTGAGTCTTGTGGGTAGCGGTTCACTGCACAACTGATCTTGTTCCCATGCTGGGCTTTACAGAACTGTGCCAAGGTGCTGTGGTTTATTCTGGACTTTGTGGCTGCAAGGAAATGAGGGGCTGAGGCACTTTGAGCATATGTAAGATCTGGGTGAATGCAGCCCATGAGCCTTTGGAACAGTGCTCTATGGGAAGACTGTGCTAGCTTACATCACAACTGCTGATCTGGGTAATGCGGATGCATGTTGATGAGGAGTACTTTGTTAAACCTTTATGCTGCAGTTCTGTCACATGAATAATCAACTGCTAATTTAGTGACTACTCTGACAAAAGGGAGTTAACCATTTAATGCTGTATCCTCGGAATATACCGACCAGCTACTATCAGATACTGTGAAGGCACCTAATACAGAAAAACAGGAACACCTTGCCAGTTTTCCACTGTGTCTGTGATAACATTAGGTTGTCCCCATCACTTGCCTTGCCTCTTTTTGCTCAAAGTTTTGGTGGTTATAATGGCTGAAAAGGAATTTAAAAAAGAATAAGAGAGAACCTGCTATATCTGACTCTCATATTAAGACCAAAGCAGATATCAACAACACCATGGACATGATCCTTAAAAAATTGGTGGAGGTTCACGTTCTAGCTAAGTCCACCAAACACAATACGTACACTATGCAGTTAGAAGTAACAGCCATCTGTGCGGACATGAGTACTATTAACTCTAAGATATCATCTGCAGAACAATTAATTAGCGATCTTGAGGATTTGTCTTTCAGATCAGGTAAAGAACTAAAGTCACTCAGAGATTTGATGTCCAAAAACAAACAGCCGAGCTTGAAGATAGAAATAGGAGGGGTAACATTGGAATTTTAGGTGTTCGAGAGGGTTCCGAAGATGCTGCGGGATCCTGATTAGCTTTCATGGAAGAGTGGTTACCTCAGTTAACTGGTCTAAAGTTTCGAAATCCTCTGGAGTTTGATCGAGCGCACAGAATTCCTACTTTTAACTATGCTTCACTGCAAACAGTTTGTCCTATCATTTGTAAGCCATTTCAGATTTCAACACACTGAAGCTATCCTCAACTATACCCGTAAAACTAAACAGATCATCTGGTATGGTCATAAAATATTGTTCACGCATGACTACTCTAAGCGTACTGTAGATACAAGGAAAGGTTTCCTCAGATTAAGTGATAAACTAAGTGAAAAGAATATCATGTTCTCATTTGTTGGACCGTCCACATTTAGAATCATACTCAATGGTCGACAGCATTTTTTCACAGATCCAGTGGAATTGTCAAACTTTCTACAGGGCCCACCCACGCAAGATATGGATTCTTCTACATCTTCTTCCAACAAAAGGAGGTTGTGTTAAGTACATGTTTCTAATCCTTTTTTTTACAGGTTGGTGCCATGCAAGGAGAACGCATGAGTGATTAGTCTCTTTGAGTCTCCATAATTGGATGTTTCTCTTCTTCTCTCTAGATTTATTTATTTATTTGTTTATTTGTGTATTTTATATAGTGCACAGCTACCCCAACGGGGTGTCCCGGCGCTCAAGCTCACGCTACTAGATCTTGTACTAGGACATTTAGCAGAAGAGATACGTTTTCAGAGCTTTGCGGAATGATGATTCCTCCTCGATCATACGGAGGGAAATAGGGAGTTTATTCCACTGATAGGAAGCACACACCTGAAAAGTTTTGCCCCCAGAGCGGGCTTTCTTGAATCTGGGGATGGACAGCAAACGTTTTGAGTTAGAGCGAAGATGTCTGGTATTGCTATAGGGTCGAAGGCAGGATGCCAGGTAAGCAGATCCCGGACCTTTTATTGCCTTATGGGTTAGTGTGAGGGCCTTAAATTATGCCCTCTTCTGAACTGGCAGCCAATGCAAACTCCGTCGGTGAGATGATATATGTACCAGTCGGACCGCTGCGTTTTGAACAATTTGCAGCCTATGACATAGGCCCGCGGCAAGTCCAATGTATAATCCATTAGCATAGTCTAGATGAGACGTGATTATTGCCAGGACAATAGTTCTCCTAGTGTTGCTGGGAAGATAATTAATGAATTTTCTAATCATCCTAATTTTTGAAAAGCAGGCAGCTGACAAAACCTGTACTTGGTTGTGAAAAGAGAGATTGGTGTCCCATCTAACCCCCAGGTTCCGAACTGTATCCCTGAGCGGGGGGGCCACACTAAGATCTACTGGCCACCAAAGGTTTGAATCCAGGGGGGAATGATTGATGGAAAAACAAGACTTCAGTTTTCCCAGCATTCTGTCTCAAAAAATGATTATCCATCCAGCAGGCAATATTGCGCAAGCAATCTTTTAATGGGTCAAAGGTAGTTGAGGTCGGGGCATCGTATGAGAACAGGAGCTGAATATCATCTGCATATGACGTAACTTTAATTCCTGTCTGAGAAATTAGCTTAGCCAAGGGGGCGAAATAAACATTAAAAAGGAGGGGGCTCAGAGAGGAGCCTTGGGGAACACCCCATTTGAGCGGGCGACTCGTAGAGGTGAAAGGAGGAGTGAACACCGCTTGAGTGCGGTTAGACAGGAAAGAAGACAGCCAGTCCAGAGCTTTACCCTGAATACCTATTGACCGGAGACGATCTAACAGGACAGGGTGAGAGACGGTGTCGAATGCTGCGGAAAGATCCAGCAGCACCAACACTGCTCTGGAACCCCTGTCGAGCGTCCAGCTTACAGAGTCAGCCATCTCTATCAGGGCCGACTCGGTGCTGTAACCAGATCTAGATGGGAGCTACGTGTTCCAAAATCAGGTTTTCAATCTCTGTTGCGGCTCTACCCTATAGAGAAAATTAGATTTGTTATATTTGGTTTACCCAAATTAGGATAATGGTCAATGGTCGCAGAAAAAAGCACAATGCATATACGTCTCCGTTTTGTTGGTTTACAAGTTTAGTGTTTCTGGGGATCGTGACAGATAGATGCACTAAATACTTTAACCACACTGAATACATTTACTGTTACTTCGGGAGTAGTACTGGGATTCTTATTCCCCTTGGTAATTATATGATCTATTTTGGCCATATGTAAGGTGTTGAGATGTACATAATATTCTCTGGAAGCATTTACAATGTTATCCTGAGTATGTCACTGTTTGACACAGAGACGCTCCTGTGGTCACACCTCCAATATTCAAGATTTGCAGGATGGGGTGGAGAGGGAGGAGGTGTGGGGTGGGTGATTGGAGATATTCAGGGAAGAAAGGATACTACTTGGTGGGATCTGATTTGTTTCTTGAGAATCCCCTTTCATCTTTTTACTCCTTATTCTTTTTCTTCTCTTAGGCTCTTTGCCTTTCTTCCATTTTTAGTCTGGCTATTTCTCGGCTCCATTGAACAAGAGTACCTATTTGACATTTTACTTATAACTATGGTTGGAATTGATAGCTACTTTGTTGCTGTCAATATTATATCCACGCAATGTTTGTATTTTATAATAATGAATCAATGTTTAATGTGGAAGTCAGAACCTTGTCTAGATCACATGTGTTTATTACACCCTGGTATCAAATCAATATATGATAACGCACCCTGGAACTGGTAATATAGCAGAAGACCTTAGTATAATATCATTGAATGTTAAGGGGCTCAATCACCCTATTAAACGCTGAAAAATATTTAATTATTTGACTAAAACCAAGGGGACATTATTTTATTCCAAAAAACAAAATTGTCTAAAGAAGATGTTAACTTCATCAAGCATAATTGGATTTCACAAATTGCTTGTTCATCAGCGGATGGCAAAAGGAAAGGGGTGATCACCTTCATAGCTAGAAAGGCGAATGTTTCATTAGAATCACAAACCCATGACAATGATGGTAGATTATTAGTAACTCACCTAAGGAAAGGAGATGATCGTATACATGTATTGAATATATTTGGCCCCAATACAGACGATCCAGACTTTTGGGAAGGCATATGAAAAACTATAGAAGATCTTCCTCAGGACGATCCTATCATACTTAGTGGAGATTTTAATATTCTGTTTGACCTGAAAATTTACAGACAATCCGACTGTAAATATCATCCTACTTGATCGTATGCCATAGTCCATACTATATGTTCTAAATATAACCTCAAAGATGCCTGGCGACTCCAACACCCGGATTCTAGAGACTATACATTTTACTCAGCTCCACATAATTTGTATACTAGAATTGATTACATCCTTATTTCAGGTTCATTCACACATTTAATTGAACACTAAGATATATCCCCTAAGCTGGTGTTGGACCATTCATGCATCAGTGTTAAGCTTGCGGGTAGCCATAATGAACCTTCACCTAAATGCTGGCACTTTAATAATGATATCTTATCAGACCCTGAGGACAAAAGAAAAATTACAGATTATCTTATACATAATGACTCTGCTGAAATTAATGTTAATACCCTATTGGATGTTTTGAAAGCCACTATTAGGGGAACACTTATTGAAATTAAAACAAAAATAAACAAAAATATTAATGCTGATTTAGTTAAATTGGAACTTAAAATCGAAACTGGAGATCTGTCATGCTAGTTCACTAAAGGAGAACTCTATCCTTCTATCACTAATGCAAAAGAATATGACTACAATAAAATTCTGAATGAACGGGCGGGCGTAAGGGCTAATACACTTAAAGCTCTCACTCTCTGTGAAGTCAATAAAGCAGGTAAACTACTTGCTTCATATCTAGAGCATAAACTGAACCAGAATGTCATCTCGTCCATTAAGGATGCCAGTAATCTTATACACACAAAACAGAAAGATATCTTAAACAACTTTAAATCTTTTTACGAAGATTTATATAAAAAAGGCCAGGATCTTTATTTAGAAACTTGTACTCAGCATTTAAATAAATTCCGACTGCCTCAGCTGTGGAAACAGACAGACTGGCGCTAGAAAAACCAATCATTGTAGTGGAAATTGTGAATTCATTAACATTTTTGAAAGCTAATAAAGCACAGGGCCCAGATGGCTTTATTGCCAAATTTTATAAAACCTTTTCAAGTCAACTTAAATCAACCATGCTGAGAGTTTTTAACAATATAGCTAGGGAAGGATGCACGACGGATTCCATGATGGAAGCGAACAGTAGTTATACCTAAAGAAGGAAAAGATCCTTTACTACCAATGAACTATAAACCAATATTCCCCACCAAGGTTGAATGTAAAATATGAAAAAATTATAGCTTTAAGACTTAACACGGTTCTACTACATTCAATAACTAACTCACAAGTAGGTTTCCTGGAAAATCGCATGTCTAACAACAATACTCTGTTGCTATGTCACATCTTAGAAAATGCAGCTTTCAGCCCAGATCCAGCTATTACTATTACCTTGGATGCGGAAAAGGCCTTTTATAGGGTCTCTTGGGCCTTCTTAGAAGAATGCATGCATAAGTTTAATTTGGGAGAACCCTATATAAAAATGGTAATGTCTTTGTATGCATCACCGCCGGCTCGCATAGCGATTAATGGAACCCTTTCTGATTCTTTTTCTCTTCAACAGGGCACTAGACATGGTTGCCTCTTGTCTCCATCTCTATTTTTGTTAGCGTTGGAACTGTTAATTCAGGATATTAAGTTGAATTCGGACATAACAGGGATAGGTTTTAAAGATATTCAGGTTAAATTAGCAGCCTGTGCAGATGATATCTTGATTATGACTCCGGGCCCTTCGATCACTGCCTTGATGGACACGATTGCAGAATATTTTGTTCATTCGGGTTACAAACTTAATAAAGACAAGTAAGAGGTGAAGCCCTGAATGTGCTCTGAACTAAAGATATTTTAGGTTATTCGGGCCTGACATGGCTACCGGGCTACATAAAGTCTTTAGGGATAGAATTTGGCTGTAATATCATTGAGACCCTGCATCATAACGAGAAAATAACTTTATAAAAGATCACAAAACTTTTGGATTCCTGGTCACCAAAATTTATAACATGGTGGGGAAGACTTCCACCATAAATTAGACATCCTTCTTACAAAGTTTCTATGGCGTGGCAAAAAGGCACGTATTAGCAGAAAAACATTGAGACTTAATAAATCATTAGGGGGGGGTAAATTTAGCAGATTTCAAATTATATCAATCATCTTTTCTCGCAAAACAGGGTCCTTATTGGATTTCGCCACCCTCCCATTATAATCCTGTGTGGTTGGAAGAGGAATTATAACATTGGAATGTTGGGAGCTCCATTGCAGACAATGGAGTGCTCCCTGCTTCTACGGGCCGGTAAAGGCCCACAGAGCAACATTCCAATGTTCTACAAAGGCTTCTCGAAGTTCAAGGGGATTTATATCCCCTCGAGCTTCGAGAACCCTTTGTTTAATTTCTTAGAACATTCTGCCCTCTAGTGGCAGAATGTTCTAATAGCCTTATAGCCCTTCGTAGCAGGGCTATACCGGCTATTAAAGTCCCGCTGTTTCGTTAAAGTCCCTCGCCTTCGGCTCGGGCCTTTAACGATTCAGCGAGCCTTTAATAGCCGGTATAGCCCGCTACGGCGGGCTATAAGGCTATAATATCCATCCTTGATAATCTCGATCCTCTGGCATTGCTCACCCCTAACCAGTTTTATCCAACCAGATCTAAATCTATTTTTAAAAACACAAAATTTGGCACTACTGTTAATAGATAAGAAGTTGGATGTGAGTATTAGGGGATCTAAGATGGAATCTTTATGGTTTAATCGTAGAGTATTATACAAAGGAAATGATTTAAACTTTGAGGCTTGGATCAATCGGGGTATTTTCTTCCCTTTTCAGCTGGAACACTCTTCGTACCCTGTGACTGTTGCAGATTTTCAAGCCAGCTACAAATGAGATAATATCGAATTCTATAATTTAAAAAAAATAAGAGCGGCATTACCTAAAGCCACATTTCATAATGTACCACCATCCCTACCAACGTGTGTAACTCAGATTAATAAATTAGGTCACCAAGTCTCAAATATCTACAAACTTCTCCGCCATAAAACTTCCAAACTTAATAAAAATCGTATTACTTTTTGGAGCTCACATTCTGCCGACCTGATTGCTGATTCCCTATGACCTCAAGTGTGGAATTCAACAACCAGTAATAAAATATCCTTTGTATTGTCTCAAACTAAATATTGGCTTTTGTTCAAGGCATTTTGGACACCAGCCCAATTACACTCTCTTCATATTCGAGATGACTCATTGTGCTGGAACTGTAAAGAGGTAACTGGTGATTAAGCCCATCTTATTTTACACTGTAAGGCAGCACATCCTTTTGGGACAAAGTTTTTGATTTTCTCTCCGAGGTGTTCAAATGTGAGTTGAAAAGAGAGTTTTCTGTATTAACAACTGGTTTCCTATCAAAACCCTTTTGGATCTTTTACTTGTTTCACCAGTGAAGATGGTACTCAATAATTGGAAGGACACACGGAAGACTTCATATAAAGGTTGGATGAACTAGGTTAATCAGCTTACAGGAGCAGGTAATTTTACATTACAGAGTTCTCCATGGAAACCTTTGTCTAGATCAGTGGTTCCCAAACTTTTGACTCCTGGGGACCCCCATTGAGTCATCACTGGAGGCCAGGGACCCCCAAGCAATTTGTATTAAATACATTTCAAACATTAAAACAGTAATTCGAACACAATAAACACACGGGTGTGCACAAAACAAATACTTGAATTACTAAGGACTTTAGGGCCATATGTATCAAGGCCAAATGGGTTCGCAAACGCTGAAATTCGCAGAATTTTGGCGTTTGCGAACTCATTTTCGCAAATTGGTATGTATGAAATTTCGGCAGAATGTCGGCGCTTGCGAACTCATTTTCGCAAATTGGTATGTATGAAAGAATTTGGTTGCAAAATGAGGAATCGCAAAATTTGCCATTCCTTATTTTGCGATTGCATTTAAGGAATCGCAAATTTTGCGATTCCTTAAATGCAATGTATTAAGCAAAAAAAAAATCCAAAATGCCCTTAAGGAATCGCAAATTACCACCAACTTCTAGTTGGTGGTAAGTTGCGATTTCCTTGAAAAATGCACATTTCAGCATTTTGAAAGTGCCATGTGACGCACATACATGCCCTTAGGGCATGTATGTGTACCACATGTGCACCCATACTTATTTCAGGGGTGCAACAGGGTGTCCTTTGGACACCCCTGCACCCTTGAAATTATTCTCAATTTGCGATTAGCAAATTGCGAATCGCAAATTGAGAATAAATTCCCATTCCTTCCTATGGGCCAGGAGGCCCATAGAAATGAATGGGAAAGTATTCCTTAATTGCGAATTCGCAATTTTCAAATTCGCAATTAAGGAATATCAAGAAATCACTAAAATATTGCGATTTTCTTGATACATACCAATTAGCGATTTCTTAAAAATCGCTATTACAGAATCGCTAATTGGTATCTTGATACATATGGCCCTTACTATTTTAAATTGAAAGAATTTGCAAAAAAAACGGGAAGGTTAGTGCTGCATCTCCGTGACTAACTTTTAAATGGTTGGTTTTATATCGCAGTACAAGGCTCCTGCCAGGACCAGACTAGAAACCCAAAGCAACCCTGGTAAATGTTTTCAGACCAGTCCCCATATAGTGCACGCCAAGTGCAGTGAGTGAGCCGGACCACTACAAAGGGGGCTTTCGGAGGCTCTCCCCAAAGACAATTTAGGAAACAATGGTGCATTCTACAACACATGTATCATTATATATTGAATGTATCAGCTTTTAAAGAATAGTAAATGATGACCTTACTATGCAGCAGGATACAGCAATCTTTGTTGGGGTTCTTCAATGATTTCCTTATTATCACCCTCCAACAGTGCTTCTCATCTCTCCATAGCCCCTCAGTCACATGTAATTAATTTGTTTGATAGCATCTCTCATACCATAGTAGGATGTCAGAGCACTTTACATCACACACATATAGGGGCAGATTTACAAGCCCCTTGCGCCATGGGTTCATCACAAACGTGACGCACTGGTGGAGCATTTTAGAGCCCCATATTTCCAAGGCAGGAAAAGCCACCCTGGTCTTGTAAATATGGCCCATTTGCACACAGAAATTTGTATTAATTTCTCCTTGTTTTTTTCCTCTTTCTATGCGTGTTGCATTCTGCAGCACGCACAGAAAGAGAAAATCACCTCTGGTGATTGTTTAGGTACAGTAAGGTGTCCCGTCCTGCACATAAACAGTCAGTAAAACAATGACGTTTTACAAGTTCTATGTGTGCTAATGCAGCACACTTAGGGCCAGATGTAGGAGCCATTTACCGACCAGTAACGGCCGATTTCGGCCGTTACAGACCGGTAAATGGGTGTTTGGGATGTAGGGGCACATTTTTACAGAATCGGTAAATTTTACCGATTCTGTAAAATACCGAATCGGTATTTTTACCGATTCGGTAAATCTCAGATGTAGGTGGGACTCTTCTGAGTCCCAAAGGCCCTACAAATTCGGTATTTTACCACCCAATCCAATTGGGTGTTAAAATACCGAATTCACAGCCCATAAGAATCAATAGGAAATACCGAATCGGTATTTACCGAATCGGTAAATACCGAATATTACCGATTTGGTAATTCCACATCTGGAATTACCTACATCTCCCCCCCTCTATTTTGCCACTTCTTAAATACCGAATCGGTAAAATTCAGTATTTAAGAAGTGGTAAAATAGATTTACCTACATCTAGCCCTTAGAAGTTGAAAAACACAATGTGCAGGCGCATGGCAGCAGTTTTTGCGCCAGTGCAGGGGAAGCACAGAGATGCGACATATTGCTGTAAATATGTTGCATTCCTGTGTTTTGAAAGAGACTCCGTGCGGCGCAGCCAAATGGCTTGCTGCACCGCACTGCATCACTTTCCATATAAATCTGCCACATAGAGACAATGATTCATACGTGTAAATCAGTATATAGAAAATGTTACATAAGGCAAATGCGACTACAAGGTGTAGGATTCACATGTCATTCATACTGGTTGGCATTTTTAAAGAGTGCTTGGTCTGGAGAAGCACAAACGCAGGATTCAGAACATAACACAGTGGTTAGCATTGACTTTAACAATAAAAATGTATTTCTACCCAAAGCAGCATCAGGATAATGAAAGACATAAGTTTCTAACTTGCACCATGCAGTATGCAAGCAGCTTTTTGATGACAGTTTATAGGTCACTGTGCTAGATTACGATTGTCACTTACGAACTGCACAGTATCAAAAGAATCTCTGTGACAAAAGCAGTAACCCACTAACCTATGCACATAAAACACTATTTTTAAATGCATTGTTTGCAGTAGGCATATTAACCCTCTGTGCTACATGAGATAAGTCAAAGCTGCCACTGGATGAAGCTCTCTTCTCTTTCCAGCAGGTACATTAATCACTGATGTTATCTTGACACTTTTATTGTTGCTGGAAAACTGCTACTTCTACAACGAACTTTGTTGTGCTTTTAAAATTGCTGCTTGAGGACCCCCTGGGAATGTGTCACGGACCCCTGGGGGTCCGCGGACCACAGTTTGGGAAACACTGGTCTAGATCATTGTGGCTCCCCTTGGACATTTACTTCAATACCCATAAACCACCATGAATAATTAAGCCTTATTTGGGTTAACTGTAATGTTCTTTTGGTAATATTCGAATGCCTGTTTTCCATTATTACTATTAATATTATTATTATTAGTAGTATTATTAATATTATTATTATTATTATTATTATTATTATTATTATTAATAATAATATTATCTATTTGCTGTGGTAACAGGGAGCTCACCAACAGTTATATATTATGATATTAGTCCATTAATATAGGTTTTCCCTTCGTAACTATTATCTATATTTTTATTTTCTCTATCTCTATCTCTTTCTTTTCTTTTTCTTCCTCTTTTTTGTCTCTCCTTTCCTCTCTAATTTTGATTTATATATGGTATCAGTTGGAATTCAGTTATTGATACCTTATACATTTTATGCGCTGATAGTTTGTAACTTTGATACATATATTTCACTCGTATATTGGTCCATTTCTGTATTTTTATTTATTTTGAAAACTCAATAAAGATATTTGAAATAAAAAAATAAAAAAACACAATTTTAGTAAATAATTAAGACAACATACAATACTAAATCTATCACTAATTTATTAGAATAAGAAATGTTGTATCTTTATAAAGACACCAAAACTACAAAAATCAAATGAAGGGAACCAGAGATATGAATTTGTAAAGAATAAACACTTTCTAGCACTTAGTGACTTATGGAGTTTTTTCTAAAGTTGCTCCAACTTTCTGCAAACTTCTGAAACTTCTTCCTGAAGTTCCTCTTGGGGGTCCAATGGGTTAAAAACACAATACAAGGACCTGGAAGCTTCAGGATGGTCCTGGGAAGTTTGGGACTAAAATTCCCACAATGCCTCTGACCAAAACCCTTAAAAGTACGCAGCAGGTACTCCAGGCCGGGGACTCTTGATAGAGTTGATGCAGGTGATCTCTGTTAACCTGTAGCTTGCAGGGAGTCCACTCTTTATTCTTTTTGAAGCAAGGTACTGTTGTGTAATTCCTATAAACCTACATAGGATCTGCATGTTTAGACAACATACACTATAGGATTGGTGTCAGACTGATTCTAGACACCCCTACCAGGTATGATATCTTGTATAACAGCTAGCTCACAGTGCCTCTAGAAGACCCTCTTACCAAGGAGAGAATAATTTGTGGCAACTATCGAACATGACAACCCTTATCCCTCAGGATGGTGGGAACATATATTACTTTTCGCTCAGTCACTCGTGCTCACTTTGTCTCAGAGAAAAACACAGAATAAAAGGTGGAGATGTTTTTCAATAAGCATTTAGAAAACCATTCTAGTGTAAAATAGGTGTGCTGAAACAACCACGAGCCAGTAACAGATATAAATGAATAAGCACTAACAGAGTAAAAGGGATGGTATATTTCTTCTACCATCTTGCTAAAACAAAGAATACAGGCACATATATAAAATACATGAGAGTAGAATGCATGCTCCTATGATGCAACCCTAACTAGATATACCTAAGTGTACCTAGCATGTATGTGAGTGTAAAAGCCAAGAATACCTCTAGGATAAAGTCAACCCCATTACCTGAAGTGAGAGACTGTGGAACCCCGTCTTGGTCTCAAGAAGGACACCCTACAAGGGATGTCAAACCACGGTGAGCTGGAGTGTTTGCGTGCAGGAACCTCAGCATCTTGCATCAGTGTGTCGGCATTGAGGTCCTTTTCCCCTCTGAAAACCTCAGCAAGATATGTTGTACCCCAACCTTTGGGGTTCTACCTTGCTGTGTCATGTCGGACTTCGGATTACGGAAAGAATGACCCTTGTACATAGCTATTATGCAGGAGATGGTAGTCCTGCTGAGTTTCCAAGAATCCTCATGCATAATGGATGAGGCTAGGTTAGGAGAAAACCCCATGTCCTGTATGCAGTACCTGAACTTGGTAAACCGTCAGTCCCATGAACCATTATGTAGTCTAATGTTAGGGAGAATATAGGTGAAAGGTTAGGTGACTACCGGAGCTTATATTGGGGTACCTATCTGAAACATTACAGTACATCCAAAGGGCTGTAGTTACAGATAATGCAGCAGGTGCAGTCAGTCCGAATGCAGGGCCTGATCAAGTTTTCAGCTCAGCAGTCCTTCTTCTCTTAGTTTCTAGCAGCCGAGCTGAGAGGCTCTGGACCGCTCACATATTTAATCAATATTCTATGGGGTCAACCAGGAGAGCATTCCTGTCCAATTAGGTGCAGGGCAACTCCCCATAGCATGACTGCATCATCCAAAGTGTGGTTTAATCTTCTCCCAGAAAGCACTATTCCTCCAAAATTCAGTATGGCTAAAATACCAGCAGAGGAGCAATAACTAGTTAACTCAAGCTTTAGTATGGCTGATTTGCATAGCTCTTCTCCCCCAACCATCTGCAAATTCCTGCCCAAAGCATGCCACCTAGCTGGGTAAGAGGTGCTGCGGGTAGAGGGACCTGGCCTACTCTGCCTGTCCTATTCCCCTTTGAAGCTCCATGCTTTAGGACCTCTCCCCCTGCTCTGGCACTCCTGAGTAGCAGAGCTCTCTCAAAGCAAACTTGCTAATACTGTTAACTTTAACCCCTTCGCTGATAGGCCTTTTCCCCTCTTGTGCTAATCCTTTTTTGGGTTATTTGGGGTAGTGCGCGCTTAAGCCCTTGTAACTTTTTGACCACATAAGGTATCCACGCAAAATTTGCGTCCTTTTCTTCCAATATCATGGGGATTCTAAAGCTACCCAAGGTTTGTGGATTCCCTTGGAGGGGTCCCAGAAATTAAGCAAAATACAGCAACATTTTTGTTTTCTTCAGAAAAATGAAAAAAACGGGCTGCAAATGAAAGCCTCTGGGTTTTTCCTTGCAAATGTTGTCAAAAAGGATTTGTGGGGCTGAAATCACCATTTTGCCAGCTTTTAGGGAATGACAGTCTTTTGTCATAGAACCAACATTTTTCACACAGTTTTGGCATTTTTCTGGGACATAGCCCGTTTTTGCTATTTTTATTGCTTTCATCCTTCTTCCAATTAATGGTAAAAATGAGAATGAAAGCAATAATGGATCCAGGAAAGTTATACATTTTGAAAAGTAGATAATATTCTGAATTCAGAAAGGGGTCATTTGTCTAAATCCATGAAAGTTTCTTTATAGAAACTAACAGTTAAATATTAGTTGAAAAAAACCAGCCTTTTGTGTCAACGTTTTCACCTGTAATTATGACAGCTCGTTGAAAGCAATATACCGTTACATCCACTGGACCTTCCTGGTTGTGGGAGGGATATATAGGACTTATAGGTTCACCAAGAACCCGACGAACCCAGAGCCAAAAATTGAGCAGCAACTTGCAATGGTATTTTATTATGTACCGGGTATAGAGCAATTATTCTGGGAAAATGTGTACATGGAAAAATCGGTACGAAAGGCACCTATGTATTTCTGAAAATGGGTACAAATTATAGAGTTTAGAAACTGTACATATTCGCACATTTTCAAAATTGGGAATGCTCATACTAGCCTGAGAATTATTGGTCATTTTTAAAAATGACTTCTTTTTTACACAATATCTTTCATTTGGAAGGGAGAAATGCATAAAAACTCAACAGGTTATAACAGTTGATTTACAAATGTGATTTACCCTAAGTCTCCCAATAAAAATTGTACCTCACTTGTGTGGTTCGGCCTTGTGCCCATGACAGGAAATGGTGCAAAACGCAACGTGGGCACACCTCAATCTCGCAGTGAAAAATGACCCTTTTTTGGCAGATTGTCTAGCTGTGGTTTTTGTACCCTAGCTCTGCCGGCACCTAGGGAAACCTAGCAAGCCTAATACATTTTTGAAAAGAAGACACCCTGGGGAATCCAGGATGGGGTGACTTGACTGCCTCCCACTAGGTTCTCTTACCCAGAATCCCTTGCAAACCTAAAAATCGTCCAAAAAACACATTTTCTCCACATTTCTGTGGTGGAAAGTTCTAGAATCTGCATATATTCACACATTTCCTTCCACCCTGTGTTCCCCAAAGTCTTCCGAGAAAAATGGTACCCCACTTGTGTGAGTCGGCCTAGTGCCTGCGTCAGAAAAAACCGCAAAACGCAACGTGGTGATATCTCAATTTCAGAGTGAAAAATGACTCTTTTCTGGCAAAGTGCCTAGCTGTAGTTTGGGAACGCTAGCTCTGCCGGCACCTAGGGAAACCTACCAAACCTACACATTTCTGGATAGTATACACCCGGGGGCTTACAAGGAGGTATGGCTTGTGTGGATCCCCCAACGTTCCCTTACCTAGAATCCTTTGCAAACCTCTATTTTAGCTGAAAAAATCAGTTTTTTCACACATTTTTGTGTGGGAAAGCGTGGCATCACTGGGCTCACACAAATTTCCTACAACCCAGCGTTCCCCCAGGTCTCTCGATAAAAATGGTGCCTCTGTTGTGTGGGAGTCCCAAGTACCCGCGACAGGCAAGGGCCCAAAACGTAGTGAGGCGACTTAAAAATTGCCTATTTCAAAACCACCTGCATTTTCAATGGGGTCACCTGGGTGTTTGGCCCCGTGCTCGATGGCCATCTAGGGAAACCTACCAAACTCACACATTTCTGAAAAGTAGACACCTGGGGGCTTCCAAGGAGGTATGGCTTGCGTGGATCCCCCAATGTTCCCTTACCCAGAATCCCTTGCAAACCTCAATTTTAGCTGAGAAAATCAGTTTTTTCACACATTTTTGTGTGGGAAAGCGTGACATCACTGAGCTCAGACAAATTTCCTACCACCCAGCATTCCCCCAGGTCTCTCGATAAAAATGGTGCCTCCGTTGTGTGAGAGGCGCAAGTACCCGCGACAGGCAAGGGCCCAAAACGTAGTGAGGCGACTTCAAAATTACCTATTTCAAAACCACCTGCATTTTCAATGGGGGTCACCTGGGTGTTTGGCCCCGTGCTCGATGGCCAACAAGGGAAACCTATCAAACTCACACATTTCTGAAAAGTAGACACCTGGGGGCTTCTAAGGAGGTATGGCTTGCGTGGATCCCCCAACGTTCCCTTACCCAGAATCCCTTGCAAACCTCAATTTTAGATTTTTGTGTGGGAAAGCGTGGCATCACTGGGCTCACACAAATTTCCTACCACCCAGCGTTCCCCCAGGTCTCCGATAAAAATGGTTCCTCAGTTGTGTGGGAGGCCCAAGTACCCGCGACAGGCAAGGGCCAAAAACGAAGTGAGATTTGCCCTAAAATAACCCTGGCGTCTAGTGGGCTTTTTACCCTCCCGGGGGGCAGATTTGGGGCTACTGCCAGAGGGGGCAGAAAGCCTGTAATTTTGTGGCCAGGTGGTGGGGGCATCGGCATGCCCGTTTTGGTCAGCCCCCACCCCTAATAAATATCCCATAAAAATCCCTGGTGTCTAGTGGGCTTTCTCCCCCCTGGGGAGGCAGATTGGGGACTACTGCCACATCTACCCCCCAGGGGGGCAGAAAGTCAGAAATTTTGTGGCCGGGTGGTGGGGGCATTGGCATGCCCGTTTTGGGCAGTCCCCACACCTAAGAAATAACCCATAAAAAAATCCCTGGTGTCTAGTGGGCTATCTACCCCCCGGGGGGCAGATTGGGGGCTACTGCCCCCATCTGACCCCCAGGAGGGGGCAGAAAGGCTGTAATGGTGGCAGGGGGTTGGGGGTATGCGTACCTGTTTCGGGCAGCCCACACCATAAAATAATTGGTGCAAAAAAAAAGCCCGGGCATTTAGTGGTCCTTCTGCCCCCCCGGGGGGGCAAATCGGGTGCTACTGCCCCCTATGCCTCCCAGTGGCGCAGAAACGCTGTAATGGTGGCGGGGGTGGGGGCATTGGCGTGCCCGTTTTGGGCAGCCCCCACCCTAAATAAAAAATGTTGCAAATCCAAAATCCCTGGTGTTTAGTGGGCTTTCTGCCCCCCGGGGAGGCAGATTGAGGGATACTGTCCCTTCTGCCCCCAAGGGGGCAGAAAGACTGTAGTTTTGTGGCCAGGGGGTGGGGGCATCGGGATGCCCGTTTGGGGCAGCCCCCACCCCTAATAAACATACAAAAACAAATCCCTGGTGTCTAGTGTGCTTTCTAACCCCCCGGTGGGGACAAAGACTAAATTTGCCAATACTTTCATGGGGGGAGCAAATGCCCTTACCCTGGGGCGATCCCCAGGCAGGGATCCACTAGGGAGGGGTACCATTGGAAAGGGGATATTTTCCCCTTTCCAACGATACCTCTCCTGAGTTTCTACGTGCTCAGGGGGATGAGATAGCCTCCTGAGCACAGAGAAACAGAAACTGAAATGAGCCTCTTGGCCACTGAAATTACGTCATCGCGACGTGCACGCTGATTGTCATTTCAGGGAAACCAGGGGGGGGGCTCAGAACTGGGGAAGGTCTTCCACAGATCCAGAGTCTTAGGGAGAGAAAAGGGAATCCCTCTGGTGCCCGCACCAGAGGGATTTCCGGGGGTGGGTGTGATGACGAGCTGAGCTCGTCATCAGCACACGAGCACTGTGTGCCATGACGAGAAGGGGTTAACCAATGAGGGAAGCGGGCAGGAAGGCTGAATTTGGCTTGCAGACAAGAAAGTCTTATAACTTCTTTGCAGTATACTTTAGTATAAATTTGTTAGATATGTGTTCATAAAGTATTGCAAGGATAACCTACATGGCTGGGGATCTACAATGGGGAAAATGAAATCTGAAATTTCTCCAACACCAGGGCATATAAAACATCTTTTATAAGGAGCCTGCTTATAGCTACATGACCCCTAGGACACCTAGGGGAAACTTTAGCGGTCCTGAATATCCACAAATTGTGCAGACCCTCACTCCACAGTGCTCTTAGCACCAAAGTTGATTTTGGGAGGCACTTTACTACAATGGGGAAAGTGAAATGGGCAATTTCTCTATCCACAGGTCATATAGAACATCTTTTATAATGACATGACTTTCCACCCCGGGACACCCAGGAGAGAACCTGGGGGTGCCTAAAATTCCAAAATATTGTACTTTTTCACTTTTTAAGTGCCCCTACCACCACAGTCAAATTTAAACTCACTTTACATGTAATAGCAGTGCCGTGAAACAGGGCCACTGTAAAAATAACCTCAGGCTCTCAGCAATGCACACGTGCAAGTGTAGAAAGGGTTGCTGCCCTCTACACAGCCATCTCCTATCATGTACTATGGATTTAAAGGTAGTTTTAATACCCCTGCCTTATTATGTGCTAGGGACTTTTAGGGTAGGTTATGCTAATTATACGTCTACTCTAATATATAGTGTACCATCATGTCTGTGTGTGTTTTCAATGCAGTGGCAACATAGCACTGGCTCAGGGCCTGGTTAAAGGGAGCCCAGGGACAGTTGAAGCATTTGGAGTACAATGGAACCCCACAATACTGTGACCTGGGGTGGTAGTGTGGTTTAGGAAAAACAATGGTCTTGGTGAGGCCTGAAGTGTCCTCGAGTAGCAAGGCTACTGATTATTTGACTGATATTTTTAAAGTTATGATATGTTTAAAATATAAAAATTCTCTGTATGAATGTATATTGTAATGATTTGTTGTTTTTAACTGCGGTACTTTTATGAATTTTATGAAATTCGAATAAAGGTCTTTTGAACTTGAACTTTTGACTGAGTTTTACCCAATTGAGGTTACTAAGTACTGGATTCAGATTGGATTCAGTAGGCAATATATGCATGGGCACAGGAGATTTTTGAATGACATCACATTTTATTAAAAAGGAATATCATCAGCTTTTTAAGGAAAAGGAATTTCGGTGCTCACCCATAAATAAGTGACAGTGTGTGAAGTGAAGTGCTTAGTGACAATAAAACTTTACATCACATATAAAATCAATTCAAAGACTCCCAATTAATTTGTTAGAGTCAGGGAGCTTTGATTATGAGGTCGACTGCGTTTCGATCTATTCAATTAAAGATCATCATCAGGACAATAGAGTGAGAGCACGTAGAATTAGATAACCGACGTGTGCCAGGAGGCTGATTATAAATTGCTGAAGGTGATGCGTCACGTCTGGGAAGAGCGCGGCGTCAAGTTAGGAGCCCTGGAAGCCGAATAAATCGGGCGTTGGTGCTGTTGGGGGCCGGAAGTAAATTGAGCTCGTCTTGAAGGAGAGCGGCGTGTTGGGTGCCGGCACGTAAGTAGACTTAGCTGGGCGTGGATGCTGGAAATGGGAGTATCTCGTGGTTATTTGGCGAAATCCAGAATCGGTTTGGAGTGGAGTGCTTCGCATGAGAGTGAATCCCGGGATACATGGTCTGGCTTGAATCCAAAGCGTGTTGAATTTAGTTACCACCAATTCCAGTAAGCAAAGAAAATGGGCATAAAGGATGACTTTGTAACAGCTTCAAAGTGTCAAGGAGGTCAACAGCTGAAAGTATCAGACCGGCAGTTCCCTAGCATCAAACTGAATTTCTGGTGTGTTCCACATGGAGAAGAGTTTTTCTTCAGAACAATTACAAAGTCTCTTTTTCAGATTAGGCTTATGAGGGGCTGCTGATTTCCCTGGACACACCTCTGTGTGGGAACCCAGGCTCTGCGCAATGTTAGAAGACCATTGTTTCTCAATTTTGAATTTACTGAGTGAGGGTCACTGTGAGATATAATTTGCAGTAGGATACACAGGAATATCTGTAAAAAGTAGGTAAAATAACCGCAGGACCATTTACTCTACTACTTATGGAGGGGTCGGGTTTCAACAACACCCACAAGCTAGTGATATTCATAAATGTGACACTCCAAGACAACTTCTACAGAGTACTCTGGACCTGTGGAAGATTACTGCCCTGAGATCTGTCTAGATGTATGAAGAGCTGAACCTACTCTTACATGTATCCAGGACATAAAAGTGGATTCCAATGGTCAGTTGGCTTACCTGTGTGGCTGCAGATATACAACAAGCTGCAAGAGGCCTTTTTCCTAAAGCCAACCAGTATGAATTGTACCTGACTTTGACCTACTGGTGGCGTCTGCTGGAATGAGGCTTGGCCTCCAAGTGCTATTCCTGAGGACCTGGGACCCTTGGCTATTTCAAACTGAGCTTCTTTTATCACCCCTGAAAACTTGGGACTTCAAAATTGTTTGGAATGTGAGACCTCTGAAGAACCAGAACAGTTTTGCCAAGCTGGTCTGGCCAAAGAACAACCTGGCTGGGCCGAAGAAACAGCTTACCCATACTCAAAGATTCTCTGCAGCAACAAATCAGTTCCATGAGGCCCTTAATGAGAAAGTATCTGGCCTCATGGAGCCCCTGCCAGACACCATGCCTGCCTTGCCTTCTGGAGGACTTAGACCTTCAACAAAAGAAAACAAATTGTTAGGTAAAAACTTGGACGGGCAACGGTGTAAAGGTGAATTTCCCAACTCTGAGCTTTCCCTGCGAAAAACAACATCTTCACCAGTACCTCATCCAACATTTAGCCAACTTTGTGGAGTTGAATCTTGTTGGTGTATAAGACCTGTGCTCCATTGCCATTGGCCTGAAATCATGCCCAGGTCCTGCTCTACTGCTATGAGATGACCTGCATTAGTGCTTACTGCTTTTTGGTACTATTTTTTACTTACACCTTTAAACATTCAAATCTCTGGTTCTCCCATTTGGATTTTTGTTGTTTTGTTTTTTTTTTTTTTCATTAAAATATTTCCTATTTTCATAAATTGATGCAGGTTTTTATTGTGTTGTGTTTTCGTTTAAATAAATACTTTACACATTTCTCAAAGGTAGGCCTAAGTTAAGCCTCTGTGTCATAGCTACCAAGATTGGAGCTCAAGTTTAAATTACTGAAACCTTTTATTAGACATAACAAAATTGTGCCAATATTTCTTGTGGTTGAACTCAGCCCCACCAAATAATAAAAAAAAATCTCAAAAAATGATTTACACATTTTCTCTAAGTTAAGCCTATTTGATACGTGCCACAGATACCAGGGGTTGAACTCAGTTTTAAATTACTGAAACCTGTGACGGAACCTAACAGGATAGTGACTTTTTTATGGTTGTATGCTGGTGCAACGGATGCATTTTTTCCATCCATGTCTTTACAATGCAGTCACTACTCTGTATGACCCTGTACCATGCATCTCGTTATAGCACATGTAATCACAGCATGCATTCAAAAGGGTACATTATAAGTACCATTACCACACATACAGTCACCAGGCATACCAGTACAATGCAAACATTTACAACAAATTTCTAGTATATGCAGTACTCAGTTACTGTCAAAGATAACATTCGGTACAATGTAATGATGTTTAAAGAAAAAGGGAAACACAATGCACAGATACACATTTCATTTATAGCATTATTAATATTCTTAGTGAACAAGAATCATGACAAAACTAAATAATACTTTGTAAGATACCTCAGCGGTGCAGCAGTAAATAATTCAAAATAATAGGAACCGATCAAAATGAAAATTACACGTTTTCATAGAAGCATTTGTCTGCTCTTTGTTTCACTGATTCTAATAAACTTTGTCCTCAAACAAGATGGTTAACATACGCTGAGAAGAAGGTCATATAGAATTTTTTTTAAACAAATAAAATATATATATATTTAGTCACGGCTTATATCAGAAACAAACACAATTCTGGAACAAGTTTTGTTCTAAATTATTGTTCACCCTAAAAGCTCATTTATTTCCAACCTCTGACCATTTAGTGACCAGTGGTACACAGCCTTCTGAGGTAGCAACACACTTCACTGAGGCAGGAGGAAAGAAAGCCAAAGAAAATCACACAATGCCAACAAACGACAGAAGTACAAATCGAACTTTATAAAAGCTCTGTCAACCTTAGTAAATCTCCTGAATTATATTTGTACTCTAATTGTTTTATTATTAACAGAGCTTTTCCAAAATAGGTGGACACAGTATAGACACATCAATTTCACACTGTACTTCCAAAAGAGGTAAAGCATTATTCTTTAACATTTAATAAAAAAAGAGTAAAAATAAAAAACAACATGAGAAAGGTGTCAAATATATATTTTCACTATAAGAATCACAAACTATGGAAATATTTTAACTTACCACTTGTGGCAGTGTTAAAAAGGGACAAGGCTGGACAGTGACAAGGGGATTTCTTTTTTATACCTCTGCCGGGTAGTTGTCTTATGGAAGGTGCTGGACAGTAAAAGGGAGGGGAGCTAAATTAATATTATAGCTCATCCAAATAGTTATCTCAGGGTAAGTGCTGCACAGTGTCTGGGGTACAGATTTACTATACTTACTCTGCCAGTCCCTGCCAGAGAAAGTGGTTGACAGTGACCTTGTTGGAAAATATCTATTCTACCTCCTTTGGAAACTTACCTCAGGAAATGTGGTGGACACAGACTGGGGGTAGAACTAGTATTCTAACTCTGTAGTGCACTTACCTCTGGGAATGTGCTGGGCAGTGACTGAGGGGTCGAATTACTATTCTAAGTTCACTGGGTACTTACCTAAGGGAAGGTGCTGGACAGTGACTGGAGGGGGTAGAATTGCTATTCTAACTCTGGTGGGTACTTAGCCTCAGAGAAGGTGCTGGACAGTGACAAGGGGGCAATATTACTATTCTAACTCTGGTGGGTAATTACCTCAGGAAAAGTGTTAGACAGTGACATGAGGATCATTACTATTCAAACTCTGTTGGGTACTCACGTCAGGGAAAGTGCTGTGAAGTGACTGAGGGGCAGAAATACTATTCTTACTCTGCTGGGAACTTACCTCAGGGAAGGTGCTGGGCAGTGACCGGTGTAGAATTACTATTCTATCTCTGATGGGTTCTTAACTCAGGGAAGGTGCTGGACAGTGACATGAGGGCAACATTTCTGTTCTAACTATTCAGCAAATAACATAGCAAAATCAAACACAATAGTAGAAAAACATGTGCCAAAAATGTCACTCAAACATGTCTTTGTAACTCAATACAGATTATCTTGCTAAAAGACATTTCCAATATTTAAACAAAGACGATAAAGGGAAGTACTCTCAGAAACAGCCAGTGATATCCCAACAATTCAACCAACCAATATCCAGTTAAAAATAACCCTGGGCAAAGCACTACTCTACACTTGCGTAGTTTGTAAAGTTTGCACAACTTCGCACCACGCAAACTGCACGTAGCACAGTGCAAACATGCATAGTGTAGTGCAGCGGTCATTTTCTGCTTGCTCGCGATCCTCAGCGTCAAGTTGGCGACCGCGAACAAGCAAAATGACATCCTTGCGAGACTTTTTCCTTGTTTGCGATCAGCAACATCAAGTTGCCGATTGCGAGAATGGAAAATAAACCTCCCGGCGAGATTCTCAACGCGGGGAGGTCAGGTTTCTCATTGCGAGTGGTCTTGCATGCTCGCGATGAGAAACTACCAGTCCGCGTTGAGAAAGCTGCAGATTGAGTAAAAACCTACTCGAGGGGCAGAAAAGAACAGCTCGCACTGCGCAAGATTCCGTTTTCAATGATTGCACAGTGCCGGATTGAAAATGACATCTTGCACAGTGCGAACATGCTACTACGCAGTTCGCGTAGTGCTACTAGTAACTCCCGTAGTGCAAAGTGCACTTTGAGTAGCTACGCGTATCGCTACTTCGCGAACTATGCCCAACCCTAGTTACAAATGGAACACCCTTTACTTTTACCCAGATTATTATATTTAATTCTACAAGGAAATGAACCTAATAAACAATGAAACTATTCTTTGTAACAGAGTATCTAAACTTTTTCTTATCTCCACAGAGTGGTAGAAATAACAAATCATGTTTTATCTCTCTTACCAGGCTGAATAACATATCTAAAAAAATATTTATGAAACCTTTCTTTCTACTTCTCTCTCCAAGTGGCTTGTTAAATAACGTATGAAACTACTATCAAAGAAATCACCAGGGTATCAAGTCAAGCAATGCTAAGAATGAAATTTGAACAAACAGCTTCAATTAGAAAAAGCTATATCCATTGCATCTCACCCCTAAATTGTCATCAGTGATGTCACCAGTTATTGTGTGAGGTAAAAAGCAGAACATTGCTGGGGTAATAGGTATAGTTAGCTCAGCTAACTATAACTGTTGAATTCTACTGGTTATATATGAGTGAAATCTGAGTCTAACTATAACATCAGAACTCCATTCCGACCCTCTCCGGCCTTTCATCCGACTCTCAAGCCAAGGCTATCAATGCCTGGCTGGCTGAAGGTTGTGACTCAAAGGCTCCTCTGTGTCGCATTTCCATCCGACAACCTAAGGACTCTAACAGGTGGTTTGACGACAACCTAAAAAAGTTAAAACTGACCGTTCGACAGGCAGAGAGGCATTGGAGACAAAATTATTGTCCCTCACTAAAAACCCTCTATCGCACATCACTTGCCGAATATAAAACAGCAATCCTCGCCGCCAAAACCACCTATTTTTCAACTAAAATAACGTCAGCCGAAAATAAACCTAGAGAGATCTTCGGTATCGTGAATGACCTAGCCTTTTCCGACAGAGCCTCACCCCAAATCCCCCCATCCCAGCCTCTGTGCGACCAACTAAACACCTTTTTTCTGGATAAGATCGTAACCATCAAGGCCAACATCCCTTCCCCCTCGTCTGCCTTCATCGATCCTTCCCCTCCCACTGTCCAATATCATCTTACCACCATTCCCCCCCTCACTGAGGAAGCATTCCTGGAGATACTTCCCAAAGTAAAATCGGGTTCTCCGGCTGAAATCTGTCCGGCACGAATCCTGCAACAAATCTACTCTCTCTGTCCTGAACCCCCCATTACTTTCCTCAATAGTTCCCTAACGCAGGGAGTAGTGACCCCTGTGCTCAAATCAGCTACCATAGTGCCCATTCTAAAGAAGCCTGGCACTGACCCGTCCATCTCAGCCAACTACCGCCCCATTTCCCTGCTGCCCTATCTGAGCAAGGTGCTGGAGCGCCATGTCACCGCGGTACTCAGTACCCATGTAGAGGCAAATGGGGGTTTGGCTTCCCGCCAGGCCGGCTTCCGCCCCAGGCACTCGACCGAATCAGTTGTGGTATCGGTCCTAGACAACCTCAGGAAGGGAATGGATCACAACAAACACCAGGCGCTGGTGCTCCTCGATCTCTCCGCCGCCTTTGACACGGTGGACCACACCATCTTACTGTCCCGTGTCAGGGCGGCTGGAATCGAGGGATCAGCCCTGGTCTGGCTTTCCTCCTTCCTGAGGGACCGCACCGAGTCGGTTCGGCTAGGAGACTTCACGACCACATCACTCCCTGTCACCTGTGGTGTCCCCCAGGGTTCCTCCCTTTCCCCCCTACTGTTCAACCTTTATATCTTTCCTCTCATCTTTGCTCTTCAGCAGCTGGAGGTCACCGTGTTCAATTATGTGGATGACCTCCAACTCATCTTTGATCTATCTTCTTCTCCCCTCTCTGTCTCTAATTTCCAGTCCATTATGATTTTCATCAGGGACTGGATGAACCACAACCATCTCAAATTAAACCCGGACAAAACCGAGTTGGTTCTTACCGGTGGTTCTTCCAGTCCCTGGAACTCTCTTTTCTGGCCCTCTTCTCTTGGTCCCGCCCCCACTCCTTCAACCACGGTCAAAACTCTGGGTGTCAAAATGAACAACCTTCTCACCCTCCATTCACAAATTAGCTCTGTAGTCTCCTCCTGCTTCCTTACCCTCCGAACTATCCGCACTGTCTCCCGTTTCTTTTCCCCCCAGGCACTGGTAATATCGCGGCTGGATTATGCCAATGCCCTATACAACGGCATCCCGGCATACAGCCTGCGGAGGCTCCAAATGGTCCAGAACCAGGCGGCCCGGCTGGTCTATGGTCTCGCACGTTACCACCGCTCCACACCCCTCCTCAGGGAGCTCCATTGGCTTCCTGTTAAGGAACGCTCCCTTTTTAAAACAGGCTGCATGGTCTTCCAGGCCCGCCAAGGTACTGCCCCCGCCTTTATCTCCTCGTTGATAACCGAGTATGTCCCAACCAGAGAGCTTCGCTCCTCTTCCAAGTCTCTCCTTCAGATCCCTCGTTTCAAACGCAAAAAGTGGGGCGGAGCCAATTTCTCCACCTTGGCCCCTTTATTCTGGAACTCCCTCCCCGACCATCTTCGTTTTGCCACTCATTACGTTTCTTTCCGTAAAGACCTAAAAATGTTCCTTTTCAAACAGGCCTTTTCCGTGTAAACTGGCCCTTTCGCCCCACGACAGGCCTACTTTACCTCAGTTGCTGGACTCTTATTAGCGCCAAGAAACCGTACGGTGAACGCTGCGCTTTATAAATGTTTTAAATTGAAATTGAACATCCCAGTAACCTTTGTTTTTTTTCAGTGAGTTCTCAAATAGCAACAATGCACTTTTAAATAATTTTCTATCTTCATGTTTTTTTAATTTAGTTGATCACTTAATCATATGTCACACTTAAGAGACAGTATGTGACATTACATCCTGAGATGCAGACTTTGCAAATGGGGAACAAGGTTTGAGTTTCTGTGGCAGTTCAACATCCTGTGATTCTTGGCAAATCACTTACTCTCATCCTGCCTAAAATCAAAATGAATGTGTCCTTATGTAATGTAACTGTTGCTCATTTAAAGCACTTGTCTACACTTGGGTCAAGTCTGCTCTATATATAACTGCAAACATATGTTTTAAGTATTTTGCAACCTTCTCTCATTGGGGTACACTTGGGCTAAATGTGGGTTAAATTTGTGCTATTTTTGGGCTCTTTTTTCTCTGGTGGCCATCTTGGGAGACTTCTTTCGTATGAAACTCACTAAATGTAATAATTTACTGCAGTATACTCAGTAGAAAATGCTTTCATTTTTCTACTATGATTCCCTCAACATAGCGTTCATATGTGCCATACATTTGCCATAAATTCAGACGTTTAGCACTATAGTTGCTCATAAGAACAATGTAGGTAAACTGCTGATCACCAAGAAGTTAACAGGCAGCCTTCTGCTGGTGTCAAAGGTGTATGTTTCAGTCTGCATGTGTTGAAAGTGTATGTTTCTGTCTGCATGTCAGAATGTTTTAATGAAATAGAAGAGGAAGATATTTGAGAACTCACTTAACTCTGTCCTAATATTTCTTTCTACAGCACTAACTATAATTTCTATGACAAACTGAACGCCCTCCCTGGGGCCACTCTGCCGCCCTCCCTGTTAAAAAAATAATAATAGCCTGGCCCGAGATATGGGGTCACCGGGGCTGAAATTGGCCTGGGGAGGGAAGCTGTGCAGCCCCCTCCCCTTCATAAAATATGAAGGCCTGTCTCAAGGAATGGGTTCCCTGGGGACCAAATTGGCCCAAGGGAAGGCGGGGCAACATGGCCCCTTTCTTTAATTAAACCAAAATAAATTAAAGGCCCGGCCCGGGGAATGGGGTCTCAGGGGCCCAAAAAAGAGCAAAGAAAATGTTTAAACGCTGGCAAATCATTAAGGCCCAGCCCCCTTTCTCCACTACTCTCCAAAAGCACCTCCTAGTGTGCTCCTGGTTAGGGTGTAAAGTCCCCTTGGTCTCTTATGACCACTCAGCAATCCAGCTGTGTAGGTATTTTTGGAGGTAACAGGAGGGCTAGTTCTCCCCAATGACCATCAAAAGCCAAGGGGTTTTCATTCCCGACTAGTCATGCACCACGAGATGCGCTTACAGAGCGGTAGAGAAAGGGGGGTATGGCCACCAAAAATCTCTTAGCTAACCCTCTGTGTGGGGCTTGCTGGAGGTTACAGGAGGGGTAGTTGGTACCCAAGGACCCTCAATACCCAAGGGGATTTCATCCTCCTCCTTGTAGTGTGCCACAAGGTGAGTTTGCAGAGTGGTGAAGAAAGAGGGCATGGCCTCCTATGATGTCTCAGTAATCCTACTCTGTGGGACTTACTGGAGGGAACATGAGGGTTAGTTGGAGCTCAGTGACCTCTTTGGGGCCAACTACCCCTCATGTTACCTCCAGTATGTCACTGCTCCCTGTAAGTAAATGTAACGTTGACTACTGCAGGAGGTGGGGAGCCCGGAGGGACCATGGTGGCCTACATCCTCCTCCGGTGCCCCCATAAATAGGGGCCTTGCACCTGGGGATGTGGTCCGCAGGGCCAAAAATTACCAGGGAGGGGAACCACATGGCCCCTTCCCTTTACAAATACAATAAATATAAAGGCCTGGCCACAGGGGATGGGATCCTGGGGCCAAAATTGTCCTCAGGTCAAGGGCTGCGTAGTCCCCTCCCTTTTAAAAAAAATAAAAAATAAAGACATTTTAAAAAGGGTAGGCCAAGAGGGATGGGGTCTTTGGGGCTAGAAATGACGCACGGAAGGGGGCTATGTGGCCCTCTTCCTTTATTTAAAACAATTTTAAAGTTAAAAAATGAAAGGCTGGGCCCAGGAGGATGGGGTCCCCAGGGTTGAAATTTGCCTAGGAGGAGGAAACGCGGTACCCCTCCCTTTTAGAAAAAAGAAAGTTAAAAAGCAGAAGGCCCAGGGGGATGGGTCCATCTGTGCCCAAAACAGTCCTGGGAAGGGGGACCAAAAGGCCCCATTCCTTTTTTTTTATTTTTTAAAAGAGGCAGCTTGCCTGAAAGCCTGTCCCCTTTCTTCACCACTCTGCAAATGCACCTTCTGGTGGTCTTCTGTTTGGGGGATGAAGTCCCCTTCGCTGGTGAGGTTCCTTAGGGGCAAACAATGCCCCTGTTACCTCTAAGCCTTGGTATAAAACTCCTCTCCATTTGCAGAGTTTGTGAAATTTGGTAACTCCTCGTTCCACAGAGAACGCAGAGTTACTCTTAAGCTCCACAATCTGCAATGGAGCGAAGATTTTGTTTTTGTTCTGCACACTCTAAATGTCATTTTGCACACACTGGAGCAACTTGCCTCGAGCTCGCGATCGACCACAAGATATTTAGGGCTGTATGCGTGTGCCATATGATTTGCTAGCAGGCCACATTTTACCACAAGATTTTGCGGTTGCCAACACGTCATTCAGGAGTGCCAGCAACCTCTGACGGATGTTTTCTGCTGTATGCGATCCTAAACATGCAGGATCTACCTCAGCTGCAATCTAGGGAAGATTCTCTCCGCAGGAAGCATCAAAATCTTCCCTAACAGATGATTTGGATTTAAAAACCTCCTCAAATTGACATTTGTCAGTGATGTTTTGTAAGAGAATTCTTTTTTTTTAAACTTTTGTTTTAACTGGAAGAAAGTGCCCTAGAGACACCAACTTCATGGTCCTATCCAGCAGGTTCCTCCCAGTGCTTTGTTTATCTCCTGGTCACTTTTCACTTAGATTTGGAGCTGGAAGGATCACTCTTTGTCTCTTCTGCATATCCCATTGGATTTAAGGACTTTTTGTATTCGAGGTTTCACAAGTAAGTTGAAAAAATTGTGTTGTTTGTTTGATTAGAGCCATGCACCTGGATTTATTTGTTCTGTTAATGGTAAGTTGAAAAACTGGTGTTGTTTGTTTGATTGGAGCCATGCACCTGGATTTATTTGTACTGTTAATGGATTTTCTAAATGTATTGTGATTGGTGTCCTGTTGTTTAGTAGGGGCCAAGTGATCATTGAGTTATTTGCATTTTATATTTTTTATTTAGTGTAGGAATAATCAGCTAGATTCATGAAAGGAAATTGCGCTCGCAAAGGGCCAGATTCTGAGAATCTGGCCCTTTGCGAGTGCAATTTTTGCATTTGGGATTCATCATCCCAAATGCAAAAATCGCTATTAAAGAATTTGCACATTTGTGAGGAAATGCATTTAAGGAATCTCTATTTGAGATTCCTTAAATGCAATTCATTAACCATTTCTACATTGCGAATCCGCAATTTTTGGTCGCTATTTACCACGAAGTCTGACTTCGTGGTAAATAGCGAAAAAATTGAAAAAAGCACTTTAGTGCATTTTTCTCAATTGCATGTTACACACACACACATGTCCTTTGGACATGTGTGTGCGCAACACCTGTGTAAATTTACATTTCAGGGGTGCTACAGGGTGTCCTTTGGACACCCTGGCACCCTTGAAATTGCAATCTTATTTGCAATTAGCTAATTGCTAATCGCAAATAAGGAATAACTCCCCATTCATTCCTATGGGCCTTTAAGCCCATAGGAATGAATGGGGAGTTATTCCTTATTTGCGATTAGCAATTAGCTAATCGCAAATAAGGAATCAGTGGGAATCGCAATAAATATTGCGATTCCTATATGAATTCCGTTTTGCGAGTCTGTATAGCGATTCCTTATGAATCGCTATTATAGACTCGCAAAACGGGTCTTTCATGAATCTCGCTGTATGTCTCATATTTTTCTACATTTTCTCAATTTTTCTAATACATTTGTAATATTGATTTAATTCACCATGTAGCCTAGTCTGCCAATTGGCCTTCCACCCAGTAGGCCCAGTGCTAGTCATGCGTGCATGAAACAACTGGTTCTTTGGTGGCTACAGCATTTAGGCCATGGATGGATTTTGATTGAAATACAAATTGTGTTTTATGTGGTATTTCATGTTTTTTTTCATGCCAACAGTGTATAGGACTAGGTGAAGGATGTGTGTTGCTATTAAAAAAAATGTAAACCTGTTACTTGTTATTTTTGGCATTGCTGAATGAATTCTGTTTTCTCTCTTTTACCAAGCCTCTTTTGTCTGGCCAGTGTGGGTGTGTGTGTTTATCATAGGCCACCATTTGCCTTTGTTCAGATGCCATGTGGCTACTGGCCAGGGGCCATTTTTTATAGTCAGTGGACTGTACCTAGGCCTGCATATGCTGTTTGTTTTACAGGCCTCCTGCTCCTTGTTATGACTTGTGAGTGACCATGTGGCAAGAGGACATTGGATGTAGGTAGTCAGCGTGTTTTTGCCATAGACCTGCATATGTTATGTTATGTTATGTTAAAAATGTATAGAGCGCTCAGCTGCCACAGCAAAGTGGCGTCCCGGCGCTGTAATGAAAGATAACACAACCAGAAGAGAAAGCCAGAAGAAGCACAGAGCAGATTTAGAGAGGTGGAAACAGAAAGGTCTTGATGGCTCTTCTAAAGGATAGGAGATCCGGTAGGGCACGGATGTCGACGGGCAAAGTGTTCCAAAGACTCGCTGCCAGTACGCCAAAAGAGCGACCACCAATTCTGGCTTTCCTGAAGCGAGGGACACATACTAGGAATTGACCCGTCGATCGTAAAGTTCTGGAAGGGGTATAGTAGGAGATTGCCTGTGCAAGGATAGGGGGAGAAGAGAGCTTCAAAATCTTAAAAACCAGGCACAGAGCTTTGAACTTTATCCTCTGTCCAACGGGCAGCCAGTGTAGGTCATGGATGGTACGTCTAGCAGAGCAGAATTTAGGCAAGCCAACCAGCATTCTGGCCGCTGCGTTTTGCACGCGCTGAAGGTGTGTAAGTTCAGCTTGGTTAGCGCCCAGGAGAAGCGAACTGGCGTAGTCCAATCGGGAGAGCACCGTGGCTTGGACAATGAGTTGCCTTGTAGGGGCATCGAAGAATTTAAAAATTGGTCTGAGGCTCTGAAGGACCCCAAAGCAGGTGCCGGCAACTTTTTTAGTGTGAGGGATGAAGGTCAAGTTGGAATCGAGCCAGACCCCAAGGTTCTTAGCTTCAGTCACCGGGATAGGGGCTTGACCCAGCTCCGGGGGCCACCATTGGTCACCCCATAGATGAACCTGTTTACCCAGGACTAGGACCTCAGTCTTTGCTGTATTGAGTTGGAGACAGTTCTCCGTCATCCAACTAGCCACCTCCTTGAGGGCCGTCTGAAATTTAGGGGCCTCAACCGCAGGGTCCCCATTTAGTGCAACCGCTAGCTGGGTGTCGTCCGCGTACGACACCATAGTTAGACCCCATCTCTTAGCGACAGCAGCCAGCGGTTGCACATACAAGTTAAAAAGGGTCGGGCTAAGTGCCGAACCTTGCGGGACCCCTTGGGAAATGTTACGTGGGGCAGATTCAAATGGAGGAGTGGAAACTTTGAAGGTGCGTTCTGATAAAAAAGAACGGAACCATTCCAATGCCACATTCTCCACACCGGCCTCACGTAGCCGTTGGAGAAGGATGGAGTGGGAGACAGTGTCGAAAGCGGCACTGAGATCCAGAAGGATCAGTGCCGCCGTCTGTCCTAGGTCCATCATCCTCCGCAGGTGCTCCACCATTGCCAACAAGGCCGTCTCCGTGCTGTGGCCTGCACGGAAGCCATTCTGAGATGGATCTAGAATGTCAGAGGCTTGAAGATGGCAAGACAGAATTTTATTAGCATGTGCCTCCGCAAGTTTGGAGACCCATGGGAGGAGAGAGATGGGCCGGAAATGTTCAGGTTTCGATGGATCCATGGTAGGCTTTTTTAAAATTGGAATAATCGTAGCCTGCTTCCATTTACTGGGAACAGTCCCGGATTCAAAGGATAACCCAATAAGATCGTGCACCAAGGGGAAACAGACCTCGGCGGATTCTCTAAATTGTGCAGGTCTTAGTGGATCGGCCGGCGAACCCGATTTGACCTTTGTGGCAAGAAATTCAAACTCCTCCTGAGATGGTTTTGGTATTAGTAAAAGGGACCTAGAGGTCAAAGGAATGCAACCTGACTCATTGGTGGGCACCGTTTGCGGGGGAAAAGTACGGTATATCGCCTCAACTTTCTCCACAAAGAAGGCCGCTAATTCTTCACAATGAGTCAGGGAGCGTTTTTCAATTACCGCAGTTTTCTTGCTAGTAAGATCTTTGCAGATCTTGAAAATGAGTTTTATCGGGTTGGGACTGTTCTTGAACTCCGCGGAGTAAAAAGTGGCTCGGGCATTACAGATGGCTCGGTGATATAGTTTAATACTGGCCAAGTAAATCTGCTTAAGATCAGGCTCGTAAGTCTTACGCCAGGCTCTTTCAGCCCTTTTACATGCCGTTTTAAGAAGCCTGAGGGAGTCATCATACCACGGGCTAGGGGGACCACGCCGAGCTTTACTCCATCCTGCAGGGATTAAGATATCCAGGGCTTGGGTCAGCCACTCACAGAATTGGTCGTAACCCGACGAGACGTCTTTAGGGGGGGTTAATGGATGTGATGACAGCAGCTGATGGAAGTCGACCAGTCTCAACTTCCTCCAGGGGCGCTTAAAGATGGGCGGAGTTGAGCTCTTAAAAGGGGGAGTATTGGACATGATCCGAGCTTCAATCAGATGGTGGTCTGTCCAGGCCATGGGTTTAGGTGGAAGAATAATGACATCATTGAGATTCGTCAGAAAAGGGTCCAGGGTATGGCCGGCCACATGGGTCTGGTGGTTAATAAGCTGCTGTAGCTGTAGTGCCTCGAGATCTGCGAGAAAGCTACTGACAGCAGAGGAAAGAGGAGCATCCATATGGAGATTGAGGTCGCCTATAATACTAAAATTTGCCGATCTAAGGGCCAGCGAGGAGATCACGTCAGGAAGGGCTAGCCGGAAAGCGGCGTCAGGGCCCGGGGGTCTATAAATGAGGAGTCCGGAGATAGTAAGATGAGGGTTTATAGAAATGGCAAAATGGGCGCTTTCGCAGCCAGCGATAGCGATGGCCTTCCATGAACATGGGTAGCATGCCTTAATCACAGCCGCTATCCCGCCACCTCTTGAGTTACGATTCAAAGTATACATAACGTACTCATCAGGTAATGCAAGATTCATGGTAGCTGTGGCTGCATCGTGAAGCCATGTTTCTGTTAAAAAGAAAATATCAGGTTTTTCGTCTGTAAGTATTGTAAAGACATCAGCGTGGTGACAGACCAAAGATCTGACATTAAGATGGAGTATTTTAGTTGTTGTCTGATGGGAAATAGCGTCAGGGGGGTCAGCTTCACTAAGAACCGATTGAGTAGGTAATGGATCCGCAACAGGGAGGGGCAGAGGGAGCTCAAAGGGACACGTAGGGCATTGGTAAGGCCCACAGAGGGGATCAAGCGTGTCATGCGTGCAGAGGCTACCCTTATGGCGGAGACCAGTTAGGAATTCACCAGAGAGCATCGCAAAAGATGTCCAGAGAGTCCTGCCCTAGCCCTGCCTTAGCGCTGATGGGCGCAGACGGGCAGGACTCTGGCTTGACTCCGGCGCGACTGTGGCGCGCACGCTGTGCGCGTCCGCTGCGCGGAGTTACGGCCCTCTATTTTTATACTGTAGCCTCTCGCCACCAGGGAGACTAACCCTCTCCAAAATGGCCGCCGCCGTCTCTCCGACCGTGCCCCCAATGAGTTAGCCCTGAATCGGCCGGTCGCTCAAGTGGGAAGGCGGGGGAACTAAAGTGCAGCGCTGACTACAGTGAGTCTATAAAATTATTTTAAAACCAAATTCAAGAAGTGCCTCCACCCGCAATCGGTGGAGACAGACAGCGCGATAATTCCGCGTGAAGAACAGGGGGGATAGGACACAAAGGAGTAAACACAAGAACAAGTTTAAAAGCAGCTCAGGGAAATTAAAAGAATGACTGCCCGGCTCAAGCCTCAGGCGTCAATGGCAGTGTTCTCGCGAAGGGAGTCCTCCCTCTATTTTTATACTGTAGCCTCTCGCCACCAGGGAGACTAACCCTCTCCAAAATGGCCGCCGCCGTCTCTCCGACCGTGCCCCCAATGAGTTAGCCCTGAATCGGCCGTTCGCTCAAGTGGGGAGGCGGGGGAACTAAAGTGCAGCGCTGACTACAGTGAGTCTATAAAATTATTTTACAACCAAATTCAAGAAGTGCCTCCATATGTTCTTTGTTCTAGGACTCCAGCTTCTTTTTGTCACCATGTGGCTGGTGGCCAATGTGTGCAGGCTGCTAGAGTGCTTTTGCTATAGGCTTGCATGCATTCTTACTTCTAGGCATTCAACTTCTTGTTATGACCACGTGGGTGGTGGCTATTTTGTGTATTCTTCCAGAGTGATTTTGCCATAGGCCTGCCTGTCTTCTTTGCTGTGACCATGCCTTCTTGCTGGTTGTTATTGTGACCATGTGGCTGGTGGACTTTTTCTGGTGGACTTTTTGTGTGGGCAGCCACTGTGCATTTGCCGTAGACCTGCATACCTACTTTGTTCTAGTCGGATTCGGGCCTATTCTGAATCGTATTATTAGAGGTGAGCACACTGTGTTTGCATAGTGGTAACGAGAGGATACTGCCAAGGACTTCTTAGCGGATAATTGGCTTTTTTTGACCCGCTTTAATAATAGGTTGCGAGTACTGTGGGGTCGAGGGTGTGTGTTCTTAGACTTTTGACTTGTGGGATAGTATGTGATATCAGATAATTTTACATTGTACTCCATGGAGTAATGGGATGTTACTATGTGGATTATGTTTTTTAGATTTCATGCCTTGGATAATTTAGTGTGATTTGCTAGTGCAATGTGGTGAAACATTGCAAGTGATTACCTGATTAGGTTAGTGTGTTGATTCCTTTTGGTGTAAGTGGGATCTTTGTGGTGCAACCTTGCCTTCAGTACAACTTGGGTGTTGGTTATGAGGTTACTTGGCTCTTTCTCCCTATCCTAGATACACGGGTTGCTTTCGTGGTTTGGTACTTTTTCTTGATCCTGTCTTTTGGTTCAAAAGTTTTGACTGATATTGAGCACATCTTTTATTATGTATTTTGTTTTGGGTTGCAGCCCTGAAGAAGTCTGATGCCTTGAACAGGCGAGACGAAACCCGTGTTGACTGCACATATTGTTTGTGGATTAGACTACTGGATGTACGGATTTTGGACTGTTTATTGACGAATGGAAATAAACTTTGGATACAATACCTGCAGAACCTCTAAATGAAGGGAGACGTTTATTGATCTACAACTGTATCATTGACTACTGTGTGCTTGGAAGGACATTTTCATTTGTTTTTGATACTTCACCAGTGGGGTGCAGTGGGGGTTGTGGTAACCGACCCTGAATCTTCCTGGAGCACCGCCTATGTACATTTTGATTTGACTACAATACCCGGATTTGCATGAGCGCCTGTTTATATTACTGGTTACCAATTTGTATTATTGCTTTTGCTATAGGCCTGCATGCGTTCTGACTTCTAGGCATCCAACTTCTTGTTGTGACCATGTGGGTGGTGGCTATTTTGTGTATTCTTCCAGAGTGCTTTTGCCATAGGCCTGCATGTCTTCTTTGTTGTGATCATGCCTTCTTGCTGGTTGTTATTGTGACGATGTGGCTGGTGGGCATTTTGTGTGGGCAGCCACTGTGCATTTGCCGTAGTCCTGCATACCTACTTTGTTCTAGGTCTGCTGCTTCTTGTTGTGACCATGTGGGTGGTGGCCATTTTGTGTATCTAGCCAGTGTGATTTTGTAATAAATCTGCATGCGTTCTTTGTTGTAGGCCTCCATCTTCTTGTTGTGATCATGTGCCCAGTGGCTGCTTTGTATATCCAGCTAGTGTGCTTTTGACATAGGCTTGCATGTTTTATTTGTTGTGGCCATGCCTTCTAGCTGGTTGTTGTTGTGACCATGACCATTTGGCTGGCGGCCATTTTGTGTTTTTCACTAGCCAGCCAGTGTGCTTTGCCCGTAGGCCTACATTTGATAATTGAACAAGACTTTTAGAAAAAAGAAGAACAAGTAAGCAACTTACTGACCACCTGGAGAAGAATCTGCACTCATTTCAGCCATTTATTTAAATCCCAGAAACAGCTGAGGGTCATTCAAAGTGATAATAGAATGCCAGTTAAAGCACTCATACAGGAGGTGCCAACACACTGGAACTTCACTTATTACATGGTTGAATGCCTGTTTGAGCAGTGTAGATCTATCAAGCAATATGTCATGCAAAGAGAGGATGCAACTGTGAAAAGCATGATCATTGAGATGGACCAAGGGGCCTAGTCAATTGCCTGACAGAGATGTTGCTTCCTTTTGAGGTGTTCACATGGTAAGTCAGCAAAGAGGACAGTACCTTGGGAAACCTATACCATTGTTGCACATGCTACAGGAACAGCTAAAGGAGGTGTCTGCAATATACACAGGTGTAGAGGAAAGAAAGATGCATATGACTTAGTGGAGAGCGTTATCCTTCTATTGCCTAATAATAAAAGGGTGGAAGGAGACATTGTATACTCCAAACATTATATCTGTGCCACAATTCTTGATCCACAGTACAAACAATTACTGTCCATTTTCATTCCTTTTTCAGATGGGAATGTTAGAAAATACAAAACATGGATAGCTGAGCAAGGCAGTGAGCTAGAAAAAGAACAGCAGGGAATTAGAGACCCACTGCTCCACGGCACAAGTCCTGTGGGGCAGCCCTCAAATTCAGTGCCTGAGAGAAGTGCTGTTAGCTCACAGCAGGCAATGCCAACAACAAAAACACCATAAATAACAAGACCAGAATCATCAGTCCCAAAATCTGCAACTGACTGGTGTCAACTGGCAGGGATTAAGTCCAGCGCAGAGACAAAGGCAAAAGAGGTTGAGTAAAGTGGAATACCAGCAATGAACATTGAGAGAATGATCCAGGCCTAACTAGATGATGCAACAGAGGTCTACCTTGATCAAAACCCATTCGTGTATTGGTAAGGGAAGAGGCATCAATGGTCAGTGCTCAGCAGTCTGACAATAAACTATCTGGCTTGCCCTGTAGCCAGTGTCTCCACTGAGCATGTCTTCAATGCTGCTGGTGCTGTTGTTGAGAAGGACGAGTCTCTCCCCCCGAAACATGGAGAGATTAACCATGATCAAAACGAATCTGCACTTTATACCACCGGACTACACCATATCTGAAGTACCACAGGAGGAAGATGAGGGAGCCTCAGGTCATGGAAGTACTGTGATAGATGACCTACTTTTGGGTAAACCCCCAGAATTTGAGTACGAGCTTGACTTCTCTAACAACTAGACCTGGGCCAACAACAACCATAGTACTTGCTCTATAAGTCTGTAGACTATCGCTGATCTGCTTTCTTTCTTTCTTTGATGCAATAGCTAGGGAACATTATTTACTTTATTATTTGTATGTGCCTGGTTGGGCAATTCATCCCCACTGTCTTGCAGGTTTGGAGTTGCAACTGTGTGCAGTGAAGGCGCCCTGACTCACTTCCCTACCCATTTCCCTCAAGCCAGGCATTGGACAGAGAATACAAACAAATGTGTGCCTGCCTCCAACCCTGGTCTGTGACTATCTATCCTTTCCTGCCGAAGATGGACTGCCTGACATGTGACATTATAATATGATTTGCACTGGCAATTCTCTGCTTCATGAACAAATGGATCTGCATTCTGCAATGTACCACCATATCGATAACAATGTGCGCACATGAAGAACCGATAAATTCGGGCATGCATTGCATGCTGAGTGATTGTTGTTTGTTCTGATGAGCACTTGTTGTGATGTGTCATCCTCATGTGTATCCATAGGAGATGAATCATGTGGTGGGTGTTTGGTTGTTACGCTTAATGTGTTAGTGATGATTCACAATGTTGGTGGCCTACTGGCAGCTGATCAATAATTTTCCCCTGAAGGTTATATTTTTTCCTTCCCCTTTAAAAGATAGTGGGGTTCCTTCATCGGGTCCACTCTACAGCCCACACTGCTTTTTTTTTATTCAAATGCAAGTTTAAAACTCTGCATTTGTGTTGTTTGGCGAACCCACAGAGGCATTATATGAACTACCAATCCCAGGATGCTATATTTACTACGAGGCCCACCGAGGGCAGGATGTTTGATACCAAGGAGATATATTGGTGAGTCATGCCACCATTTCATATCTGCATCCTATGAAGAAGGGTGTAATGCCCGAAACACATTGGCTAAAGCTCTGCTGTGCACTGTTGTATTTCAAAACTGTTCTTCTGCCATTAAATTATTTGTTGGAGAGTGCACCTCAAGCATGGACAACTTCTCTAATTTTGAGCTTTTGCGTATTGGACATGATTGGAGTGCTGGAACGGGAAGGTAATCGGATGCAGGATTTAAGGCATATAGAGTTCATATTAATAATGCAATACCAGACACTGGCACCGATAGGGCACAGCTGTGATGAAGAACCGCAAATACATTTGGGTTAATTGTCCAGGTCCGATAAGAACTTTAGGTAGTCAAAATTTACAGTCAAAAACAATGCTTGAGTGTTTGGTGGTGGAGAAATCGTTACAAGCCATGATTTTGATAGAATTGGTAAAGGAATGATACCTCAACTTAATGGTTCCACTTTACTATGAAAAATGTGTTTCTAATCTGTTTTTTACCTTGCAGATATGTTTTTAATACTTACTGTGTTATATGTATAAACCACCTTGGGCATAGATGCATTTTTAATGGAATTTTTCTGTTGTAAGTTCTGTTACAGATAAGGTGTAAATTGTAGTGATGAGAAGATGGCAATGGAGTAAAAATATCTTTACATACATATGGGGAGCATGAAGCTGTCGTCCTTGAATATATTGTTTCTATTTGGACCGCATGGTTGGTACCTTGTCTTTTACATTGCCCACTGGGTCAATCGACTATGCATATTGATTAACGCTTTGTTCCCTGTCTCCATCTTTTGGTTTCGAACCCCCCACCCTTTTTATTTATTTTTCACACTAGGGTATTACGTGAGATACAGTAATTGAGACTACCCACTTGTGTTTACAGTTGGAATGCAAGGTTGCATCCATTTTATTTCGGGGCGATTGATTAGCTCGGTTTTCTTACATTGGTAACACTCCTACAATTTTGGAAGTTTTGGACTAAGTAATAAAGTTGACGTAATGGGACAGAGGATGGTGGGGTTCTAGAATTTTGGTTGACAGCCGATGGGCATCATTACAGCATTTGGTGTGGTCTTCTGCCCTTGTTGCCCCTGTCTGATGATTGGGGAACAATAACTTTTTAGGCAAGATTTGCAGGCTCATTTGAACCGTACTCCCCTTTAGGAAAAACATTCTTTTTCACTGCAATATAAGGGAAAAAATATGTACGGCTGTACTATATAAATTGTCACGCTGTTTCTGTAAGACATCATCAGATTGTATTGATAGAACGAACACAATATATGTTGTGTCAGCAAGTGAAGTAACTTGTATGACTTTGAAAGTCCTTTCACTATGTTTATATTTGGGTCTGACACAGTTACTCGTGAACAAGGGACTTTTAGCTCCGAAACACGTAGGGTGTTTGTCTAAGCCTAAATAAATACAGCTTGCAACAATTGTTGACCACGGCATGTTGCTTTGTTCAAAGAGGAAACAGTGTTGGTGTATATATATTCACAAAAAAAACATAGGTTTCAGGAACGTTATAGTTAGTTGGACATTTGACTCATATAAAACCAGAGAAATTCGCCTGTTATGGTTAGTTGAGCCAACTATAACTCGCGTGCCTGCAATGCACTGCTGATGATGTCACATATTACATCACTCATGACATGGTCAGTGACATCACTGATGACGTCTCAAATGACATCACTGATAACATCACTCATGACATTATCCAGTGAATGTGTGTTTCTATAAAATGTAAATATGCTATATATATATAAATATATGTATAAAATACGTAAGCGCCGCCGGGCACGTCCCGGGGCGCGCCCCGGGGCGCGTAGTGTAACCGCGTCGGGTCATGTGACCTGAAAATAACACTTTTCATTGGTTCACAACACTTTTGGTTTCCAAATGATGAAAGCCCTGGTCATGTGATTTGAAAATAACACTTTTCATTGGTTCACAACACTTTTGGTTTCCAAATGATGAAAGCCCTGGTCATGTGACTTGAAAATAACACTTTTCATTGGTTAAGAACACTTTTGTTTTCCAAATGATGAAAGCCCCCACCTTTTTTCCTCATTTTCACTTTGTTATTTGATTGAGGAAGACCTGCTTTTTCCTTACAGAGATGGCTACAGTCATATCAGCAGCTGGAGCATTTGCCCCACCACCACCACCACCATTAAAAAGACCACCAGAAGATCACGTTGGTGGTCAGGAAGAAGAGGAGGAGGAGGATGATGAAGAGGAGGGACAGACAAGGCATTTTCTGCCTGAAGATAATCAGCCCTACAAACCAAAAGAGCACTTCGTATGGGAGTTCTACAAAATCCCAAGGGATTTCAAAAAAGTCAACGCTGCGAAGGTGACTTGTCTGATTTGTGGTGCTGAGCTGTCCAGGGGGAACCCTAACAAAAAATATTCCTTTGGGAATCATACTATGATTCGGCACATGATGCGTTTGCACCCAAACAACTATTCTGCTGCAGAGCTAAGGGACCTCTGCAGTAAGCTACCCCCATCAACATCCAGACCCTCAACATCCAAAGAACCCACTCCATCGGGTTCAGAGGCAAGAGAGACGATGCCTACCATACAACCCAAGTATAAAACTTATCATCTGTGCTGGTGATAACCATAAGTGCCCGAAAAAACCCTAATTTTTTCTGTTTTTTTTTTGCTCCAGTTGAGCCATTTACAATTCCCTGTTTTTTGTTTCTTCCCATAAAAAATACAAAAAATATATAAAACTGTTCAGAAAAGCCAAAAAAGTAAAAAATGTTCAAAAAAACAATAAAAAAATATAAAACAACAAAAAGAATTTAAAAAAACAGTTCTTTTTAGAACTACCTTTAATTTATAAAAATAAACCTATATTTTTAAAGAATCTATGTCAATCTTTTTTCTGCAGGGTACGCGTACCGGTACGTGCACCGGGGCGCGCACCAAAAAAAAAAGAAGAAAAAAAATATAAAGAAAGAGTGAGCATAAGGGAAGAACACAAAGAGAGTAATGTTAAGAGAAAAAGAGCTAGAGGGAGCAACACAGAAGGATTGTTTATTACATAGTAAAAAACAGAGAAGGTGTAATAGGGTGTAAGTGAGAAAAGGAAAATGAACAAGGGAGCGAAAGAAGGGAAAAGAGAAAAAGAAGACTAAAGTAGAGGTACTGGTAGAATGTGAGTGGGTGTTGAAAGTAAAAGGAAGGACAGTAAAGAATGGGGAATGAGGGGTAGTGACGGAACCGGAATAAATGAACAACAGTGAGGGAGGGTGAGAAAAGAGCAGTGAGTGTAAGTAAAGAGGGGTGAAAGAGGGTGGATAAAAGTGAATAAGGGTAAGACATGGGGAGTGACAGAGAGAAAAGAGAGAGAGAGTAAAGGAAAGAGTGACTGAAAGAGTCTGAGTGAAACAGGAAAGAAAGGTAAGTAAGGCAGTGTGGGTGACTTATAGGGAGTCAGTGGGTGTAGGTGGGGGTGTGGGTGTGTAAGGTGTGTGTGTGGGGTGTTTGGGTGTGGGTGGAGGTGTGGGTGTGTGAGATATGTGTGGGGGGGTGTGGGTGTGGGGGTATGTGTGTGGAGTGTGTGTGTGTGTGTGTGTGGGATGCGTGGGTGTGTGTGTGTGAGGAGTGTGTGTGTGGCTGTGTGTGTGTGTGAGGTGTGTGTGTGGTATGTGTGTGGGGTGTATGTCAGAGGTGTGTGTGTGTGTGTTGGGGGGGAGGTGTGTGTGTAGGAGTGAAGTAAATGATTAAGGGAAAGAGAATGAGTGAGGAAGCAAAGGAAGGGAACAGAGGGTAAGGGAAGTAAAGAATGGGGACTGAAAGAAGTTGAATGTGGGAGGGGAAATAGGGAAAGGGTAGTAAACATGGAGAATATGAATACGTGAGGGAAGCAGAGTAAAGAAACAGGAGTGAGGTAGGTTGAGAAAATAGTAGTGAGGTTAAAGCAAAGGGTGATGACAAACTACATTTTTTTAGTCACACTTACCATATAATAAATGTAACTTTAAATACATGTTTTTGCTACATTTTGTATCTGTGACAGAGAGAAGAAAAAATAAGTTATAATTAGTAAAATATGTATTTTAAAATAAAAGATACAAATGAAGAGGTTAAAAATCATAACAGTGTATTTAGAAATAAAGAAAGAGTGAAGGACACAGAAAGGGAAATAAAGTAAGGTAGAAGGACAAAAAGAGGGAATAAGAAATATAAGGAGAGTAAATTACTAAGAGTAAGGCATATAGATTCACTGACAGAAAGGAAGAGAAGAAGAGAAAAATGAACTGAAGGTAAGAAAGATACTAAAAGAATGTGAGTTAGCAAAACTAAATCAGGAAACAGGAGTAAGTAAAAAGATAATGACTGAGAGGGAAAGGAGTCTAATTAAGGATGCATTTAGAAGAATGAGGAATGGAAGATAACTGAGAGTAAGTGAAGGAGAGTCATAGAGTGAAAGGATGAAGGGAGAGATGATAATATAGAAGGATTGAGGGAAAAGGAGTGAGGAAGTTAGTAGACAGAGAGACTAAGAGAAGGACTGAGTGAAGTGGAGTACAATGCGTGAGGAAAGAAAAATGAGTAAGGGAGCAAAAGAAGGAAAGAGTGGAGAAGAGGACTAAAGCAGTGGTACTGAGAGAAAGTGATTCGGTGATGAAAGTAAAGAGAAGAACACTGAAAGATAGGAAATGAGGGGTAGTAATGGAACCGGACTAAAAGAAATGGGTTGAAAAACGATGAGAGAGGAGCAGTGAAGTTGTTGTAAGAGAAATGATAGAAGGTAGATAAACACAAGTGAACATAACACAAGGCGAGTGAGGGACTGAGGACATATAGGTAGTGAACGGAAAATAGAGAGAAGAGGTCAAAAGAAAGGGGCAAACAAAGATAAGCGAGGGAGAGTGGGTGATTTTTAGTGATAGAGTGCGACAATACTGCTGAGTGAGTAAAGAGGAATTACTAAAAGAACAAAGGAGGAAAAGACGGAAAAGGGAAGTAAAGCAGAGAGACTGAAAGCTGAATAGTTATCCAAGGGAGAGAGGGGATTCAGACAGTTGAAATGAGAATGAGGGGTTGTGAAAGAAGAGGAGTAAAGGAACGGGGCTGAAAGAGAGTGAAAGAAAGACATTATAAGTGAGTAAAAAGAGCTGAAAGAGGGTGGAAAAAGGAAAGTGAGTGTGAGACAATGGGAATACAATTTAAATTACACAATACAAACTATAGAATAACTTGTACAACATGTTACATAGTTTATTTTTGCTGTTCTCAGAATATATTGAATTTCACTTAAAAAAGTGAGTTCAAACTACTCATCATATGACAGCGGGGAAAAAAACACAATCAAAAAGATTGTGTTTAAAAAAAAAACATCTAAACTTATAAATCACAAATGTACACTAATCTTTGATTCACTTACTTTTCCTTTAGGCCAAATAGTATATCATGAAGGTCCTTTTCGTTGGAAAGTACTCTGCTGTTCACTAAAAAATCAATTTCATCGACTTTCTAGAAGAAAAGCTCCAAGAACATCTGAAATATTTTCATTATTTTCATATACTCTTTTTTTTCAGTCATGACTCTTTGCTCATTCCTTCACTTTTCCTTAAGGCCAAATAGTGTCAGATGTATCATTATATTTTCAAATTAATTAAATGAAACTCTAAAATTACCGTTTTTCCGACGTTCTGAAAGAAAGGCTCATACAACATTTTCACAATATTTAAATATTCGTAATTCCATCTCTGACTCACTCATGTTCATCATTTCCTATAATACTGATATCACTTACTATGAGATCCACTTACAGTACCTATATGACAACTCAATTTTTTATATTATCTTGATCACTTTTACTCAGAATATAATTTTAAACAGCAAACTAACCTTTATTAACAGCTCCCGTCTTCATCGGCCAATTACCTTTACTTAAATTTTGGTTCTAAAAACACTAGGTATGAATTTTTTAAGTCAAAAGGCAAACGTTGTTTGAAAGTCAAATGAGTGTCATTACAGTGGGTCCAACCTTTACGACTTTTTAAATAGCATGTTTAATGCCCTGATGTTGTTGAAGGACCGTCATGATAAATAATAGCTACAGTTGCAAAGGTTCTTCCTGAAATTGATAACTGAGAAGTCACAACATTTTTAATAGAAGTTGACAATTTACTTCCATCAGATCTACATCGTTGGAACATTAAAATCACATATTTACCATAAGTTTGTAAAAATAATATGGACAGCATTGCAGACTTACATTGGGTACACACCATATTGTGATCAGCTGCTTTAACTAGATTATTAAAAGGCACTGATTTGCAGTCTGGTAAACTCAAATATATAAATCTTTCAGTGTCTATTCTAGTACTACTTGATAAACTACAGTTGTCGCAGTCATGCTGCCATTGATAAGAAAGGCTAAAAAGATTTTTTATATCTACACCTTCATCTTCCAAAACATCAAACATATACATTACAAATTCCTGACAATCCTGCTGAATATTCTGTGAAAATTGATTTTGACCAGAACATATGTCTAGAAGATTTCTAATTTCTGAAACACTTTCTATTTTTGCTCTATCACTGCTACATTTCTCAAACACAGAATTCAATAAACAGCAGAATGTTTGAAAACGATTTTCAACAATCTGTTCTTGTAAATTTTGAAGAAAAAAACAACATTAAGCACTACATTAGCATAGCAGTTGACACCAGAACTGTTTTCTAACTGAAATCCAACAACATCTTCAACAGACTCCTTTTTCTTTCTACTTACAATTACAGTTGACAAACTACATTTTTTTAGTCACACTTACCATATAATAAATGTAACTTTAAATACATGTTTTTGCTACATTTTGTATCTGTGACAGAGAGAAGAAAAAATAAGTTATAATTAGTAAAATATGTATTTTAAAATAAAAGATACAAATGAAGAGGTTAAAAATCATAACAGTGTATTTAGAAATAAAGAAAGAGTGAAGGACACAGAAAGGGAAATAAAGTAAGGTAGAAGGACAAAAAGAGGGAATAAGAAATAGAAGGAGCGTAAATTACTAAGAGTAAGGCATATAGATTCACTGACAGAAAGGAAGAGAAGAAGAGAAAAATGAACTGAAGGTAAGAAAGATACTAAAAGAATGTGAGTTAGCAAAACTAAATCAGGAAACAGGAGTAAGTAAAAAGATAATGACTGAGAGGGAAAGGAGTCTAATTAAGGATGCATTTAGAAGAATTAGGAATGGAAGATAACTGAGAGTAAGTGAAGGAGAGTCATAGAGTGAAAGGATGAAGGGAGAGAGGATAATATAGAAGGATTGAGGGAAAAGGAGTGAGGAAGTTAGTAGACAGAGAGACTAAGAGAAGGACTGAGTGAAGTGGAGTACAATGCGTGAGGAAAGAAAAATGAGTAAGGGAGCAAAAGAAGGAAAGAGTGGAGAAGAGGACTAAAGCAGTGGTACTGAGAGAAAGTGATTCGGTGATGAAAGTAAAGAGAAGAACACTGAAAGATAGGAAATGAGGGGTAGTAATGGAACCGGACTAAAAGAAATGGGTTGAAGAACGATGAGAGAGGAGCAGTGAAGTTGTTGTAAGAGAAATGATAGAAGGTAGATAAACACAAGTGAACATAACACAAGGCGAGTGAGGGACTGAGGACATAGAGGTAGTGAACGGAAAATAGAGAGAAGAGGTCAAAAGAAAGGGGCACACAAAGATAAGCGAGGGAGAGTGGGTGATTTTTAGTGATAGAGTGCGACAATACTGCTGAGTGAGTAAAGAGGAATTACTAAAAGAACAAAGGAGGAAAAGACGGAAAAGGGAAGTAAAGCAGAGAGACTGAAAGCTGAATAGTTATCCAAGGGAGAGAGGGGATGCAGACAGTTGAAATGAGAATGAGGGGTTGTGAAAGAAGAGGAGTAAAGGAACGGGGCTGAAAGAGAGTGAAAGAAAGACATTATAAGTGAGTAAAAAGAGCTGAAAGAGGGTGGAAAAAGGAAAGTGAGTGTGAGACAATGGGAATACAATTTAAATTACACAATACAAACTATAGAATAACTTGTACAACATGTTACATAGTTTATTTTTGCTGTTCTCATAATATATTGAATTTCACTTAAAAAAGTGAGTTCAAACTACTCATCATATGACAGCGGGGAAAAAAACACAATCAAAAAGATTGTGTTTAAAAAAAAAACATCTAAACTTATAAATCACAAATGTACACTAATCTTTGATTCACTTACTTTTCCTTTAGGTCAAATAGTATATCATGAAGGTCCTTTTCGTTGGAAAGTACTCTGCTGTTCACTAAAAAATCAATGTCATCGACTTTCTAGAAGAAAAGCTCCAAGAACATCTGAAATATTTTCATTATTTTCATATACTCCTTTTTTTCAGTCATGACTCTTTGCTCATTCCTTCACTTTTCCTTAAGGCCAAATAGTGTCAGATGTATCATTATATTTTCAAATTAATTAAATGAAACTCTGAAATTACCGTTTTTCCGACGTTCTGAAAGAAAGGCTCATACAACATTTTCACAATATTTAAATATTCGTAATTCCATCTGTGACTCACTCATGTTCATCATTTCCTATAATACTGATATCACTTACTATGAGATCCACTTACAGTACCTATATGACAACTCAATTTTTTATATTATCTTGATCACTTTTACTCAGAATATAATTTTAAACAGCAAACTAACCTTTATTAACTGCTCCCGTCTTCATCGGCCAATTACCTTTACTTAAATTTTGGTTCTAAAAACACTAGGTATGAATTTTTTAAGTCAAAAGGCAAACGTTGTTTGAAAGTCAAATGAGTGTCATTACAGTGGGTCCAACCTTTACGACTTTTTAAATAGCATGTTTAATGCCCTGATGTTGTTGAAGGACCGTCATGATAAATAATAGCTACAGTTGCAAAGGTTCTTCCTGAAATTGATAACTGAGAAGTCACAACATTTTTAATAGAAGTTGACAATTTACTTCCATCAGATCTACATCGCTGGAACATTAAAATCACATATTTACCATAAGTTTGTAAAAATAATGTGGACAGCATTGCAGACTTATATTGGGTACACACCATATTGTGATCAGCTGCTTTAACTAGATTATTAAAAGGCACTGATTTGCAGTCTGGTAAACTCAAATATATAAATCTTTCAGTGTCTATTCTAGTACTACTTGATAAACTACAGTTGTCGCAGTCATGCTGCCATTGATAAGAAAGGCTAAAAAGATTTTTTATATCTACACCTTCATCTTCCAAAACATCAAACATATACATTACAAATTCCTGACAATCCTGCTGAATATTCTGTGAAAATTGATTTTGACCAGAACATATGTCTAGAAGATTTCTAATTTCTGAAACACTTTCTATTTTTGCTCTATCACTGCTACATTTCTCAAACACAGAATTCAATAAACAGCAGAATGTTTGAAAACGATTTTCAACAATCTGTTCTTGTAAATTTTGAAGAAAAAAACAACATTAAGCACTACATTAGCATAGCAGTTGACACCAGAACTGTTTTCTAACTGAAATCCAACAACATCTTCAACAGAATCCTTTTTCTTTCTACTTACAATTACAGTTTCATCTACTTTTTGTCTTTTTGCTACTACCTCACTGCAATTATTCTCATTTCTTCTTTTTCGGCCTACCACACGTTTTTCAAACAGAGGATATTGAGGCAAATGTGGAGCATACTCTCTTCTTAACCTATTGTATTCTTTAACACAATCTAGATCAGCACAAATCTTTGTTTCATTACACTCAATCAAGTACAATCCTGATAAAGTTCTGACTCGTGATAATGCCACATATGCCATACCCTCTTTAAACACAGAACTTCCAATGTTCACCAAAGCACTGTCTACACTTAAACCTTGAGATTTATGAATTGTCACCGCATATGCCAAACAAACAGGAAACTGTTTTCGGCGAACATATAAGTCTTTCACAAGCAAAAATCTAGCTGAACAACGACAAATTTGTTCTATTTCTCAATGCCATCAAATTTAATTTTTAAAATTTCAATTCCATCTCTATTTTTGTAATTCACAAAACCAACAACATGACCCATTTCTCCATTTACCAGACCTCTTTCAACATTTAAATTCCTTCTCAAAATGATACGACAATTTAAAGACACATTCAGAGTCTTTTCAAAACCAGCAGTTTTCGATATACTCTTCTCTAATGAATCCAATTTTGATTTCAAATTTTCAGACAAAATAATTGTTGCTCCCCTATGCTCTATTTTATCTATAGCTTCCAGTTTCACAATCTCTTCATTTTCCAACTTTAACATTTTGTTGTTGAAAATTGAACTTTCTTTCAGAGTTGGAATCAAACATATTCCAGATTTGTTCTCGTTAATTTTCTTAAAAATATTCTCTGGAAGAATGTTTTCATTTGGATACAAATTTGAAATTAATCGTGCATGTAAAGTTTCTTTCCCATGCTCACTTACTTTTCCGATTCTTACATCTTGTAGAATATTTTTATAATCTTCATCCTTTGCCTGTCGCATATTTTGAAGTAGTTCTGCATATTTGAAATGTAACCATATATTAATGTTTCCATTGCTTCCTAGGCACTTCCTGGTATCTTCATGCGTGACCATTTTAAACACTGGTTGTCCTTTCACTGGAGTCAACTGCAGTAGATCTACAAAAACAATAATGTGTTTTCCTCCGAATAAGGCATCATAGTCTGTTCTAAGAATTTCTTGCATTCTCAAATGCACAAAAGCAAGCATTAGATTTGACACCATGCTTACCTCATCAATGATAAGAAGTTTCATTTTCTTCAGGACTCTTGAAACTTCAAAACAAGCATCTCCAGATAGCTTGTGGTATTGTAATTTGTTATCATGATCAACTACTAGCATCAGTAAACGATGTAAAGTAATCCCTTTAATGTTATGTGCTACAAGCCCAGTTGGAGCAGTAACAACACAAGACAACGCTGATTCAGTCCTTTTCTGCACATAAGTTGCAATTGCTTTAATCAGAAAACGTTTTCCAGTTCCCGCTTCTCCACTCACATACAGTCGGACAGGCTTAAATGATGTACATGAGCACTCTTTTTTCTCATGACTGAATCCATGTTCAACCTGTTCTGTGACTTCGTCATATATCTGTTTCTGCTCAAAGTTTAGTTGTTTCACCAAATCTTCTAAGTTAACTACATCCTCTTCAGCTTGTTCCATAGCTCTTTCCACCTCATCCATGGCAGTGGCAGCTTCATTTTGAATAATTGGTCCTCCTAGTGGATCCTGACTCAATGAAGTAGAACTCTGACTGTCTTGAGAACTGTCTCTCGCAATCTCTGCAGCAATTGTTGCTTCTTGCTCTATTTCTTCGTTCAACATTTGCATATAATTTGGAAAAACAGGACATTCTATGGTATCCTTGGTTGCATTAAAAGAGTCTTCATAACAGAGAAAATCTCCAAGTAGTTCATCTTCTGTACGCCATGGTTTAAAGAGTTGCAAAAGAGCCAAATAGTAGAATTCCCTTTTGTCTCGATTTTCGCAACTCAATTTTCGATGATTAATCAAATGACCTTTTCTCTGTTTCACTAGACATCCTTCACATCCAATGACAGCATATATTCCATTATTGATATATTCTCGGATGTTACTCTTATAAATATATCTTTGCAAAACTTCATGGAGACAAGCGTTCTCAAGGTAAGGACTTCTATTTGGATAGTATGTATCCAACATGTTTGTCTTCAAAATATCTGTACTTTCTGGTTCTTTCTCCGCCAAATACTCTATTTCTTGTACAGATTTCAAAACTCGGTTTCATGTTGCAGCAAGACCTAGACTCACCCAAATGATGGTTCTAGATTTGGCATATAGACTTGCTGATGACAATCGATCAGAACATTCATATGCTCCAATTTCTCGATGTGACAACATCTTCAGACTGTAACTGTATAATTTCTTGCTTAGACTCTTTTCATGTGAAATATCCTCCCACATTTCCTTCAGTTCTGTCTTTTCTTTTTTTGTGATGTAAGACGTCACATATCGAGCCACAGCAATAGAGTTGTCAGCAACGAATTGAATATCCATGTTAGCATTCCACATGGACAAAATCACTGGGTTGTAGTCGTTGATGTACTTGGATTCTTCGTTTCTTTTTAAATTGTATGTATTTTTGGGTGATTTCCTCGTCACAGTATGTCGTAGAGAAGACATCAAATTATTTACTCTTCCTTTAGAAATCACTGGTCGTGGAAAGCTGAAACGACATTTTGTGTAGAACTTTTCCTCGACAATACTTCCCACAACGATGGGATTGAAAACGTAAAACTTGTTGCCTTAAACTGTTTTCCTCAGTAGTTTTCGGAACAGCACATGTTGAATACTCTTCAATGAAACTCATCACTGTTTCATCAGAATCTGTTCCAAATTTGGGTGCATCTTTAATCCATAACAACATATGTATGTGAGGAGCACCTCTCGCTTGATACTCCTTTCTCCAAAAGAAATCCAAAACCTCTCCAAGGGGAGGATTTTTTTTGTTGGTAATGAAAGACATCATAGCTTCAAATCTATGATTGAAATATCTGCATACATTCACTGGATCCAAAGAACACAGTTCTCCAGGTGTTTTGAATTCTATATTTTGTATGTTTGCATTTGCCTCTCGTAGAAATTGAAGTAAGTCATCCCATGCATACTCAGCACAGCTAAGAGTGAGGAACCATGTAGGAGTTCCTAAGTTTCTTAGCATACATTTCAATTCCCCATGACGACGGTACCAATACTCGTTTGTACCACGCTGACATGCCATGAGATTGATTAGATGAGATTCCAAAATATTGTCTTGCAGATTGACTTTCTCCATAAAGTCCCTCGCCGAAACATTTTGCAGATGTGCTCCACTTTTCAGTATATGGTTTACTGCATAAGAAAGCCCAGACAAGTCACTTTCATACAGTAGATGAAACAAATATGGGATGCATTGACGAAACCTTGGATCTTCAGCATATAATCTTAAAGTCCGGTATTCAGATGCTGGAATTTAAAGTGGTCGATCGTCATATTGTCCACCTCGACCTGTTGGATATAGCTGTGGAAAACAACGAGCTTCCAAACTTTCTCCCCATACACTAATGGGACTTCCTTTTGCTGATTTCATTTGAAACAAGTCAATTGCATTACCCATTACTTCTTTGGAATGCAAAGGATGAACAGTATAATGTTCATATATTTCTTCACTTCTAGACACATCAACTTTTTCAATTTGGCCAGCTGAACAATCACTGTCTTCATCTGCAGCTGTTTCCTCTGCTCCAACACATACATGTTTGTAGTACTCATTGTTTTTGACCAAATACAACGTTGCCTTTTTGACTTTCCTAACATCCACTAAATCTTGCCAGATTTTCTTACTCTTTGTCGGAACCCCATTAACTAGAATAACCAGAGGTTCCTCTTCCACTTTCTCTACACCAATTGTATCAATATTTTTCTTGAAATCTAGAGGCAAATAAACAACTCTTCCCTTAAATCCTCTCTGTAAATCTGAAGGAGGCAATTTGCCTATCTTAGGCTCCATGCGAACAATTGCCTGAAAAGGATGGACACATTGAATCAAAATAGACTCATATGTATTTAATTCCATCAATTCAGGAGGCATGTCTACCAACTGCAGATTATTATGAACAGCTCTAGCAGGCATTCTGTTTTGATTTAATTTATCATAACAATATTTACAAATACGCTGATCAGAACTCAAATCAAAAGATTTCTCCACCCACAAATAAGTTGCAAAATCCTTCCACTCATAATTATTTATCTTTTCACTTATTACGTATAAATCAACTAATCTAGTTTGATGCTTATAATGAGTTTCCTGACAACACACACAAGTAACATTCGGCCTTTCACTTGATTTCACCTTAAACCTGATAATTTCCTTGTCAAACTTTTCTGTACTTGAAATCTGTCATTGTCCTCCACATTACCTTGAATTTCTATGTCAATTTCTACACTGTCCTCTTTTTCACCAAAATAACAAATCTCAATTTCTTCACAAATCTTCTTCACATCTAATTCAGTTCCATTCAAAAGAGCACTGTTTAATTGTTTAAGCTTAAGTGCTGGACTTTTGGCATAATACAACCTTCTCACTAATTTCCTCATTTTGTTATGATGCACTGCTAACATCCTAAAAGGATGAAAAACACTCTGACAGACTTTTCTAGAAAGACAAGCCAGTGAATGCCCTTGCAAACCTGTGTTTTCTCTCACTCTGCAAGGATCTAAGTCTTGCAACATCTTCATTTTCTGTTTTAGAGTTTTCTTACTATATGTACGTAAGAAATTACAAAACAAATCGATTGATTCCTGTCGCACACTACAAATACTACTACACTTCCAAGTGTACACTGGACCCTTAGTATGTCTCCCTAAAACTTCATCAGTTAACACCTCTTCTGGTTCTCTAGGCACATGTTTCTCTTTTTCAATCAGACAACCGTCTTTCACCTTATATGCTCGACCACTGGTGTCAACTGCATGCACTAAATCATTCTCCTGAAAGTAACTCTCCTCATTAAAAAATGGCTCACAACTTGAACTGTGCATCCATTCTCCAGAAAAAACTTTACAAAAATTAGTCCGATTAATTACTCTTTTCCATTTACTGTTTGATTTGAAAACATCAATTGTCTTGTTAAGTGTCCTAATTCTATTGATTATTAAAATAAATAATTTTTTCTTAACTTCAAAAGCCTGATCAACAATCTTCTCTACACTTTTCTTTTTCTTATAAAAAGCAGATCTCTGTTTACCTTTTTTAATATTTTTTAACAAATTTGAAACCACCCTATTGCGAAACATTCGTTTACGAATGTCCCTAAATTGATTTTGCCTTCTCTTCCTATACATATTATTGTCTCCTGCTGCAGTAGTAACATTTTTTGGGAATCTCTCCTTCCTCTTCAAATTTGCTCTCTCCTTCTCTTTTTCTACATTCTGTCCAACATTTTTTTTGATCTACATATGTTCCATAAGAAATACTTACAGCTAGATTCATGAAGCCAAATTGCGCTCGCAATAGCTGCCAATTCGCTATTGCGCTCGCAATTTGACTGGAAGGAATTCAAGAAACTCAAACAACCATAATAGCGAATTCGCAATTAAAAAATAGCGGATTCGCTATTAAATTCGCAGAATCCAGGAGGATGGTCATTTGCGAATCGGAAATAGCGAGAAGCCATGGATTCTGCGTTTTTATTAGCGAAGTCGCTAAAAACTCGCAATTGCCATTCATGAAAATTCGCTAACAGCGAAAAACGAGGAAATCGCTATTTGCGACGCACAAATTAAGAAGAACTCAAATCAGGTGGTAACCAGTTCTGAATTTTTTTTTTCAAAAAACAGTTAGGTCACACCCAACAGGTGCAGGGCAGACCTAACACATTTAAGGAGGTGCAGCTGGAGCCTGGGGATTCCCCCAATGCCTGGACTTTACATGCTGGTGAGGTGGCGTAGGCTGCAGCGAGCTGCACGCAACAGACGGAAGATACAGGAGCGGATATTCCGGCAGCGAGTCACCCTTCTGGGCCAAACCAGGGAGCAAATCTATGCCAAGTACCGCCTGAATGGGGCTATGATAATCAAGCTCATCTAGGACCTAGGCCCCCTGATGCAGCACCCTACAAGGAGGACCAATGCCGTGCCCACACATGTGCAGGTATTGTGCTGCCTGCACCTCCTGGCCTCCGGAAGCTTCCAGGGGATGGTCGCAGTTGCAGGGGTGATATCCCAGCCCACCATGTCCCGCTGCCTAAGGAGTTTCCTGGAGGCAATGCTGACCCGGCTACACCACTATATATCATTCCCCACTAGCCAACAGGACCTCAATGATACAAAGCTGCAGTTTTACAATTTAGCACAATTCCCACACGTCATTGGATGCATTGACTGTACGCACGTCCATATTTGCCCACCTGCTGAGACGGAGTACATGTACCGCAACCGGAAGAGCTACCACTCCCTCAACATCCAGATGGTGTGAAATGCCAAAACAATAATCACAGACATTGTGGCACAGTACCCGGGGAGCACACATGACTCCTTCATCTTCAGACACAGCGGCATCCACACACGACTGGCCAGGGGAGACTTTGGGGAAGGACACCTACTAGGTAAGTACACATGCCCCAAATGTGTACATTGTGATCATGTAGCTGCGCAGAACAGGCACTCACCCTCTGCTCCTTGCATACAGGTGACAGCGGCTATGCTCTCCGTGAGTACCTCCTCACCCCATACCTCAACCCTGCAACACCACAGCAACGGCGATTTAATGCATCACACATTTGCACAAGGAACTGTATTGAGAGGACATTTGGCCTGTTGAAAAGCAGGTTCCGCATACTGCACAAGACAGGTGGGGCCATGAAATACGATCCTGAGGTCTGCTGCCGCATCGTGGCCGTGTGTGCGATCCTTCACAACATTGCTACGAAGCGCAGGATCCCTGTTGACATATCTGGCAGTGAGTCGGAAGGGGACAACGAGCCACCTGCTCATATGCATCACGCATGCGGGGAAAATCCCGCAGAGGGGCACAGGCGCCGTAACGAAATCTGCATCAACCATTTCTAATGCACCCACACCCATTACTTGACTCATGCATGAGGACATTAAGAATGACATGAGTCAGATTAAGGTAATCAAACCAATTGTATTTGTTAAAGTACAATAAACTTGGCATTCAGCTAACTTGTACATCACTGACATATTGCATCATATGCCTGTCCTTCAGGAGGGCATGCTTGTACCAGCAGCATGGCCCCTCACGTCAATGTCAATGTTCAATGCCGCCTCCGGGCAGATGCTCCCAGCCTCCTTTCCCCACTGTCCTCCTGATTAGGACGTGAGTCAGCAGAGGGCCTGCTGCTGCGGCGGGGTGCTACCACCGGAGGGATGGACTGGCTGCTATGGCTGGATGCAGCCTCACTTGTGTCTTCCCCCCCACCCTCCCGGCCATGGTTGGCAGCCTGCATGGCCTGGACTGCAGTAGCCACATGCTCTAGTGCTGTTGCGACGTCCTGGCAGCACTGGACCATTTGGACCTGCATTGCCAAGGAGCGTCGCGAGAGCTGGGAGATAGCGTTGCCGATTATGTAATTCGAGCGCGTGTACGCTGACAGGCGGGTCAACAGTTGGCGGTGCCTGCGGCGATTTAGTTCCCGCTGCCTGTTAATGGCCTGTGTGTTGGCCTCCATGGCAGCTGTCATCCGCTCGGACATCAATGCAACATTCCGGGCAGTCTTGTCCAGTTGCAGGTGGATGGCCCCAAGATGACGTGCCTGTGTCTGATGCACATGCAGCATCCTGCGCTCGATGGATAGCCCACCTGCTTGCAGATTCAGCCCCCTACCAGCACGGGAAATATTGGAGCGCTGACCCCTCACCAGTCCGCTGGACTGGCTCCTCACAGCCGCAGGGCGGCGGGTTGGTTGGCGAACTGGAGCTGGTGTAGCTTGTCCCACTGGGGACTGTGTGACAGGCAGAGCTACTGCAGCGCGTGCTGGCACAGGGGTGGCACTGGCCACAGGGGCAGGTGGTGTGATGTGCGCTGGTGCGGGAGCTGGCACAGATGGTCCGGGCTGTGGGGAGAGATTCGCATCTCCCTCTGTGTCCTCCGTGATGTCCATGACCAGGCCATCGCTGTCAGTGCTTGGGACTTCTGCGCCACCTGTGATGTAAAGTGGACTTTGATTAGTGACATGTTTCTTACCCATTTAGACTTCCTACATGCATGCAGACTACCATTCCCTGACTGGCTGCAGGATTGACTCTCACTAAACATGTGTGGCTTCATGGGGCAAGATGGTAAATGTGGTCAGACTACATGTCCCACAATGCATTAGGGCTTTAGTGGTGTGCTTTGGCTGCATGTCTGGGCTTGTATATGGGAGGCTCTGGAGTATTGGACATTGTTAGGGGACAGGGGATCGCACTCGCATGGCACTTGCCTGGTGTGTCGGAAGGAGTCAAGCTGTGTCACACCCACGCATGCCTGTGGATTAATTGTGTCCTCCACACGGTCCTCCAGTGGTGTATTCGGTGGGACAGTGGGCTCCACTCCACCTGTCACAACACACTCCCCCAGCCTCTCCGCTATCCTCTCCTTTGACCTCCCTCTGAGGTCATACCACCGTTTTTTGAGTTCGTCCACGGAGCGCTAGGGCACACCCACAGAGTTAACTTTTGCGCGGATACGCAACCATAGCCGCCTTTTGTCCGCCTAGGCCACCCTCCTCGAATTTTTGCCAAAAAGGCGATTGTAGTCCTTGCAGACTCCTTCTATCAGGAACTCTAGCTCCTGCTCCGAAAATGTTATCTTTCTTTTGCGCCCACTAGCAGATCCAGCTGCAGCTTCCTCAGTCATGCTTGCCACTGGGGTGTATCCTGCACAACTCCTGTAGGCACACTGGAGAGGTCCTCTGAATGTGATGCTCCCTGTACAGGCTCTCACTGCTGAATGAGGGTGGAACCTGCCTACTTCCTGGTTGTGATGTCATCACTGGGCTCAAGATGCGACTTCCCGTTTTTGCGATCTCGCACTTAGCAAGATCGCAATATGCTATCTCGCTATTAGCGAAGTCGCAATTTCAACACGGATTTCGGCCAGTTATGCGAATTAATAGCGATTTTCGGCAAATCGCAATCGGCGATTGCAGCCGATTGCGATTAACTTTTTTTTTACGCTATTATTCATGAATGCCTATCTGCGATTTCTTAATTGCGATTCGCTTTTTCTCACAATTAAGGAATCGCAGATCCAGACATTGATGACTCTAGCTGTTAGTTGTCTTACCAGGACCTTTTTTCCTGTTTTTTGAAGTATTTGTTGTAGGAGACTGCTTTAATTCCGTTGCTATTTTAGATTTTTTTCCGCTTAGCATCTTTTCGTCTCCTTTGCCTTGAGGGCATATTTCCTTACTATTGAAATCTTGATTTTAATCTGTGGAAAACAAAAAAAAAAAAAATCATTATAGACCACTATTCACAAACAACAAAACAATGACAATAAGCAAACGATATAAACACTATAATACTTATACATATGACTTTATCTCTGTTTTTTAAATATAATTCTAAAAAAATATTTCGGGCACATGAATTGGTTTTACATTATTGACAAGGATTAGATAGTATCTGCATGATTAAAAAAATATATTTGAACATTTCACAACCATATCACCTGTTTCCTCAGATTAGTAAGCAGATTGTACACATGAGGTAAGGACTGTCCTGGGGAGCATAGGTGGTGAGGCCGGTGTCTAAGAGTGCACTGGACTGCACTTCATGAAGCCTATCCACCACTGCACTCTTAGACACAGCCCTCACCTCCTTTCCACCCCTGGACAGACCTCTCTTCCACTACACTCTTCAACACAGGCATCACCTCCTATGCACCCCTGGACAATCCTCACCTCATCTGCAACCCTGAATAGTCCTCAACTCATCTGCACCATTAGACAGGCCTCAGTTCATCTACACCCCTGGACATGCTTCATCTCATCTGCACCCTGTTATCATCAATTATACTCAATGTACTGAGGCCTGTCCAAGGGGCGCAGATTAGATAATGCTTGTCTAAGGGTCAGAGGAGGTAAGTCCTCTCAATTGCACTCATGGACACAGGCCTCAACTCCTTTGCGCCCCTGGACATGCCTCACCTCATCTGCACGATCCACTTCCTAATTTGAGGAAACACAGGTAACATACATTTCCTCTCTCTTGCAAACATTCCTACCAAGCATTACCAAAAAAATGACACAAACCAGCAGCAAAGAAGCTCAGTCTGCTTCCTAATCTGAGGTAACACAGGTGACATGATTGTGAAAGGTTCAAATATTTTTATGTAATCATGCACACACTATTTATTCCTTCTCAAAAATGTAAAAGCCATTGATTTGCCCCAAAATCGTTTTTAGAATAACATTTTAGAAACAGAGCGCAGGTTCTATGTACAAGCATTCCATTTCAGTACTGAAAACTCACTATTTTACAAAATACATTTCCTCTCTCTTGCAAACATTCCTACCAAGCTTTACCAAAAAAAGACACAAACCAACAGCAAACAAGCTCAGTCTGCTTCCTAATCTGAGGTAACACAGCTGACATGATTGTGAAAGGTTCAAATATTTTTATGTAATCAGGCACACACTATTTATTCCTTCTCAAAAATGTAAAAGCCATTAATTTGCCCCAAAATCGTTTTTTGAATAGCATTTTAGAAACAGAGCGCAGGTGCTATGTACAAGCATTCCATTTCAGTACTGAAAACTCACTATTTTACAAAATACATTTCCTCTCTCTTGCAAACATTCCTATCAAGCTTTACCAAACAAATGACACAAACCAACAGCAAAGAAGCTCAGTCTGCTTCCTAATCTGAGATAACACAGGTGACATGATTGTGAAAGGCTCAAATATTTTTATGTAGTCATGCACACACTATTTATTCCTTCTCAAAAATGTAAAAGCCATTAATTTGCCCCAAAATCGTTTTTTGAATAACATTTTAGAAACAGAGCGCAGGTCCTATGTACAAGCATTCCATTTCAGTACTGAAAACTCACTATTTTACAAAATACATTTCCTCTCTCTTGCAAACATTCCTACCAAGCTTTACCAAAAAAATGACACAAACCAACAGCAAACAAGCTCAGTCTGCTTCCTAATCTGAGGTAACACAGCTGACATGATTGTGAAAGGTTCAAATATTTTATATAATCATGCACACACTATTTATTCCTTCTCAAAAATGTAAAAGCCATTAATTTGCCCCAAAATCGATTTTTGAATAACATTTTAGAAACAGAGCGAAGGGCCTATGTACAAGCATTCCATTTCAGTACTGAAAACTCACTATTTTACAAAATACATTTCCTCTCTCTTGCAAACATTCCTACCAAGCTGTACCAAAACAGTGACACAAACCAACAGCAAAGAAGCTCAGTCTGCTTCCTAATCTGAGATAACACAGGTGACATGATTGTGAAAGGTTCAAATATTTTATATAATCATGCACACACTATTTATTCCTTCTCAAAAATGTACAAGCCATTAATTTGCCCCAAAATCGATTTTTGAATAACATTTTAGAAACAGAGCGCAGGGCCTATGTACAAGCATTCCATTTCAGTACTGAAAACTCACTATTTTACAAAATACATTTCCTCTCTCTTGCAAACATTCCTACCAAGCTGTACCAAAACAGTGACACAAACCAACAGCAAAGAAGCTCAGTTTGCTTCCTAATCTGAGATAACACAGGTGACATGATTGTGAAAGGTTCAAATATTTTTATGTAATCATGCACACACTATTTATTCCTTCTCAAAAATGTAAAAGCCATTAATTTGCCCCAAAATCGTTTTTTGAATAACATTTTAGAAACAGAGCGCAGGTCATATGTACAAGCATTCCATTTCATTACTGAAAACTCACTATTTTACAAAATACATTTCCTCTCTCTTGCAAACATTCCTACCAAACTTTACCAAAAAAATGACACAAACCAACATCAAAGAAGCTCAGTCTGCTTCCTAATCTGAGGTAACACAGGTGACATGATTGTGAAACGTTCAAATATTTTTATGTAATCATGCACACACTATTTATTCCTTCTCAAAAATGTAAAAGCCATTGATTTGCCCCAAAATCGTTTTTAGAATAACATTTTAGAAACAGAGCGCAGGTCCTATGTACAAGCATTCCATTTCAGTACTGAAAACTCACTATTTTACAAAATACATTTCCTCTCTCTTGCAAACATTCCTACCAAGCTTTACCAAAAAAATGACACAAACCAACAGCAAACAAGCTCAGTCTGCTTCCTAATCTGAGGTAACACAGCTGACATGATTGTGAAAGATTCAAATATTTTTATGTAATCATGCACACACTATTTATTCCTTCTCAAAAATGTAAAAGCCATTAATTTGCCCCAAAATCGGTTTTTGAATAACATTTTAGAAACAGAGGGCAGGTCCTATGTACAAGCATTTTATTTCAGTACTGAAAACTCACTATTTTACAAAATACATTTCCTCTCTCTTGCAAACATTCCTACCAAGCTTTACCAAAAAAATGACACAAACCAACAGCAAAGAAGCTCAGTCTGCTTCCTAATCTGAGATAACACAGGTGACATGATTGTGAAAGGTTCAAATATTTTTATGTAATCATGCACACACTATTTATTCCTTCTCAAAAATGTAAAAGCCATTAATTTGCCCCAAAATCGATTTTTGAATAACATTTTAGAAACAGAGCGCAGGGCCTATGTACAAGCATTCCATTTCAGTACTGAAAACTCACTATTTTACAAAATACATTTCCTCTCTCTTGCAAACATTCCTACCAAGCTGTACCAAAACAGTGACACAAACCAACAGCAAAGAAGCTCAGTCTGCTTCCTAATCTGAGATAACACAGGTGACATGATTGTGAAAGGTTCAAATATTTTTATGTAATCATGCACACACTATTTATTCCTTCTCAAAAATGTAAAAGCCATTAATTTGCCCCAAAATCGTTTTTTGAATAACATTTTAGAAACAGAGCGCAGGTCATATGTACAAGCATTCCATTTCAGTACTGAAAACTCACTATTTTACAAAATACATTTCCTCTCTCTTGCAAACATTCCTACCAAGCTTTACCAAAAAAATGACACAAACCAACAGCAAAGAAGCTCAGTCTGCTTCCTAATCTGAGATAACACAGGTGACATGATTGTGAAAGGTTCAAATATTTTTATGTAATCATGCACACACTATTTATTCCTTCTCAAAAATGTAAAAGCCATTAATTTGCCCCAAAATCGATTTTTGAATAACATTTTAGAAACAGAGCGCAGGGCCTATGTACAAGCATTCCATTTCAGTACTGAAAACTCACTATTTTACAAAATACATTTCCTCTCTCTTGCAAACATTCCTACCAAGCTGTACCAAAACAGTGACACAAACCAACAGCAAAGAAGCTCAGTCTGCTTCCTAATCTGAGATAACACAGGTGACATGATTGAGAAAGGTTCAAATATTTTTATGTAATCATGCACACACTATTTATTATCCACCTGCTATTAGGTTGCTAAAGAGTTCTTCTGCTTCCTTATCCCTATTCATGTTTCATTTGCGGCTGCTCAAAAAAACAAATTCAACAATAAGAGCAAGGTAACTGTTTTAAGTTTGAGCACACAGCAGGTAAAGGAATGTATACAGATACAATGTTCAAATATGGTGCTCCAGATGAAACAAGTCGGTTACCACGACGAGATCAGGTAGTGTGTATAATTATACGTTGATACAATCTTTGTTTCCAACATATACTGAATATGGTATAAATAGGAATTTTAATGACCTACTGAATTCCCTACTTCTAAAACTTGAATTTCCTGCATTCTTGCCTGTATTCCTTAACCTTAATCCATGCGACTGGATAACGAGGCAAACTGCTGGTATCTTTCCGCTTTGTACATTCAGGATAAGTAAATAACAGACCTTGTGAAATGCAATATAACATGAGGAAGACAAATAGTTAGGGGTGCTCCATCGAGTAAATTCGTAGATAGAAATAACAGTGTATTTTTATGATGAATCATTTTAGGATGGTGTCTGGACCTGACATACAACATACGATTGACTTATCCGCCCCAATACAGATGCGCTAACCCAAGAGATTAGAGTGTATCTGACCACCTTCAGAAGGCGATCATCCCGAGAAGGTGACTGAATTTCGCAGACATGCGCGTTACAGTGTACACTGTGATATAGCGATCTAAACTGGGGAGAATGGACAATAAGTAGAAAGTGTCTTCTAGGACACAACTGGACAAAGAGGATATTTAGAATAATATAACTTTTATGAGTGTTTGAAACTACCTGAGAAACGCGATCGTGAAATGTACATCTTAAACATGCCTAAATAATCTCGATCTCCTATGAGACTGAGGTTTTCTTGACTGTCTTAAGATGGCGACTAAAATTCTACAGACATGCGCGTTACAGTGCACACTGTGAAACTGCATTTTTAACTGGGGAGAACGAATAATAAGTGTAGAATGTTTATATACACACAATCGTATTAATAGGATACTTTGAATAACACAATTTTTACAAATGCTTGTTACCATTGGAAAAACGCAACCGTGAAATGTACACGTAACATATGTCTAAATAACTTTGATATTACGTGTAACATATGGTATAACGCGGGAGGAGGATATAAGTTAGTTATAGCTGCTAAGACAGCAATAGAAGAATTTTCGTATAGAAACTAAGGACTTTACAAAGATGGCGCTTCCCGCCCTCACATATGTATAAAAAGATACAGCAAGATGGCGCGATACTAGGACGCCGATACGGAGAAACGCGTTCCAAAGCACAGGACATTTGATACGAGGTGAGGTCCCTCTGACTAATCTAGATATGAATATGACATTATTTATGCATTGGAAGGAACAGTGTCATTTAATACATGCCCCCGGTCTTTTAGGTGACAGACAGCGGCACCTTGATCTTACATGAAAGACACATACTGCGAGAGCCCGATTCGCTTGGGAGATTCTGCTAAGGCAGAGGTAAGAGAGTTATTATGGGGGCAATAATGTGCAAATCGCACAATAATGATCAGACATGTTAAGCTGAACATGTTGTTACCAAGCATAATTATATGCTAATAATGTGAATATCAGGTTTATTAATAGCGATTATCAACTTACTTATTTGAAATATAGACTGTGAATAAGAAAGACAAATTTGGACAGATTGATAACGGTCATAAATATGATTATTTCAGACGCGAAGTGCAATACCAGTATATGGTTTATCTTTGGGAAGTTGAATTGAGCAACGTGGAGAGATATAGGTAAGAAGCTTCGTAGCATGGTCGCATCTCTTTACTTTATACTAACTTACTGTATTTAACTACTTTCATCTGATATAGAACTAACAATTAAGTGGAGGCTACATATCCCACTTAATATGAGTATTTTACTTGGGTGTCTCAAGCATGAACTTGGTGGTGAGCAGAAGATCTATGACCTATTTTCTTACTTTTGAGCACTGGTGTGTTCAGGGATATGTCCCTTTGATATTTGGTTAAATTTTAAACTATCCTTGTCATACAGAGGGCAAAATAAGGATGTAATGGTGATGTTGTATTCTGTTTGGGTTGCAGCCATGAGGAAGTCTTTGGTCAGATTAGACCAGACGAAACACGTGTTGGCTGCACTTTTGTTGAAGAATGTTGAAGAATGCTTTCAATGAAGATGGAAATTGAATCATACCAAGAATAAAGACAAACTACTTTACTTGAAAAAAAGACTTTGTGGACTCTGAGTGCTCGATGAAAATTATTGCATTGGGAGAGATAGATGATGTTGCGCAGGTGGGGTGCAATGGAGCTGCTTGCTCTATTGAAGACGTGGTGCGGGAATGGGTCTAATGGAGAGCCGGAGTGGATTGTGCGCATGGTCTTGAAGTGTCATCGATGCTCACGCTGGCCCAGGCTAGCAGGGGGTCGTGGTGAATGGTGTGCAGAAGGTCTGTTGTGTTGCTGTCTGTTGGGGCTGTCTGGGTGTTGAAGCTGTCATGGATGTCTGCTATCTTGTGGTGGAAGAAGGTGGCGAGAGAGTCGCACAGGGCTTGCGACGGCGGAATGCCGTTGGTATTGGAGCTGGGGTTGGAGAGTTCCTTCACAATGTTGAAGAGCTCCTTGCTATTGTGTGCGTTGTTGTCCTAAAACTATTCTGTGTGTCCCTTTATTACAACCCTTGTGCAGCCAGTTGTACTGACCAGGTAACACTTGCATGACAGAACTACTGATTTTAAGCCACTCAGACTGAGTAACTGAGCTACTTCCTTCAGGTACATCATTCGCCAGGGGCAGTGAAGGTGAGCGGTCAGACGTCGTGAACTTGAGCAGTCAAGGATTACTGTAGGAGGTGGTAGCATTTAGAGACTCTGATAAAACATGTTAATAAATAATGAACACTGGGTGTAATGTGAAGTCAGTGTTATAGCTTCAAGGCAGACAGCACTTTTAAGAACCATTAAATAAAAAAACTTTTAAAATGTTGATAAGTACTCAGCATGTATCACATGCTTACCTTCCAACGGTGCAAAGCATCACACACAAAACACCACAGATGTGTCACGAAGACGCTCCTCAGGGATTTCCAAGAAATACAGGATAGGGTACACGCATTGTCTTTGTTCGCTTCTGCATTCCGAGTTGTGCACGTTTAGAGCTTATCCAAGATAGACCACATTTCACGAGATAGAGGCAGCTGAAAAGTACACGTGAATCAGAGGTCGGAATTAAACGAATTGTGTGTTGATCGGGTGCACACACGTTGCTTCTGTAGGTTATACCTTATTCTAAGCTCTGAAATTTAGAACCAGCAGATAATCCGGAGGGAATGACGACAATAGCTGAGCATCACTCTGCTCACAAGAGCGCTGTACAGTTCTGTTCTACAACAGAACAGGACCTTGTACACACACATATTCCATAGCAGCTATTAAAGCCCGCAACAGCAGCTACTTTCCCCAGCCCTCCTCCACAAAGATGCTTCTTAGGGGCATAGGAGAGGCTTGCAGGCCAAGAGGTTTCAAATAAGGGTTGATGCAGTCACTGGCCTACCCCATCAAACGCTTTCATCAGACAGAAACACATTCACTCACTTCTATATATCCTCACACTGAATCACACCCTGGCCCTAATGAAAACATGACAGCGGCAGCCCTCCAACTATGGAAAACACATCAAACCAAACTATAGCACATTGTACACTTCGCAAACGTCAAAAAGCAAGAACAACGCTTCTTCTGTAATTGACACGTGCAGACAATATTTGACCATTGGATATGTTTTGAATCAAATTTAATTAAGCCTGGTACGCAATACAGGTGAACTGCCTGCTCATATATTTAGGAGACGTCTTATGCTCCCAGTACATGTGTGGAATTGGCATCATTTGCACGCAGCCTTCAAAATGAGGTTTACTTTACCTCCTGAATGCATTTAAGGAGGAGGCAGGTTTGTTGAACTTCATAGCTCCTTAGTACGTATCATTTGTTTATCTTACATGGACTCAGAAGCGCGCCAAATGGTTTACCAAGGACAAGGAATGTGAGGAGCTGGGGCTGGCAAAAGACGGGAGCGGTATCTAATGGAGCCATTACAGCGTTTCCTCCTGTATAACTACTAACTATAAGCGGACAAGAACACAGCGAGATGTCTACTGGAGTTGCATAGTTTTATTGAAGCCTCAAAGTATCTAAATCATGCATCTAAAATGAAAGTGTGTATTCCCACTCCGTCCTTGCTACCTGCATAACGAGGTTCAGAACAATGTACATTGTTATCAAACCAAGGGCTGCAAAACAAATCCCACGTCCACATGGCGAAGACGCACAATGCTTTCTAATTTTCTTTTTTTATCAAGTGTTTAATGCATACGTTCATAGCATATAGGCAAAACAACATATTAAGATATTAGATAACAGAAAAATAATGGGCGGCTTAGCAGTACCATATTTATGGGAAAGAACAAGATAGTGCCAAGAATGAAGGCGGAAGCACAGCTGCCCACATTTTCTTAACGTCATTTGCCCCCTTCCTGCCTTTAACCCAAAGATTGGCAGCCTCTGTTAAATAAACCTGGACAAAAGAATGCGCACCACGCATACACAGTAGGAGGTGTCTGATTGGCCCATTCCCCGGCGATGCAGAAGTGAGAGTACAATAATTGCAATGGAAATGATAGCAGAGACTCCCTTGCCGGCAACGGGTTCCAGTCCCAGCATAATATTGTTTATGGTAATCTGTAGGTCACCATGCAGATACTGATGAGATAGCTGCTGAGCTCTATCCGACCAGCATCGGTTTAGATGTTCAAAACTAACAATCCTATGAGCTCTTCGGCCCGCATCTTGCTTTCTAATTTTCTACGCTCGAAAACTGGAGTTGATGCTGAAACCGAGGCTGATGGGTTTCCTTAAGTATTACAATTCACATTTATGTTGGATAAACATCACAGCTTGCTAAGCTCACCACAGATGGCTTGTTTATTTTAGACCTCCAGTGTAAGCTTGCTTTATAGTCGTGCTTCTTTTTAAAGCACTTTAATACATTTTAATGCCCCTTGTTGTAATCCTCAGTGCCACCGCGGTGGTTAGTGTAATGCGTTCCTCTCACCTCGGGGTTACTAATGAGGTCAGAGAGTGCCCAATCTCTAAACTGAATAATTTAGTAATCAGACGCTGCAGACTCCAGCAATAGAATTTATTTCTGACACCAAAACAGCAAATGGATTTTTAGATGCACCACGCACTCCGCCCCTCCCACCCCTTCTTCTCGGCAATAACTGTGCCCTTAGATTGATGCTAATACGGCGCACTTGCAAGAACATGTCTCCCTTAAATCACCATGTCAACATTTACGCCACAGGAATTTTCCTCTGTTATGTATCTTAAAAGGACTTAGAACAACTCTGTTTATGTGGGACTTTTGCAATCTATTACAAACTAATTTAGTGCATATATCAACCAGTGCCTCAGGGAAACAGAAAGAAAATAATGAGTAAAATGAGACAGCCTCTGGAAGATTCCCACTCTGATGAAAAAAAAAAGATTAAAAAACCGTACATCTCAAGAGTTTCTTGTTATGGAGGGCTGTGTGGATAAAGTGAAGGGTAGAATAGAATGAACAAAGAAATGCACGCGCACCAAAGAAAATGTAACCCCCTACCAAATTAAAGGTGAGGCTCAATGACAAAAATGAGAGGTAAACGATTAATGCAGTCAGAGGTATTCTATGAGCAAGAGAGCCCTCGCCTTCTCTGTTGGTTTGAGTAGGTAATAATAAAATACATCTAGCAAGATTAACCCGGCTAGTAGCTACCAAAAACTGAAGAGAGATTAAAACTGACAACTGAAAAACGTTCATAGAGCAGTTACTTCGTGAAGTGCGCAGTCTGTAGCCTCAAAATCGTTTCATTAAAGAATTCAATACATTATTCCTTTAAAAAATAACCTGGCATGCTGAGGGCATATAGTGGATAACACTGTTACATTATGGCTAATATTACAACAAAAGAGTCCGTTTACACTCAATGATCAAACCAAATATTCCATACAGGTATTGGTGGTGTGGACCAAGGTGAGGAATTTCTGCCAGGTAGAGTTAGGGGAATCAAATGATGGACAGAATGCTGACAATGCAAACATTCTCCCCCATTCCAAAGATCTGGGTTAAATCCATCATTCTTTTGCCCACTATGCCACCCCAGTTTGGACCCAGACATGTGCAAATCAGTCTTGACCCTGTGCCACATGGGAACAGTCCAGACCGAATTGCAAGCCCAAGTCCTCCCTGGACTGGAAACAACAGGGTATGTCACCCTTCTGCAGCCAGGGTAGCTTGAATCCAGTGGCACAGTGAGCAAGAACCCACGTCTGGGCATACCCATCCCACTTAGGGCGTAAAGTGTTACAGCAAACAAATGATGGACGGAATCCTGACAATGCAACCATTCTCCCCCAGTCAAAAGATCTGTGTCAAATCCATTGTTCTTTTGCCCATTAAGTCACCCCAGTATGGACCCAGCCACATGCAAATAGGTCTTGACCCTGTGCCACATGGGAACAGTCCAGACGGAACTGCCAGGCCAGGTCCTCCTTGGACCGGAAACAAGCAGGTTTCAGGGTATGTCACTCTTCTTCAGCCAAGGTAGCTTGAATCCAGTGGCACAGGGAGCAAGGGACCCATTTCTGGGCATACCCATCACACTTAGGGTGAAAAGTGTTACAGCAAACAAATGATGGAGGGAATGCTGACAATGCAAACATTCTGCACCAGTCAAAAAATCTGGGTTAAATCCATCCTTCTTTTGCCGACTACGCCACCCCAGTTTGGTCCCATCCATATGCAAATCAGTCTTCACTCTGTGCCACATGGGAACAGTACAGACCGAACTTCCAGGCCAGGTCCTCCATGGACGGGACACGAGCATCCTGGGACTTGTTTCAGGGTATGTCACCCTTCTTCAGCCAGGCTAGCTTGAATCCAGTGGCACAGTGAGCAAGGGACCCACGTCTGGGCATACCCATTCCACTTAGGGTGAAAAGTGTTACAGCAAACAAATGATGGACGGAATGCTGGCAATGCAAAGTTTCTTCCCCAGTCAAAATATCTGGGTTAAATCCATCATTCTTTTGCCCACTACGCCACCCCTCTTTGTACCCAGCCATATGCAAATCAGTCTTGACCCTGTGTCCCATGGGAACAGGCCAGACCGAACTGCCAGACCAGGTCCTCCCTGGACCGGAAACAAGCATTCTTGTTTCCAGTCCAGGGAGGACCTGGCCTGGCAGTTCGAACTTGACTTTTCCCATTGGGTGGATGGTAAAGACTGATGTGCATATGGCTGGGTCCAAACTAGAACGGCATGGTGAGCAGAAAAACAATGGATTTTTGCCCATATCTCTGTTCTGGGGTGAATTTATGACATTGTTTTGGATTCTGTCCATCATTTGTTCTTTTTGCTTTTGTCACCCCGAGTGGGATGGGTATGCCCAGACGTGGGTCCTGTGCTCTCCATGCCACTGGAGTCAAGCTATCCTGGCTGATGAAGGCTGAAAGCCCGAAACCCATCCTAGGATGCTTGTTTCCAGTCCAGGGAGGACCAAGCATTGGCAATGGGGGCTGGTCTGTTCCCATTGGGTGGAGGGTCAAGAATGATTTGCATATGGCTGGGTCCAAAGTGGAATGGCAAGGTGAGCAAAAAATAATGGATTTAGGCCCAGATCTCTGTACTGGAATGAATGTATGACATTGTTCTGCACTCTGTCCATCAATTGTTCTTTTTGCATTTGTCACCCTGAGTGGGACGGGTATGCCCAGACGTGGGTCCTGTGCTCTCCATGCCACTGGAGTCAAGCTATCCTGGCTGATGAGGGTTGAAAGCCTAAAACCGGTCCTAGGATGCTGTCCAGGGAGGACCTAGCATGGCAATGGGGGCTGGTCTGTTCCCATTGGGTGGAGGGTCAAGACTTATTTGCATATGGCTGGGTCCAAATTGGAATGGCATGGTGAGCAAAAAACAATGGATGTAGGCCCAGATCTCTGTACTGGAATTAATGTATGACATTGTTCTGCACTCTGTCCATCAATTATTCTTTTTGCATTTGTCACCCTGAGTGGTACGGGTATGCCCAGACATGGGTCCGTGCTCTCCATGGTACTGGAGTTAAGCTATCCTGACTGATGAGGGCTGAAAGCCTGAAACCGGTCCTAGGATGCTTGTTTCCAGTCCAGGGAGGACCTGGCCTGGCAGTTCGGGCTGGACTGTTCCCATTGGGTGCAGGGTCAAGACTGATTTGAATATGGCTTGGTCCAAACTGGAATGGCATGGTGAGCAACAAAACAATGGATTTAGGCCCAGATCTTTGTACTGGGGTGAATGTATGACATTGTTCTGCATTCTGTCCATCAATTTTTTTTTTGTATTTGTCAACCCAAGTGAAACGGGTATGCCCAGACATGTGTCCTGTGCTCCCCATGCCACTGGAGTCAAGGTACCCTGGCTGATGAAGGCAGAAAGCCCGAAACCCATCCTAGGATGCTTGTTTCCAGTCCAGGGAGGACCAAGCATGGCAATGGGGGCTGGTCTGTTCCCATTGGGTGGAGGGTCAAGACTGATTTGCATATGGCTGGGTCCAAATTGGAATGGCATGGTGAGCAAAAAACATTGGATTTAGGCCCAAATCTCTGTACTGGAATGAATGTATGATATTGTTCTGCACTCTGTCCATCAATTGTTCTTTTTGCATTTGTCACCCTGAGTGGGAGGGGTATGCCCAGACGTGGGTCCTGTGCTCTCCATGCCAATGGAGTCAAGCTATCCTGGCTGATGAGGGCTGAAAGCCTGAAACCGGTCCTAGGATGCTTGTTTCCAGTCCAGGGAGGACCTGGCCTGGCAGTTCGGACTGGACTTTTCCCATTGGGTGGACGGTCAAGACTGATTTGCATATGGCTGGGTCCAAACTAGACTGGCATGGTGAGGAGAAAAATGATGGATTTTGGACCATATCTCTGTACTGGGGTGAATGTATGACATTGTTCTGCATTCAGTCCATCATTTGTTCTTTTTGCATTTGTCACCCCGAGTGGGACGGGTATGCCCAGATGTGGGTCCTGTGCTCTCCATGCCACTGGAGTCAAGCTATCCTGGCTGATGAGGGTTAAAAGCCTGAAATCGGTCCTATGATGCTTGTTTCCAGACCAGGGAGGACCTGGCCTGGCAGTTAAGGCTGGACTGTTCCCATTGGGTGCAGGGTCAAGACTGATTTGAATATGGCTGGGTCCGAACTGGAATGGCATGGTGAGCAACATTTTTTATTTTTTTTATTTTAAAGGTTTTATATAGTGCTGGCTAGACCCGGGGGTATCAGAGCGCTTTACATGAGCATCAGATCATAATTACAGGTTACATTGTTACAAAGGTTACACAGTTATTAGAGCATGGCAATATAGTTACGTGTTAGGTCGAGATAAACAATAAGCACAAATAAGTAAGGGGAAAAGCAGGCAAGGGGAAAGATTCAGAGGAGGGGGAAGGAGCTGGGGAAGTAAACAGGTAATGAAGGCGGGAAAGAGGAGGGGGAGAGTTAAGGACACCGCATGGAAAGAGGAGGGGAAGGGCGACGGGGACACAAACCGGTAGACGAGTCAAAGCAACGTCCAAAGTCCAGTAAGCTGTGATCTCAGGGGAAGTGGTATCACATCCCTATCTCTGTTGCGGGAGGCTCCCTTAATGCAGTGGACTCTCTCAGAGGGGTCTCTGAGACTCCAAGGCCGACATACTGGATCCTTCCCCAAAAAGGGGAGAGGGAGTGCTTTGGCAAAGGGTACCATACCATACCTCAGCTGTGAGTGGCTCCCTTGGGACAGTGGACTCTCTCAGCGGGTACGCTGAGACTCCAGAGTATAAATATTGGATTTTTCCCCAACAAGGGGAGAAGGAGTGCTTAGTCAAAGGGCACAAAGGACAGGGGGCTAGGCAGACAAGCAGGCAAGGTGAGAGATTCAGGGGAGAGTGGATAGGAGCTAGGAGCTTGGGAGGTAGACAAAGAGAGAAAGAGTACTAAATGGGAAGTGTTAGACCTGACACCATTGGCGTGGGTATCCCTTCCATTTTTATTGTTGCCTCGTGTTTTTGCTGGTGTTAGATGCTTTGGGCACTGTGCCACTGCTGTCCATTGCCACAGTGCGAGTGCTCCCTACTCTAAATTGATGTATTGATTAGTGGTTCCATGATTGGATGTTTGGTTTACTTGTCAGACCCTAGTACAGCGCACTGAGCGTGCCCAGGGCGTGTAATTCCAAATGCTGCTAGTGGGCTTGCAGCACTGGTTTTGCCACCCACAGAAGCAGCCTTGTAAAATGTGTCTAAGGTCTGCCTTTGCAGAGCCTGCATGCAGTCTGGTACTGTCATGCTCACTGGGCAAGTGCACCCACTTGCCAGTCCCTAAACCTTCCCTATGTTTCAAATTAGTCACCCCTATGGTAGGTCTGATATGGTATAATGAAGGACAAGCCCTGATGTGTGTGGCATGTCCTAATAGTGATTACAGCCATTTTTGTTTTTTACTATTGCAAGGCTACCTGTTCTCCATAGGCCAGAATGGGCTGATAGATTATTAAATGTTTATAATCCTAACAGACTCAGAGAACATGGTAGAAATTCGAGTTTAGTATGTCTGGACTCAGAATAATAAAATACATCTTTTAGTGAAGTTGATTTTAATATTCTGTGTTGGCAAATACCACTTTTAGAAAGTAGGTATTTGCTTGCCTAACCATTTAAGCCTGCCTCTGCGAGGTTGTGTATTCCTTCGTCTGGTTGTGTGAGTGACAGGGCTGGGGGTTCCCAAGAGACAGGCTGGGGCAGCCGGTGGTGAATTGTGAGATCTGCATCTAGATGGGAGGGAGGAGGTGCACCTGGGACCTGAATAGGGCTGGTCCTTCCCTCTACAATGCCGGCTCTACCCCCTGTGGTGCGTCTGATGTCTCTGCCCTGCACACTGAAAGAAGAGAAGGAAGACTGTCAACAAAGTGCTCAAGAACTGTACTTGCCTTCCACAATGCTGGCTCCACCTCCTGTGGGGCGTCTGATGTGCTTGCCCTGCGCTGTAAAAGGAAAGGAGAAGTCTGGTAAACAGAGTGCTTCAGAAATGGTTTGGACTAGGCACAGGCCCCTCTCCCCTGAGAGAACAAAGGATTTTGGGGCATAAGTATTGGGACCCTGATCCCAAGAAATTAGATCACTTCTGGACTTACAAGACGAAACCTCTGCTGTGGAGAGGAACCTGAATAAACTGAGGAGAATCTATTCCCATGCTGAAGTGCTGCTTGGGGGATTGGCCTGCAGTGGTTGCCTGACTGCCAAAGAGAGGAGAAAGAACTTTGTGGACTTTACTTTCAACGTGTGCAAAGATCTCCAAGCGCTTGGAAGAGAGCTTGCCCCTTGACCGAAGTCCTAGGACCAGTGGACTTCACTAGCCTTTTTGAATTGCTGCTGGAAACACTGTTTCAGTGGCTACAAAGGCAGGGAGCTGTTACCCACTCTCACGACCGGCCCGGTGTCCTGTAAGGACCGCATCAAGCAACATCCGCCTCGAACAATGCAAGCTCTGAGCTCACCGACTCTGTCCTGATGCCGTCACCGAGCCGTTGCCTGCACCGTGACTGGTGGACACCACGACGTGCAACACCTCGCTACACTGACTCGTACTGGTCTGACCGACACGGTCACTGCAGCTGACTTCGAGACCTGTGAACGTACGAGTTGGGCACCACCTCGCACGCTTTGCGATGCACTGCCCGACTCGCACCACTATCCAGACTGATCGACACCAGCTCACGAACTCCGGCTCTGTTGCCGCACAGCAAGCTGCAAGCAACGCATCGAAGCACCGTCTTGCCCTGCAACGCAGGCCTTGGATCCACCGACTCTCTCAGCGGGCCGCTGCCTGCACCGTATCGAGGGACAACACATCTTTTCTTTTCTGCACGGCGACGAACCCCGGAACCGGCTCGCACATCCGTGCCGGCCACCTCAAGTAAACGGTACTGTGACTGAGTCTGTCCACATTTGAGTGGGCCCATACTGACTCGGTCCGCTGGATTTGTTAGACTCTGTGTTATTTCAACAACGCTGTAGCCAGACCGGGCTACCGACTCGCATAGAACCTTGATTTAAACCTTTTCAACCAGAACTCTTGAATTCGAATAGTACTGTGGATTATTTGTGTCGTTATTGGTCTTGTGGTAACTCTGTATAAAATATACTTACTTTTTATATAAAACCTTGTGTGGTGTCCATTTGTAGTGTTCTCACTGGGTTACAGAATACTATCACAAATGCTTAACTTACAACGCCTCTGAGATAAAGCCTTGCTGCTCATGCCAAGCTACCAAGGGGGTGAGCAGGGGTTATTTTAGGGAGTGTAATCCCCTTGTCCTGACTAGAGGAGAGGGTGCTTATTTGTCACAAGTACCTAGCTGTGCCAACTAGAGACCCCCGATTCTACCAGGAACAAATGTAATTAATGAGATATAATATAGCGCTGGCTAGACCCGATGGAATCAGTGCACTTTACACGAGGGACAATAATATTGCAATTTACATCAGTTACAAGTTACATAAGTATCAAGAAAAGCATTTTAAGAACATAGGGGACAAGTTGAATGGAGCATGGAAGGGTAGGGTAAAGGGGTAGGAGGAAGATAGGACTTAGAGACTAGGGGTGGGCATAGTTCGCGAAGTAGCGCTACGCGAAGCTAAGCGAAGTGCACTTCGCACTACGCGAGCCGTCACGTAGCACTACGCGAGCGGCGTAGTAGCATGTTCGCACTGTGCAAGATGCATTTTCAATGATTGCACAGTGCGAACAAGCATCCGGCACTGTGCAATCATTGAAAACGGCATCTTGCACAGTGCGAGCTGTAGTTTTCTGATGCTCGAGTAGATTTTTACTCGAGCGGCAGCTTTCTCAACGCGAACTGGTAGTTTCTCATCGCGAGAGGTCGCAAAGCATGCATGACCACTCGCAATGAAAAACCTGACCTCCCCGCGTTGAGAGTCTCGCCGGGATGTCATTTTGCTTGCTCGGGGTCGCGAACATGATGTTGAGGACCGCGAACAAGCAAAAAATTACCGCTGCACTTCGCTACGCTGAGCTACGCGTGTTTGCGCAAACTTCGCAAACAACGCGAGCGTAGCATAGTGCTTCGCCCAGGGTTATTAGAGACAAGGGGAAAATCTGCTCAAGGTCCGGCTGGGTATGTGACGGCAGGGAGGGGGAGTCCACAACCCATCTCCTCTTCAGCTATATGGTAGCTCAAACGGGCACAGCCAAATCGCTAGGTCTCCACAGTCTGGGGTAAGTTCCACAGGTTCCAGGTCCTGATGTGTAGGCAGGTTAGGGGATAGGCTCAAGGTCTGATCAATGTCCAATTGTTGTCCCAGGGAAGTAAAACAGCATGTTAGGGACCACTCTGGAAGCCATTTTGGGGTCAGGCAGGGGACTGTACTGTACTAACCCTGGGCGCAATGCTATGCTCCGCCCACGGAGTGTACGTAGCGTTGCCTACTTCTCACTTTGCAAAGTAGGCATAGTAGGCAACCCTACGCACGCTCTGTGGACGGAGCGAAGTTGCCCGCCACCCGACTCCCTCCTGCCCTCTTCTACATACCTAATTTCAGGTAAAAAATACTGTAAACGTAAATTAAAGGCACTTACCGGGACTGCGGCGTCCCGGGGCTCCCTCTTCTCTCTCGCGCCGACTTCTTCCATCCAAATGCACATGCGCGGCCGCCCGCGCATGCTCATTTCTCGCGCAAAATGCGCATGCGCGGGTGGCTGCGCATGCACATTTGAATGAAAGAAGTCAGCGCGAAAGAGAAGACGGAGCCCCGGGACGCCGCGGACCAGGTAAGTGCCTTTAATTTACTTTTACAGTATTTTTTACTTGAAATTAGGTATGTAGAAGAGGGCGGGAGGGAGGCAGGAGGTGCTTAGTGGGGCTACACGAAGTGTGTGGGTGGGCGTAGTTTCATGCCTACTTCACGTAGCTTTGCGTAGCCCCACTATGCATACTGCGCCCACCGTTATAATGTACACTGGTACACTGGTGGACATCCCAAGGTCAGGCATCAGGCACTTAAAGTCAATATCCAGGACAGCAGCCACCAGGAAATAACAAATCCAGCGTGCACACACCATCACAAGCACAGACATTCACCAGCACATACCAATGTGACCACACACTCTCATATGCGCACAGACGCACACAGACAAGCACATAGACAGAAACATCCAAGAACACAAGCACACATAAAATCCCATGCTCTAATACAAAAACACCCAAATACATGCACACACAAACCCCATCACAAGCACACATAAATGCGCTCACTATCTCATACATGCAGACACGTACAAACACACAAGCACACATACAGAAACTATCAAAAACACAAGTACACATACAATCACATGCTCCAGAACATAAATACCCAAGGACGTACACACAAATACATGCACACAAACACCATCACACGCACAGACATACACAAGCACACTAAAAATGTGCGCACACACTCTCATACGCGAACAGAGGGCGCACCTACAGAAATATTCAGAAACATCCACATGCACAAACACACATACAATCCCATGCTCTAATACAAAAACACTCAAATAGATGTCCACACCATCACACGCACAGATATGCACAAGCACACACAAATTTGAACATAGTCTTTCATACACACACAGGAGCTCACATACATGCGTCCGCACACACCCCCTCATACACGCACAGACGCACACACAAAAGCACTCCCATGACACATTTCTCCAGGACTGCCGCAGCATTGATGGCACACAAAGGCAGAGTCAGTGGTACCGATGTACTGAGGGCGCCATCATCTTAGGACCAAGCATTTGGCCCACATTTTAGCGCAGTTGGGTGTGTTCCTCATAAGAGAGCAATGGGTGCACACTGATGGTCGCGCTGTTGCTCCTGGGTCCTCCAGATGCCACCAGGTCCCAGGGGCTCACAGGGTGGTCAACGGCGCCTATGTCTTAAGGGCACTGCCGTCTTAAGGTCAGGTGTCGGCCCGCGTGGCGCCACTGCCGGGTGTACATGTCACAGTGGAGCAGGGAGCACTTCCTGACGCTCGCGCTGGAGACCGGCTCACCTCTGGCGCAAGAGCTGGTGAAGGGAAATGCAGGTCTTGGGAATGTCATCCTCCTCGGATTCGGTGTTCAGGTTTGATGTTGACTCCAGGAGGATGCCTCCTTGTGGACTCCTGGCCGAGTCACAGGCCGCGGCGTGCAATGGGTGAGAAACACTCCCCACAACTGCAAACAGTGCTCCCAGGAATGGCCCCCCGATCAGAGCCAGACATTTCTGCTGTAAAACGCGATGCCTGGAGCCTCACGGACTTAAGGTCAGACACAGTTAGTCAAGCTCCACTCTTGTCTCTCCCGGCCTTCTCTTCCCTGATGTGGCCCAGGTTGGAGAAAACGATGGATTTAGGCCCAGATCTATGTACTGGGATGAATGTATGACATTGTTCTGCATTCTGTCCATCAATTGTTCTTTTTGCATTTGTCACCCCGAGTGGGAGGGATATGCCTAGACGTGGTTCCCGTGCTTTCCATGCTTTTGGAGTCAAGCTATCCTGGCTAATGAGGGCTGAAATCCCGAAACCGGTCCTAGGATGCATGTTTCCAGTCCAGGGAGGACCTGGCCTGGCTGTTCGGGCTTGACTGTTCCAATTGGGTGCAGGGTCAAGACTGATTTGCATATGGCTATATCCAAACTGGAATGTCATGGTGAGCAAAAAAAACGATGGATTTAGGCCAGATCTCACTACTGGGGTGAATGTATGACATTGTTCTGCATTCTGTCCATCAATTGTTCTTTTTGCAGGTAGAGTTAGGGGTACAAGAATTAAACAACTCTAACCATAGGGATAAATAAATTTAAATATTTCTATATATATATATATAATATAATGTTCAAATCAAGTTCGTAAAATGGGAACTCTCCAACCTAATAAAAATGTTCAGAAATACTCTAAACTCTTTCGGATAGAAATATCCAGCAAACTTACTTTGCAGCTTGAAATTTGCGTTTACATAACATAACATAAAATGTGTATTTGCAAACGCACATGTACACCCAGAGGTCTCAAGGTGCTGAATAAAAGATGTTCATTGTTACCCAACTCAATGGTACTCATTTCATCAACGTCAGATGTATGAAAGGCTGAGTGGACCCGCCGGGACTTGAACCTGTGACCATGAGGTCAAACACAGGCCCTTGCAATGGACGCATTAGTCCACTGAACTACCAGACCTGGCTTAGATAACTCTGCCTTTTATAGATGGTCTCAATTAACCAAGATATGCAGTAAAATATACCAGCACACCAAGTGTGTTCATACTGACTAGTGGGGATGTAGGGGAACTCACTGCCCTTGCTACGTGCATGCTTATTCTGGAGGTGATGTTGCATACTTTCACATCAAGATGTATTTCCCAAAAAAGAGTCTGGTTTCCTCTGCCCAAATGGAGTTAACACCCTAAGTGTAGGCTGGACAGTAATCTCTTCAGACTTTCTGTGGTTTCTTGCTAAATAACCAATCATGCCTTCGACCCAATTGGTGGCATACAACTCGCTATCACATCTCCTGAACACAGCCATGGAATTGGTAATGGTAAACAGGCCCTCAAAATTGCAGAGCTGTCCTGTGCTTCTTGAATACCAAATATATCTAGTCCATTGACTTGCAGACACTTGGGACTCTCAAATAGGTAAAAAAAAAAGAAAATGGAGTACCACGTGGTACAAGGGTGCATTGGCCAGTTGAATGTTTTCTATTTGTTATTCAGGTTGAGTACACAAAAATAAGGGTAAAGAAAAGGCAAACAGTAGGGCCTGCCTTATGTCTTGGTGAGCAACCTACCAGCGTGCCAGTGAGGCCCTGACTTCTTACCCAGTAGAGGGCCACAAACTCTATTTATATATACCTACTTGCTTGGCTGGCCTATGGTTGATAAAGGTGCACCCACTGATGTAGGAGATACACTTTAAACAAAGATGAATGCCAATGAGGACATCATATTATAGTGCAATTCATTGTATTCTTTTTACTTTTTCAGAAACAAACCCATAGGAGGGTGCTTGTTTCTGAAAACTGA